>NW_008824243.1:6888511-6909327 GCF_000699105.1 Pygoscelis adeliae
TTATTATTATTATTATTATTATTATTTCAATTATTAAACTGTTTTTATCTCAACCCATGAGTTTTCTCACTTCTACTCTTCCAATTCCCACTCATCCCACCGGGGGAGTGGAGAGTGAGCGAGCAGCTGTGTGGTGCTCAGTTGCCGACTGAGGTTAAACCACGACATGCATTCATGTCTATTTTATTCACTTCAGCAAGTACAGTGATATTTTATTTATAAAATTGTTATTACTCATTATTAATTTAAGTACTACCCATGCCTGCGCTGAAGAGCTGATATTAATACAACAGCAGTGATATGCTCCAGTTTGTACCTTAGCTGGATGCTGCCAAAGGAAATAACCACAGCGAGACCAAGTGGCTTAGGCTCCACGTACAAATAGCCCTGCATGTAGCAACCCTGATGGCATTTTCCTTGGGAGATACCTCTCTTCTCACAGTTTCACACTCCCATGAAACAGCTGCTCTTGTATAGCTGTTTCCTCAGTCCTGATCCACCCTGGAGAACACAGTCCCTCCCTACATATTCTGGATCACTCTCTTCTACAATGGCTGTCCCACGTTACACATCACCCCTGTTTGGTGACTGTGACCTAAGAGGCATCATGAGAAACCAAGACTTAGATTGCAAAAAAGCCCAAACAAATGGAGATAAAGTTAACTCCTACCTAGAAGCCAAAGGATGAACAGTGTGAACAAATGTGCCAGGATGCAAGAATTATGATGCTTTTAGGTAGTACAATTTCTAAACTTTTAGGATTCTCTCCAAAGAGACACTTTGCATTTAATGGGGAGCCAAATACCTCTATCTGATTTCTCCTCTGCACTCTGGATCTGGGGGGGTGCTGGGAACAGTGTAGGAACACAGGACTGAAGAGGTGTTGTGGGTCAATATGAGACAAGTGCTAGCTCTGCCATACAATCATCCAATTTAGTACTCTCCTAGGCCTGCTTAGTGCCCAGCACAAGAGCAGTTAGAGATTTTGCCCTCCCTGCTCCTACTGAAAGGCTAGTCCAGAACATCTCCTCAGATCGGTGGGCTCCTTTTCTTAATTTCTGGTCTAAGTTCATTCTTTATCCACTTGGTCTTTGCCAATGTGGTCCTGTAGTTTCAATACTTGTTTTTGCTTCCTGGTGTTCAGTCTCTGAGATATTTATACACAAAGTCCCATATTTTCTCAGCATCCATGCTGTCTTGCTACACAAGCGAAGGTACTTTCCCCTCTTCACACCTGACAGACTCCAGCCCTCTTGATCATTCCACTATCTCTTCTCTTCACCTCTTCTGGCTGGCATTTGCTTTTCTTAATTGTGGGTGGTCAGAACTACAAAGAACATCTCCTTTTCTTCACTGGAAATAACACTGTGAATCCTGCAAGGACTGCACTTATCTTTTTAAGGAATGCATCACATTAGCATTTCACAGACTTTCTGCCACCAGCTGGTACATCCCCAACTCTTTCCTTTGCTATTTCCAACCAATTAGTCCCCAGCTGTATGCCTCACACTGGAATACTGAATTTCACCCTATTTCTATTATTTTGGTCATCATGGTTATCCACTATTCTCTTCAGTAGTGACAACTTTTCCCAGCACTGTGTCATTAATTAATTTCATGAACGCCTTTCTTGTAATTTGTGCCCGTCTTTAATGGGGCTGTTAACCAGGCTGGGCTATAGGCCTGTCTTTTAGAACCCCAACTGGGACCTCCCTCCAGTCAAGGAGCTCTTCTTTCAACACAATGTATTGCTACCTTCCCTTTAGCAAGTCCTTCACCTGATAATTCCTTTACTAATTTCCATCTTCTTCAGCTTAATTAACTACTCAAGGCACAAATGCAAATGTCTTTGAAGTGTCCTGAGATGAGATTAGTTGATAGAACAGACATACCACGAGCAACAGTGAAAACAGCTAGCTATATAGGATTTGACCTAATCTCTACAATAGCTGGCTTTGGGTAAGAGCAAAAGATGGCCTACCTTAAACTGGTTTTAGACTGGGATATACATCAGACAGCTGGTTTCTTTTGTTAGGAAAAAAAGAGCTTTTTGAGAAAACAAAGAAACTTTTTCCTGCAAAAAAAAGTTGCTGTTGCATGAAAATCCATTTTGGAACATGGCTCTGCTAGTGAGAGACCCGGGGAGGAAGCACTGCCAGTCACTCTGAAGAAAGTGCACTTTTTCTGCCAAGACTCGGATAACATTTTCATACTTTTACAATGGAAGCTTGTGCCCATTTGACACTGTTTTGAATGGCAGAGAGATGTAACTATTTGCATCTGTTTTTTTATTCTGCATATTCCCCCTCCCCTGTTTCTGCAATTTGCCAAAATAGTTTGCTTTATCTAAGGCAAGCAGGACTGGATCCAGCTATCAAAATAAGGGAGTGGAGGACATTCCCTGGCTGGAAAGTTCCCCAGAGGGAAGAGGTGACCCTCACTCGAGCAACAGCAGGAAAATGGATATTCTGCTTGTCCTCCTGGTGAGCACCATACAACTACTGGGGGCTCAAGGAAAGCCACCCAAGGTGACAGCGACAAGCCTGGGTGTCACGAGCACAGCCACCAAGACCCTCCCCAGCCCCAGCAGCAGCTCTCTCCAAAACACGGCTAGTGAAGAAACTGCTTTAGACTTTAATGACCCTGATGTGCTCTGCATTACTTTCCTAATGTCTCTCAGAAACAGATCTGTGCAAACCTTAAGACACCCCTGAATTCAAGTTCATATAACAACTTTGCAAAGACAAGAGTCACTTGGGGCTGGGGGGGCAAAGAAGACTAAATAGTTTGTATGACTGGCAGGACATATAAGCAAAGCCTGTGCATATGCTGCAGCATTAACAGGAGCCAGCATCCCCACACTGGAGTGCCCGAGCCTGCTGTGGTATTCCCTTCTGCCTGGCGGAAAAATAGCAAGGAGGGAGCAGGAGCAAGTGGCACGCACCTGCTCAGAAAGTGATTCCAGGCGCCACAGAACACCCTCGCAGACCCTGGGATATCAAATGACACAAAATGTAACGCAGCTGACATCCAAACCATTTGCCTGGGTAGCTCCTCTATTGTTTAGGCTTGAAATTTCCATGTTAGGAAGCTTGCTGCAGTGCAACACCCAGGGCAGGAGGAGGGGTGCTCAGGGCAAGGGCGGCCCAGCGGCCGCTCTGGGCTGCACATGTGGAAGCGCATGCATGCTGTGTGCGGCCGTGCTCCAAAGGTTGAAATGATTGAGCAGGAGTCAGCTATTTAGGTGTGCCAAGGTTTGTGTGTGCAATGACAAGGTCAAACGGCCTCCAGTGGTGCATGCAGGCAGACGGCTCCTTGCACACGCATGGCTGGAAATATTCAAAAGTTGTATGCAACTGTGGCTCTGTATCCGCGTATGAGACTGAAAGAGAAGCTGCATGAAGGCTAGATTTTTCACATGGTTTTCTCAAACTTGGGCCTCCATCAAATTTCAACCCTGTTCCCTGTACATCTCTCAAAACCTTTTTTTGATTGAAGCCTATAATCCAACACGGTGCAACAAGCCACAGAAACGCGTGTCTGGATACTCTGAATATTTACATATGAGGCTATACTGGGTCATACCAAAGCAATACAGTCTGGGGTTACAGGCAAGCGTGCAACCCTAGAGGCAAGGCAATACTGCATACTTAGGAAAGGCACTAACAAGAGGACGAGAGATGATCTTATCCCTCCGAACCCATCCACTAAAAGGTTTCCTGGCCAAGCCTCAATGTTTAAGAGTCACTGCTGGCCACCAGCTTCCGTGGACTTGTCAGACCGTTTTTGAGCTTAGGCACACTATTGGGCTCTTGCAATAAGCCCCACATTTAGTTGTATTTTCTGGGGAAAAGTACTTCCCTCCACTGGTTTTAAATCTCTACAGTACAACAGCCATAAACCTTCTAGTGCAAGAAATACAGTATACTCACTCCTTATTTGCCATCTCTAAGTGTTTCACAGACCTCTATCATACCTCCATGTCTTTGCTAAGCTGAAGAGTCCTATCTATAAAAAGTAACCGTGTTCTTTAATTTTCTTTGCCATTACCCTTTTCCTCCTCAGCACAGGCTCCTTTTGCCAGTGTATCAAGCTGAGAAGACTCTTGTGGTCCGAGGTCCTATGCTCCATGCAGAGGAGCCTTGTGCTCCAGCCTGCCTCGTGGAGAACAAAGAGCTGTGCTGCAAGGTCCTGCTGCAGGGAAACCTGACGTAGGCTGAAAGCCATTGCAGACAGGATTTGGTCTGTTTGCATCCAGGGTGGGATAAGCGAATACAAGAGATGTGAATCTTAAGATTATTTTCCCCATTTGTGTTCCTGGGATGTGAGCTGGCAAGGGAGTTTAATCACGGCTCCTTCTAAATATATCTGTGCTACAACTACAGACTTGCAGCAAATGATGAACTGCAAGTATTGCCTCAGCAGGCTCTTATCAAACAGATTTCACCGCAACCTTTCTGCGAGATAAGGACTGGGAAGACGCGTGGGTGGGATTCATCAAACAGGAGTCAAGTCTGATCTCGTGGCTTAGTCCTCACTCAAGAAAGAAAAGGCACCTCCCTCCTTAGCATGAGCTGAGCTCTTTAGAGCCGCTCCTCTCTCTCTACGGACTGTAGTAGGAGCTGGGATAACTAAGCTAGAGTAGGCTGAACTTTTGGATAAATTAAAGTTTGCGAGATGAATTCCACTCTCATTTTTTTCCTCTATGAAAGCCTGCATTTAAAGGCAAACCAACAAGCATCATAGCTATCACTGACAGGAACATGAAAGGTGGAAAAAGTAATTGCTAATACTGCCTGTTCCTTTTCAGGTTTATTCAGTAAAACCTGAAAGGCTCGATTTCTCCAACAGTAAAGTAAACTCAGAAGTATCTTTCAATAGTGAGGGTTGCTGGCAGTTTTAAAAGGTGCAATATACACCCTGGATAAATGCACAGTACATACACAGCAGAGGTATTTTTCACTCCACAAAGAAAAGTGTTCCTTTCCTCCAGCTGAAATAAACAGCTGGTTACGCAGAAATGTGCTCTCCCATTTGCAGATAAAAGGGAGACGGCCAAGGCAGCTTCCCGACACCCCGGCTGCATGCCCACGTACCGGGCCAGTGACAGACTGCAGAGACATGGCATGAATGAGAGAAGCAACGGATCCGCTCAGGAGATGCAGGTTGTCACGTTTCCAACACCACCTTCCCAATCAGCCTTACTGAGGCTGAGTTTGACTTTCCGTCTCTTTCAGCAAGCGCCAGACAGCTGCCACTTTGCACGTTAAATTGCCAGAGCACAACATCTCAGCCTCCTTCCCTTGCCTCGAATCTACACTGCTGAAGGTTGAAAATAATTAAGCCTTTATAACTTTTGATACACATCTAACTTCCTCCTCACTTACAGATATACCATTATCTTGAACCAATTTGTCACTAAGTCAGGCTTTTTGCAGTAATATTTTAACTGCGAAAAACATCAATGAATTATTATCTCTTTAAAATTAAATGCATTTCATTGTCTCTGCAAAAAAGTAGAAGAAAAAAACTCCATGGTTTGTGCCTATCTGTGACACTTTCCACATTCAAAGAGGGACTTACGCACTCAAGCATCCTCACTGCATATTTTTCAAGATCAAAATTCCTTGTTTAAGTTTTGAAAAGCTGCAGGCTTCATACTGTGGCAGTGGAACAGAAGTGACTTTGGCTTTTTATCTTTTTCATTAGTGTTGCCCTCCACTCAAAATGGCCTCTAGACAAACCATTTATTGTTGGGTTAATTAGATCATTTGAATCTATGCTTGCCACTGCATTTTTGCAGTATAGAGTATGTAATACACATGGTCCTTGGATATCTAAGTATCTTGAGCATCTGACACATGGGCTTTCCCAAAGGAACAAGGAGGAGAGTAATTACTAGCTGTGTGGATAATATTCTAGACAGGGAAAGTTCCCCTGTTGTTATTGCAGGAGTTTATCTAAGTCTTTATAAAGCACTTAATCTCTACTTTTCTCTCTTTCAATACCATCAGAAAGGAACTTTTCTCTTTGTAAAAATAATTTGCTTATGATGTTCCCACCCATGGAACGAGTATGAAAAGGAGAAACAGGTAAAGATGAGAGAAGACAGCTACTGTTAACAGACAACCCGAAGTATGTAATATGTATGTGTATCTGACAGCTGGGAGTACTAAGAACGTACACATACACAATAATATGCATGTCTGTTATTTGAATAATAGGCAAATTACTATCAATTGCTATTTCAATATAGCTGAAATATGGCTATATACAGGTACCCTAAAATAGTATTAAGACATTACAACACACTTTCAGAAATCAGGAAAAGTCAGAAGGATGGTGGGTAACACAGCACTCCCTCAGCCCTTCAATGCCTGGAGATTATACTAGGTATAGCCACAGGGTACTTTTTTCCCCAGAGGACAGAGAAGTGTGTCCTCTTCCCAAATTTTAGGTGCCTGCTTCAAAAGAAGCCAATTTTATCAATTGTTAAGGAAAAGAAATTCATGTTCCCTGGCAGATATTACAATAATAAATCCAGTAGCATATTGTAGTTTCCCTCCCACCTGATGGCATCTGTTTCGTTAAACACCGCTAACTTTTCACCTTGTCCAATGATAAAAACTTAGATATAGCTTGATTTTAAAAATGAGCGTCATTCAACTACTTCTATTTTAAAACACAAAGTCACTTATACAGCAGTCCTGAAGAAAGATTTAAGCTTAACTTACCTACCCTTTTTTTTAAGTGTGCTTCCCTCAGCCAGGGCTGACTTACAGACCAGCAGTCACCTCCACAGTATTGGGAGACACTTAAACCTCATCAGAACATCATCTGGAGGAAATACAAATTTGAAGACTTGGGAAAGAATCTGCAAGAAGTTGAGAAATGTCTCTCATCTCCCATCCTCACTAATTCCATTTTAAGATGTATGTATAATACATGTATTTATAATTTATATGATTCAAATATAAATCACCTTAGAATTTCCAAGCATTACAAAACCTTGGAAGACAAGCTGCTTGGGTGCCTTGTGCCTCTCAGGACTATCAGCTGGATACATCAATGACTGAAACCATCTGCATCTGCCATGGGTTGTCATCATGCTTACAAAACGGAGATCAAAAATGCGTGTTAAAGAAAATATTAGCTGAGAAATGGAATGCTAACCACACTCTGACTGCAGCTATACTTAGAAAAAAAAAAAGAGAGGAAACTACATGTGCTCCTTCTTTTTAAAAATTCATTTAAAACAACTAAAAAAAGGCTTTGGTTACCCTGAGATGCTGGCACTCTCCTGTTGTCTGAGTTGGGGTTTCTGCTGCTTTTGAAGCATCTCTGGCTCAGGTCCAAGTTTGAAGGATGGGAGAAATGGATACTTGTTAAAAGCATGTGCTAGTTCCACTTTACCCAACTTCAAACTTTCCTTTTTTTTCCTGTCAGATTTTATCCCAAGTACGTTGCACCAGTGAATTGGACATAAGTAATAAATTCTGACCTCTTTTAAATGTTCTCCCATGAATTTAGATTGAAATCCTCATTAAAGAGCTAGATAAATGAATGCATTTAGTATGCAGTTAAGAGGATGCACAGAGATGTTGACAAGCAGCTGTCATTCACCTTTTTCTCTTATCACAAACACTTGGGGACAATCAGAGAAATCTCAGATCTGGCAGAAGATTTAGAACAGACAAAAGGAAATACTATTTCAAACAGACAAGTTATGGAAAACCCCACCCCTGTTACAAAATGTCCTGGATGCTGAAGACTAAAACAGACTCAAAAGATGATCAAACCAGAAAAAGGAAAGTCCATTTGGTGGACATGAAATAAAATGAACAAGACATCCAGGGTAGCAGAGGAACCACAAAACAGTCATGGGGCAGAAGGCACACAAGATAACTTTGGTGAGTCCTCAATAAGCAAGGGTGCACCATACTAATTGCTGTTACCCTAACTACCCTGGGAAGCTGTCAAGATTGAGGTAAGAATCAAAATTAATTTTATTCTCTGGGAAAAGAAAGTTAAGAAACTGGTTTCTAGACTCAGAACACAGACCCACCGAACCACAGCAAACCCGCACCGTCC
Source organism: Pygoscelis adeliae (assembly GCF_000699105.1). NCBI lineage: Eukaryota > Metazoa > Chordata > Aves > Sphenisciformes > Spheniscidae > Pygoscelis > Pygoscelis adeliae. Next base: position 6,896,603 of record NW_008824243.1, read on the forward strand.
TAGCCATGCACCGCTCCCCAGAGCCACCTCTGGGTCCTGCTCGGCTCACTGGGGATGAGGCACCCTGCAGCCTGCTATAACCAGGACCCAGGGCTTGGAAAAGCTCTTCTTTCTGGCACCGTCCCCCTAAACCAGAAGCTTCTTCCTGATGCAAATCCCCTCCTGTGACCTTGTTGTGCCCTAAAAGTATCCCCAGGGATCTTCCATAACCCAGAAGCTCAGTGATTAACTTAATTAGGTTAACAACTTATGTATCTCCTGTTAACAAAAAGCTGTGTGATACACCACCAGATTATGATGTGCAGACGTGCTTTCTGAACACGAGCTCAGACTGGGTGAAGCAGACTATGTTATAACCCAGCTCATTAATAGACAGCTTGTCCAGGTTACACAGATGCAGCCTTTTCTTTACAACCACACTGCTGAGTGAGACCTGAAAATCTCCTCTGCATGTACATGAATCCAAGTAAACCTACGAAGATGGCTTATACTACCACTGCAATGATAATAATAAATGCAGCTTACTGTCAGCTCTGGGCAGAGGCAATAGATAACAAGACAACCTGAGCAGTACCCTTGTTAGGGCTCTCTGGTAAGGAGAACCTATCCTAGGTATTGACTTTTCCATGCCTGTTGTGGTAGTGGGTAATTCAACAATTCACCTTTGATTCCCTCAGGATGCTCCATCTAGGTTCAGATCAATGGCCCACCCAGCTGTTTCAGCTGAAGTCTGCTTTTAACTGGCCAACTATAAAACAGTCATATAAATTTCTGGTGTGCTCAGGAAAAAAATACTAGCTGTCAAGTGATGTACATTCCCCAGAGGATTTCAGCCAATATGGGTTTGGAGGAACCAATTTTGGGTTAAGTTCTGTGAGTTTTTCAAAAGGCCATCAAGTACTTTTCTGTGCAGTTTAGACAGGACAAAGCAAACCAAAAGACCTTTCCCAAACCAAAAGACCTTTCCCAATGTTGAAGAGCTGCTCCAAGCCCTGAAACACTGTGGATGTGGAAGCTGTCGGCCGGAGGGGCCCTGGAGGAGGAACAACCCCCTGACTGGGCATGCTCTCACAGTACCTTTTCTGAAATCCCCATTTACACCATTTAACTGCTGCATGTAACCAACAACTTAGGTAGCTGATTTCCTACACTTTTAATTCCCATTTCAACTACATGCTTGGCAACTTTCTGTTTATGCTGCTGCACTGCCTTTAAAGAGGGAAAAACAGCTCAACTCTTTGTTAATGAGGTAAAGGGCAATACTACTTCATTTAGAGATTCCCCGTGTCCCTCTGATATGCTCCAGGGCTCATGGCACTGGATTCTTCATGCATGTCCTGGTTTCGGCTGCAATAGAGTTAATTTTCTTCCTAGTAGCTGGTACAGTGCTGTGTTTTGGATTTAGCATGAGAATAATGTGATAACACACTGATGTTTTAGTTGTTGCTAAGCAGTGTTTATACTAAGTCAAGGACTTTTCAGCTTCCCACACTCTGCCAGCGAGGAGATGCACAAGAAGCTGGGAGGGGGCCCAGCCAGGACAGCTGACCCCAACTGGCCAAAGGGATATTTCATACCATATGATGTCATGCTCCGTTTATAAACTTGGGGGAGTTGGCCGAGGGGCAGCAACCGCTGCTCGGGGACTGACTGGGTGTTGGTTGGTGGGTGGTAAGCGGTTGCATCACCTCTTGGGGTTTTTTTGTTTGGTTTTTTTTTTTTGCTTCCTGGGTTTTGTTCCTCTCTCTCTTGTTGTTTTACTTTCCATTACAAGTTGTTATTATTATTATTATTATTATTTTATTATTTCAAGTATTAAACTGTTCTCATCTTAACCCATGAGTTTTCTTACTTTTGCCCTTCTGATTCTCTCCTGCATCCCAGCGGGGGAGGGGAAAGGGCGAGCGAGCAGCTGTATGGTTCTTAGCTGCCGACTGGAATTAAACCATGACAATGCAGGAAAGAGTAAGATCCATGAGGAAGGGGTGGCACTTGTACGCCACTATCAGTAAGTCAAAGACAAGAGGCCCCCCCACACACTTCACACAATGGATAACCAAACCTTCAACCTTCGAAGCATTTGACATTGCTGTCTTGATCTTTTGCCATTACTGTTCTCTCACATAAAAAATCGGAGAAATTGCTCTGCATGACCTCGATATGCCCAAGTCCTCCTTCAGGAACTAATGGTAGTTCTACCAGTAACACAGAGACATCTCTTTCACTGACCCACAGGCAATTGCTTAGATTAGACACCTGGAGGCCTCAGCTGAGGTGAGATGAAACTCACCCCCAGTCTTCAGTCTCCCATTCGATTAATTAAATTAACATGCTATATTCCTGGGACCACCTCCCTGTCCTTCATTATAAATGCTGGGGGAAGGAAACCCCTAGCGTTTGCAAGCTTGCTCCTGCTTCAATTCCTTTAATTGGTGTCCTACAGTGATACAAACCACTGCTGCTTTGTGGTGCTGACAACAGGGGAGAAATCATTTAAGGTCTCTGTAGCTGTTCAATTTGTGACACAGGCTTTGGTGCTGCTTGGTAAGGTTTTTTGTGTGCAGTCTCACATGGCTGACAGTGTGCAATGTGTCTGCAGTGTCTCTCAAACGGGATGAAGTGTCACAGAAGCCTGTATGTGCACATGGAAATCTGTGCAAGTAGACTGAACAAGTAAAAAAGGAGAGGGAAAAAAAAAAAAAGGGCAGAGTTTCCTGTCTATACTGGTCCATCCTCTAGGATGGAGCTGGAACATGCTTGCGGATTCAAACCAACGCTATCAGAGAGAGGAAACGAGATGGGTAGTAACATAGCTCCTACCAGTCTTGTGAAATGAGGAAGAGCAGGCCAGGAAGAGGAGAGGGACCCTCAGCATGCTGACTGCATGGAAAAGGCTTAGTGGGCCTTCGGCTTACTGGTTCCTAGAGAACGCATGCAGGAGACAGCCACTATAAATGTACCGAGTTCAGGAAAAGCTTCAGTGGGATCCTACACCTTCTTTGACATGAAAGTCAATTGTGCGTGAAATACAAAGCCCTAGAAAAACAGATTTCATTAGTTCTAGTGCTCATGGAACCACTTGCACAATACGTTAAAAAAAAAAAAAAATAGAAAAACCGGTCATAAAATATTGGCAGAATGGAGCTGCATGTCCAGAAGCTGAAATGAGTCAGAACAAGAAAGAGAAGCCAAATAGCTGCAACCTATTTATTAGAGATCTATTGAATAAATGGCCCTGGGAACTACTGTACCAATTCATCCTCAACAAATGAGAAAGCAAAAGGTGTTTCCTTAAAGAGCTGCCTTAGAATGAAATAATCTGTAGCAATATTAAAGCAGACCACTTTTGTGGGGTTGTTTTTTTTTTTTTTAATTATGCAGTACTACTTTTTCAAGTCTAACAGCTAACCTTGAAGGCTGGGCAGGACCTGTTACACTCTTACTGACATATTTCTAATTCAGCAAATTGCATGGGAAAGCACCTTGAATGCAAATGGCTGGGAACAAAAGTCACCTGTGCTTGCCTGTAAATACAACAGCAGAGGTGTGGAGTGAAGCTGCTCTGCACCTGAGTATGGGGCAATTGGTCTCTGACCCGTCCATAGCCACTGACACCAACAGCACAAATCCTGGTGATCAGGTGTGAACAGTTCTCTGCCAAAGCAGCAAGAGCCCAATACAAGCCTAACTAGTGTTAGACTTCCCTGCTGACCATGGAAGGGGAAAGAATATCTGCTGGATTTTCAACTTCATTCAGCGATAGCAACAGTTTGTGCTTCAGCGTGAGGGTGGGAGAGAGAAATGTGGGTTCAGTTTTAACCAGAGAAAGCCATGCCCTTCCTCCCAGCTCCTCTGCCTCCAGACACATGGGCTGTATGACAGACATCGAGTTGAGACCACTTAGAGAATACATGCACTATCAAAAGCAGAGCGTGTACTTTGTAACAAACTTTAGTTGTGTTACTGAAAGCTTTAACTAAGTCTAATTAACGTTTTTAGCCCTTGGCATTTCTACCACTTGGTTTGATCTAATAGCACTCCTTTTTCTAATCCTCTTAAAATATGCTGTTTTAAAGGTTTACTCAAGCTGACACTTAGAGCATGATGCTAAAGTATTGTTATTATGAGCAAAGCTATCTGGCATTCATTAGCAGGATGACAATTAGCTGAAAAACAAGTGTAGCTTGAATCACAGGACTCATGCCTCCTTACTAATTTTATCTGAAGCTCCTAACACCAAGCCACAGACAGTGCTAATGGAGGAGGGAGTGAGGCTCCTTGGACTCTCTGTGGCAGCCAGGCAGGGAGAATCCTGCACAGATCCCCAAACCCAGGCAAGCACCCTGCCTGCCTGGGAGTTTCACTTGAACAACCACAGCCATTTTCATTATTAGCTTTTATGGAAATTCGTCTCTCCAAATGCTTTCCTTCCCCCGCGCCCCACCCTTTTTTTTCCCCTATGTGGCTTTGAATGGATCTGAAGGACTTTTGCTGTCTGGCATTAAACAGATACCACAGAACAGGACTCTCTCAAACACTGACCTATCAGCACCAGATTTATTTTTGTCTGTTTGTCTGTGCCCCATGAAGTTTGAATGGGTTTCTGAAATATCACTGTGGTAGACTTTGGGGATAACGATACTGATTTTGGTCTTCAACCAGCTGTCTTCTCAAATATAATCAAACTACTGTATTCTTTTCTCTCCCCACAGCAAGCACAGTTAGTTTATATTAGAACTTTTCCGTCTTTGAGAACATGTTTACCACTGCCTCCTTGAAGGACATTGGATCTCATTTGCTTGGAGTTCCTCTGTTCTGCTCTTGCTGTGAAGAAAAGCCCTTTATGTTGATGTGACACTATAAAAATCCATAATCAAAAAGTTAAAAATAAAACCCCTGCTAGAATAAGATCAGCTGAATACACTGAATTGCTTTCTAAAGTAGTATTTGGTTCTGCCCTGTATTTTCATGTTTGACTTCAATTAAATTAGTTTTCTTCAGCAATTCAGAGGCCTTTAAGCAACCATATGACACTGAAGATAAAAATCATGGCGTATTTATTGCATAAGTAAGAATGCACACCACCACAGGTTGTCTCATTTCAAAGGTCTTATTCCAACAAAAACCTGCTTTTTAGCACTCAGAAATTGCCACCAAGGACCCATTAAACCCCAGAGCCTGCTGCTCCTGCCTGCAAGAGCTCTCTGAGCACGGGAGGCAGCGCTGGGAAACCTTTAGGTTGCACATTTTTACTGGAGGTGCTGCGCTAGCGATGGCTGCAGTTGAGCACTGTACCATCTTACAGCCCACAGACCTCACAGCCTCTTACCTGCAAAACCAGCAACTATTTTGCTGCTGAGACCATGCTTTGGGCCAGGCTGACTTCTGAGTCCTCTTTACACTGCATAACCTCCACAGCCAATTTGCTATACTTCCAGTCATGACAAATAGCGGCCAGTGCCACCTGGCTGCATAAGACCTGAGCTTTACAACCAGAACCACAGAAAAGCAAACCCTTCAACACTGGCAGAAGCAAATGCCATTTGGCACGACATCTTAGCCCTAACTATGACAATACACACCATTACCAGATGCTGATGAAGGCAGTGGGGTTCATTGGTTCCAGCAACGTCAACCAGCACCATCCTAAATCACCTGCTGCAGCAATCACTGCAGGGGTGAGGGATCATTGCTGTCTGCACTGTTTTCTGCCTTTTTTCTACAAAACCCACTGATCCTGAGGAAGCGTTTGGCAGATAAGAGGAAAGGATGAAGAACACATAGTGGAATTCTTCATCCAGAGTATTTATTGCAATCTTGAGTCATCCGCCCGGTGGAGGGTTTGATTCTCCAATAATTTCACACTACATAAAAATCGAATCTGTGACAATTTAGGTAGGCTATCAAATATTGCTGATCTTGACCATAAACAAAGCAAACCCAGTGAATGCTTTTACTGAAAAATTATGCGTGTTTTAGGGTTTTAACACTGGACTATCCCAAGGGAAGGAGAAGAAGATTAGAAAGCGTTGGTTTTGACAAACATGAAATTGCGCAAAAATTAGATGAAACTGAATTTCCACATATAAAAGCACATAAAAACTCTGTAATATTGGCTTCTTCAATTTAATCCAATCAGCCTTCAGGATTTCCATTTGTTTTGATACGAAAAATATCAATTCATCACAATACTGATTTTTCCAATTACTTCATTGTGATTCTATTAATAAGAAAAAGCTATTGATTTAAACCATGCATACACAACCATGACTTTTCAAACTGGCATTCATATTTTTCTTAAAGGTTTTTCTTTTGGTAAGCAATTAATTATTAGAACTCAACAGCATAGTAGTAAAAAAACACACCCAAAGGGCTAAATGTTGCAGCCCTTGCTCTGTCCCAAGGGCCGCAGAGGGAGTGTGCAGTGTCCACATGTGGCGGACGAGGATCACAACCTACCAGGCGAAGTGAACGCCTGAAGTACAGCCCCTGACAAGCACCGCTTTTATGGCCGAATTTTCTGTGAGGGAGGAAAAAATAATGATTCATGGCTACGACAAAAGCCTTCCAGTCCTGTGGCTCACAAGCTGCACAGCAGCTCCTTGGCAATGCAAATCTTGCAGTCAGAGGTGTTGCAAAATTTATCATTAAGGCTCATGGACCTCTGCAACTTCAGGAGTCAACACGATCCCCCGCTGAGGTTAGGAAGGCATGCAGAGGGCTTTAACTAAAACCATTGGATTTAAAGACCTTAAATCTTTTTAAAATTTAAAATATGAAATTTCTCTTCCTATACTGCTGGAGTTTTGCTCCTTTCTCTTTGCTGTTCTGCAGTCTTAAAAGCTAAATTGGGTGCCATTAATTCCTAAAAGAATTTCAGGGTTATCACATAGGATTTCTACTTTTACATTTAAAATATTCCTGTAAGCTGCAAAAGGCAACTCTGGGGCTTGATGATGCAAAAAATCCTCCTACTAAATTACAAGAGTAATAGACATGGCAATAGATTGACAGACTGAGCATCCTCAAGGCAAGACGTAGGAAGGCTGTAACTCATCCGTGCCTCTCCAGGGCTGCAGAGCCACCGCTCTGCACATGAGGAACTCACCTTGAGTCCCACTCCAGTTTAGACTATAAAGTACCCATTATCCTCGCTTGGTGCATATATAGCTTTTCTTAAATTAACACAGATGCCATTTCCTATTATAAATAATTTGTTCCACAAATAGACATTTTCAGGAACAACATCTGTGCCTGTGCTTAATTTGCAGCATGCTGGTTGTCTTACAGGAGTCAATGGGAGAGGTCACACCAGTTAAACTAGTTGTGAGAACTGAACTTTGTGGGATTGGGGCCTTCATTTGTATTTTGCTTTTGTTCTGTCTTTACCTGCCATGGTTTTTGTGATATTTCAGTGACATGACTCTCGTGGGGTGTGTGTGGGTTATTTGTGGGGATATTGGAAATGCCAGCCTTTGTATTTCAGCTATTGGTTTTAACATGAAAGGCACCTGTAAACATTTTCTAAATCATTTTGGAAAGCCTCAGAGGCAGTTTTTTAAAAGGTAATTTTTAGTAGCATTGACTTTAGCTGTTCGATGCTGCTGATAGGGCCCTTGCACGTGGGTCTCCAAGCTGTTGTAATAAGAAGTGGAAAAACAGGGACCAGGCCATGCCCTGCCATGTCCCCTAACCCAGGCAGGTGGCAGGCTCTGCAGTCACAGGCAGCGCTGCCCTTGAGGGCTTTGCAGTTCTGCTTGTGCCTGCAACACAACGCACAGCTACCGCGGACCAAACAAGCCCCGAGACACAAAGGGCCCAAGCTGTGTGCTGTACCCTTGTGTTAGCAAAGAGCATGTCAAAGCTGCTGGCTGGAGACTGTGCCCAGGGAAGAAGGGCATGTCCATCAGGGATGCTCTCTTGAGTGGCAGTGTTGCCAGCAGATAGCACCAGCAGCCCCCCGGCTGGGGGGTACAAGCAGGGATCCCCCAGGAACCCCGCACTCCCCCCTCATATGCTGCCCCCATCTTCTACTGCCCTGGGCCAGTCTCCAAACCCTGGCACCAAACTCATCTCTCACCTGGCAATTACCTGGCAGGGTGAAACTCCCCTGGGGTTGGGAACTCCCTGCTGACCAGGCAGGGACACCTGGGATCACCACAGCTACATTCATCGGGGTTCATCCTGCACAGCCTCATGGCAGCGCTGCACCGCCACGTGCCTCCACCCGGAGGCAAACATTAACTAACCTGCTGTTTAGAGTGGTTATGTGTGGTGTGGCTTTGTGTGTCAAACCTGAGCAACACGGGGAAAAGCTTTTCAGTGGCAAGCATGAAAGATAAGAGGTCCCCAGTGGCTCAAAGGGTATATTGCTGCTTTCATACAGCAAATAATAGATACCAAACTGCCCCCAAGAAAATTTGTTATACGTGTAAGATCAGGAGATTTTACAAATCACTCCTTCCTCCTTTTCCAATTTTCTCCACACCCATAATCTATAATTTCACGTCTGGTATAGACCTGATGGATTGCAGCACTGTTGATATACTGCAATAACAAATGAACAGTTATTATTAATGGGACTATAAATCACATGATCAACCCCCATGCCAGCTAATTGTAGTCATTTACATTCTACCTGCAACACTGCCGCTGCCATTGCAGCTGAACGTGGCATTCCCTGTCATACCCAGCCATAAAACCACAGCTGCATGGAGTCCCACAGCTGCTCCGTCCACCCCAGCAGTGGCCACCCCTCCAGGCATGAACGAAGGGAAACTTTCTGCAGCATGATGGCTGTGTGAGAGACGATCCTGATAAAAAAATGAATGTATTCTGTTTTTTATCTCTGGTTAACTTACTGCTATGAATATATGAAAAACTGAGTGCTAATCGAGCTGGTATGTCTGAGCATTCATTTTTCTTATCGCCGCAAAGGAACGGGCAGTAGGTTTTCACACCACACCAAGGGATGACATTGCAGCAGAGCTCCATCATTCAGCCAATACACAATTTGCAGCTCCTCAGATATAAAACTCAGCAGCTCGGCATGTAGCCGCAGGGTGCTGGATTCCAGTGATGATCAGCCATGGCGGTTAATCATTTCGTCTTCATGTTGTGAAACCCTTCCATGCATTCCTTCAGCGTTATCTACTGTTGTGTTGGGTTTTAGCTCAGGCAGCTCCCTTGGGATCTCAAAAACCAGCAGGGTTGTTATTTCTATGTGTGTTTGCTGAATGGGTGAGACAGACTCTAATGGCCTGTGAACTATCTGGGGTTTTTTATTTAAAAAAACCCAGAGTCCCCTGCTGCCAACTCTGGTGACGTGGTTAAATAAAGTCCTTGTGCCACTCTGCTCACAGGGAGAGTGGTGGGCAAATTGAATGGCTGGTACAAACAGAGATGCCAGCTCGGGACGGTGCTCAGTTACATACTTCAGTGCTGTGATGACAGAGGTGCTGTCCTGAACAAGTGATTTGTTTCAGGTTTGTCCTGTTCCTGCTAAGAGGAAAGTGGACCACATTTCCCCAGTGCTACCTCCCAGGTTCTTCTGCCCTCCTTTGAAGACTGGTGAAAGCAACAGATGAAGGAGGCCAGGTAATCCCCACTGATGCACCTGCTGGCGGGCATGCCTTACTTCCTTGAAAAACACCTCTTGCCTTGGTTTTATGGCAGGAGGCTGCATGTTAGGCCATACCCCTTGTTAAAATAGCGCTGCTCAAAGGTCCGTGTCCTTTGCAACACTGCAGGATGCAATAATTCCCTTTTTCTTTGTGAGCTGGTGCAAAAAGTCACTGTGCTGGTGCCTGTCCTTCTGCAAGGCCACAGCTGTGTGGTGACACATGTGCTGGCCCATCACACCACTGAACAGCAGCGTTTGCATGGGATGAAAATACCAAGCAGATTAATTGGTAGAAGGGTGCTGGATGGTATGCAGTTGGGAAAAGGCCTGCACTGATAATGAGAAACAAAAATGCTCACTTCCAAACTTTTTCTCATAAAAAATCAGGCCATAATAAGCACTTGTCAGCAGAAGAGGAAAAAGTGTTTCAACACCAGGTTTCAGGAGAGTGGGAAGGGAGCAGAGCAGCAGCAGGAAATGTGTCATCTCATTGTTTCTCCCAGGCTCTCTGCCCCGAGGTTAGAAACTCTTCCAAGTCTCCCTTCCAGGATAAAATTTCCTCCCCCAGAGGCTGTTCCTCCTGATCTTTAATGTGTTTTCATTGCTGAAAGAAAAGAAGGTATCTACTACCAAATTTGCTGTTGACTTCTGGCGGGGCTCAGCTAGCCTCTCTTGGCTTGAAAACACGCTGAATTAATTTGGGCTGAGCAAATATAGACAATAAAACAGACTTATGAGAGCTTATTCTGTATTATTTCATATAAAAGAAAACACTGCCACTTGAAGACGCCTCCCTTCCCCAGGGGAGATTTTTCAAACAGTCCAAAGCTTGGGAAGCATTCAACTCAAACACCAGATCTTTAATCCCATCAGAAATACATACACACAGACTTGCCCATCACATAATCCAGCCTCCTCCACCCAGAGGCATAAGGTGAACTGCTTTTATCAGTGCCAGATTCATTATCTTTTCTCCAGTGGATACTGCAGAGGCACCAGTCCACCCAGTGCCTCCTGCCACGCTGGAGGACGCCCTGCAGACCTGAGCCAAGATGGCTACTGAAACCCCAGATGATTCCTGCAGCACTGCTCACCTCTCACAGCCCCTCTCCCCAAGGCTGTGGTGATCCCACCCACCGACCCGCACAGCTCCTCTTCTTCCTTCCACCTGCTCCAGCACAGACACAAACCTTGCTCATTCCTCTTGGGCAGGAGAATATGGGGCAGTGGATATAGATTTTCTCGGACGTGGAAAAAGTAGGAGCAGAAGGTTGGCATGAGACCAGACAGACGGAAAGAGAATGAGGAGATGCACTGAAGGCAACAGAGATAGGCTGAAATGAAAAGACTGTGAAAATGCAGGATGTATCCACTTGGCCTGAGAGTGGCAGTAAAAGCAGAAAAATATGAGACAGAAAAATATAAACCAAAGGAAGAAGTTGCCAAAACCACAACAGGCCTTTTCTAGTGCACTAGGCAGCTCCTAGTTCACCTCTAGTGAACAGATAGTTCACGTATCTGGAACAACTGCACTGAGCACACATTATATTATCATAGAATCATAGAATGTTATGGGTTGGAAGGGATGTTAAAGATCATCTAGTTCCAACCCCTGTGCCATAGGCAGGGACCCCTTCCACTAGGCTAGGTTGCTCAAAGCTCCATCTAACCTGGCCTTGAACAATTCCAGGGATGGGGCATCCACAACTTCTCTGGGCAACCTGCTCCAGTGCCTCACCACCCTCATAGTGAAGAATTTCTTCCTTATATCTAATCTAAATGTTGCCAGGCACAGAAGTGAGACCAACTGGCCTGTAGTTCCCTGGGTCTTCCTTTTTTCCCTTTTTAAAAATGGGGTTTATGTTTCCCCTTTTCCAGTCAGTGGGAACTTCACTGGACTGCCACGACTTCTCAAATACGATGAATAGTGGCTTAGCAATTTCATCTGCCAGTTCCCTCAGGACCCGTGGATGCATCTCATCAGGTCCCATGGACTTGTGCACCTTCAGGTTCCTTAGATGGCCTCAAACCTGATCTTCTCCTACAGTGGGTGGCTCTTCATTTTCCCAGTCCCTGTCTTTGCCTTCTGCAGCTTGGGTGGTGAGGCTCGAGCACTTGCCGGTGAAGACTGAGGCAAAAAAGTCATTGAGTACCTCCGCCTTCTCCATATCCTGGGTATCCATGGTCTCCCATTTCATTCCAGAGAGGGTGTCCTGGTTTTGGCTAGGATAGAGTTAATTTTCTTTCTAGTAGCTGGCATAGTGCTGTGTTTTGGATTTAGTATGAGAATAATGTTAAAAAACCCCCAATGTTTTAGTTGTTGCTAGGTAGTGCTTACACTAGCCGAGGACTTTTCAGCTTGCCATGCTCTACCGACTGAGAAGGCTGGAGGTGCACCAGAAGCTGGGAGGGGGCACAGCCAGGACAGCTGACCCAAACTGGCCGAAGGGATATTCCATACCATGTGACGTCATGTCCAGTATATAAACTGGGGGAAAGCTGGCCATGGGGGCTGCTGCTCGGGGACTGGCTCGGCATGAGTCGGCAGCTGGTGAGCAATTGCATCGTGCATCACTTGCTTTGTATATTCCTTTATTATTGTTGTTGTTATTATTACTATTTTATTTCAATTCTTAAACTGTTCTTATCTCAACTCACGAGTTTTCTCACTTTTACTCTTCTGATTCTCTCCCCCATCCCACCGGAGAGGGGAGAGTGAGCAAGCGGCTGTGTGGTGCTCAGTTGCCAGCTGAGGTTAAACCACGACAGAGGGCCCACATTTTCCCTAGTCTTCCTTTCATCATTGACATATCTATAGAAGCTTTTCTTGTTGCCCTTGACATCCCTGGCCAGATTTAATTCTATCAGGGCTTTAGCTTTCCTAACCTGATCCCTGGCTGCTTGGACAATTTCTCTGTATTCCTCCCAGGCTACCTGTCCTTGCTTCCACCCTCTGTAGGCTTCCTTTTTGTGTTTGAGTTTGTCCAGCAGCTTCTCATGCCGGCTTCCTGGCGTTTTTGCCTGGCTTCCTCTTTGTTGGGATGCATCGCTCCTGAGCTTGAAAGAGGTGATCCTTGAATATTACCCAGCTTTCTTGGGCCCC
>NW_008824243.1:6910223-6938472 GCF_000699105.1 Pygoscelis adeliae
CGGAATTCCTTTGTGCTGCTCTTCAGGCGCTCTCCTGCTGACCTGTGTTCCTTCTCCAGGCTCTGGGCATCTATTGCTGGCCCTGGCATCAAACTAGTAGGAGTGGGATGGATTGAGGTTCCCCTCCCCCGGCATCTCTAGTTTAAAGCCCTTTTCACCAGCTTGGCAAGCCTATGACTGAAGATGCTCTTCCCCTTCTCTGACAGACGGACCCCATCAGCCCCCAGTAGACCAGGTTTCTCAAAGCGAGTCCCATGGTCTAAGTAGCCAAACCCCTGGCTGTAGAAAGAAACAGCAAATTGCAATTAAAAATATTTAAAGAAAGGGTTAACCAGCATCCCTCCGCCTGAGTGGCACATTCCTCTGGCAGTAATCTCTTCTATTTTTAAGAGATTAAAAACTAAGAAAGTACAGCAGTGTCTGGCCCCTAATTTGCAGAAGTAACAAATCAAATGCCTTAAAATTGGTAACTTGGTAGATTAAATTATCAAAGCCTAGTCTGTTGGTGTCCACATCTGATAATGCTTTGATCTTGTTTATATCTCAGAAATTGTTTCATGGACTAACTTTGTTGATTATCTTCAAACTGTGACAGGTTTTATTCCATCAGCAACTCAGTTGCCTTCCGAGCAACAGCCTGCTCTTTAAAGTGCAAATTAAGAACCAGGGAAGAGAGGAAAGGATGGAATTGTTTGAAGGAGCTGCTGGATGTCAACAGAGGTCAGCGCTTTGGTTCTTATTTCTTAACTACATATGTACAAATGACCTAACGCAATCCAAAATTAAAAGCTGTGACCAAGAGAGGAGGAACAGCCAACTACAGCGTTTCAGCATCCTGAGCAGCGGATGATGGATCTGACCCCAGCACCCCAGCCACTGGGACAGTTTTGTGGAGGAGATGATAGAGGCCACAGCAGATTCTCTCCTGGAAAGCCTACACCAGTGGGATCTCCCAACGAGCAGGAGGAGAGGCCAGCCTATTCTTTTGCTAAAATAAATAATAGCGTGTGCAACTGGGGAAACGTTAAGCAGAATAGAGCTTTTAAAAGTGGCAGTGCATTGCCCATTCAGATACCAAATGAGCTGGCCATAACCCAGGAAACTCAGGGAAATGAAGCTTATTCCACTTCCAGTTCTTCTGGGAGTAGAAGGGGTTAGGAGAGGTGGCTATCAGCTGGCGACTGCTGCAGCTGGCTCTATTTCCTTGGGAGCTGCCACTGCACAAACTACCGTGCTAGTCCTGCAAGAGAGATGCTAACCCAGGGCTCTCTTCAAGGCTCTCTCCATCTGCTTATGGCACCGCCGGCCAGGCCTGCACACCAGCCACAGCTGCCTGGTGCAGCTGGTTGGCCCTGGTGACCAGCCTCTGCTATACCGAAGTAGTTGTCAGGGCTGCCTTGGGCAGCTGCCTGCTATAAGCTCTGCATGGCAGGGCTGGGGGGGTGCTGGCGCTTGCCCACTCCCCGGAAAGCAAGCCTGTCTAAATTAATGTGCTCTGTGACGTTCAGCCAGTATTAGCCTGGCTTTTTTAACTAGCCCCAATACCGCAGAAAGATTAAATCTTTATTTTAACAAGATTATTATGGTTTCCTAGGCAATCCAATGCATACAAACAATGGAACTAACAAAACATTGGATAAAGACATATCACTTCAATTCCCGCATACTGCAAAGTATTACTTGCCCTGGGGGAACTCTGTGGGGAAGATGAGAATGCCTCAAGAAAATTAACCCTGAAGAAACGAGCTGGAAACTTCAAGTCTGACCAGTGTAAACATGTTAGAAACAGTGCAGCTGACATACAATCTCCAGCCTTACTAAGTAAGATACTTTACCTCTAAGCCAAGGTTTTGCCCAAGCCACGTGAAACTGTCTTATAGACATAAAAAGAGACAATTTACACATGTACACCTCCATCTTAAGAAATGTGATTCTGCATCTGAGGGCCTGCTATATGATTTTTAAAGAGGCTTGACATTAACTTTATTATTGTTATTCTTTGTGTTACTGTGCTTCAACTCAGCAATAGCTAGAGTCAACTTCAAATTATTAATCAAATAAACATACGCAGAGGTCCCAGGGGCACGATGCCAAAAGCCAGCAGGCAGTTCAGTAAAGGAGTATGAATTTGGCCGGAGCTGAAATTCAAATGAGGTTTACTCTTTCCTCCATCCCAGACTTTGCATGAACTGATTGAGTTAAAAATATCTGACTTTTACACCAAAACTGACAAGTCTCCTCTATGCTTGACACTACACATCCTCTACCCAATCTGCAGCCAGTGTTCCTGGGGAGGACCCACAAACCAGTGTCACAGCCCGATAAAGCAACCCTTTTGCTGCTCAGAGGGGTTTCCTCCTCTGCAACAGAACCAGCAAAGCCTGGTTAGCAGCACTCAACAAGCTGCTTCTGCACAAATACTCAAGAAAATTTCAGCGCAGTCCACTAAGACAGAAGACTCTCAGTTCTATTATTAACCACCCACCACCTATCGGGAACTTTGGTCCCACCTAACATTCAAGAAGCACAAAGAGATTCAGGTGAGTCACACCCTGACACTTTCTCTCCCACCCGATAAAAATGGCAAAGACACACACTTGTAAACAAAATCAGGGAGCTCCTCTTCCATGGAAGTGAAATCTGCCAGTCCCATAGAGAAAATGGTCTGACTCAGTCTGATTTGTGGAATTCAGCTCTGCTTTACCAGCTCCATCCTGTGCAGCTTCCTGCTCCCACTAAAAAACAGTGACACCCAGAGCGCAGTATCTGCTAACGCATGCTGTACACCAATGCTTCACATTGTGGTACAACATAACTGGTTGTTAAGCCAGGAAAATGAGAATTGCCTTCTTGGGGTTTTGATGGGGTCCATTCAATGCACTCATTCTACTTAGTGCTGCCGTCTTGTACAGGAGCTAACCACAAGCTGCTGATAAAGAATTTACATAGCTTTGGTAGAGTAGATTGCTCATCAATTTAATAGCTCCACTCAATTTTCTTAATAAACCTCAGGAGACATCTTTGGCATTCCCTAACAGACCTAATGTATGAGGCCCCACACAGAACAATCCTTTTTTTTTCTTCAAAAGCTGATGGCAGTAATAAATTGCATTTCCACAGATGAAATCAGTGCATCACAGAAACATTGCAATGCTGCTCAGAGAAGAAAAGCTTCAAAGAACACCAGCTCATATAACTTGAACCCCACAGGGCTCAGTAGCTCTTGGAAAGGAGAAGCACCTATTTCCCTGCTAAACAGGTTTGCCTTCATGTATCTCCTTCATGTAGAAGCTGACATGGTAAAAGTTGGAGGTCCTGTGGCATATTTCATAAAGAGCAAGGATCTCTTGGATCAGGCTTGCAACCAGTCCTCCCCGCGGTATTGATAACATGGGTTTGAATGCTCAAGGCTGTGCAGGAACTGAAACCATGAGAGCTGCTACACTTGCCTCCAAAGTCGTAATAAGAAGATCTTTCAGAGCATTACATTACCCTCATCCTGAGACACAAGTTTCTTAGACCCAGCCTGTCTCATGGACTCATCTGGATTCTAGAAAGTAAGGCATCTCCGAGAAGAAGCTGCTAACAACAAAGTACATGTCCCCACTTGCATGATGCTTCCACAGCTGGAGAGACCCTGAGTCCAAAAGTGCCTGTGGGTCATCTAGGATGACCAAGATTTTTTCATGTCAGAGACAGCTAAATTTCATCAGTTGTATCACAAGAAGTGCCATAACTTGCATTTTGGTAATGCATATCTTCCAGAAGGGTATATAAAAAATAGACTCCATTGCTCCTCTCAGAAATATGTTCCAACAGTTAATCTTCCTGGGTGCTAGAATACGTGCCTTAGTTTACATTGAACTGATTTTAGCACTCAGCGTGCCTGCTAGCAAACTGCGAGTGTAACGCAAGTAGGAGCCTTAGAGAACTGAACCTCTCAACGAAACTCAATTGAAACACATTGGGTAGGAACAGCTCTAGTGGAGAAACTAGAAGTCCAGGAGTTTAGCAGAAAGCACAGTTTCTCTCTCTTTAGGGTATAGTGGAATATTTCAGACACCAGCTGCAGAGGTGAGGGTCACGATCGTACTCTGAAGCAATCCTGTCTGAAGCGCTTGGGCATCCAAGATGAACTGATGGAAGGCACGTTTTGCACAGGCACCCATGCAATTCCTCTCATGCATGGAATGAGTTCTTTTTAAATCATACAAATCCTACAAAAATATCGGTGATGCTGTGATTGCTCCCTGTCTTTCAAATGAGCATTTGCCACTAGGGCCTCTAGAGCCGAGGGCTGTGTCTTTGTCCCATATTTATACAGCACCTACTAACTTTGAATTGAAGCTTTGATGGGTGCTGTATCTGTATTTCTCTGTATAGGCACTTCTTCAGTCCTGTTGTTAGAGCATCTCTCAGCAACAGAATTAATGTTTACTCAATTATATTTATTTTCTCTGGAAGGATATTTCATTTTGCATTTCTGTTTCTTTTTTTTTTTTTAAACCATATGCTTGCAGTTTCTTGGCACATGGTGCCAAGGAATGGAAAAAAAAACCAGCTCAGCAAATGGTGCCAAGGAACGGCAGAAATGCATTTCTTCATCCTACAACTCTTCAACAGTTCTTTGCCCTCCCAAACAAGCCCCCTTTCTCTCCAAGACCCAAGAGCACTGGTGCCCATGGTCATTACAGAAATATTCACAGTGCTGCAGCCTGCCACAGCTGATGACAGCTCTATAATCTAGGTGCAATCAGATATGCTGCCATGCTTAAGTCAGCTGGTTTGTATTGGAGGTTTCAGTGTGGCATGCCTTCGAACTGATGTAATCCTCCATGTTTTGTCTGAAAAGTGTGGCTTTTTGTGAAGTTCCTCTGGAGCCCAGTGAAAGAAACCTATATTTTTCAGGCCCTCCTTGGCCACAGTGATAGTCGGTGGGAGGCTGCCACATGTAATTCAGAAACTCGGGCTCATCGCTGGGCAGCATGCAGAGCACTTGTCCGCAGAAAGCTGACATTTCAGCCGAAACCAACCAAAATTACTGCCTGACTTTTTAAAAAAAGAGATGCAGCCATTCAGAAGCAATAGAGATTTGCCAACCCAAACTAAGTCCCTCCAACAAATTAACTCCCATTTGTTTATTACTGAGTATTTACCACCTTGCAGTACTGTGAAAAGCTGAAACGTATTCCACTTGGGGAAACTGCTAGGGGCTAGTTTTGCCGAGAAAGGCCAAAATGCATATTCCAGTCTCACTGATGCCATGGGGGCCACCCTTTCCAAGCTGTGCCCTTTTCTATAAAACCAAAACCCTCAAACGTCATCATCAATGTTTTCTGTTTGCAACTGCTGATTGCACGCTGTCCTCGCCTTGCCAGGCTCTGTGGTTTCCTCTGACATTACTGGATTTTCAATGCCATTTGTCAGCAGGCATAGAAGCTAATGCTCTTTGTCTTCTCCCCAGTGAACAGGTACAAGACCCACTACATTAACTTGGATTTTAACTGGCTGTGCCCAACACTGCTGCTGCCTGTGAGCCGCAGAGAGGCAAGTTTGTAAGCTCTGCTTGCCCACTCCAAAGGATAAAGGCTTTATAAAGGAGTGGTGCTGGGCTAGTTTCAGAAGGCACCAGAGCACCATGAGCCTGTGAGATGGAAGGTGTCAGAGCAGTACCTGATTATCAGGGTATTGCAAACAGCTGATTTTTCAGTTTCTGTTTAGGGGGAAAATGGGCTTCTATATAACATTTGTACACTCCAGTATCACTGGCTTGGGGACCAGCCCATGGCTACCCTGAACAGAAAATGGAAAATGAAGGGCCATTCCCTTTTGAAACCTTGTAAATGACAGCAAATCGAAGTAAGAACATCCTTGTCTCCTCTCGCTACAGGCAGGTCTGAACAAAATAACAGGATTCTCTGTAATTAATTCCTACTGTATCCAAAACAGCAAATGAACCATTTTCATCTGTTACCTATGCATGTTTCTGTCAAGGGAAATGTAAATTTAGAGCCAGATGAGAATCACTTCCGAGGACTGGGCAACAATGCTGGAAATTATTTATTCCTTTACCCTACTTTTTAAAGGAACCTTTATTCAATTTTAACACTCAGCTACAATTTTTCCACATAACATTGGATAAGTCATGCAAATTACCACCTTACTGATATGGCATTATTAGCAATCAGCTCATAGATCACAAAGGCTTGGCTTTTTCTTGCTAGGTCACTACTACAGAAAGACTGTTTCAGAAGGAAAGTAGTGGACTAACCTGTACAAAAACCTTTTTTAGGGCTGACTTTAAGATCCAGCAAACAAAAGCAGAGATGTCAGTAGCTAAAGGCAGACAGCAAACTTTCTGTATATCTTTTTCGCTTCAGGCAGATCATTGAATATGCAATACATAATACAACCCTATAATGGAGCCACTCCAAAATCTTGGCTACTAAGACTACAAATGCTTCCTAAGTGCTGCCCTTTCATACCTACTCACACTGCATTTCACAATCTAGCAAGGTACGCAAAGTCAAAAAAAAGAGCAACTGAAAGTGACCTTTGAAAATAGCAAAATGTTAATTTCAGCTATTGTTTTATGTATCTGCAATAATTTATCCATGACCTGACATAGCTTCCTTGAGGTCTTCAGCATACCTGTTTGTGACCATGCATGTGTAATGTGTGCTCAGCTACAGCGGCGCCCACAGCATGTACTGCTGTCGCCAGTGCTCCTCCTTGACCTGTTTCCCCATAACAGAGCTTGATGCTTTTGACAGGTCTACCTTAACTATCTATGCAAAGCAAAAACTGGTGAGCCAGGAATAAAAGCTGCTTGGTGAAGGGGAAAAAGAGAATGACTGAGAACCTACCCAGACGTCCCTTACATACAAAGCTGCAAGTGTAGGCTGGCCAAGGTGAGTCTTATGGCAGGGAGGCAGCAGTGAAATTACAGTCCTGGTGCTGGCCTTGCTGGTAATGCTCAGTAACTTTTGTTACAGAAAGATTTGGCTATATCAATATTTAATTTTGAGTTGTATTTCCCAATATGGTATATGCTTTTGGTGTTGTTTCTTCTTTTTTAAACTTCATATACATCATACTGTTTGGTTTACTTGCCTATATACATGCACATAGATACAAAGAGATAAGTCATCAAAGTATTTGGGCTTTAAGAGCCAGGATTTGGGGCTGCTTACATACATAATATATATGTTACATACAAAGCCATGACTAAAGCATTGTGGAAACCTTCAGAAGAGCCTCCAGCTGATGATGCATAATTAAGGGACTTGCTAAGCCTAAAGCTACCGAGAAAAAAAAATTAGAGTAAAAACAAAACCAAACCCCTGTTGTACTTAAATCTAGTATTAGACACCTGTTGTGGGGGACTTATAAAATGCCCTTAAAGCAAGTGATTCATAAGCCATAGGCAAGTGACAGACAGATAAGAAATAGAACAAAATAAACTGG
This sequence comes from Pygoscelis adeliae, assembly GCF_000699105.1. Classification (NCBI taxonomy): domain Eukaryota; kingdom Metazoa; phylum Chordata; class Aves; order Sphenisciformes; family Spheniscidae; genus Pygoscelis; species Pygoscelis adeliae. The sequence continues at coordinate 6,917,691 of NW_008824243.1, forward strand.
TATGAAGCCTGGTGGTGTGCTGGTGAGTCTCACAGGAAGTACCAGTCCTGCTACCCTGACACACCCTCCATGTTCCTTAAAAATGGCATGACTCAAAAATCAAACCACAAAAACATGTTTCATAAGAAATAATGTGTGATGGCAAGTTGCCTACAGCAACATTTAGTATTTTTTCTTCTGTCAGCAGGAAATCTGGAATTTGCTCCCTTGCCAGATGAACACTGTCCACACTGAAAGCCAAGGGCACGCAGGGCTGCATAGTAGGGAATAACACTTCTTGGTCACTTTCATCGAAATTACTTACTTTTCACAGTATTTAATATAATTCAGCTTGTGCATCAGAATTCTCTTCAGAACTTATCCACTGTTCCCAGTTGAGAAAACTAATTATATCTAAACATTCAAAAAAGCTTCCTGGGAGTGTAACAGATGATCAGTGAGGTCTAAACCTCAGGAACACTGCTGTGCATGCAAGTCGTCCCATGTCAACTCAGATCTTTTAATTTTTCAGAGATCTTCTGGGATTTGAGCCTTTACTTAAGCCAACATTTTCCATTCTCAACTGTTCAAAACAGTTTTTTATAGTTAAACCCAAGTGATGCCAGAGTGGGAACCACTTGGATGATGAGCTGCTATACAAGTCAGTCTGTCAAGATGAATCAGTTTGTTATATATCAACTTAGAAAAATAAACTCTGTATTCATGGCAGAACCCATTTAAGTTAACAGCAGATTACGGATACTTCCCACAGCACGATGCGCACCCTCAAGATAAGGTGGTTTTTTTTTTCAGCAAAATCTGATTTGTAATTGCTGCGCAGAAAAAAAATGCCAAAGAAAAATGTTCAATCTGCCCTTAGAAATGAACAAACCCCATATGTAAAGCCAAACGCTGCTGCGCACATGCACTCTGCTGAATACACTCTAATTGTATTTGCACCGCACACGCTGTCTTACATAAAGGCAGTAGAAGGAAATATTAACCAAATCACAACGAAGGTCCTTTATGCATGTCAAGAAAGGAAAGAAACGCAACAGATATAGAAGAAAGTATAATATGTTGAATGAAACAAGCCACATTTAGCTACTCGGCATTTGTGAAAATGCAGACCATATTCGCAGCTAAGGGTCTAATTGAAAGCCCTCTAAAAGAAGTGTTCCTACTGACTTCAGTGGGATTTTGGATTACATCCAGCAGATCCTGAATGCTGCTCATTATCATATGATGGATGTGAATATATACCATCATTAATACTCAAAATGTCACCTTTTAAAAACTTTATAGACAGACAAATATAGAAGAGAGAGTAAAAAAGGAGGAGATATGCAAGAGGAACTGCTGAAGGAAAAATCAAGGTTAAAAAAAGGCAAACAAGCAAATCGTTAACGCTCTTAAGACTGATTATGTAATTTGGTGATGGGGAACACATCTCAGAGGCAGATGGAAGCCTGAGCTGTGGTTTCAGGTTCCCACACCCTCAGACACTAAAATTCAACCACTGACTTCCTGGTTCGCACAGAAACCTATTCAAAAGTTTTGGTTCAGAGAAATAGGCAGAAAAATCGCCACTTGTTGCCCATTTATCCAAACACATCCACATTGCTTTCCTTATGTTTTTTGTATTTGTTCTTCCTACTTGCTCTTTTGAGATCTCTGTTTCTGCATCCAGATGAAGTGCGGTAAGACAAGCTGACACAACAGCCATACGAGCATTATCCCATTTCTAACTCTCAAAACTCGCTTGTGTTTAGTTTGATTAGGAACTGGGGATGGATTCTTATTGTATTTAAACTGGTTTTCCTTCTTCTTGAAGTTTTCTCTTGACGTTGTAAACAGTGTTTTAGGCAGGCAGGTAATTAAACACTCATTAAAATAACTAATTAGCGTAGCACCAAAAATATGACATTTTTATCCAGTGCCTTAAGGGCTAGGGTCTTCAGAGGGGAAAAAAGTTGATTTAAACCAGAGAACTGACAGAAAACCAGGGCCTCTAATAGTCTCAGATGAAGTCTAAGCTGCAATTGATGTACCAGAATTATAACATCTTCTGTGGTCACCAGCAGATGTTACTGCACAACTTCAAAGCTAAACACTAAGTGCAGAAGAAGAAAAATATTCTTCTGTACTAAGAAAGGGATTAGCACATCACAGTAAAGTCTGCAAAATAAATATCTAACTTCTAATTGTAGCTCTCAGCATTCCTATTACTTATTTGCCCACCACACACACACACCCCCCCCCTTTGCTGAAAACTGCAGGATGGGTCTGTGCTCACCGACTTGTTGCACATTAAGTCATACAATCTTATTACATGTGCACTGATTACAGCTCACAGCAAGAGAACTGTGTTGCGGAGATGGTGTTTACAAAGCCAGTTCAGTTCTCATCACAGGCAGACAGGAAGCGCAGACTCACAAGCTCTTGTTACTTAAAGATTTAAAAAGAATGCAGAGCTTTGCCCTTCATGTATAAGATGAGACTTATTCTGTCAGACAGTTTTCAACATCATTTGCAAATAAATGCTTTTATAAAACTGCAGAGACTGCATTTATGATCTGATATAAAAATCAACAGATGACTGTTAAGTTATTATAATGAAGAACTTGTTCGACGGGATTACATTCATTACTGTAAGTGATTTACATCCTATAAATCACTTCTTTGGGGATTTACTTTAATTTTCCTTTGGCTGGCAGTGCTACTCATTCTGTTCCTGCTATTTTGGAGATGAAAGTTTGGAACATCTCACCTATGTAGAATGCATAAATATTACAAGACAGGCTGAGAAAAGCTGTCCTGTTTGTCAAGTGCCTTTGGCTAAAGGAAATTTTGAGCTTCTTGTACCATCTGTGTCCATATGCACATACACTCACTACATTCAGTCCTGTTTGCGCAGTTCCACCCTCAGAGCCAGATGCCCCAGCTGGGTGTAGCTTGGTGGATCTCAGTGGAGCATGGTTGATTCCTGTCAGGTGATAATCTTGTGTTTTACACGAGGAACCATTTCTGTAACTTTATTCATATGGTGCAACGCTAGAAGAAGGATCACAATGACCTGAAAACACTCTACTACTGTGTCAATGAAGGAGAGGAAATGCACTAGAAACATGGCAGCCTGGAACAGAGCAAGGACAGGTTTAATGTGTCCTGAACCTCCTGCCTGCAGTGCCAGAGAGGGGAAATACAGGCTAGACTGGGCCTGAAGTCACGCAAAAGCATTACAAGCAGAAACCATGGTCATGTTTGATTTACAGTCAAGCTAAATCAAAGGGGAAAGGTACCTGTAAAGTCTGGATAAGCAAAATTTGGTATGGTACAGAACATGGAATCAAAATCAAGCAGAAGATAATGCCAGGGAAAAAAAAAAAAGTAAGTCCATCACAGTCCTAAAGGCTTCAGGTCCCTCTCTGTAATTAAGGCTTGTCTCCAGCTGAAGTCATCTTCAGTCTACAGAATGTAATGGGGAGATATGAACAAGTAGAAACTATTTAATGTGTGAAAGGTTGCAAGACTGAGTCCTAACGCCTGAGCTCTTCCCCCAGTAACTCCCAGATAACCCTCCTGCTCAGCAGCTCCATGTGCTCCAGCCTCCTTATCAGGAATGCAAAAGGAAAGCCAGCTGACTTTGAAGTTTGGATGATCACTTTGGCTTGCCCTCTGTGGCGGTGTGCGTCCTGCCCCTGTGTAAGCAATGACCACCAGTGGGCGTCATGATGGCTGCATCCAGATTATGCTGGACTTTGGGAATAGATGGCAATATAGTAGCCAAGGGCTGTTTGGAGCAGTGACCCAAACATCTTGCTGGTACGTAAATATGACTGTAAGTCAATCATCTTACTCTATAAATAGTGGACAGCCCAGGGCCAGCTGAGCTCTCCTGCACAGCAGCAGGCTGCATGGCGGGTTCTCCCCTTGAGTAGGGACGCCTCTCAAGGTTACTCCTCAAGGTTGAGAGATTCCTTGCCGCAACAGATCCTCAGTAAGTGACTAATAGCATGCTAAACTTTGAAATCTTAGCTAAGTGATATAAAGGATTAATTGCGCATATATAATCCTTTAGACATAAATCATTGACCAAGTCTGGGGCTAGGATTGGATCCAGTCACACTTAGACTCCTCTCTGAGAAGGAATTTAGAAAGCAAGGGGGTCCTTTCTGAACCTCATGACTCAACGGGAGGGTCTCCCTGACAGGCTTGTCTGACCCTGTCCTCTATGCAGTAAATAATGAAGTGTACGTTGCCATCGAATCTTGTTAAACCACTGTTGCATTTACCATTGAACTTTGTTAACTCACTGTTTTCTATCAATAAAGTGTATTGTTGCTTCTCTCTTACAAGTGAAGTGCAGTCTTACTCTATCCGCGACACCCTCATCCCTTTCACTGTGTCTTGGATTTCAGTATAAACCTCACATACCCAGATGCAAGGCAGAATTTTGAGTGGTATCTCTTCTGCCTCCGAAAGCCTCTCACGGATGGAGGCACTGTTCCCAGAAGGTGCAGAGAATGATACCAAACACGGAGCGTTAGCCAGCTTGGATACATAAAGTGTGATATAACTGTGCATTAATCTTATATGGTAGAAAGGGTATTATCATACTTTGAAATGAAAGCCTTTAAAAGTAAAGACTGGAGGGGTAAAAACTGGTATCAAACTCTAAGGAAGTTTCACCTTGAAATTAGCCCTTTGAGAACCATAAGAATGAAACAGGATCAAGTTGAAGGAGAACTGCACTATCTTGGCAAACCAACCATGACCAAATTGTTTTGGATGAGCGAGGGAGGCTTGGAAATGCCTGCTGGGCCCTGTGTGCCATGCTGGGTCTCAGATGGGAAGTTAAAACAACAGAAAATGCTCTAGATAAAATCCCTCACTACTCCCCAGAAAGACTGAATCCTACTGGCTTATCCACATCAGAAATCATACTATGGAAAAGATGAGCAGCATCTAGGAAAGATCTCTAGAACTTCATAGTTTCCTTTTTTCTTTTTTTCCTAAGAGCAGCTGGAATACAGAATAACCCAGGAGAGCCAGCAAAAATACTATGCCTCCAAAAATACCCTCCCAGGACAGGCACGCTTTCTGAGGGGCCACAAGCCATGTGTCCAGCTGTTGAGCAACCAGCCTCGCCATCCAGCGAGGCCTCTAAGCTTTCGGTGACAATGGTGGGAGCCTCGGCTGTGGGCAGCCGAGCAGCTCCAGGAAGCCCAAGCATCTCACATGTCTGCAGCTGAACAGCTGCACTATGGCAGTTCCTGGATAATCATTCCCATCCCTCTCCTGGTCCCTGAGGGGGTCGGCGACTGCTCCCTCGCCTCCATCTGGAGGAGCAGCTGGACGTGACATGCCAAGGGAAAAAATTCCAGTGGGGCAAAAATAAAAATCTCTCAACAAGACAATTTTTCTGCTAGGAAGTGTTACCAACCCAAATCTCATAGGGTCTCACTAACTAGTAATTCAATTATTCAAATCCCTTTCCAAAGGCGCAGTTTTTCCCCCTGAAGAAAGGGCTGGTGAGCAGCAGCCCTGTAGGGACAGGAATGTCTGTGTGGTTTTCACATTCCTCTCCCTTCCCTTCCCCTCCCAATTAAAACAACTTTCCTTTGCTCCATGAGCACTTATTTTGCCTCTCAGACCACCTTTTGTACAAGCCTTTCTCTCTATTTTAATCATACGCATCCCATGTGTGGTGGGAGTGGTAGGGACCCGCATGGCTGTGCCTGGGCCGTGACCTGGGGAAGCACCTGGCCCCTGGCCTGGCTTTGGCTCCCACCACCCATTTGCTCCCTGCGGTTTGTGGTGCGGTGGGCAGCGGCTCTCCCAGCTCGCAGTGCGTCCCTGGGGAGCAGTGCAGGGGACCCTGGCCCCAGGGGACCCCAGTCCTGGGTGGATGCGAGCCCAGGCAACATGCCCCAACCTGCTTTTCCTGAGCTAGAGGGAAGGCCTGACCCATCCACACTGTGCCACCTACAGCAAACTGCAGCAATTTGTCCTGTGCAATAATACCTGAAAACACCCTCCACGATGGAAAGGAACAGTCAGTCACCAAAAATAACCAGGTCTTTAGCCACAAGGCTGACAAGACCCGTTCTTGTTTCAGGAGGCTGCACTGCCCTCTTCTTTAAAACCTGGAGTCAACTCACTGAAGTCGAGGCTCCTTTGGGGAAGCTTTTAAATACGTGGCTTACTCTTTAAGAAAATGAACAAACACATCAGCACTATATTTCTCCTGGAAATGTGCACTGTTATCTTTAGCAAAAAGATATCAGTTTTATTTTCAGGAAAAAGCTCCAGGGAACAGTGCTTATAACCAAAATCTATGTTATTTCTCAAACAGCCAAGAATAGTTACCTTCATCGGGGCTGGTCTTGAAACTAGGATTTTCCCCTAAATGACCCAGTATCTTTAGAGAGGGATGGACAGAAGTGCCAAGAAAAGCCCTCAAAGGAATAAAAGTGGAAAAGGAACACTTGGCTAAATTACACGGACCCCAGCAAGTGTGCAGCCTCTCCACACGGCCCCCGTGGAAGCTGCCTGGAGCCCTGTGCCCTGCCGCTGGGTACCGTGTGGCGAGTCAGCCCCCTCTGCCAACTGCCCTGCCCTGGGGAGCCGTATGAGATCCCCGTGAAGACCCCTGTATTACTGACACAGCTCGGTGGTACATCTGGTTCCTAGTGCAGCATGGGCTTTAATCACTGCAGGATGGGAAAGCGTGTTGCCAGGTCAAACTAACAAGACGTACTGTGCGAGCAACAGCTTTCCTCTCCTTCCCTCTCTGACATCTCAGGATACTTGAGCAAGAAAACTGGTTGTTTGGAAGTTGGAAGTTAATGTAGAATCGTGGTGTTTAAAAACATCAAAATTTAAAAATACAACTTTAAGCAGAGGCTTAACGTGTTGAACCACTGTACCCCTCTGCACAGGGAGAACAGCAAAGCAAAAGCTCTTGGCAGCTCTTCCCTTAATGGACTAGTCCTTCCAGATGCAGGCTGCATAGCGGGCAAGCATTTCTCTGGTCCCTCTAACACATCTATGCTCTTGCTGGTTCCAAAGAACCAGCTTTCAATGAAAACAAGGTTAGCAAAGCACTCTGACTTGTGTCAAAACTCTCTCAGTATTTTACCTTTGTAGATGCTACCCAATGAGCAGACTGAATGTTATCTGTACACAGCATTTGGGACTATACTTTTCATTTCTGATGCTCAACCTTCTGTCTTCATACACTGTACCTGTTTTTAGACAGACCTTTCTCCTCTCCAAGCCTACCACTTTCTGCCTCAACAATCAAGCACAGAGGAATCACACACAGTCATGTGAGGATGCCACCTCCAACACATAAGCTCCAACAGGGAGCAGTGTGAATGGGGAACCCACCTGGTGGCCACACTTAGGCTACTGTAGGAATCCCCTTCTCCTTTCCAATGGGAAAGTTGCCTCTGCAGTATGTCTCCTTTCATCAAAGTGAGACTCACCAGAACACAGTGCAAGCTCTTGCAAATTGTTGTTTTCTGGACATGTTGTTTTTATTTGTACAAAGATCCCTGCTCTATCTGCTCAGCTTCAGGCACATTATTAATGCAGTGGCAACCTGAAAATCCTCCACTCCCTGCACAAAGAGCAATGTGACTTCAATGGCAAGGTTTCTGAAAGGAGCTGGTACCAGTAGGAGAAACGAGGAGTTCACCATCGGGTATGGTGTGAGCTGAAGAATAGCCTTGAAGGTGAGAAGATGCCAAGGACTCACCAAAGAGTGAGTGGAAATGGAGTCTTCCCGGAGTATATGAGGCTTGGCAGAAGCAGTCATTAATACTGGTGGTGGTTTGCAAACTTAAGTCCTGAAAATGTAAATGAAAGTAGAGCTACAAATGGAAAAGGTTACAGGGACAAATGCCTTGAAAAACTTGGGATCCTGGAACTATAGTTAAGGGTGAAGTATGTTTCCCAAACCATATGCTTATATTCCAATTGTTCATAACATGCCCATAAAATTCAGGAGAGAAAGCAAGGACCTCAGCTAGTATACATAAGCATGCACAAGCCCATTTTGGGCTCATCAAACTGCCTGGCAGCTGCCATGGTTGGCAAGCCCTAGCTTGCTAAGACCATGCTGGCATCCATGGCCATGATGGGAATGGTCCCAATTTCCCGCCGATCCTCTGAGAGGCCAGCCACTGAGGATGGGCCCATGGGAGTGCACATAGAAAGACATTGACCCTCTTCTCCCTCCTGAGAAAATGGTATCTCTGTGAAAGGAGACCTCAGAGGACTTCTTCCATGCCAGCTTCCCACCTCTCTGTGCTTTCCCAGCAGCATGAATAATGTGGCTGCCTGCTTTGAGCAGCATGACAAAGGCAGAAGGCACACGCGCAGCTTTTTTGCCAAGGGCAGCACAGGTTAATTTCCCTCTCTGAACATCCATGCAACAGCAAAGGCTCTTCAGAGACTACGGGAGAGACAAAACAAAGAATATGCCTGAGGTACTTCTGGTTGACCAAGCCTTCCTGCCCTGCTTTATTTTTGCTTCATCATTCAACCTTCTCTGTTTTTGGAAAGTTGGAGCAAAATCAATGCAGCTGGTATTCAGCTGGACAAGCCTAAAAATATGCCTTCTCCCCATATGCGTGGAGCAGAAATTTTTGCAGCTGTATGGAACTGCTTAGATGAGAGGGCCAATCTTCAGCTTAGCTTTGCTGATGTCCAGTACCTTTGCCATCCTGCACCAGCTAAAGAGTTGGTAGAAAACATGTCAGGCTGTTGAAACACGTGGCACAAATGTTCAATAACAGCCTATGAAATCAAAAGCAAATACACCAAAACAAATAAACAAATCTAATAAAAATATTATATATTGTTTGGTTTTTCCTTCCATGTGCATTAAAAGTAAACCAATAATTCCTCTAGATGACTCTTGCAGTGCATTTTCAAAGAGGTTGCAATCAAGGACAATTGATTAAAAAGCCTGAATGCTGAATGTGCCCAAACACTTCCACTATCTAGCAAGACGTGGTTTGGAAAGAGAACTAATCTCCTTTATTATGCCAGCCTCATGATAAGATCACAACCTTCCTTTTTGTCGAAGTTCAAGCCTATATAGGGTCATGCTAATAAAAACCCAGTCAAATTCCAGTATCGAAACAGGCACATCTGAACCAAATTACAGCCTCTTATAACTGAAATAGATAAGCACAAAAATAAAGCATTTAGAAAACAGACAATTTTAAAGTTTTATATATTTTTTTCTACTCTCACTTTTAGTGTTAAATACTCATGTTTGACATTTTTTTATTTATAATTTTTTCTCCCAGATTCCAGATTGTGACACTGCAAATAAGCCCATAATAACGGGGAATATGCATTTTCAGAAGCAGTAGATAAGGAAAGAGCTCAAAGTCCAAGTGGCTGGACAGAATATAAACTTAGAAATACAAAACTTAAGCCTGGTTGTTGCATCCAACAGTTTGAACACTGTGATGGAAGTGGATTACTGACAGCTGCCTCACCCAGACATCACTAAAGAGAAATCAGATAAAGCAGAATTATATCATGTTCTTGAGTTGAAAGGAGAGTGGGGAAAAAAGAGTGACAAGCACTTAGAAAGCTTAGAAGAGGAGAAGAGATAAAGAGGACTAGGCCAGAAAGAAAACAAACTGGAGGGTAAGGAAAGCAGAAGTGCTGACAGCACTAATATGACAAGGAAGACAAGGAAGACAGTTTGTGGTGAAAGGTAGGATTTATGTTTCACATTTCTGGCACCATTCCTGAACATTTCTGAGGGCATAACCTCCAAAAAGAACTAAATTTAATGCAGAGTATATTCAAAAATGCTTGTGCCCCTCTAGCTGCCTCAGCTGCTGACTCCAAGGTTTCCTCTTCCCCAGCTCAGTTCTCCTGTTTGTTTTTTATTGACCCTAGCTGGGCTCTCATCACAAATTAACAGGCTTGCTAGTTACAGCACAAGATGATGAACACGCTGAATGCCTTCAATCAGTGCAGAAGCTCTCATCTACTTGGAGAAACTGGTTCATTTCTTACGGGAGTCACTTAGCGCTAAATGCCAACCTTTCTGTTCCCACAGCTCCTCTGAGACTGAAATGCATGGCAAATCTCTTCATAGTTTTCAGAATGGTTTGTGCAATGAATCTTAACAGCCTGCTAAAACATGACCAGTTGCTGAGGTCCCAGTGGATTCACGGGAAATTTGGTCCCCCCCTTATAACCTCCACTAAAGAAAAAAAAAATTAACACACCTCCCCCGCCCCCGACGTGAAGACTACTTAGAGAGAAACCCCTTACAAGAGCAGCCTCAAACATCAGAGAAGCATTATTATGGTCTTCTGGGCTATTACGATAGAACAGCGCGTCTTTGTTAAGGCAAATGTCAGAGGCAGACACTGAACACTTCCCTCAGACCTGAGCTTTTCAATGTACAACAGTGTCCAGTGAACAGCCTTGCCCACTTCATGTCATTGAAATGTGAGCTCCAGGGTGCTTCGAATGCTAGAAGCAGCTGCCAGCCAACCTCCAAGCACTAAATAAATGTTACTTTAAAAAAAAAAAAAAATCATTTTGTTATCTACAGGTACCACTGAACCATCACTTCTGAAAACCTTCCCAGAAGCTCTGAGGATCCAATGTGCAAAACAGCCTACAGGGAAGAGCTTTGCAAACTGGAGCTGGGGCACTGTCAGTCATTCAGCAGCTTTGGCTTCCACCATCCCAACTATTTTTCTGTAAATATTGAATCAGTTGCTAAGGGATTTCACTGGACAATATGATATCACTCTGTTATTGCACCAGTGACTATATATCATTCCTTGAAAACAGAATAGCGTTGTTTAAACCCGAACTTAATTTCTTGTCAATACAGCTGTGGTGGGAAAGTCTCAAGAATCCATTTGGTGAGCCAGCTCCCTTCAGCTGCTGAGTCTGCCAATGGTGCTTTCTCCAAAATGAAATGCAATACCTCCCCGTTAAAGCATATAGGATAAAGCATATCTTCAACAGCAAATACAATCTCTCCACTCTAAGCAAATATACAGAAGTTGATAGCAAAAGGCATGTTGTAATAACACATCACCTCCGAATAACAGAAGCATGTTAATGAGAAAAGCTAAACAATGGATTTCATCCCCTTAGAAAATCTGGTTTAAGTTAATAATTTGCAATATGGGATGGATATGCATGTTACAGACAAGAAAACACTAGACAATTATTTAATCAATGATCCTTCTTAGGTACCGTCCTTTTATTTGAAGGTACCTAATGATTTTCACGGGCTCTTTTCATTTTATGAAACTGTTTGCAAAGAATAACTGTTGCTTCATATTATAAGCTCCAGGGAGTGCCAGTCTCTCCAGCCCCAGGAGGGAGTTTCAGTTCCCCAAGTTGGATGAGAGGGTCTGAGAAAGTTTTGGAGCTTTTCAATAGCTCAGCGAAAGGTGGTGGAACAGCAGCACTAGGTAACTGCTCTCTTTTCAGGGCCAGCTACATTGGCACAGGCACCTTTCCAAGGGAAAGGGGATGAGAGGTAAGAGCTAGTGCTTGGATTTAAACCATATTTCAGGCTTCTGCATGATACCCACAGCCTGAGCTGCGAGAGGGTGGCGAACACTGGTCTCATGCTGCTGTGAAGCAGCATCCCATCCCATGCAAACATGCCACTGCTGCCCTGTTTCCTTGTTGTCACAGCATAGCATGGATGGTCCTGCCTGCACACAGTACTGTTGGATGCTTCTCTCAACCATTTAACTGCCTAATGCCAGGGCTTCTCAGCAGTTTTTGTCAAGCAGTATCTCTTGATGCATAGAGAAATGCTAACGCTAATACAAATGCGCAAGTGGGCACATTTAAAATTCTCTTCTGCATCACCCTGTTGCAAATAAACCCCTCTTTCTCAGCTGTGCAAAGGACTCGCAGAGAGACAATGGTTGAAGTATAATGATTTCAAAACACAGCCACTCCGGGATTCACTTAGTGATATTCACGGTGGGCTGAGGAACATCTGTGCGCATTTCTCAGGGGTTTTACAGGGGCGAAGTACGTGAAAGTTTGCAAAAGGGCTTCTTGTTAGAAGTGGAGCTTCCCCCAGCTCTCCCAGCGGAGCTGGATTCCTCTGGCGAACGCTCCCACTCCCACCCAGGGGCTGGGCTGCCCCAGTCACAGCCACTGCCCCCTTCCTCCTCCTCCTCCTCGGCAGGGCCTGGCTGCCTTGCAGGAAAGGCAGCCCACATACCTACAGGTAGGAGTGGCTTTTTTAGAGAGTCAGTTTGGACGAGAGTATATATGGCAAGTCACAGATGAAGGGTACATAATTAGTGATAAATAACTTCCTAACATGACCAGCACATTTGTTCTTAATTAGCCTCTATTCACATTAAGTGAATTTATGTTACTGCTGTTATTAAAAATCTTTGCAGAGGACAATCAATATAAAGTTACAACAGCAGAATGCTAACAGGCAACGTGTTACACATGGATGCATTTTGAAAATCTCCATGCAGTGTGAAAATGACCTTCAGGTTGTAGGAAAAAAATATCTTCATTTCCAATGGACGTTCTTCCTAACAAAATGGATTTTACTGTACTTTTGGGCAGATCTCTCCCCTCCCTCCCCCCCAAATCATTTAATGTGATGGAGATGATTAGGATCGTTGATCTGCTCAAGTAACTGAGTTTTTCTGACATCATCCTCCAGAGGAAAAAACCAAACCACCACCACCACCAAAAAACGCAACCCGAACCAAAAGCTGACCCCGTCTTTGAAGGGTCTGGACTCATGCTGTGCGACGCATGCAGCTAGGGGAGATGCACAGCTGTTTGAGTTTTGCAAAATGCAAGGTGTGACCCTATTATGATTAAAGCATTTTCGTTTGTCTCTATGCTGAAGCAAAGCAGGGAGTTTTGCTGGGTGGGGATGAAAAAATACGATCAGAACATTCTTCCTACTGAGTCATGACCTGATGGAAAATAATAATTTAGCTATTTCACATGCTTGGGAAGAAAATAATTTCAGCCAGTGGAGATAAACAGGGATTATCTAAATCAAACACAGAGAAACATCTGACTCCTCCTGGTATTTCTTGTGTTTAAGTATGCAATACTGTGATGGGTCACTCCTGCAAAATGTTCTATACTCAATCCAGCTTCTGTGGGTCTGGATTTCAGCACCACCACAGAGGCTATAGCAACAGCATAAGAAAAAAAGAAACACCTACTTTGTTGCACTTTAGAAAGGGCACAGGGAAGGAACGGGCTACAATGTCTGTCTTCTGCTGATTAGCAGTGTTAGGTGAATCCTGCTGTATGAAACACCATCTATTTTAGATCCCAAATTAGCATACCTTCAAGAGTATTAAACAATGATTAATAACTTCTCGAGAAAACGAGTAAATTAAATACATATCATCCTTTTTGACGCGTCAAGGGCAGTACAGCAGAATATAGGTGGGCAATGAGGAGTAACAAACATAAACTGACTTTAAAAAAAAAATCAATAAAAACTTAATCATGGAAGAATATAACCAACATATATCTAATCCACTGAGACGTTCACAGGGGAATTTCAGTTTCAGCAATAAACCAAATTCATTTCAACTTAAACTAATATGGACATCCTGAATTTACTAGTGAAGATGAAAGCAATGTGAACTTTAAGTTTTCAAAAGCAAAAAGACATTTAATAAAATTTCTCTCTTTTTGCCATGGGACTAAGGGAAAAATCCAATAACGTATTACCCGTGCAATTCTGGTAAGTTATGGATTCTTATTTACAACACGTTTTAGCTTGATTTTATCTTAATATTCTGTAATGATTTGCTGTCATAATTGAAATTTGTCCTATTGTTAATCGTTGTCATAACGAAGAAAAATTATTTATTTTATAACTAAGAGAACACAACTAACTATTGCTATTAAAGACAGCCTGTGGGTATGTTGCCTGGGGCTGGTGCGACCATTACCCTCTATTAAATAAAAAGTATGGATTACTTTTATTGGCAAATTGTTTTGAAATAGGAAAGGATGGTAAACACATTCTACATAAACTTGTATTGCTGGAAAAATGCTTTTTGCCAAAAGTATCATTTTCCAAGGAAGGACTGAACCCGAGATATTTCAGTTTGGACAGCCTGTGAGAGGGACCCATAGTTCAGTTCCCTCGTATCCATCCCGTCTGTGGGTTTTTGGTCAAAGCACATCCTGCGACACAGCAGCGGAGCCTTGGAGCTCCGGCAGGCAGCCCAGCCGGCAAGAATGGAAACAACCCACAGCTCCTGGCACCACTTTCAAATGAGAACACTCTGGGTTTTGGCCCAAATGTTTAATTTGCCATTAAATTTGTAATGTTCAATTTGCAGCTGAAAAGACAAACACGTTTACAGAAAACTCTGATGCAGTTTTTTCCCTGTGTTCACTATAATATTCCATAAATTCATGCCTGTCGTCAAATGACCACCAAAAAGCAGTGCTTAATCAGCTTCAACCTGCTTACTTTCCAAGTGGACAGCTAACGGCAAACACTTCTGACAAACAAGCCCTGCCTGTACCTGCCAGGCACCCACTGAATGTTGAGGGGCTGCAGGCTGCTTGCACCAGGCTTGTCCCATCCAGCCTTGTGCCAGGAAAGGTTCCTCAGACCTAGTTGTCTGATGTCTCACAGGAGGACTAGAAACTGAAATCGGCGTCTCTTTTCCAGCTATTAATAATCTTTTTCAACCCCAAGAAAACATGTAATATTGGGATTTCTTCTTCAAAAGACGTGATGAATGGCATGAACAGGGAACCTGATCAGAACAGCAAATAAAGACTAAAAATCTGTCTGACAATGAAAGGTTGCTACGAAACACTAATACTCAGTGATAGCAAACACTCCCCAGCCCATGGAGTTCAGTTCTGAAACAAAGCTGACACAGCCGACGTTGAGCATTGCCTATGCTTAAACTTTCTTCTTTCTCAATTCTTTTTGATAACTAGCTCTAAATTTTAGAGTATATTTATAGCACACACCTCCAGGAGAAGTCCTACCCACAGACAGAGCACTCGCACAGGACACCTGAGAAAATACAGGCTATGTGCCTGGCACACAGTGAGCTTTTACAAACACACGACCACACAAGGATCAAGTCCATGCTTTGAAATACTGCAGTGAGAAATTATTTGGACTTCTAAACCCCACGAGTTGTATCGTAACACCACGCCTGTTTGCTTTGAGACACAGCACGTCCCCAGGATGGGGCCAGGATAGTGTACACAGGCATCCAGCGATCCTGGAAATGCACCCTGCAGAGCCCAGTGCTGCACCCCACGATGGCTCGCTGCGTGGGCAGGGTGCTGCGCCTGGCTGTCCCGGCCTCTCCACACAGGCACAGGGCTGCCCGCAGCACCCACAGTGCCTGCCTGATTCAGGTCTGGTCTGCATTTGTCTAAGAATCCCTGTGCTGCCGTAAGAGACATCTGCCATCCTGGAGACCCAGCCTTTCAAGGCCCATGCTCCCAATTCATTGCTCAGCCCTATTTAGATTACACATTTATCCTTTCTGTGAAAATAACAAGAAACCTTAAAAAGAAGCCATGAAAAAAGCCTTTTTCTTGGCTGCAAGAAGAGTCCTGTGTGAATAGATCCACCAGAGGTGTAAAGAGCAGGTTGCGTACCCAATGTTTGGTTTTCATCTCAAACAAGGAGAGTGTGCTTAGTGATGAAGGAGGCCGAGCACAGACTTTTATCCAGTCACTTCTGATCTCCTGATTTCTCTTGCACACCCTGAACCGCCTGAAGGCAACTTAGAAAACCCCCACAGAAGGCATAAGGCACATCATCCTCAAAGCGATGTTTGTTCCTCTCACAGTTGTTAACTTTCTTCCCCCACTGCTCCCTTCCTCCACCCTCTTCTCCTCCCTCTCCCATTGCTCTGCAATTTATTTTGTCTCTTCAAAAACATACTCCCGACTGCGTATATGTCTATGTGGAGCTCTAGTGAGCTACCAGGTTATCTGACAGATACTCTCTTATTATATGTCTTGCATCCACCCTGTCTTCCTATACTGTCACGGTCCTTCCAGGGAAGGCAATACGGCATTACCTCCGTGTTGTGAAATGCCTGGCACATGACTGGGTACTGTAAGAAATAAGGATTTTTAAACACTACACAGCTGCAAGACAAGCCTACACTTCACATCTTTTCAGACACAGTCACAAACACTTCTCATATTCTCATTCAACAGGTCCCAGTGCTTCAAGATAAACACTTGCAAAGGGCCACAGGGCTACCTGCGCTCACCAGCACCAGCCCGCCCAACTTCGCACATTAAGCAGCGCTGAGCTTCACCACAGAATTGGTATTTATAGCCATACTTCTCTCAAGTTCTGCGGTCACTCAGTCCTGGAGGCTTTGGTTACGGCTTGTCTTTACTTCTGACACCATGAGAACAGTAAAACCTTGTTTAATATTTAATGCATGCCTTAAAAGTGAGCGGGCACCTCCCTTATTCCTGCTTAAGCACTGGGGGCTTTCCGCAGGGCATAGGCAGCCTTTCCCTCCTGTCACACAGGAGGGCTGGCTCAGGGACTTTGCCTTTTAGAGGAGCTTTCAAGGAGTGTCAAGCACAGTGAGTGATGCAGTCTGTCAGCATCAGATTTCTGCGCTCCAGAACTGAAAACCTCTCACAGAATAGACTTCAAAGTTAGTGTTAAAATGCAACACTACCTCAGGGTAGGAGAGACCATCTTCTGCAGTCCTCAAAGTTGGCAGTGAGAAATTTCCTTACTTGTCTCTTCTGTGTGGCTGCTTATTAAAAATAATAATTACCATGGACTTCTGTAGAAGAAGGAGAGCATGACCTGAATAAGACAGGTGTCCCAAAATGGTCTTTCCACAGACCCTCTGAAGAATACTTTTTGCGCTTTTCATAGCCCAGACAGGCCCACGCTCCAGCAGAGAGGAAAGCAAGGAGGAGAATCTATAGCTAGAAGCAAAAAGGACAAGGAGAAGGATTTTAAGAAAAACCTTAAGGATCCTGAAAAGAACCTCCACAATGACATAGAGCTATTTCTATGCAGAATTAGCATAGAAATGCTATTGTGTTTCCAAGGATAACACAAAGGGGAGAGTAATTACATTTGCTCACTATTTAGAAAAAATTCAGATGAATGCAGTGCTATCACAGGGTGATGACCAAATATTTCTCATTCCAGCAGTAAAGGTACAACACTAACAACTGAAATAGCACATTTAAAAAAAACAAAACCTTCAGCTACACAGTATCTGTGAGTGCTAAAACTGCTGTAGCTTTTATAGTTACTTTTAGTAACCCATAAAACACTGGACAAATTTCGGAAGAAGAAAACTGAATGTTGTACAAATTCTCAAGAAGGTAAATGAGCAGCTACAGCTCTGCCAGCCTGATGCCAACACCCTGCGCCAAACCCATGGGGTTTGACTTGTAAGGAATTAAAGGAAGATGATAACTTGCGTGCAGCCTGTCAAACCAACTTAATACAGGGAATTCTCTCAAACAGCTTTTCTGCCAAGAAAAAAGTCATGACAATAGCCAGTGACTAGAAGGTAAAGAGGATTAAACCACACTTATTAATCGTGAGGGTAAAAACAACCTGAGTTGCTCTACAAGCTACAGCTGAAAGCCCCATCACAGGAAGGGTGAGCCCAGCCCAGACATGCCAGTGGGAGCAGGATTTTGTGGGTGAAAGCGCAAAAAAAAGCTCTCCCTTGCCTCTTAGTCTGGTCATTGGTCATGCCTGAGCGATGGGGTCTGGACCACATCTTAAAAAAAAACATGTGCCCTGCTGCAGAAAAGAGCTAATGACACAGAAACATTTGCGGGCTGGGAGGATGCTGGAGGGAGGATCCTTTGGCCTCTTTACACCCTCTTTAGTTTCCTAAGCTGCTTCTGAAATGCCATTTCTTTGTCCTGATATTCTTATCCATTTGCATTCTCTTCCTTATTCTTCTAAGTTTAAATTTTCCACCCTCTTTTGCCTTTCACGTGGACCTATTCAGAAATCGGTTGTGATATTCCCACTTAGAATACTGCGTACTGGTGAGCTAAATCCTACCCTACAGTCTGTATCCCTTCCTACACCTAGATTTCATCCTAGAAAATCACTTCTATCCTTCTGCAGGCCACAGCCAGCCAGGTTCTCACTACTCCCAGAGGTGGATGACATTGCTAATGTGTATGTATTACACACAGGCAGAAATCGATGCTGTCTGCTGTACAACTGGATCAATATCATGGAAATAAAAATGGATTCTGGACATATGAATAAAAAAAAAAAAAAGACAAAAAAGAAACCAGATAATCTTTAAAGAAACCCATAAAATGAAAGGCAGAAAAAAGCAGCAATTCCACCACATAAATACCTCAATTTATTTGCAGTGCAACTATTTTTAGATACCCCATTTTAGTCACTAACCTGCATTTATTCTAACGTGGGTTTTGGTGGTTTTTCTTTTAACTGTCTGTGGAAGCTTTTTGGTCAGATATAGTAACAAGCACTCACCACAGTAATTTTAATTAACAAGCTCTAATAGATTTGCACATGTTGCAATATACAGCTCTAAAAATACACGTGTGCACCCCCAAGACCACGGCCAGATTGCTCCGCAGCGAGGCTCCCCAGGAGCCATAGCCTGCTCTTTGAACATCAAATCCAACCGCGACAACAGCACCACTGCCCACAGCACCCGGGCGATGCCCTCCCACCCGAAAACTGCCTCCAGCTGTTGCCCAGCCCTCACACTCACACCCCATTTCACCCACCAAGTCCAGAGGCTCCCGCAGGCCTGATGCTGTAGCCAGCTTTGCACAGATGACACAAATCGCTCCCTTTTTTGAGTTAATCTCAGTCATTTTGGCTAGAGCCAACCTGTCAGTCAGAGGCCAGACTTGGCGCTTGGCAGAACCAGTTAAACAGCCGTGCCAAAGAAGAAGAAAAATAAATCTCACTCTTGTCAAAACCTTCCAATTCCCACTGAAATCGTTCAGTGCACTGATGTTTGTCCCAATTTTTTTTAACCTGTAAAACACCGTTCACTCTCAGTGTGGGACACCAAGCAAGGACAGAGGGAATAGCTACATTTTTCCCGGACTCTGATAGTCCCCTGCCCCAGACCTGACACCCTTTCCTATGGGAACGTTGCACACTTCAGTCAAGGGCATCAAACCCACCGTGGACACAAACTCCACCTGCTCCTTCTGTCGCACGCCTCATTCCCAAATCTGGCCCTGATCTGCCAGGGCTGAAGTAGTTGCACTGGCATCAAAGAGACCAGTGCCAGGAATAGGAGCTTAATAGGATTATCTTTATATTTTCAAGCAAACCCCAGCACAAAGATGCGAAGCTATGCAGAGAGCAGCTTTCCCGGGGACAGCCTTTCCAGCCTGGGCTTTTCACGGCTGCCTGGTGGGTGCCCCAGGCCCCGCCAGCACGGCCACTCGCTGCGTGCTCCTGAATCTGCACAGCCAGCGTAGGCGTTTGAACCATCCGCACAATGCTGCTGTGGATCAAGCAGCGCTCCTGAGAAACACAGCGCCAGAGCTGGGACAGGAATGGGGAAAGGGGAGCAAATCCCACAGCGGGGCAGAAGCCAACAGCCAGGTGTGCAGCCGCCCACAGTGGTAACACGTTTGCAGCCTCGGGAACAAACGTTACTGAAATACAAGTAAATTCCTCAATAGCACCTGTGCAAAACAAAATTGTCTGTGATATGCAGATGGTCAGATGAGATTGGATGATGATAATGTGGATAATCTCTGGTGCACGTGGTGTGCACACAGCTGTCAGCACGATACCCACTGGGACTTTTCTTTTTCAAAGAGAAGAAATGGTTTCAGGTGGATATTATTTCTTACATATACATCTTTCCCATCACAGATATTTTAGAGCTGGTATTGGTCAATTACCTTCTCTCCCAAAGTAAACTGTTTCTCATTTGAAGGGAAACACACAGAATAGGGTATAATGTACTTACCACATATCAGAAATATCCAGCCATACCATCATGTTTAAGTATTTAGAAGAACTAAACTATAAATGAGAGAGTATCAATGTGTGCTGATCAGAAACAGGATAGCTACTGCTAGGTTTTGTGAACCTTTCCGTAGTTTGGAGAACTTCAGTGAATTATACCCTGCATAGACAGCAACAAGTTCACAAAAGCTTTTTCTGTGCTGTACATTGTGCCGGCATATGGGAATGTCATACTGATGCTATTAGCCAAGACTCTTTTGACATGATGTAAAGCATCTAATAATTATACAGCAAATATGACAAGATAGAATTGAACCTGATCTCAATTAGCAACCAGAAGTATCCTTCCAACTGAGATTAATATTGATTAAACCATAACAAGACTAGTACTTGCCAATAAGAGCTCTATAAAATCAAGGAAAGGTGAGGCCAACCTCTAAGTTGGGAGCACTTTGTCACAAGCTGTAAAGACAAGTGATTCTCCTATGGCCTAATTTGTCCTTTTCAAAAATGGAAGTTTGGCTCTGTATAATTCAGGAAATTACAGTCATTTCAGCGGACAGTTAGACTGGCCAGGAGCCCAGAGCAGAGATCAACAGCCTTCAGGAGACAGCTCTGTTTTCCTTTCAACTTTCCCTATCTCTGGTACAGTATTAATCACACCAAATCCCACTCCTCTCCCCCCCCCCCTCGGAAATACAAGCTAAGATGTGGTTCCCACTACTGGTGTACTGTATTTCAAAATATAAGCTTGTGCTCTTTCATTTCCCCCCTTACACCAAATTAAGGTGGATATTT
>NW_008824243.1:6938507-6939439 GCF_000699105.1 Pygoscelis adeliae
TCTTTCCCTGACTGAGGTGTAATAGTTCCACCAGTCCAATGCTACATTTCTTTACATGGAAATGATTGGATTTATTACTAGCCATTTTTAGATCATATTAAGTCAAACCACAACAACTAAGCACCCTTCAGGGCTTACTGCAGATTATAAAATGCTGCTTGAAAAACAGACATTCAAGGGTATGAGAGGCAACAATACAAAGCTTACAACAAATCTTATTTTCAAGATTCTTCATCCTATTTAAGTAATGTTTTAAAATGTTCAGGCCAACTTCAGAGAGCTCCTATACAGCTCATGAAACACTGAGTGCTAATATTCTTCAAAATGTAAAAATACATATACACAGAACATTAATTGGCAAGTACCTCTTAAAGAAAAATTCTTTTAGTAAGTTTTTGTTAATACTTTTTTTGATAAAGAGCTACTTGCAAAGAACAAAGACCAAATCTAACAATTATTAATTACCTTAAAATGAGGGTAGGAGGCAAACGAAGCCTAGGAACCTCTACACACTAACAAATCCTGGCTTAGGCAACAATTTATGCCCATGTTCCTAGGCTGCCCCAAACAGAAATGCTTCCTTAAAAATGAGCTCATGTGCTCTCTGACACAGTAGCCACACAGCCCTGGCAAGGGAGCACAGCCGCAGCATTTCATTAACATGAGCTGCTCCAAGATCTAGAATCACAGAATCATAGAAACGTAGAATCATTAAGGTTGGAAAAGACCTTATCGATTTCACCCCCAGCATTGGCATGCCACCCCTGTAAAAAAGGAGAGTTTACCACTTGTGGAAGAAGGGGCAGGCGACTCAAGAAGAGTACAGGGATCTCGTTAGGTCGTGCAGAGAGGAAATGAGAAAAGCAAAAGCCCAGCTAGAACGCAACCTGGCCGCTGTCGTTAGAGACAACAAAAAATGTTTTTACAAATAT
>NW_008824243.1:6940896-6946518 GCF_000699105.1 Pygoscelis adeliae
AGGCTGAGGGAGCTGGGGTTGTTTAGCCTGGAGAAAAGGAGGCTGAGGGGAGACCTTATCGCGCTCTACAACTACCTGAAAGGAGGCTGTAGCGAGGTGGGTGTCGGTCTCTTCTCCCAAGTAGGTAGCGATAGGACGAGAGGAAATGGCCTCAAGTTGCGCCAGGGGAGGTTTAGATTGGACACGAGGAAAAATGTCTTTACTGAAAGAGTGGTTAAACATTGGACCAGGCTGCCCAGGGAAGTGGTTGAGTCACCATCCCTGGAAGTCTTTAAAAGACGTGTAGATGAGGTGCTTAGGGACATGGTTTAGTGGGCATGGTGGTGTTGGGTTGACGGTTGGACTCGATGATCTTATAGGTCTTTTCCAACCTTAATGATTCTATGATAATAAATATTAATGCAAAGATATAGCAGGCGAGTGAGCTACAGGCACAGCCAATGAGTATTAACTTGTCAAGGAAATTTTCTAGCCATTTGAAATTTCACCTGTGCACAAAATTGCAATCCTTCATATTCAACAGCAGGCAGAAATCAGCCTAACATGGTGAGGATAATAAAATGTAATACAGAAGCTTATTAGGAAATAAACAAGTCTGTCTCCAGCAGGCTGTGACGGGAGAGCATCAGGAAGCCAAGAACCACCAAGATGCTTTTTTCATTGCGTGCAGCCACTGTGACTTCTGCAGGTTACTTGCGACAATGCCATAATACCAGCGCAGTGACACCCAAGTGCTACAGAGTTGTAAGAGAGCAGTAGCTGCCCAAGAATGCACTCATGATTGCTAAGCCTCTAATCCCAGCTTTGATTCCTTTTCCCCTGCATAATCAGTTCAAGCACAGCTAGAATTAATCACTGTATGCAAATTTAAAGGTTGCTTTTCTTCTCTCTGCTTAGAATCTGCCTTAGGTCACACATAGGGCTAGCATGGGTGAAGACATGGGCCAGACCCCCTTCAGAGTCTGGCATTCCCCTAATGCACAGTAATGCCCATAGCAATAATAATAATAACATCACCATGGTGATAAAAACTGCAGCACCTACTTACTCTGCAGGGGCCACTCTTGCCCATTTCTTGGATCCATCTCTGAACAGACCCTTACACCCCCATCTACAACATCTCTGCCCATCCTGGCTCTGGTCTAGCCCAGCTCTGTAGTGTGTCCTCACTCACCTCCTCCCTCTTCTGGTACACTGTTCCCTCATCCACTCTATTCCACCTTTGACATTTGATGCGTCAAGAAGCCCTGGTCAGACAGCCACACACTGGACAGGACAGTACCTCTTGAATGCTGGCCAAGCTAATAGTCATTCACATTAAGATCCTTGTACCTTGCTCTGGAGTTCAAATGGACATTTTGGCCAGCCTGACTGTAACTGATTTCCAATTCAGGTCACCTTCACATCACAACGATGATCAGGCTTCAGTCATTAGGTCCACCACTATTAATGACCACTTTGTAACTCTTCTAGACAGCATTACATTGCACACTCCTTTGTTTGGATTATCTTAAAGTATCCCATTTCTTGTTATTATAGAAAGTCAAGAAATGTAACATGAGCAGGGCTCCTAAAAATGAGATTTATGCCCAGCTGCACTGTGAAAGCAGAGTTACGGTGCAGAGAAAATTACAGGCAATAAATAAACATGTATATAGATAGAGGATGTCTTTTAATACGTATATCTCCAAAACATTCTTTGGAATGCTTAATGAGAAACTGTTTCTGGTCCTCTAAACCATTTGCTTAAGACTTAGTGTGCTCTGTACTTAACTAGGGTTAGTGGGCCAGCAAATGCAGTATTTTTCATTTCCATTTCAAAGGATTCCAGCAGAGGCAGATATTTTCAAACATTGCATTTGCAAAATACTGCTGCTGTTAAACCTGTAAGACAAAATAATTGCATCACCCGCCATAGAAAATCTCAATGTCATTTGGTATGCCACTGGAAGTGCAGGGGGATGGAGGGAATCCCTCCAAAGTACAGGTTACACCCATAAATCCTCTTTCACTCACCCCATGAGCTTCTTTATCTGATTCTCTGGGATCATGTAACACTTCTGGAGCTGACTTCCAACAAATGGACATAGCCAGGAATCTACAATAAAGTTTTTTCATCCTTGCCTTCCATGGTCTTACAAAGTAGGGTCATGTGGACAGATTGGGCTAATTTGATAGAACTGCCTACTAAAATAACAGCTGATACTACAAGATGATCTGAAAAATACCATCCAGCAAGGTTCATTCCCCATCGCTGTCCCCTCTTGCCCAGAAACTGCCCAGGATTAATGAGCATCTCTTCCTCTCGCCGCTGTCTGCTCAGGCACATCCCCAACTCCACTTGCACACCTCCTGGCTCCAAAACAAGTTGCTATTACTTTGGCAGGACACCCTAGCACCCAAGATGGACAAAGACCAGAATAAATCATGTGCCTTCATTGCTCATGCACATGCAAACAGCAAGGAAAGCGCTGCTACCTCTTCACTGGCATATCTGTCATACAAGAACATCACAGAATGTTTCATGGTTAGCAAAAGTCTAAACGTACACACTTAAGTCAATACACAGGTCAGAAGTACACACTGCCGTCAATAAAGAAGGCGAAGCTGTGGAGAAAGCCCATAGATGACAGACAATAAGCATAAGAAAGAGTAAAAGGTGAGGATGCAACATCACACTAGTTTCACAATAAAGAACAGGTGGGTTTTGAGAGCTAAAACAGGCAACTAATAAAACCTGACATATTTAAATTGAAGATATTATCATGAGAAACCTAAAGACTCCCCATGCATCAAGAAAATGAGCTTGAAAAAGCAATGACCGGTTGCGCTAGCAATTTATAATCTCTCAGCTGCTGAGATTGTGAACAGTAGCACTTTGTAATCTTATAGGGAAAGTAGTTCTAATGCCATCTGGTCATATATTTCCGGCCAAGATCATTTAGTGGAGCCTGTAATGAAAAAAGTTGCACATCCTCCTAAAAATCTGAATTATGCCAGCTGTGCTACAGTGTCACTTGTGTTTTCAAGGAGGACAGCTGTCATTCCCTTTCTCAGAAGATAGGAAGCAGACCGCCTTGCTTAAGAGACCTAAATTTTCTTGGATCGCCCTAAATTATCTTACCTGTCACTAGGAAAAGAAAGGGTGAAGTCCCTGTTAACATTTTTGGTTTGATTTTTGCTGACGTATATACAGCACTTGGTTTCTATACCCACCTTGCTGAGCTACTGTGAAGAAGGTCGTATTTGGACCTTGACTCTAATGAAGCCAATACAAAGAGAGTATAGGCTCTACAAAAATCAGCAAACCTGCCTTGGCATAAAACCAGTTTGAGAGAGGGTGCAGTTAAGCTCATCATCTTCACCTCTCCTAACAAATGAGGTATTTCACATTTTAGATTTTACCTCAGCAATTTACTGCCAGTTTTAAATTGCTCTGTCACCTCAGATTAGCACTCATCATTCATGCTAATGTAAACGAAATGGTACCTCTCCTGAAATATGTTAAAAAATAAATGGGATTACAATGAGGGTTGCAGGGCATGAAATTTCTAATCCATGAGCCTAATTGTTGTAGGTATTTCTTGGTACTTCCATCCACTGAGCCATCAGTTTGAACCCATGTATTTGCTACTATGTTATTCTAAGGTCAAATCTTGTTTGCCTTAAGCACACAACTACTCCCACTGGCTCCAAGGGGCTATTTGCAAAGGCAAAGATGTATAAACTCAAATGAGCAGCAAAAGAGATACCACCACCAAACTGCCTATAGCAAAACTATATACTTCCAGGACACAAGGGCTAAGAGCGCACCTTCAAAACCACAGCCCATCTAGACTCCTCCACCCGCTCACAAAGAAAAGCAGCAGCGGGGAGAATTATAGCCCTATACTCAGTGTGACAGGAAGGAAATAGCATTGGGAAATGCTTATTTTAATGACAGAAAAATATTTGGCAGGCTTGGGCTTAGCAGCAGTAGAAATGTTATTACTTTCCAAGCTGGAAGAGGAAATATTTCAAGGGCTATTTTTTGACACCTTCACTGTGGCTTGATTTCTGCATCTATTAAGAAAAAGTCTATATAGCCTGTGCTGTGGATTCTTTGCAAATCTTTGCATACCACTCCATTTTATAAGGCTATAGTGTGACAGAATTGTACGTAATTTACAGCAAGCTGAACACCTACCAAAAGTGAATGTAAATGAAAATATTAAAATCCCCTTGGTTTTGTTTCCAGAATTAATGCTAAGTTCAATGTCTTCTTCATTTTATGTCTTCTTCAGAGTACATGGAAGCAAGACAGAAAAGTGCCCCATGAAGCACTGCTGTGTAAAGAGGCCTGACTGCATACCGTTTCCTTCCTAATGCATAAATTTACTAGCCTTTTAACCCAAAATATCCTTAAAACATTGAGAATACAGAAAGCTTTATTTCCTAGTGATTTGCAGTTTCATCCTCCCAGCATGCTTATGCTGAGTGAAATCCATTTACAAATACCATCATTGCAAGCACATCAAGCCTAGGAAATGTCTTTTAATTGTAATTACTGTGCCTGTCTTGGGCCATCCTGAGCCTCCCTTCACACACCCATTGATTTTGGTGGGGATGCAGAGTACTGAGCAATGACACTGGTGAGTACATTAGCTCTGTTATGCTGCTCTGAAATTAGACAGAGAAGAACCAATATTTCTGTGCTACAAAGTTCTAGTAAGCCAGACAATCCTGACAAGTGCAGTAAGTGAACGGCTTTGAAGGATGAACATTTACAAATGTGGGACCATCTAGCTCTGGAAATTAGCTCTCGGAGTTACGATGATGTACTTTACGGCTTCTCCCTCATTATGTGCAGGAAAGTTTTTAGTCTAATTTCTGGGTTCAGGGCTTTCTGAAAAGAAATAGTCATTAATTTTAATTCTGGAGAGAAAAGAAAAACGAGGCAAAGACATGTCTACAAAAATGCTTCTTAACATGAATTTATCCTGGCTATTGCTTATTTCTCAACTGCTCCTCTTTAATAGAGCCAATCTCTGTTTTTAACACATAATGTTATCCTTCCTCTATCCCATTCCTTCCATGGATAATAAAGTGCATTTAAGGTACTTATATGGCTTGTTGTTACTAAAGGATGTGTGCACCTTTTTAGTCTATCTATCTTTATAATACCTGTGGGAGCTAGGAAAGTCCTATTACAGTCTCAGGCTCAGAACATCAGAGATATTTAGAGGCCTGCCACTCAGATAAATGGGATTAGCTGCCCCATGGCCTTTCTGGCTCAAAGAAAGGCCCTAAAATCACAAAGGACATCTTAAATGAAGCAGGGAACCACTCTTAAGAGTCTCACTACCTAGGCTGGGGGGCTCATTTCTGGACCAGCTTTTCCTTTTTGATTTAGTCTTATGTTACTAAAAGATGAAGGTATTAGATAAGGTAAATTCATGTCCTTACTCTCTTCTGTCTACACATATCTTTGTTAAAAGCTTTCAGCTGTTGGCACACACTGGCTACAACCACTTCGGTATACTCTGCTCTAATCCAGCTCAGTTTTCTCTCAAAAGGTTCTGCATGGAAGTCTGTAAATAACTACCAAATCTCTTATTTAGCTCAACACTCCTGACTTCTTTC
>NW_008824243.1:6946546-6949203 GCF_000699105.1 Pygoscelis adeliae
CCCTTTGCACCTGGCTTTGTTCTGCAGAAGCACTGGTGAGCAGTTGCTTCTGCAAAGCAGAGAGTGCTCAGGTGAGGGCTGGGCAGCTGCACAGTGTCTGTACACACGCACCCTTACTAGCACGGCCGGCTTATAAAGGAAATTTCCATCTTTCCTGTGGGGCTCCACCAGTGCTCTGCCCAATTCTGAGCAACAGATGTACAAAACACACAAGCCACCTACCCACACGGCACAACAGGAGCAGTGTAGTTCCTGTCCTCCACGCTTGGGAATTTGTCTAAATATACTCTGCTTATGAACATGGATATCTATTTCGAATGTCAAACTTCCCAAAAGCAAACAGCAAACCACTCTGACACAAGGTAACAGTACACAATTTTCACAAAGAAACAAAACCTCACTGTCTCAAATAAAGCCTTTATTTGAGACTGTCTCAAATAAAGCCTTGCCAGGCTTTACACAGGCACCTTCGGGTGGTCAAACAAGCAGCTAACCTGAACCTCTTGCCTTGGGTGGGTTACCACAAGCACCCTGGCCTCCTGATGCAATGGCATTATGACCTTTAGTGGCCAAATATTCATCAGGACAGCACGGGTGGAATATTTTTTCTTAATGCAACCACCGGAAGACCTGATTTTTTCCTCCATGGTCACTAAGGAGCCCAGAGTAACCCCAAAATACTGTTCCATCCTAATTGCCACAGGCACACACCTTTGAATAAAGAAGAGATGGTATTATCCACTTTCTCAAAGCAAGTGCCACTTAAGGTATGTGTTAGTTCAAACTTTCCAGGATTTAAATTTAGCCAGGTATTAAATCATCCAAAGCTAACTACCTGAACATTTTCAATGTCTTTCAACATCTTAAAAACAGGCAGTCTTCGATGCTCATTACTTTAAAGCCACAGAATTTTGTCTGGAAATTGACCACTTAAATTCCCTAAAGTGGAAGTTGAGGGGGGAAAAAAAAAATCTATCTCCAGACTCAAATTAATATTTTATTATTTAGCCCATATGTGAAAAGCATCTTGAGCCTGTTAGGAGGATTTTTATATTAACTTGAGGTACTCTTGGATATTAAAAATAGGGGGGTTGTATTAGGCTTACAAATACAACCACGTTTGCACGTGTGTTGGGCGTAGGAAGGATGAAGATGAGAACTCCCTCTATAAAGGATTATATTGGGTTTTTTGACTTACACTGTTCACTTTGTCTAAGATGTTAACATGCTAGCATGGTCACCATGGTAGTCCCCCAGAGCATGAACACAGATCTCATTCATCAGATCAGCAATTCTTGTAAATAATAAATTACAAATTGTTCCTTGGATATTAGTTTTTCTAATTTGACAGTGTTGAAAAATAATTTTATTCCTAATGGGAGTTCAAAGTGCGACTGCTTCCTTGCCTAAATTGCCCGTTTGCAGCAATCTGAAATGGAAGTATTTTATCAGCTTAGCTTGACACAGTGAATTTCTATTATTGGAAGAAAAAGAACTTCCAGTATCCAATTTCAGGTTCCAAATTGTTTCAGTTCATTGTGAATCTCTGGAATTATGGAGAAAATGTACTCTATTTCCAGTTTAACACTGCTGGAAATACCCTAAATCTGTAACTCTACAGATAAATGTCTGGGTTTACATCCAAAGAGGACAAAACTCTAGTGAAATAATTAGCAAGATTTACTGTAGCGCTATGATGCAGAAGAGACCTGAGAGGATTTAAATGTGCTGTTGGTGGCTGCCTGCTTCCTGGGTTGCTTGGGAAGCTTCTGGTGCAGAACACAACAAATATCAAACAGTCCAATTACCATGATGAAAGTGCTCAGTCAACACGCTGTGACCCATCACTCGGGTCTGGCAGGAAGCATTTTATCCAGATTGCGGTTTGTGGTTTGTGCAGATATCGCCCGCTATCTCAAATGCCTGTCGTTTTAAAATATATTGCACAATAGAGACCTGCAAGTTTTATGACAGCACAGATTCCAATCTTTTTAGTCCTTTTAATAAAAATTAATCATCATACTTTTTTTTAATGGAAAAAGACCAAACCTAAACTGTGCCTGCTGACAGAGTTCTGTATATCACTCCTAATTCCTTTAAATGTGCTTTTCATGTTTGCAAGAAATATCCCTTTTCTCTCTTTGCCTATATACCCCAATCTATCCCCTAGATGTCCGAACATGACTGCTGCTGATCAGGCTATTTCCTCCTGACCGCTGTCTGCCAACATCTCCCTTCTGTGTGCTCAGGAATATACCTCTAAAGAGCCTGAATGGAGGGTGTGCAAGTGTTGCTTGTTACAGGTTATTTATATATTCTCCTGGTGT
This sequence comes from Pygoscelis adeliae, assembly GCF_000699105.1. NCBI lineage: Eukaryota > Metazoa > Chordata > Aves > Sphenisciformes > Spheniscidae > Pygoscelis > Pygoscelis adeliae. Next base: position 6,948,874 of record NW_008824243.1, read on the forward strand.
TAAGCTACCCCCATCTTCAAAGCAGAGCCACCTTCCACAGAGAATCCTTCTTATCTGCAAACGTGGGGTGTGCAAAGCAGCAAAATTCTCAGCCCTGATGCCCAGGACGGACAGCCTGTTAAAACTCAGCCTTTCCAGCTTCTTCACACCTAAGTCTCGAGGTGGTTTTTCACCTTATCCACACAGCGTGCACTTCAGCAGCCATGGAAGCGCCCCTCCAGCAATTACAACAGCGTCTGTATCAGATCCCTGTCATGTGTCATACTTATTTAAACAGAAGGGAGGCTTTACTCTCCATAAGAAGGGCCATGGGACTAGGAGCGCGTCTAC
>NW_008824243.1:6949221-6966510 GCF_000699105.1 Pygoscelis adeliae
GGACAGGCCAGTTTGTTTCAACAGCCTTTTTTTGGTGGTGCTAATCTCTGTCTGTTGCAGGGAGAAGTCAAACCCCACCAACAGGGATGCCTGGCCATGCCCTTCAGTGCAGTATGAGGCATGTGCTTCCTCCTGATCCCTGTGCCCCACCAGCTCCCATGCTGAAACAAGAGCAGTGGCTACCAGGATCACTGTCCTCTGGCACTGCAGTCACTTAATGGCCTCACACGTATCCCTTCTTTAGTAAATCTTGTCACAATGCTTACCCCTGGTCTAATAAAGATATTTATTCCCACAGCTATATTTCTGCTATTGCTGTTTACTCAGCAGTTGGGTTTGATGAGATGATTTCTTGGGTGACTCATATTCCACCCTCGGTTCACCCGGGCACACTCCCGAGGCAGCTGTTATCTGGGCAGTGAGTCTATGTTTACAGCAAGCGAGTATTTCACATTTCATGCTAGCTACCTCCTCCCTTCCCTTTGAAGATGCATGAGGCAAGTGCCTATCGACCCTCTACTGTGAACACCTCCAGCAAAAGTGTCCCAAACTGCTGCTGCGGATACTTCCAGCTCCTCCAGGAGCATTACTGATCTTAGCATCGCTGACCAAATAGTTCCCAGCTCTGAGGCTGCACAGGCAGCCCCACCAGCACCCAGAACGAGTCAAGAAAATGACCCCAAAGAGCTTAGAGAAAACTGCGGCATACAGCTATCTTAAGGAGAGGGCTGTGAGCCCTACAAGCTCACTCTCTGAGCTCAGTAACTACAGACTCAAATAACAGATAATCGGATCTTGTAAACTCATTTCCGTTAGCTCTGCTGACCAATGGTTTCTTTCCCTGTTTTACACACAGCAGACAAGGGCTTGTTCTATTTCCTTTGGCCCCGAGAGACAAAATTTTATATTTGTTACTGTGTATTTAATTTTCTGGGTTTCTTTCAGAATGATATATTCTGTCACAGCTTTATTCCCCAGTGCAAACCTGAAAATCATTGGGCCATGTCCTAACCCAGTTACATCAACTTATTCAGTGTCAAAACTTGGCTCAGTTTTACAGAAAAGGCTCTTCAGTGAGTCAGCTTCCCAGTAAATCTTCAGGGATATTAATCCACAGGTAGATCCTGCTCCGGTATGATACATGTAAGGTGTTTTTCTTGGCTAGGAATAAAACGAACTGCTTCAGACACACTGTGCTTCAGCTGTATAAAATGTCTCGATTAGCATTTCTTGTTTTGTTTTCAGAAATAAAAGGAAATAACAATAGACTTCAAATCTCTTTCTCGTTCATAGCCGAAGCTGGCCCACATAGTTAAATGTAATTGTTAGCTTCTTAATAGCTTGGCATTTTCCACTGCACCTTCAAGAGAAGAGAAAAATCCAGACGGAAGAACTATTGAATTGTGAATGTTCACTCAGCATTCTCAGTAGGCATTTTCCTCTTGTATTTAAGCCAAAACAGTAAGTAATGTAGGCAGGAAGCATAGAGAGCAATTGCTTACTGGTGACCAAAGGTAAGAAAGGTCAAATGTTTATTTCCTATGTTGCTCCTATGCATGCAGTGCCCAGAATCTTTTAATTGTATTTCATGGTACTCTGAACTTGTACAAGGACATAAAATATATTTATAGCTCACTTAAACTCTTGGTAATGAAACAGCCATCCTACGCAGGACCTCTGCTAATCAACTGAAGACTTTCTGTGCATTAACTTTAAAAATGCAAAAAAGCACTTGTTCGTTCTCCAACAGAAATGCTTATCGTAGTTTAAAGGCAGTAACAAAGAAAACCTTTTTTTTTTTTTCTTAGGTAACAGCTTGAGTCTGTATCAGTTCACCTGTGATGTCTGAAGTACAAAAATACAATTTCACTGGCAACGCACATTTATTATAACTGTTATTATAGTGCTGGAAGCTCTCAACCACACTGTGCCAAACACCGACATATAATAAAAAGATCATCCCTCTCTAAAGCTTGTCTAAATATGTCATTTTCTCTCTTTTAGACAACAACAAAAAAGGGGTAATCAAATAAAGAGGTCTTTAAAGATTTCACTTAACTAATCATACTTGATGCAAATTTCTGATGAGCAGACTGAAAAGCTCCTAGACTACTCTGCTGCTGTAATTATAAACCTCACAGCAAACTTACCTTACACATCTTATACAAATCTTCCATGCTGGGGATCTGCTTTAAGATAAATTTTGGGGAAGAAGATCAGCCAAACACGTTAACTGTTTCTAAGGCTGAGATTAAGGAAAGGAGTCAGTGATTTACAACAGGACCAGCTAGCTGCCTTTGCTTTTCTTTTTCCCCCAGAAGCTGTTGGGCTGCAGCACCCTGGAGCGGGTGGTGATCACGGGGAGGGAGGCAGGCTGGCCCTCCGCTCGGGGCCGCAGCTCCCTCACACCTCCTGGGCCAGCGGCACGCATCCAGCCACCCCACAAAGTGGGGAAGGGGGCTGCTGGAGCACTGGGCTCCCGAACTGGCTGCTGCCAATTTGATGCCACAAACCAGAATCTCTGGGGTGAAAGTGGGGCCTTATGTTAGATTTGTAAAGACTACAGTCAAGCCTGTCTTATAATTGCAAAGCTAAACATCCCCATACTTAGGTAAAGGAAAAAATTCAAGTTGCTGGTGAAACCTTAATTCAGCTCCCTGATGCATGTGCATTATGATACAATATATAATTAGCCTATGAGGAAATTAATAATTACGTACTGAGTGCAGGATTTGGCTGCTGTACAGTAAATAATGCACCACGCTGCCCAACGAATGATGATGATTCAGCAGACATCATCTATCATATGCCCTACAAGAGGCAAGGGGCCTGTGAGAAAAAAAAATAGTCTAGGATCACATCATTAAAGACTGAATATCAATAGTTTATTTGTGCCAGAGAGGGAGGCACAAATTAAGACTGCACAAGAAATCTCAGTTCTAGTCTTTCGCCTTCTTGCTTTTTTGTGATGGACTACGCAAAAATGAAAATATTTTATGTTTATCTGTTTCATACAGCAGACATGGTCAAACAGAAGCTAAACTGTGTACCCCAGTTCAGGGACCCGATGGTGACAGGTTGGGCACTAGCAGGAAGGCAAATGTGCTACTGGGCTGGGCTTCACCGTGACCTGCAGGGAGCTCGATATGGCTAGGGGGGAAGAGGACAGCTGGCCTGGCTTAGTTCAACCATGTCTTCTCCAACCTGACTAAAAACTGCCGCTACAGACACAAAAAGCAGAAGACGCCAAATCCTGCAGAAACAAGAACAATTATATTCCTTTCAAAGAGCTCCTCAAGCTGGACAAAATTCAGGTTTGAAATAGCCATGATTTTTTTGAGCTGCAGCAAACACATGCCCGACATTTAAAATACTGGCTGTTTTCATCATGGGTACACCCAACTGCGTAGCCTTCCTATTCACTTGAAAGTGTGAAGGAGGAGGATCAGTCGGTGCTCCAGGGCTCTTGATGCCAGCCAAAGCGGTGAGCGTTGGAGAAGGAATGCTACCTCTCCACTGTTATTAATTGGGAGCCAAAATTGGAGAGCAAAGATACAGACAAGGCCTTGATTTACAGTGAACCAAGACAAACAGGATGCTCTACTTCTGCCCTCAGATGTCACAAATAAAGCACAAAGCTAACAAATTATGGCTATGTGTTATTCTTGGATATTTCCAGCTAAGCCCTTGCTTTTCCTAATGACCGGGAGGGCAGGAGCAGAGCCGCAGGCATGGACGGGCGCACCAGAAGAAAGCCGAAATCCTGCTCTCAGGAAAGTAAATTCCAGCCATTTCCTCCACAACGAGTTTACTACATGCTGCCGTGCAATACTTTTATTGGCATTCATTAGCCCGTGAGGACCAATTTATTCATTTTTAGCAGCATTAAAACAGAGGTTGCATTCTACAAGTGAATCGCTATACTGCTGGGGCTGTAGGAAGCTGCTCAATTATCTCCAGTGTGTTAAAAGCTGAATCTAGACTCCAAACTAATCTTAAATTGTAACAAACATTATTTGCCCGAGCCTTGATTAACTGACAGTCTGATCCCCAGCTTGCAGCTGTCTTGGCCTTTTGGGGAGGGTGGTTGGGGGGGGTGTTGGGTTTGTTTATTTATTTTTATCATTGCCATGCACCTTGGGAACCAGCAGAGCAGAGACAGTCAGCACTGGGGTGCTCAGCAGTGCATTACTTGCAAAACACTACTGGAAATGAAAAATAAAAGATTGAAGCCCCCAGTTTTTACACTGAAGCTGCTCCTCTTTTTGTATCTGATTTCTCCTTCATTTGGGGCTTCATTTCTGTTTAAGAACAGCTAGAGACCACAATCTAGCATTTACATTTAACTAGATATTTGTGGCATTCCCAAGTCAAATTAACAAGCTCTTGACATGTACATATACTATAATATTCCTTCCCAGTAACACCTATAAAGAATACAGCAATTCCTAAAATTGGGGCTTGCCCCATTTCAACTGAAATACAGATACCTATCTACATATACACTACATATATATATATTTCTTTATATATTTCATCCTCTCTCTTAATCAGCATCTCCAAGCCACTGAGTTTCAATGAATTCATGCTCTTGACTGTACTGCTTTGAAAAATATCACAGCCCTCATTCTTTGTGTAAGAATGAAAATCCAAGCAATTTTCATGGCTCTCTGTGGTAATTTTTCCTGTTTTGTTTAATTTTGTTTCAGACTATCTTTTGGCAGCTCTCGCAGGTTGAGCCAGGGAAAGGGATTATGGTTGTTGTGTTTTAAGCAGCAGGTGTGGCGATCAACGTGGAAATGTATGCATCCCTCTTGGAGATGTAGCTATGACAAATGGAGACAAGAGTTCCAGCATTCCATGCAAAAATAAAGCTAGGTAATTGATAAAAAGGTGCTTCGGAGAAAAAAAATGAATCCTTATTTCTTTTCTCTACTAATGAATGCAGCCTCACTGTTTTTCTACCAGGGCTTTTGTATGGGCTGCCTTCATGCTGGCCTTCGGGTGAAGCGTGCGCTGATGTTACCCCCTTGGTCGTGACCCGCTTGGTCAGCATGAATCATCACTGAACAATGCGGAGCAACTTTCTGCAAAGGACAGATCCTGTTGGGATAGCAGTGGATTAGAAGGAATATTACTAAAGAGAAATCTTTAAAGGCCCTCGATGAAACTATCATTTTTACATCCTCTCCTAAAGATGGCAATTTGAAGTAAAATTCATAGTGTATCTTACCCCTGGCTCCACTGACTCAAAGCACCTGACGCTGGACTCACGTTTTGCAGCATCAGGTCCTACGGAAGCTGGGTTTTCTGATTTCTATCTCTCTTTACAGTGAAACAAACCCAGCTCATTGGTGTCTTGGCCAAATCTGCAGGTTTAATGAGAATGACTTAACACTACCCAGTTTCTTCAGAAGTAGCTATGAACTGCTGGGTAAAATGAGCATTTTCTTTCCCTCTAACCTGGCTAATTTCAGAAAATACAAGAAATAGAATCAAAATACCCTGAAATAGCCTGGAAGGGAAGTGAGGCACTGGAAAAAACTCCGCACATATTACACCATGTTAACTGTGCTTTCAAATGCAAGAAGCTGTGTTGGTCTGAAGGGAAGAAATTAAATGAGAATAGGAAAGGGGAGGGAGAAGTGAAGTATCCTTAAGCAGCCATAGCAATTACAAAGATGATGTTCCTCAGCGAAGGCATTCAGCCTCGCTTTTTCTACCGCAAAGAGGGATTATTTTTGACTCCCCCTGTAGATAGATCAATTCTCAGCCCAGTTTTCATAGGCACACAGCACCTTCAAGCTCCCATTGGTACCGCTGGTACTCATGCTACACTCTAAAAATCAGCCCAACTCCCCTAATCACACAGGTTACCAGATGCCAAAAAACTCTGTTATACCCTTGCCCCCATTTATACAAGTTGTTTGCAGAGCTCCCTCATGATTTTGATCATTACTTCCACTTTGAAAGGGCCTTACACAAAAAAACCACTCGTACCAATGATGCAAGGAGCATTTCGAGCCAGTGCCTATTCCCTCTTAGGTTGGGGGATGCTGAGAATAAATGTACGGAAAGGTCTTGGTTGATAAACCCTGTAAGACGTGGAATGACATGATGTCTTTTGCTCTCGTCCAGAAGAGGATCGCTGCATTTTATGAACTAGAGGGACTTCTGGTACTCCTACACCTTACCCAAAGCCAAGGGACTTGAGCTCTGTTCCCACCTCTAGCACAAACCTATCGTATGACCTTCCGCTCATCTCTTCTCTCCATAGTCCACTCACCCAAAACTGTTTTTTGTTTATTTGTTTTGTTTTTTGTTTTTAAACAAAGTCCTTGGACCACAGGTGGAGTCACAGACAGGCAGGATGCCCTGCAGTGCATTACAGTAACAAGAAGCTTCTTGGCTCAATGGATGTGCTACTTCAGTGCCAATAACTAATAAAGCAGAATCAACAGTTTGCTGCAAGCATTTCTGGTGAGAGAGAACAAAGTACTTCCATCATCTCAAATGAGAACAGATATCTTGGACTACTCAAAATAACACAACCTCCTATGTCAGGACATGCCACATATTTCAGTAGTGTATTTTCAAGCTTATTGTGCATGCCAATCTGTAAGCGGGGACAGCACCTTGCCACTGGAGCCCTTGATGCTCCCAAATTACCACAGCACCTGGCTAGGAACAGAGACATGACTCTTGGCAAATGCCAAACTTGGGGGGAATTACCAACTCAAGAATTGATTCAGAGCACCTGCATTTCTTTGCAATAAGAGTAGCCCAGGAAATCCTAGTATTTTCCTCTCATGAGAAACATTGAGCATCAGAGACCTGAAGGGTGAAAACTGCTTCATGTGGAAACCAGTAAACCAGCTGGAAGATGGCTGAGCGTAAACTGGTTCAAGACATGGGCTCTTCTGTAGAGCCATGCAGAAAAACCTCAGCTGTTCATCTCCAGTTTCACTGCTCTGACCTCCATCCGGCCATCTGGGTGTTATGCTTCTTCAGTCACTGAAAGCAACCTCCAGTGCTTGTAATAGAGGTTTGGCTGCTTGGCTGCTTACTCTGTGAAATCAGAGGTTTTCGAAGAGATTCATGCATTGATTCCTGAACATTAAAACAAACTCTGCTGACACTTTCTTCTGAAATGACTATCTGGACATCACTAATTTCTTACAAAATATGCCTGTGGCATCCAGTATCTTGGAAGAGCAGGCACTTTCTTTTATGTCCCCAAGCAGATGCACATTTCACTGTTCTCTGAGCACTCAGAGGCAGCTTTTTTTGAGTATGTGACAAAACATGGTGACAGCTGCTGAAACCGAGATGCCTGATCTATCTTTTCTACCTAATCTGACTTCTGCAGGGATGAAGCAGCTCATCTCTTGGGGTGTGTGAGCCCTTGCAGGAGGCACTCCAGTGTAGTGCTCTCATCCCAGCCACTGCCACTGCCTTGTTTTGTCCTCTTTTCTTTCTATAAAAGAGAATACGGTGCCTATACCATCTGTTAAGCAAAGTGCTGCACGTACATTGCAATATACCCTGCAGCACACAACGGAGCCTTGCAGATTAAATGCGAAGAGAAATGCCTGTAAGGGGAGAGAAAACTCCAGGTGCTGGAGCTGTTACAGGTGAGCCTAAGCATTTGCTTCCCCGAGGCAGCTACCTGTCAGGATTAATCTTGCCGAGCCCAGGAATGCGCCTCGGTAGATGCCGCACCCCATTCCAGGAAACCATAAATACCAAACGAGATGCTCAGCACCACACATGAAAGCATCTTCTTTCTGTGGAGCATGACTGCAGGGGAGTGACAGCCGGACTAGCACCAATCCTGCCTTGTGCTGGGGTTTTCTTAAGGTGGCTCCTTGGGGAAAACAAGGAAGGAGGTGAGCATGGGTGCCTGATGCCTTCTTCCTAAGGAGGCCTCCCCCTTATTTGTTTCTCTGTCCTGGATCCACCTGGGACCCTGCTTTTTTATTCCAGGTTAAAGGATGTTCTCTCTCTTTCTGTCTCGTCCCCAAACCAACCCTAAGGGAAGGAAGTCCAGGGGAGCCAAATAAATCATCTTTGATAGCCCCTCTTATAAGTACTTTTGATAATGCATCCCAGAGGCAAAGCTGGGGGACAACTGGGCTTCTTCTGAATGATGCTGCCCAAGCACCATGCAGGAGGGGGCACAAAACAATTAATGGTGCTTTGAGTAGCGCAATTTTGCCAAACAGGATACCCCCAGCACGTCAGACAAATGCAGTGCAGGTGATGAACACTTATTTAGCAAAAGCAATTGACTCTCAGGTTTCTTTCCCTCCTGTTTCTTCATCATCTCACTAGGAAAAACGATCGTTAAGCTTCCTGCTTATCTCAAACACCTTCCTCCCCTTAATTCCCCCCTCTTCCTCAATTTCCCTGACTCTACTAGCTTTTTTGGGGGCTGAAGTGTTTTAGGTCCGTTTATACTTTTCAGTTTGGAAAAGATGCCTGTGCACAGGCACTGCTTGATACTAGATGTTCAGTTATGAGGCCAGCAGAAGGCCAATACAAGACTGGTATTTGGAAAGGCAAACACCAGGCGAGCCATGGAAGTCATCCCGATGTCCCCACCACGCACCCGGAGGGATGGCTGAGCCCGCTGCTGCCTCCCATCTGCCCGAGGATACCTGGGAGGTCAGTGCTCTCCCGCAGAGCTGAGCCCATGGCCAAGGCCACCAACTGAGGCCACACACCACAATTTCAGGGGCAGAGCCCCGGCATGGGGAGTTACCACAAAAAAGAGCATTCCTGGCTAATTAGGGGCTTCTGGATCCAAAGCAATACATTTCAAGTCCAAACTCAAACACTTGGCCCTAGGGAGCAGCTGGTGCCGATGCCAGGGGCGGCGGGAGGCAGCCAGCTCACCAAGCACAGGCTGGGACTGCCAGAGGGACACCACTGACTCCAGAAGTGCTACTTTGCACAACCTTTGAAACAAAGGAATTTATTTCAAAACACAGCAGCATTTCCTTGTTTTGAAGCATAACCAGCCCCTGGAAGATTTCTTTCCTGTTTCTACATAAACACAGTATCTTTTAGACAGCACCTCACCAAACTCAAACCACATGATGCCTCCATGAAACACGCACAGCTGAGAGTGGTGGCAGCAGGACGCTGGAAGTGTGGAGCAGTTGTGTTGGGGCAACGAATTTGGGGACACAGGCACTGCAGTCTCCATGGCCCAGATAATCATTGCTTCAGTCTTGTGTCAATCATTTTCTGCACAGAGTAGTCCCACATCTCCCAGAACACATCTTTTGGTGCGTGGGCCACCAAATTCGGACACCTTAAAATTTCAGGATGGCAGGGCTTGGTTCATGTTATCATCAGCTGAGAAAATACCTGCAAAATACAGATTCAGATCTGGATTTTGTAGTCCAGGTTTAAAGACAGCGGGGTAGGACAGAGCTCTGCCTGCTGGGCTTAGTCCACAGCCTCCTGATCAGCTTCCTTAAGCATCCACAGTATATGTAAATAAATATATGTATATATGCCTCTCTCCCCAAACTGTCCTTTTAGGGGCTGAAACCCTAGGTACTGTGGGTTAAATAAGTCAGTTCCTCTGACAAAGACACATTTGGCTGAATTTTAAACAAGGGGCCTTTAGAAATCTCTAATAAAATTTTAACCATCAGTGTGTAACAGCTTCTAGGACATTCCCCACTTTGTAACATTTAAAACAATGATCCATCTTCATAAGAAATATGTAACTGTCTAAAACTAACTCTCAAATAATGTTGATTATCTGCATGGTCTGTGTTTCAGCATATGCAATTTCCGGCTACCAACATTGGACATTAGGAAAGCTTTTACATGGCATCAACTTTCCAATGAGCAGCCACCTATAAAATACATAATTTTTAATCTGCATTTGACTGCCACAGCTTAAAAATCCCAGAATTTATGAGAGCTACAAATCATTTTTAGACTGTGCAGTATGGAATAAAAGCCAAGATTTTTGGTTCGGCTTGTTGATATTTCCTGAAAACATGAAACAATTCTGAAAGGACAGATTTCCTGGCTCACAGCTAAAGGTCAGCAGTCACACAGGGAGCACTTGCTAAGTGTACCAAAATGATTGGGAAGGAAAGATTGGCACAACATTGCAGTATTATTAAAAAGTGATTTAAGAGGGGAAAAAGGGAGAAGAGAGACAGACAAGGATTAGACTCTCAACAAGTGAGCTTTCATCAAGACTAGAAAAACAGCCTTGTTCCTTGCTGCTTGCAGCCCCTGACTGTCAGTCTAAGCACCACTTGCTCTTGCTCCCTCTTTCCACCCCCTCTGCCAGCCATGCATCCCCAACCCGTGCTGCCACCTCAGGCTGCACTGGCTCTGAACGTGACTTCTCCGACCAGGCACCACAAATCACTCCTCTGGCCTTTCCTGCATGGTCCAGAGGTTTTTCCAGGCTCATCTTTGTAACAGATTTTGGAGGCACAAGTTTCATTGGGAAGGACAGGAGTTTGAAAGTCCCATGGTTTTGTGCAACACTGACATACAGTTGTGTGGTATGCAAAAAAAAGCTCATTTTCCCAAGGAATCTCCCCCAAACCGCCCGATGTTTATAACTTGTCAGTACAATTCAAGAACCAAAGCACTTTACTGGCTAATTCCTGTTCTGCAGCCGGCAGAGGGGGCAACAGGCAGCTCTCATCAGTTTCTTGAAATCATCTACTTGAACAAAGTTCCTTGCCAAAGTATTTCATTTTACAGTAACAGATACTGAAAATTTCCCCTCCACTGAGATGATACCAGTTTGAAAACAAGCACATTCTGCAATTAAAATCTCTGAGGCACGTATAATGTTGGTAGCATCTTTAAAACAATATTTAGTACCAGTCTCAACAGAGACCGTCCCAGCTCCCTCCAAGACTCCCGATCTTGTTTTAATTTTTATTATTCACTTTTTTCTTTTAGAGTATGGGGTACGTGCAGTTTTCCAGGCAAATAAACTCTGACCAAAACCAACCTAGCAGCCTCCAGCAGGTCCCTGCCACAGGCTGTGCACACCCCCTTCCCTGCCTGCCCAAGAGCCCTGGGACATCAGAATTAACAAAGAATTTGTGCATATAATCCTGCTAATGAAATACCGCTACTCTGACTTCAACGTCCTCCTTAACACTGACTTATCAAAAGCATATGCTCCCATCACTCATAGTCTGTGCTTTTTTTTTTTTTCCTTTTTTAAATTAAAACCAATCGGTTGTAGAGCAAAATACTACCTTTGCAGCTAAAAGATTAACAGCAAGCCAACGATCACATGTGTAGCTTCAATCTGATGCCCCCAAATCCTGCTAACTACAGTAAATTAAAGCAAAACAAAAAATGCACTAGTAAGCAGCTAAGCAATACTGTAGGCTGTTAAACTTTAAATTTAGCCCTGGCAGATCCTGGAGGAAGGGCATCCCAGAAGGCATGTGTCCTCTGTTATGCAGAGAGAGCGCTCAAACCATAGGATCCTATTCCATATAGATCACTTTTGAATATATGGCTATACCTATTGTATGTCATCTGTATCTCATGCATATATTTTCTCTAAAAATACTTTATATGAGATAAAGGACGCTCTGCTCTTGGCCACACAGTGTTTGCCCCAAAAGCAGCCAGTGAGACTAAAACAAACAGATTATAATTCCTTGCAACGGGATAAAGCTGTAGCTCAGAGTAGAGGCGCTCTGACAATTTAGGGCTTTACAGGCCACAGCCTGCAAGGATGAATTATTCTCCAAAGCAAAATGTTGAACACTAGCATGGAGAATATTACTTCAGAGGCAGATTGCTATAGACTTGCTATTTTCTAGCTGGAGCTTCAGGGCAATTTAAAAGTAGAGATTATTGCTATGATCAGCGGTGAGATTACAGAAGCAAGATTTGCTGTGATGAATCTAAAAAAGACAGCTCCAGGCCTGAAGTTCAATGTGCCACACCTGCTAGCAGAGAATATATGAATAATCTGATCTCCAGGCTGTAAATACTACGAGAAAGTGTTGGACATCCCCATCCAGTGCAGTCTCCCCCACTATGTCCTCCTAAGACCAAAAGAAATTGTTAATATGAAGACAAGCTGTGCATCGATACCTCTGCAACCCCAAAACCTGCACTCTAAGCTGCTGCTAAGGAAATCCAGCAAAACCAGGCATCCGGTGCCAGAAAGACTAGAATTCATCAACCTGACATTAAAAAACTCCTTTATTGAACAGCTCTAAACAGCACTACCGCAAAAAGTCTTGTTAACTGAGAGATTAATAACATTAACTGGAAGATAGGGTGGTTTCTATGGCATTGTTTCAGGAGCTGAGGTGATTCCATTGCCCCATCACCAGAACTCCCTCAATTCTAAATTATTTATGCAGTAGCTAAAAAAAAAAATAATAATACTGCTTCTAGGTAAAGTCATGCTTGAAACTAAGATGCAATATGATGGTTTTTTTTTTTAAATCATGTCTTGCATAAACTATAAACTCTATATTGATTGCAAGGGTAGTTAAGTAAACTAAAAAGGCATAACAGGAGCAGGAGACATCTTCTTGGCCTTGTGGGCTCAAGTGAGGTTATTCCCACTACAAAACACCAATGACCTGTGCATTATGGTCTGTTTGGCTTATTGAACACTTACTTTGTTTGATGCTTAAAAGAAACTCGGGTATGCACCACAGAAATAAAGCTCTATTTTTGTAAAATGCTGGGGAACAAAAACAAAAAGCCCCCTAAAAACGAAAGCCCTTACAGCTCTAATTGGTATCTCAACACAAGCATCCCCCTTTCATATGTTTGGTTTTGCTTACTATTATTCTTATTGCTGCTGTTGTTATTATCAATCCACCAAAACATCACATTCATACTAAACCAGTTCTTCACTAGGCAATTTCTGCTCGTCAATATAATCCTTAAAGCTTCCATCAAATTTTGCACTCTCTTACAGGACAGACGTAGAACTATGTTCCTTTAAGTGTCTGTGGCAAAAATAAAGAGCAGATATATCAGCCAATGCTGCCATAGGCAGTGGAGGGAGAGGGTTCCAAGGCGGGTGGATGTTCTGCATTAACCCCTGCAAAGGGCTGGATTTCAGAGGTCAGCGAGCGCACTCAGCGGCAGCTACACCAGGTCCCATCCAGACATCAGTCTGAGCAACCAGCATTGTAAGGATCTTTTGAAAATCCTGGTTATCACTTTTTAAGGCAGGTGAAAATCAATTAATTTTGAGCTTTTAAAGGAATGCCTTTGCTGTGGTCAACCCTGGCCACACAGTTACAATGCATTTTGCAGAGATGCACTGCCTTTTCTTTCTATTTAGTGTAAAAGCACTTAATCTTGGTTATCAGCTCACTGAAGGTCAGGCTTATTTCTTTAGATCTATTATTTACTGCTTGAAATTGCCAGTTCCACCTTTCTGGCTATTATAGCTTCTTTCCCCAACGCCTTTTCATGATAACTCCATATGATGACCGTTGATAAAGTTAGGAGGACTGTGATTCTAAATGTCTGACCTTCTTCAAAATCTGATAATGGATACGGTTTCTGAATCATAGGTCATCTCATTTTTGCCAATAAACCATTTATTTCCAGTGGCCTTCAGACCTTGAGGCTTACTATGCACTGCAAAATGGATTCTTCAGGGAACAATATGAGAGAGCCATCCTTAGCCTTTGCTTAGCACGTTAGGAGGGATACTGTAGTTTTGAGAGCATGTTTGTCCACAACACCTTACGCACCACAGTTTCTAAGACCTTCACTGCTGTACAACATTTTCTGATGTTATATGAAGCTTAAAGTTATAAGCGTCTAATGTGAACTAACCTCCTTTTCATTTGCAATCTATATGGAAAGGACAAGAAAAATCCATGCCTCCATAAACCCTCCTCACCTACCGAGGGCTATCTAGTCACCTTTACCATAATCTTCAAGTTAAAGCTCAAGGCACAGTGCCAAGTTTTACATCACTACCTCAAATGTTATGCTGCTGCGGTAAGACCAGATTACGCCATGCTTGTAAAAGCTGTGTGGGTGCCAAGGTACACAATTTGTTGGTACAAGTGCCTGCCAGCCTCCTTCAATGGTTTCACTGAAATGGAGTTCTCAAAATGACTTGGTCTTGCAAAAACGCTGCCAGAGGTACAATTCCTACTGAAGGTCAACATTTCATGCAAACTATGGAGCAAGATGCAGAGGAAGACGTGTCGAACACGAATCCCTGTCTGGAACAGTGCTTGAAAAGTTAAGCAGTGGCTGGATCCTGAGCAGGGGTGAACCAAGCAGGTTTTACTTACTGTCAAAGCTTCTGTGCTGCGCTGTTAGGGTTGTCTGCACAGAGCGACCAGCCTCTTTCATCATGGCTTCAAATTCACTTCGGCTTTTGTTTGCAAAGTTCTCCTCCATCTCGCTGGTGCAGCAGGTGTAGCCTTGTGGGCAGATTCGCAGGTGCTCCCCTAAAATGAGAGAAAATATAGTCAAATGGCCAGGTTTGGAAAAGGAAGGATTTCACCCCAGACAACCTCAACATAAAAATATTCCAGCTCCCTAGTAACCTGGATCTGCATCAGGCTTTACACGTTTACCCCCTAATTTGAGTTATCCTGCATTAGTATAGTGGTTAGTGTGAATGCAGGTACAAATTTTCTCGCTGCTGACTGTGAGGGAAGGAAAAGCGAAGGAGGTAAAATTCATACATGGGGCAAGGAGAAGGGAAATACAAATGTCTCCTGCTCAAAGGCTGCCCTAGAATCCAGCTCTGCCTAGAATCCCAGAAGACATGGAAATCTCTGATTAAATGACATATTAGTCATCCTCATTAGACTTAACAAGTATATTAGGACAACGGTTTGAAACTACTTTGTCAAGAAAAAAAACCCAACTCCAAAGCGCTCCCCCCCCAAACCAACCTCCCAGAAAAACCTATCCTGAGAAGGCATTTCCATAACCAGAGAGGTGAGACTAGTGAGAAGTTTTCAAAAGACAGACATGCTGAATGCCAGTGGAATTTGGGTGACTAATTCCCCTCCACAAATTTTGAAATCTGCCCATTTACTATTTTTTCAACGAAAGATTTATCTCCCAGAAAGAGACAAGACCACCCAAAAAAGGGTTGCTATGACAATGACTGATTGAATACACCCTTTGCTATACGGAAGAACAGGAAAGGTAAGAGGACTTGGCAGTCAAATTGAAAAATTTTTCAGTATGGGAGCTCCTCTTGCCCGCTGCAATTTCTTTATTGTGAAGAAGCAGGAGTTTGTATAGGCAGAGTCAGCAATGTTTTAAAAATAATTGCTTAAATTCTTAAACAAAGACACATCCACCTGCAAACACACCCTATGTTTCTCCTTACCCAGCAATACGAATTCATTTGAATGAAATCAAACATCAGGGTTATTTTTTCTTAAAGAATAAAAAAGCCCCTTGTTCGAGGCACACACTGAGATAAACCAATTACAAAGAAGTTACCATGCTTAACATAATTTCATTGGGATTGCCAATGATTTTGCTGGCAGTTTTACAGGACTGCTGTCTTAACGTCATAGCTGAGCTGAAACATATATTTAAAATCGTGTTTTATCTTGTGTGTCTCGACAGCTTCAAATCCTGAACGTGCACAGTCCTCCAGAGATTCCCATTAAAGTCCTTAGCTATTTCCAGCATAGAGCCCTTAGCAAATGGGTGCCTTAGGGGAAAGGGTCTTTGAAACTGGGCATGTGTCCTATCCTTGTGAATGCCATGTCATTAGTAGCCTGACTAAGAGCAATTTTGACAGGAGTGCTCTGTAGTTGATGTATTTTAGGTAGAAGCCATTCAGGATGAGTTTGCATTTTGCTGCCCTCAGGTCCCTGCTCACAGACAGCTCTGGAGCAACCTCTGCAGGGTGCTGGGGTGAGCCTGCCCTTGGAAAACAGGTTATTGTGTGCGTTTGCACCAACACAGCAGCCTTCCTGCCTATGTGACAGGAATTGCTGCTCACCAGCTTTTGCAGGAGAATAACTCCCATCATCAGGCTTGTGTCGTGCTCCCAGCTGAGAGGAGCGTCAGGGAGGGCGGCGTGTCCCATGGGCTCCCGTGTCCCATGGGACCCCCCTCCCAGTCCCCATGAGTACCCAGACACCACTGCGCCACACTGTCAAAGCAACAGGAAAAGCAGCAACTTGCTTCAATATAAAAACCGAGTCAAATATAAACATCATGTGGCTCAATAATTGCCATACCAAATGCAATTTAAGTTACAGTGCTTGCCTAAGCCTTTCCTTCCTTCACAAACTAGATTGTTGCAATTCATTCCCTGAGCTCATTCCTGTAAAGCTGTATTTGTACAAGAAAGTCATCGTGAGGATTGCTGACATGTGACAGACAGGCAGAAAAAGGGAGCTATAATTTTTTTGACAAGACACAGCTTTGTTTCCTGTCATGGCAAATTAAAAACTTTCTTCTTGTCCAGCCTCTTCCTTCCAATTTCTGCTGCCACAGGATTTCTGACGAGGATCAAAGTTTTGTTGACAGCTCTTTTACTGCAGTATGCATCTTTCCACGCTGCCCTTGGTGCCCTCAGGACGAAGTGAGGCCCTTTCAGTGCCCGGCCTCTCTGAAGGGCCTAAAACAAGGAAATGGATCCCAAAGGATCCCAATGGTTCCCAAAGACTGCCTTTATCACCACCGGCTCAGTCGCTGATAAATTTTGCAGATGAGGTCCTGGTCCTGCGAGCCCTTGCACTCGATAGCACCCAAAAGCACGAGCACTCCCGCCACTTCTCCGTGCACCGTTACCCACCAGGGCTTGCAGGTTTAGCCTAAGCCATGAACAATCCTTTACAAATCCCCTGTTTTGGTAAACCAAGATAAAGCAGTGGGATGTGATTGCCTGGGGAGCTCCCATCTCCTGGCCTGCTGCCAGTAAGCAGGGCCTGGCTGTGCAATGGTCTCCTACCCCCTCAGGCAGAATTCGGGCAGGAGACCTGCCTGAAAGTAGGGAGAGCAAACGTGGCCACCCCAGCAAGGAGACACCTACATGTTCATCAAAGCTGCCGGTCAGGGGTCAGGCGGGTTCCCCCGCACAGGCTTTAGAAACAAAAGAAAGGGGGAAAGCGTGGGGATTGCCTCTGGGAAAGAACAGGGCCTGCCCCCAGGAAGAAGATGGACGGGGAGGAAGAGCCCCGTGCTGCACCCAAGCTCCCTGATGAACAATGAGGAGCAGCAGAAGTGTGAGGCGCGCTAATTAAAACGTGACATGACCAGACAAAAACCTCCACGCTCCCACCCCAGCCACAGCAG
>NW_008824243.1:6966557-6993737 GCF_000699105.1 Pygoscelis adeliae
TAGCAAAGCTTCAAATAACCTCCAGCCAGCCAGCACCACGGAACAGAGGGGTAAAGAGGGGAAAAAGACAGAAAGCAAGGGAAAAGTCACGCCCGTAGCTAAAATTGCTTAATTTTACACAACTTTGTGAATTGAATATAGAATTTTTTTAATGCTTGAACTCAGAGCAGTTTCAGTCCCTTTTGAAGCAACATTTATCTTAGCTTTCTGCAGGCATTTGTATGATACTCAGCACCACAGCACTTTATCTCAGTGGGAAGCAAAGTTTTTATCATTTGTCTTTGTAATTCAAACTCAGTGCACACAAAACAGTCTTACAGCACTATGAAAAGGCTTTGCTTTCTTGGCTTTTTAACCTGACCCACCCTGGAAACATTCACTATTATTATTTAACCTTTTTTTATTGACTCCAAAATAAACGCACTCTAGACTGTATTTTTGTTCTCCTTATTGTTCAAAGTTCATTTGTTTGCTAACTTGCCCTTATGTCATCACTGAAGCTGCACTATAAATATCTCTGGCTTCACCTGGCAGGAAATTATCTGCAGGTATCTACGGAGAGCTAGAGGTGTTTTACGAGGAGTAAATCTGCAAGACACTGTGTGCATTCTCCTCTCCACTGCTGTGTCAGAGAAATTTCCCCTTGTACACAGCTGACATGTTGCTAACCACTTGCTCGAGAGCGCATGCTCCCAGCCCCTGGAAGGGCTTTACAGAAAGCAAGTAAGCACAGCACAGCCAAACCGGCAGCAAGCAGAGAGCGGCTCCAAACCTCCTTGAAGATAACAGATACGCTGCCAGTGACTCAGGCCAACTCTGGGTCAGGCCCAAAGAGAATTACACTATCCCATATGAATCTGTAACTGAAACCCAGCCATCGCTCCCCAGCCCTTGACTTGCAACCCCCCAGCTGAGCAGGTCTGGCAGTGCAGCACGGAGGCGCCCAGGGTGCATTCGATGGCTCAGCTAATACCAGCTCCGTGCTGCCCTAAGCACTCTGGATTTAAGATGCATTTGTAAGTAAGAGAAGATCCACTTTGGGATGCTCGGTTTCCCTTCAGAAAACTATCGGCTTGCCCAAGCCTTCGGCAGCCAAAATGTGTGGTTCAATCTGGGTCTCCCTGGAAAAGCCGGCTCTCCTGCAAAGGCTGCCAAAGTCGGGGTGGGATGTAACCCACAGACTTTACGGTCTCTTGGAAACGGAGATAGGGCAGAGCATGCATGAAAACAGCATTGAGCAAATATCTCGTTTCTGATTAACTGCCCTGGAGTGGAAAGGAATAGGCAGGAGGCTGATGACAAGAAAATATCACACTGCCTGGCTATGGGCTTGGATCATCCTTCAAATACCCTCTCAGCTGGCTGGGTTAGCAGATCATTTTGGCTATCAGATTCATTACTGCATTTGAGAGTGCTGAATATTAAATCACTTGACCACTTTCCCCTCAGGGACGGAGACGGCTGCTTTGTGGCAGGATCCTGCAGGGGGAATAGACCTGCCTGCAGCCACCACCGACATGAGCTGAGACAGGGCTCAGCTCCCTGCTTCTTCCCCCGTGTGCTCCCAGCCTCACTGCCCTGGCCCACGCAGGCTTCCCTCGGCCATGGGCCCACCTGCCACGGGCTGTGCTGGGAGCCGCTGCGGCCACTGTGTGTGGTGTAACACACCGGGGGCGGGAGGATCTCAGCTGAGTTCAGCAAAGCTCTCTAGCTGTTCACTGCTGCTGCATTTCACCCCGCCATGAGGCTCCGTAGCCACAAAAAAAAGAGAGAAGGGCAGTCCCAGGTGTGTAAGATGCAATACTGAGAGAAGAGTCCTTGGCTCCTTTAACCATGGAAATAGTGCTATTTCTATCCCTCTCACTGAATGCTGGAGATTGAATTCATTACAATGTTTGCAGAAGGTTTGGGGTTATTTGGATGTGTCAGAGTATCTGAATGTAAATTATTACAAAATCATTCCTCCCAGAGGTTAATTTATTTCAGGCTGTGATAAATCTGTCATGATTCTTCCCTCATATTTGTAATCCTCCTCCCACACGTTCTCCAAACTGCTCCAAAAACTCATCTCATGCTCCTAGACCAAAACTGACCCCCTGCTGCTTCCGTCCAGCCCCCCAGTGCCAGGACACCTACAGCCCAAACCCCCTCCTTGGGGATTTCTGGATGGACATGTCTCAGGCAATCAGGCTTGCTGAAGTCCCACACTGCTGAGAACCCCCTGCCAGGCATGGCAGGGATGCCAGGATGCAGGCCCCGGCCAGGTACAACCAGCGAGCATGACAGCACCTGACAGCTGAGGAGCTCCAGTCCTCTCCTACTGTCCCTGGTAGGCACTACCATCTGTTGGCCTCTCCCTCTTCACACCTAAATCCCATCCAGGCTAATGAGCGTCACAGCCAGGAACTGAGGACAAAACAGTGTAATTCAGACCATGGCTTCCCCCCCCCCCCTTCCTTTTTTTTATCACAGCTGATTCAGAAAGCCTTTTGGAAAGATGAAGTAGGTAGAAATCAAAATAAATGGATTCTATTAAAACCAGCAATGCATCAACTGCTTGATAAAGTGATTAATAAACAGCTTAGGATGGTGATTGATTAAACTCTTTAATCAAAGTGCTAAACTGACTTAATATGGGTAGTTTCAACATGTTCAAAGTATACATTTTCTCAGCCAAGGGTTCAGAGTTGTTTATGTAACTTTTCTGAAGTGTATCCCATAGGTCTAACCTGCAGATAGCTAGGACTGTGGGATGTGTAAGTATTATGAAGTGCCACATATATCGCATTAGTCGCTGAAAGTTTGCAAGCAAATTATTCTGTTTTCACCAGACAGTATTTCTCCCACAGAATTTTAGGTGCAGCATTGGTTTATATTATAATAGGACTTATGAAAGAGCACAGTGCAAAACAAAAATCAGCTTTTAACTATTCTATTGAGCATGATAGAGCCAAGAAGTGTGGAATCTAAACATAACAGTGGCAGAAGAGGATTACTTTTGTAAGGCGAGTTTACGTATTTACTGCAAAAGAGCATATTTCATTTGCTTCAATATCAATGTAATATCAATGCTTCATATCAATGTAATTTTTCACACAATCAGTCATCAGCTGGGTTCATTAGCTTAATTCACTATTCCAGGATACAGAGGAAGGTCTGCAATTCTGATACGCAGGCATGCATGTGCCCAGTCTCACCAATTCTCAAACTTTTTTTCACCTGAATACAGCAGCATATCAGCTGTCATTCAGAATTATAAAATAAAAAAGTTTTGAAGTATGACCTGAATATATCAAAAAGCTAAAAACAACCCTAAAACAAAATGCCAAAACCAACTGCAGAAAACTAAAGTCTGTCTTGCTTTTTATGCCAGCATCGGGGGAGGGTGGGGAGGGAGCAATCCTGACTCACAAGCTTTCAAGGCTGCCTAATGGATTTGAACACTGAGATCTAGAAAGTATTAAAATCCCTATACATTCATTTTTAGAACTGGAACTTTGGAAACTCTCTCCTTGGTTTTTTGTTTTTAACTAACTGGTGGCTATTAAAAATAAAGAATAAGCTGCTTCTTAAACTGGGCATTCCACCCAGTAAAAACACATGCAAAAAGAAATAAAGGGGAAGAGCATCCACTGTGTTTGCTTCAGTCTGAAGACCTGTGATAGCTCTGGAAGTCTGGACTGTAATCTAATGTCTGTAGCCTTATAAAAAGTAATAAACGTTAGTATACTTCTAACGCACCATAACAATTTTTAAGCACAAACTATCAATCACTGTTACATAGAGCCCCCACTTCCTGCACACATGCCAAAGTGTTTCAGGTAGCAACATAATTAACCTGTTATGAGCATAGATAAAACGAACACCCCGTATAAGACCCTGCAATAGCAAGGTGCTTCACATTCAGAATCCCTGGAGGAGGGGAAATTCTGCAAGAGAAAACTAATAATGTGTAATGGTCTGAGTGAATCTGCACAGGGGTTTTCAATAGTCTCGTCATTGTAAAATATATGGGACAAACAAATCACTTCAGTAGCTTGGAAAGTGGCTGTGCAGTGTTTTATAAACAATCAATAAAGCTTTAAAATTAATATCTTGATGAACCACCAGCCATTGGAGGTTATTAAGCACAGTGACTTTTCTACAGGAACATACAATTTGAACAGCTATTTGAGAACAGATTTAAGCCTATCTAGCTCCACCATTGAAGTAAGCCAGATAACTGTAGGAAAAGCACCATGCCATGCACACATCGTGCACACAGCGCTATGTAATGGAGCAATTTCTTCCATACTGCACTGTCACCTCAGCCCTGAACTATGAAGACTCAGGCTTTCTGTACAGTTATGAATTCTACAAGTATTAGGTACTCAGTTTCCCACATTTGCTCATAGTGCTTTCATTCAGAGTGCCAAAAGATGGAACAGGAATTAAATTTATACAGAGGCTGTTCCAACTACAGGCTTATTTCTGAAGCAGGAATAGACAAATGCTTATTTAATATGTAAAAACTTCAGTGAATAACATGAGGAACTTCTGCATTGCTATTGTTGGGTAATGAAGAGATTTGCCCACAGATGAAACCAAATAAAAACATGGGTAAGACGGGGAAAGGGGATGGACCTGACACTATAGAAAGCAATTCCAAAATATAAAAAGCTGGACTTTAGAAAGGATGTGGAATTGCCTTGTATAAAGCTATCAGCATCATGCAAAACACAGAAAAAAAAGAAAGAAGATGCTTTGATAGGTATAGTCAAAGGCCAAAAGCCTCTCACATGAGCAGCATTTTTTTATTTCTACAGTGTGTGCTTGATACCCTCTACACTCAAGTCTCTTGACGAGCTGTACTTAATTCACATAAACAATTCACAGTGCCACCCATCAAATGCAGTTGTATGAAAGAGAGAAATTAGGTAACTATACGCACAATTCTGTGATGTATCTGGGAGTCACATATGGTGCTTCTTGCTACTGTTTTCAAAATAAGTCTATATTTCAGACAATGTTATAATGCAATTAATATTGAGTAGCTGTAATTCTGTAATAGTTTCTTCAATGTCTACATTTAATAAGGGCACCACCATTCAGAGGAGTTTTCCCTCTACTTACCTCTTCTAGAAATCTGTATCTCATTTCAATTTGCATGTATTGCAAGCCTGATTGCTTTTAATTCCTTGTGTTATGGCAGGTTTTGACAAGTAGGTGACATTCAACAGAGCATACTTAAGACCTAGAGGGCCACAAAGAAAGGAAGATTCTTTCTCTCCATTCCTTTATTATGCTTATTCCTACCATATCTGTCCACCTCCAATTACTCAGTGTGGAATTTATAGATACGTGAACCCATATCTGCAAAAACTCCTTTTCACTGAATAAGGAGAAAGGGTCAGAGGTACAGCAGTGTAAAGAGATTATGGCCATTCTCAGTCCCAGTGAGATTCCCCAGAACACTTTTTATGAGCGCAGACTTGGGACCAGATTTGCAAATGACAGCACTGTGAACCCAGGTTAAGTTCTGAATGCTATCAATTATCATAACAATATGAAAACAACTGCTTAACTAGGAGTAATTTAATCAAACATCCTCAATTTCTGTCATTTTATGCAACTGATTGTTTTGCCTCGTACAACTTCTGGGAATAATGACTACCTTGGGCAAAAATCATAAGCATCGGTACAGTACAAGAAAGCAATTGGTCTTGCAGTATTTACAGTGCCATTCAAAACAGAAAGCACCAGGAAGTAAGTCACCTTTGTCTGCAGCCTCCTGCAATACCAAAGTATTTGGATTCATGTAGAACTTCCAAGTGAAATGCCTTCAGTATCACCTGCAGCACCTC
The DNA here is from genome assembly GCF_000699105.1 of Pygoscelis adeliae. Classification (NCBI taxonomy): domain Eukaryota; kingdom Metazoa; phylum Chordata; class Aves; order Sphenisciformes; family Spheniscidae; genus Pygoscelis; species Pygoscelis adeliae. The sequence goes on from NW_008824243.1 coordinate 6,972,401, forward strand.
GCAGCTGGCCATAACAGTTACGAGGGTCGTAACTTTTTTCTTCTAGAGTTGAGGCATGAGAGCTGAGAGTTTTAATCTTGGATTCATATGATTTTGAACACAGAAGAGTCTTTCCTCAGTACGGTGTCCATTAATGAAGCTAAGTACTTTCTATGTTCTTACTGTCTGCTGCTGCGAGAGGAATGAAAGTCATATTTCAGTCTCCAACTTAAGCAAACTGCGATTTTTAGGATCTAATCCAAAGGCCATGAAAGTCAAAGGAACCCTTCCACCTCACAAACCTTGAATACACTAGAAAGACTTCATAGGGTCTCTGACTCTCTCGCAACGCACTCACCGTTCAGCATCTTCAATTTTCTGGTGCTCTTGAAACTTTTATGTATGCCAGATTTTAGACAAACATTTTCATCAATCCACCTCTGTCTATATGTTCAAAGTTTTATCAAATCAGATTTTCTTTGCTGCTATCTGAATGCTATGTGAAAAACATTGAGATTTACCCTGTCATTTTTTAGAAAAGCAGATCTTAGTATAGACACGTAGGACTCTGTGTTCGGATAACAGTAAAGAAAGGAAGTGTTTGCTTTCTGTCATCTCTAAACCACCCAGCGTATGAAAGTTCAAAGAAGGACTTTATCCCATTGCTTTTCCTTATGATTCCAATACAACCAAACTATGAATGGCCCTTTATAAATATATTGTATGAAGGAAAGATGGGGAGACCCTATTTTTTAAGGGGAAACAATATTTCTGCATGTATATGTTCAGGGCTAACGAGCAACACCATCTGCGAGGCTGGAATATTTTCACACTCCTTTCTATTATACAAAACAATAAACCCTCTCCAGCTGATTTCTCTCATTGTAGAATGCAAATTGCCTATAAAAGACCTCAGGGTGTGAGAAGACACTTACCAAACAGATATTACACATGCTCTCATACCAACTATGCTATCAACTACGCAATTTTAAATATATTAAGGATAAAAAGGTATCAACAAACCTGGTTTTTGTGGTTATAATAATCACAATCTGAAGCACCTCTGTTTGTCAAGCCATTGCTTAGGATACTGATCTTTCTCACTTCAGGTCTAAGATAGCATCTGCTTCATGCTAGGTGCAGAAGTAAATTTTCATTAAAAGAGCTGAAAACAAAATTAACTAATTTTTAACATGTAAAAAGAGAGTACTTTCACCTTGGTGTAACAGATGCTATAACAGAACATCAAAAAGCTGCATCTTATACAAAAGTTTACTGTATAAAGCTAAACATACTATTAAAGAAACTGAGTTCGTTAACAATTTGATGCAGAGTCACATTTCCAAAAAGTACATTCATTGCTCGTAACTGAGTGGCACACTCATGAAATAACTGATTTCCATGAAGGAACTCATTTCTTGAGTTTGACTGCAAGCTCTTCCCTACTCAAGTAATTCTGGAAATCAGGTGTGGATCTTTAAAAAACGGGGTCTTAATGAAGTAACAGACTTAGCAGAACAAACCAGATTAGTGTCATCAGCCTAAACTGCTCAAGCACAATCAGTCACCAATTTCAGTAGTATGGGTTAGTTTTATTTCAATTACTTTGCTTTTAAAGCACAACAGTTAAAAGTCACAGAAAAGATTAACCGTGGAGTTCTCCACAACCCGAAATTCAACTTCCTTGTTCTTACAGGGAAGCAATTAAGATCCAATCATTTTTAATGCATCATAAATAATCTTCACACTTGCTGTTAAGTTAATTAATATAATCAGTAATGCCAAACGCATCAAAATGAAACTTATTTTGCAAACATGCAAAATGTTCTGCCTCATTGCCTCTCTATCAAAATTAAATGTCATTTTACTAACAACTTTTGCAAAGTTTTAATTTCAATCCCTTTTGATCACAAATCTTACCAAAAAAATGATGCAACTAATCAAAAGTATAGTTGTTTTTTTCTGACAGAGTCCAAATGTCATGGGAACACTACTTGAGCACTTACAGCCTGATTCTGCAAAAAGTTCTGGGGTCAAGTTTCTTACGTCCTTAAGTGTTTCATATCAAAGTATTGGGTATTATTCATTGACCTTCACTGAATTGCCAGAAATTGCTTTTATGTGAAATGAAAGTGGAGTAGATGGCTAAATTGTTCATTACTATCAATGCAAGTAAAACAGAAAATAATTATCTATAAGAATTACAAGGAAAAAAAACCCTATAACATGCAAGAAGTGAAATCTCACGTTTGGAATAGAAAGTAGAAAGTTCATAACTGTTTTGATGACCAGCTTTCTCATTCCGTGCACAGAGTTCACACATTCATATGATAATTGCTCAAAACCAAAAGATACAGAGAATAATTACAGGGTTTATTTTGTGGTCCTGTGCACCCTGGGAAATCCAAGTGTGGAGAGGTTCACAGGCCGAGAGGTGCCACTGGGATGCTGTCAACTAAACACAGGGGTACAGTGAATCTGTACGTGCCTGATACATTGCCCACATTTTGGGGTCTGGTCCGGCCTCTTCCAGACTTTCCAAAAGAAGGGGTTACATTCTCTCCTCCTGTGAAGCTGCCTGGAAGTTTCTCTGCAGAGTTTTATGCCTAGCAGCAGAGAGTTGAGTTCCTACAAATGCTACATTATCCACTGGTTGTTTTCTTGCATTGTATCAATATCTAACACGCATATGAAATTTAATTAAATGATATTCAGGATCCTGCCAAAGTGATAAAATAAGAAGAATCACCTAACATTTCAGTGTTCTTTCCACTCATTAGAAGATGGGGAGATTATTTAGCAGATATTCTATGCACTGTTACAGTCAGGCTTGTCGGAAACTTCCACATGCCAGACCCTCATTTTCTTCCTAGATTACTAGGAAATCAAGCATGATGGTGACAAAAGTAAGAAAGTGGCAAGGGTGGCAACCCATAGTCTTCCACAGGCTAACAGCTGACACATTTTGGGTAGTTCCTGTATACAAACAGTGCTTGGTTCTTCAGGACATCAAAATAATTAGTAAAACTGTTATAAAGAACATATTGGGCACTGTTTAAGTTCCCCTTTTTGTGGAATATCTATGTACTTATCATAGGTTTTCACAATTTACTCTAATTACAGATCTTCAAATAAATTTGCCAGTCGATAGACTACATTAGTTGCTCCTCAAAGTGTCCATGGCAGGTACTGGGCAATAAAAAGTTTGTAGCTGAACTGTGGTATTTACTGTTAAGTCACAAGTCTTTGTTTCTCTGAACAGAAAACAAAAACTCCCTCCTTCAATGCAAATAAAGTTTCCTTTCAGAGTTTTTAATGCTGCTGTCCACCACCAGTGCATCTACTATAAAACCAACAACAAAATTTCTAATGGCCTTCATTAATTCAAGCTTCTTCTGTATTTCAAAAGGAAAAAAAAAAGTCGCTCCTTGTACAATATTTTAAAATATATTAATTTACTCTTGCCCACAAATAAAAATCCAGGGTAAAACACAAAGGCAGAGAGCCCCAAGTGATTTTAATAGTTCTGAAGTTCTACATCATAGATTTATTCATCATCAATGAATTCTGCATCTTTCTAAAAGGCTTAAAAAAAAAAATTACTGCTCATGGCCATTTCTTTGAACTCCACTTATGTAAATGTTCAGGAACCAGGACCAAAGGGAAATGAACAGATCTAATCAAAACCTCAATTGCTTCTAATTTACAAGCAAGTTTTTCCTCTATTTAGGCAAGACCCATATCTCAATTCTTCAGTGACCTCCCCAGAATGACAAGAGATTCATCCAAGTTTGAGCTTGTAGAGAGATCAAGACCAAGTCAATGCTGAAGCTAACAGTATCGTTGGGCTTGAATTACTTTTTATTAAACACCACGAAATCCAGGTTATCTGAGATAAACCCCAATTAAAATAAACCCATACCATAATACTTCCTGGAAATAAATAGTGTTTTTAAATTAAAGTTGCTTGCCCATTAGCTGCAAATCCTACAGCAGATGATCCTAATAGCAAGTTAACTCAGGCAGCAGACAGTACATCACATTGCTAGCACACCAGAGCTGTTTCCATCAGCTTTTTTGTTATTGGGTGGGGTTTTGTATTGTTTTTTGTTTTTTTTCCCTAAAGTCACTTCTTTCACATCAGAAACAATTTACCTCTAGCCAGGATTTAAATCAGTGATTTCCTGTCAGTGCACATTTGCTTTCAAGTAATTATTCTATTTTAAATACAAACAGTTCAATATAAGGAAGTTGAAGGATATGAACTGAAGCTGAAGTTTTTAAGAGCAAACACAAACCATAGAGCATATCTTCAAAGCATGCCAGCATGCTATGCACCTTTGCTGCAACCTTTTCTTTTTAATAAAAAAAAAAAAAGGACTGAACTCACCCATGTTCCAGAACCCAATTCAAAGTCCTCCAGTAATACCTTCCCTTCAGGAAGGCCTGATTACCGCTTCTGTAACTCGGAAAGTACAGACAGACCTGAACCTCATAATGCTATCCCACCAGTCCTTACAGGGAGGAAAGGTACCTTCCCCCTACTGCAGGAAATGCTGAGATGAGCACAGGTTTAGGCTGATGGCTTTGGGCATTGCAAACACCTGCTGAAACCTGAGGTGAAGAGAGAGAAGGTGCAGAGCAAGTGCACTCACTGCTTAGTCTCTGCCACTTCATTCTGAGGTGCATCTATACTCCCCATAACATGGGGAATGGACAGCCTTCTAGGATAAGCAGGGTTGGAGTAACAGGAAGAAAGGGCAAGAAAAGAATTAGTTCAGGGAAACTACATCATATGGTATGCGTTCCTTTACCTTTCCTCAGAAAGCCAATCTCCGGACACGAGCACAGATCCAGCAGGAGAGGTGACCCTGGCATTAGTTCTCCTGTTGAGACTGTGATAGTCAGAACCAGCGTGAAGCCCACTGTCTTGGCTTAAGGAAAGGTAGACGTAGCCTATCTGCTTATGCCTTCTCAAAGAGGTACGTAGGCCTGACTGCAGGTTGGAATAAGAACTCTTTTGTAACATTGGATTTACTTTTCTGCCAGGGAATTAATTCATCCCAAACAGGATAAACCCTGGATACCCAGTCACTCAGACTTGAGAAGAGGCTCATGAATTTCAGCCCTGGCAAATACAGACTCTCTCATGCTTCTTCAGTGAGTGCAAGAAAAGTTAACACTGCTTTAAATTCCAAATACACAGAGGCCAAGACACTCATTGACTTCTTGCAGGAGCAGAATCTGGCCCAGATACATGAAACATTTCAAAAGAAGCCTTGACTTGCAACAAGGATCAGTCGAGACAAAAGTATTTGGGTCAGGGCATCGCTAGACAATCTTGCTGGTTGTCAGATCTGCAGTGTAATGACATGTCAATTTGATTCCTTTTGTGCGTGAGCTTGGAGCCTATCTTTGGGCCTGAATTCTTCTGTACTTTAGTTTTTCTTTTGTTCCAGTGGCACTTCTCCCAACGTTACTTGACAATGAGTGATGCTCCACAACCCTGATCTTTCACACCCTGTTGGTGACCTATAACTTTTCATGCATAACCTTTGACCTGGGTCCTGACAGTTTGATTTATTGTCCAGTGTTATGATTTATGAGTATCTTCTCAGAATAATTAACGGACAACAGGTGGCAGCATAATAATTTTGATTACCCAGCGGTTCATGAAACCACTACAAAGGTGACTTCATTTACTGAATAAGAAAAGGACAACAATTAAAAATTACACAAAGCAATCCTTTTATGCCTTTTTGTTTTTCACCCTTTGTCTGTCGAACAGAAGACTTTATTTAGGCTCATTGCCTCCCTTCTCAAACACCCAGAACTCAAATTCTGTGCAGAAAACAATGCTTCCCAAATCATGGTGCTGGTAGCATTATTTTGCTGTTAGAAAACACTTCCATTTCATCTTGTCAGTTTCTATAAAACCAATGAGTTATTTTAAAATCTGTTTGCAAAGCTGTACAATGTGGGCAAGTGTAGGTTTTTGTTAACTTACAATTTTGCGGAACTGCTGAAGAATTGTGTCTTGGATTCCGCTTATCTGAAGTTAGATCCCCAGCCAAAAACAAAGTATTTCCACAATTCACCTCTTACGTATGCAGAGCTTATCTCTAAAGGTTTTTCCCCCCATCTCTAGTGATCATAGAACAAAAGGAAATTTTGCTCCTAAGTGTCTCAAATAATTGCTTAAATTTAGGTTAAATGGCAAGTGCTCACTTCCCTGGCTTCAGGCCCCATGCTCAAATAAATTTAGTTTAGCTAAATCTGCAATATCTTCCAAACACCTAACATCACCCTTTCATCACAAGCAGCTCTCCCGTAGTCATTTGGGCTACATACAGGAGCAGCAGTTAGAGTAAAGAATGCATTCTCCAGGCTCTGCAGACTAATAGTAACGAAGATGCATACATACAATGCCACAAAAAAAAAGTTATACAGTGGCACAGAGCTGTTTATTGCTATTTCTGAAAAATAGGCTTAAGACAATCTGTATTTAGAACGTGTTCAAGTTTTTCCCATAAAGTCCCAAAGAACTTCTCCTCCCCAAAACTTCATACCACTATGATGTATTCTACATATCACTATTCTACGTGCTGTCCTCCCCCTTATTTCAGTTGATCACAATTCCTTAGCACTTTTGATAGACATATGTTGATATGGAAGAGGACATAATGATATCATCCATATAGACAGTGGGATCCATGGCCAGATTTTCAGAGCTAATCAATAAGACTTTCAGTGAAGTCAGTTGGAGTTGCAAGTGTTTAGAACTTCCAAAAATTGAACTGATGGTGAATAAAGAACAGAGCTGCTGTGTGTTTGCTCACAGGATATACAGTACATTGCAGAACTAAGGTATACTTTAACAGACATTACACATTCAGTTATTCTTAGATATGCTTTTAAATATTGAATAAATAGGCAGGATAATGTCTGGGTTTTTAACCTGTATTAAAAGATAAAGAGTCTAACATCTAGCGGCATTTGGTGCACTAATGCCAACAGACCACTGCCAGCATGCACCAGCTTGGACACTGGAACAGAGCACTTCCTTCTCCTCTCCCCTAAAAATAAACGAAATGCATTCTAGTGAATTTCAACAGCAAAAATTGTTTGTTACAATTTGTCTGCATGCCCAAAACAGCATATGCAAAATGAATTTTTGTACTATCACAATGACAATATTATAGGCTTATCATTTTTAATTGACACTATGACTTAAAAAAAATATTCCTACAATCCTGCTTTACATCAGTTTTGTAACAGTTTAACACACAGCTATGAAATAGTCATTCCTGTTACATTCAAATTTTAAAATATCTGATGGAGAGCCTGGCTAATAAATAAAGCAGAGTTCACAGAATATTAAAAGCACTCAAGCTTTTGCAAGGATCCTTAATGGAAAAATAAATAAATTACTGCTTTTGAGATCAGACTTGTTTTATTCCACTCCCTTCCCCCGAGAACTCAAAGACACCCCTACAACCAAACGCTATTATAATGAAGCCAATTTTGTCCTTAGTAGTTTTATCAAACCTTTAATACCACATTAGCTGCTTAATATACAGTGAAAGTAGCAACAGAAAAAAAGCACTAGCACCCAACTGCATTCTCAGTAGAGATGAAGGAAAAATTTGCAACAAATCATTTATCAGATTAATGCAGCTGCTTTTGCTACTCACAAAACAGCCACAAGCTTTCTACAAATGGAATAATAATCATAGTCACCAAAAAATAGAGCGTGTATGCCACAGTTTATTCTAATTAACGTTTTAATTTGGGACAGTGTCTCAGTGGTGATGTGTCTGGTATATCACATGACACCATTTTTCTCTTTGATTGGGTGTTGCGAAGGTATTTGTGGTGCAAGTTTTACACGCAAATCTTAAAGGGACAATTGCAGACATAAATGAACACAACTGGTTTTCCCACTAAAAGTCAGTTATGTAAATGCTGACACACATTTAACCAGAGCAATTCATTTCAACAAAGTGTTTGAACATTTTCTAATTGTTACCAACTTTTATTCCACATCAGCTATAAAGTAAAATTAATAAAATTTTAAGAAAATAAGAGCTCCTACAATGAAATTTCACCAGATTTACATGGATAAATTAAGGCACAAAGATTCTTCATGTTCCACGTCATTGACTCTAGCTTTTCTGGTTTGATTCTCACATGGGAAGTGGCAAGCTTTAAAATGGTATATGCGCTCAAATCATGATGTGATTTTAGTACTTTGTTTCCCATCAATTTTTAAATTAATTATCTGGAAGCAAGCAGCGGTTCATTTTTGGTCATAGACTTTTTGATTAGAAGCTGTGACCCTTTATGCCTTTTTGGCATGCTCTATACAACACCAATGACATGCAGCATGACCTCTGACACCTGATTCAACAAAAAGTAACTCCCAGACAGATCTTTCATATTCAGCAATCTCTTTGTTACACCGGGACACTTGCCCGATTCCATCCCTTAAAATCCACTATGTCTCCCCATTTTCTCCCCTACCCCCTCCTACGCAGAAACTTATTTGGTAGCAACATTTCTGTCCTTCCATTTGTGTCTCTCCTTCTGTTTTTACAAACTTTACACTATACCATCGTCCCATATGTTTGTGCTGCACACAAGGAGGTTTCTTTAGAAAGCGCTGATGCTAATTATAAATTTAATTTGCATTTTAATTAGAATGGTAGCAAATTAAAAGCGTGGCAGCTGGAGAATTTTGAACGCTTTGCAGAGATTTGGTGTCAGTATCTCCCTGCTTCTGACTTCGCTCTCTTTTCATTTTTCCCCTCACTATCTTTCATTCACACAAACATATTGGCAATTTTTCTCCTCTCTTGTTTCTTTTTTTGTCTATTTTTTATTTCTCCATTTCCCCCCCAAGGATCAAGTTATAAATTATTTCTTTTTTGTACTGATAAACAGTATACTCTTGTCTTGTGCCAGTACACCGTGTACTGTAGTGATAGTGCAGCTTTTAAGTGAGCTTTTGTGAGGCTCTGTCAGTGCTGCCCTATTTTGCTATTTATATCTGCAGTTTATTTACAGGTAGGAATCTATTCTATACCCCCTCGACTAATTTCAGATTCCAGACCATAGCAGCAAACTCTAGGCTAGCCCTAGACATTTCATTTTTACATGCTACAAATTTGCAATAAGCCTGTAGAACCTTAACAAAAGCCATTCAGAATGCATTGAGGACTGCTCAACTTTATTCTTTACTTAGCAAATGCAGCATTCAATGTGCTTTTGGACAAAAGGCTGAAGTAATCTGTCAGTCTTTCGGTCCATATAATGGCATATATTCTGGCCCTAGTGTCCCCCAGTGCTGTCTTTCATTTGCTATGTGAGCATGTCTGGTTTTAGCACTCACGTGAGCACATTTAGTCAGTTCTGTCATTTTCCCTATGTTGCATCTCCATGGTCATTTTCATTCCTTCTGTTCGCTTCCCCCACGGTGTCCTTGCTCAATAATTTTCATTAATTGATTGACAGCTCTGATAGACCCAACTAACCTCTACCTCACTCTCATGTCGGTTTTTAAATAAGTACTTGTACGTCCAATGACCTTGTCGCCTCATCAGATATCAGAAAATGAGCATGCAGATATGGAGGAAGCTGATTAGAAAAATAAGGAAGATCTCACTTCTGGCGTAAGTCCATAATAAGCTCTGACAACTAACTTTAGAGTTAGGCATTTAAAACAAAAGAGACTTATAAATGTGGAATAAATAGACCTTAACCAGCTTCCTAAGCACTGGCTATAGTAAAAGGAAGATTTAGAACATCAGTAACATAACAGCCTTTCTAGAAAGCTGGAAAACAAGCTATATTTCCAACATGGGAAATATATGTTGGAAATACTCAGACTTATTTTACTGTTTATAATTCTATTTTCAATTACTTGTACAGCATTGTTTAGCTCCCAAAATCCATCCATGGAAAGGGAAGTGAATGTATAAATAAAATCACATTGTATTTCATTTTATTTAGCGTACAGCTAAATTATTTACAGCATACCAGTGATCTTTCCCTTGGTAAAATTAACTGAACCTCAAAAAACTCTGGATTTTGTTATACACAGGCATCTAAATCACCAGATTAACATATACTGGGTATTCTGGGTATTTTCATTAGAAGTTGTCCTTGTAGAAAATATCAGGCTTTAAACAGACAAAAACACCAAGAAGATTTATTTTTATTTTAAAGATGGGAAGCTGAGGCATAGTGACACATGCAGAAGATCTCTTGCAGATCAGAAATGCATCCAGCTCAACTGAGTCCCAGTCTATCGCCTTTTTCCACAATGCCACCCTCTTCATCTATTTCAGATCACTGCAGCATTATAAGCTTTTAATTTTTTGAATATAGATTTAGCTTTGTTTAGTGGTATTTCAGGTTTTTGATATAACACGATGATGCCAAATGACATTCTCACTTAATGTGCTTAAGTGAGCTAGATTAACAGAACAATTTATCGTTAAACACTGTTTAGCAAATTGTAAAGCCTAACCAAAGTTTGGAGCAGCTATTTGAGCTGCAAATCTGTTAAGACCGGAAGATATGATAGAATATACTCCATTGGCAAAGGAGGAATGAGTCCGTTGGAATTTAATCTCTACTTTTTTCCCCATGCAGTAATCATTGATTTTGGATGAAATTCACCTAATTCTGGTGGCTACCAAAGCTGTTCAGTGAACACTCAACTCTTCAGATCATAGGCCTTACCATAGCATTCACACCTCAAGCACCAATGCACCATGTTCAAGGCTATATTCCGTACCAACTCCCAAACTAATGCAGCAACCATAGTATGGCATAGAAGAGCCAGAACACTGATTCCATGGTTTTATAGAACTACTTACTCCAAATCATCTGGAAAAGCTAGTCCTCGAAATTTGAAGTTTTTATTCATAACTATGGAAGTTGCATGATGACATGTTGTTGGGGCGTTTTATTTACTTCCTAATCTTACTCAAGAGCGTAAATGAAATTATCTTTTAAGAAGCAAAACCAGCGGACTCGGGCATTCAGAATACAACAGTTTGACCATACTTAGCCGAAAGCATAACTGGAGTTTCAGAATGTAAGTAGAGACTTATTCTGATCACATGCCCCTTTTCCACATCAGCACAGCTCCAGTTGTTTTCGTAGTCATTCCTTATTCAACTGGTAGGAGAAACAACAGTATGAGGCCTTGAAATAGGCTCAATTTCAGTCCATTTCTAACAACATCATCCTCAAATACAGGAGCACCTTATTTCTCTCACTACTTTGGTTCTTGCATAGGTGAAAGACACCTGCTTTTCTGTATGAGATGAAGTTATTCTGTTGGCTCCCACTGGACTGAAGGGCAAGGCAGGAAGACGGAGAGGTAAACAAGTCAAAAAGTTGTCTAAAAAGGCCTAGCTGGAGGTCAAGAACTAAGGACAATGAGGAAATTAAGACCATTTCTAGTGTTAGCATAAATAGTGTAGGCATGTTCTAGTATTTATACTCCAGTATTTTATGGAATTATGTTTAATGGCTTACTAAAATTACCATGCTTTTTGGTGTGGCAATGCACCTTGATTTTCAGAAAGCATGATGCCTGGGGTGGGTTGAGTCTGGATTTACATATAGCCAGCCTGATAGAAAACAAGCTTGCATTTTCATGTAAGCGCTCTACCTTGGCACATCACTAATAAGAACATCAAGAGCAAAAAGTGATAAATTACCTTAAAAAAAACAAACAGAAAAAGTATGCGACAGAAAATACTGAAAGTGAGCTATAACTTGTAAGAGTTTAAAACATAGCATTTCTTGAAAGACACTTGCAGTGAAGGTCAAGATTTTGTTATGTTTTACAGATGCTATTTAAAAAAAAAATCCCTTCCCTCTAATGTGCAATGTCGATCTGTACAGGATTCAAATCTCAATGCCGGGGAGCTGAAAGTAGAAGCCTATTTCTGAAAGGTCCCTTACATGAAGAATTTTGCTTGGGTAAGCACTTCCATTAATTTCAAAGCCTTCTGGGCTACCAACAGAAATTCAGTGACCTCACTGAAAGCAATCACGTGGGTTGAAACTGACTGTTTATATAAATAAAGCTTTGCAGAATCTAAATCAACTAAATTATTTTCAAGATCTAACTTCCATAAGTGGTAAGTAATATTAGGCAAAACGTTGATATTTGGTTACCCTAATTAACCTTGTATTTTAATCATATTATTGCATAGTAAAGTTCTAATTTCTATTCCACTGTTACATGCCCTGGAATACCCTTCTCCTCTGGAACATAAACAAACAAATCAAAACAAGTTCAACTGTTGTATAAGCTCTGGTCAACTGAATTTCTTTTAATAACTTTTTATTATGAAACTGTCCGTGGAGTACACAAACATTGTCCAAATTGCAAGTCTTCCACCTTAGCACTTTGGAAAGGCTTGGATTTTATTTCATGCAAGTTTTTGCAGCTGTACAAAATACTTTCATTAACCCAAGAATGGATTATTTGGAGTGCTAATTAATTGATTCTTCAAAATGCCAATTGACATACTCCTAGGGAAAACCTGATCTAAGCAACTATGTTAATCAAGCTATTGTACTTATGGTTCTGTCTGAATATCAGACCATCTGAAATGAGGAGAACTTTGCCATTACTATCCTGGACCTCTTGTGGGCAGCTAATTAATATGAGTAGACTATGACAGTTGCACTTGTACATTCACTGTACTGCCTGACAATAACTCTATAAAATTACATTTCAGCTAAAGAATGGAAACAGTGTTAAATACCATTATTTGCCTTCCTTTGATGTCTGAGAGTCATTATGAAAGCAATTACAGCAGTTTCTCTGTCTGTATGTCTACAGGGTATTTATCTGTATCTGTCTGAGTCCTTTGCCAGGTGGAGAATATATGGCATATTAAAGACAAGGGAATTCAGCCTCAATTATCAGACTATGAACAGAAGAAGAAACAAAATCAGAGTTTGGCAGATGATCCTGCCAGAAAACAGTAATTTAATATTAAAGGCAGGCAAGCTGGGGAAAACTTGCCCAGTGCAGAGTATTTTTATTTTAATATTATTGAATACCCCCCTCCTTCCATTGTCCTATTTTGTTTTCTGTTTTTTTAGCTTCCATATTTTCTAATACCTCTGCTCACTTTAAATAAGCTTGTGCTAGGTTTGAGTCATGAATGTGAGACTTTTTTGTAAACTCTACTTTTTGTTTCTTAATTACATGTAGATATTCTGCCATCTAAGAACCTCTTGGAGGAAACAACAGATTCTGAGTGGGGTAAGGCCATATGAGGCAACATGCTGAGAGTAGAGTTAGGAGCTCCGTACTACCTACGGAAGACTATTATTTCATTCTGCCTGTGCCTAATTGTTATTTTACTGACCCTCGTGGTAGTATGACTAGGTCCATAGGTTGGCAGATGGGTGAAGAGAGTACTCACCTTATACACAGAAGGGCCAACGCCAAATTTATCCCTTGGATTCCTTCAGCTGTCTTCCCACAGCAGACTACTGGACAAATAAAAGACAATCCTCCAATTGCTTTTCTATACCACTGAGTTAGATCTAACAAAATAATGTACTGCCAAAAACCTTTGAAAAATACTATTTTTTTTTAACCAAACACATATATAGAAAGCATGAGCACCCTGCTTTTTCACTTGAAAAAATATATTAGTTCTAATCCTCTGTTTTCTGTGTATTGAAGGTACACCCATTCATAAACAGCTTCACAGTTCCTTCATAACCTGCAAACATGGATATTTTACCATCTTGTTCTTCTAGTGTTCTATAATAACCCCAGTTCTGTAATAATGAACCTCACCACAAATCTCAAAACACCAGTTCCATCAAGAATTAGGACTTTTAGTACTATCAGTAAACTCTTGTGATGAGATTTAGTAACTGCTGTCTGCACCTGAAAACATTATAGAATGCTGCAATTTGGGCACATGAAAGAAATGCCTTGATATCTCCAAATGGATTACCCAGTTGTACCATACACACACGGGAAAGTAATACGGACCTGGATGAAAGCTAGTTTGCCCTGCTATTCAGAGCTGACAGGATGCTAATTTATCTTAGTTGCCTGCTATCCATCATCATTTGACAGTCTAGTGAATGTATCTATAAAAGCCAAAGATTCTCTTCTTTTGGTAACCTAAGTTTTCTGATGCTTTATGCTGTCTTTTGTCTTAAACAGAAAGGCAAGAACATTACCAAAATGTCACGCTGCTCATCAAGCATGACGCCTATTCCAAAACTTGGGTAATATTTCTAGGAACAGCCTTTAGCGTGTTATTAAAAAAGTCTCTTGATACTATGCCCAGATTTTCTGGAAAAAAGAATAATTTATAATGTAATATTTTAAAAGATTCTAGAGGCAATTTAGAGAAAAGGTATAGTAGTGTTTGACTATGTAAGTTGCCATCAGACAAAGGCTGGCCTAGTCTTCAAGAAGTATCTGGGACAGCATATCTCATTGCTGTGCCACTAGTATAGGCATCCATCTTGGAAAAAGGGTGTGCAAAGGGGTGATAAAATGCAACAGATACAAATATGCCACCATTTTCTTTATTTTCACATAATCACATGGAGGCACTGGACAAAAGAAAGCTGGGCATTAGTTTGCCGTATGTGTGCTAAGAAACTCTACAGTCCCTCCACCCACGTTCTGTTCTATTGAATTAGCACTGTCACTCTCAGGTGCCTAATACAACACTTACCCATGCAAAACAGAACTGTGCTTCATTTGCTTTAAGGCTTATGCTACCAAGGCCACAGAGATGATACACTAAGATGTCATCAGTAATGAGTCCAAATTATCCATTATACGCCAACTGCTTATGCTAGAGCTTTTAATGCATTTTGAGTATTAGATATCATGTGCATCTTCCTCAAAATCCCTAGAATCCTTTCCAGCTGCACATTCTTTTTGTTTAACTTTTAAAGAAAGCAATTATTAGACTACAGACATTTCCTCATACCCTTCTCAGATATTTTACCAGCAATCTCGTGTTACAATACTGTTTCCATCCTATGAAGGCATATTCTGATATTGGTCACTGGAAATCTTGCCATTTAAGTCTTGCAAAATTAGAATGTTTACAAGAAATGTTTTTGTGTGTGTATAGACACATATATATAAGCTACAAGAACTTTATTTAAAAAGATTAGCGAATGACGTAAGTCTCATTAAGACATGAAGACCTTAATACCTTCTGAGCAGAGATACTGTGTGGCAAAGAAGGAGGAAAGGATTTAACGGTATATTAGACATTTTACAGTATAAATATATTCTTGATTAATTAAATCTGTGTAGTCTATTACCTTAGCCTGAGGAAACTATGATATTCAACAATGCTTTTTTTAATAAGAAAAAAAACCCAAACAACTTGTTTTTGATATTTAACCTAAGAGAAAAGACATCAGGAAAAATATTTTATGAACTTGTATAAACAAAGAAATTTAATTCTTTCCTTTAATTAAAAAGAAACAATGCAACTTGCAAGAAACACACTTATTTTCTTCAAAAAGGAAGATTAATACAGGTTAAAAAGCCTTTCTAGTTTTACAAAATTAATACTGTGTTTAATTATATGAGATTAAAATTTCATTACACATTATACTTTAATTGGTATAGAAAGGGCCAGAGGTCAAAACCTTTGCACGAGTTACCTTTTGTGCTGTTCCAATATCTAATAACATAGCAGCTTTAAATTATAAACCCTGACAACATTTAACAAGTTTCTTACATGTTTTAATTTTACCCTAGTAATCTTTTATGTGGAGCAGTAGTGTTCCTGAGGTCATAATTCTGGATGATGAAACAAGCAGGGACAGAAATCATTACAAAACCAAAGCGGCTGGACATTATTGGATTATGGTAAAGGTGCTACCTGGACTCCAACTATAGGTTTAGACAGTGTGTAACAACTGCGTGTTATTTCACAACAGCTACATGCTGCGATGGTTAAAACACACTGTGTGGGGCAGCTTTCTGCCTCCTCACCATGCAGTTGTATCTTCAAAAAACACTGGGAACTTCTCAGGAAAAGATCAAAGAAATCTGGAGGGTCCTTCTAACAAATGAGTAAAGTGGCCTTGAACTGTTTAAACCACTGATGCTGTATCTTACAAGTGGGATTTTCAGAGGAATCCAAGGGGTTTAGGCATACAAAGCCTATTGACTTCTAATAGAATTAGGACACCTATTCCAGAGGTGTTTGGAAAACCCAACACTACTTAGAACAATGTTTCTCGAACATAAACAAGAAGAGGCAACTGTTTCAAGGACAACATGCCTCCATTTTAGAAATGAAGCAAGCTGTTTTATTTATGAGTAACGGCTGCTGGGAAGCTAATGCCATTCCCACCCTACCTTCCCCCCTATAATGAACCTGTAATGAACAGGGCTGGTGAATCTAGGTGGGTCTGGGTCTAAAAATGTTGATGTGCAAGCACATGAATAGATAAGACTCTTAAAGTGATCACGAACAAGTAATTTATTCTTGCTACAACTGATCATTTGAACAGCCCTCATTCCTGAACATTTCAAGGAAAAAAAAATAAAATAAAAAGAAATCTCTCAGTGGTATGAATCTGGGAAATTCTTGTCTGGCCCACCGACTTCTCTTCCCCAGCCAGAATAGAGAAGATAGAAAAGCTGCTTTTAGGGAGTCAGTATTAACTTCTGCCACTATGGGGACCCAAGAGGCTATCTATTACTATTGAATTCAGTGATTATTGATTACTCTCTAGTATTGACAAAGTCAGTCTGTATATGGATTACCTGCCATATAAGTGCCAATCATGTGAAGTTAAGATTTGGACCAACAGGAAACTGCAAAACAACTTCCTAAAACATATTTTGTTCTTTGTTCCCACCCTATACATCTGTGCATGTGCCTCCTGAAAATTAAAAACAACTGCTGCTTTGTACGGCAAATCCAGGCAGCGCAGCACCAACACCATGCAAACTGCATACGCAAATAGGCGTGTTGTTTAGTGCTATCCCAAAGTGACCTGTAGAAAAGGGGTGTTTGCTCATGTTGTTGAACTGAGGTGAGAACAGAGTTCTAATTACCTGTTTTTTTTCCTGCGGTAGTTTACAGTTGAATCTCATTATTTGATAACTGTTTAATCAACTCTAAAAAAAATACAGTATAATTAGTACTGCAGCAATAGAGATACACCATGAGGCAAGCAGTTCCAGGAATGGCAGAAGCCTATTCAATATTTTGTGAATATCTTATTTGAACTAAAATTCAGACACTGAAAAATACATGTTTATATGCTTTTAGAATATTTAACAACTGTATACTACAACTTTAGACATTAAAATAGTTGTTCAGACTCCCATTTGAAGTAAATTAACATATCTTCATTTAAATCAACAGAGATGTACTGATTTGCCCAGTATGAGACTCTGACCCACACTCTTTTTTAGTAGCATACCAACTCTGGGCCTGATGTTTTCACTGAAAAAGAACACTTCAAAGGGATTTTTGTGTGCTTAATGAAATTCAGGATAGGCCTTCTGCAAGTAACTATAGTGAGTAATTTCAAAATATCTTCTTCATTAAAAGGACAAACTTTCAGAGCCAGCAAATGAAATTCTGTAATTAAAACATGTTTGTTTAAAAAAAAAATCTGGAAAGGTCTTGGACAGTGAAATAATATCCTTTAGATTAGTGTTTAATTGAAAACAGTATTTACTGCTCTAGTGCATTTGATAGAGCTCTTTACTGTGTTTCTTTATGTATAATTGTATTTTGCAACCAATTTAAAATAACTAGATGAGTGCAGTCCTTATATAAGGTGATGATGAGTCCTTGCAAGGATATCAATGTCTACAGGGGTTTCTTTCTAACAGATATGAAAAAGTAATTTCCATTCTGCTACTTTCATGTGATCCTTTCTGCATATAAAATGCCTTTCACATACACACACACCACACACGTCTCCTCACCTGAGAAGACTATTTCCTAAAAACCAACATACCCTACTCTAATATTCTCTGCATGTTTGATTTAAGGAAAAGTTAGGTCATAATAATAGCAACTTTTTTTCCTTTAAAAGCATAATTTGTTGCTTTTATATCTATAGTCTATTAAAACGTGAATGCTACAATTATAACAAAGAAAAAATAAATAAGTACAATTCTGTCTTGACTACGGTACATGTAAATAGACTAAAAGACTTCCAAATTTCCAAATTGCAAAGGGGAAGTTTAGGGTTAGGGACACTTCTCCCAAAGCTATTCCCTGCCTTAGAGGTATCACTGGTTTTACCAGATTTAAAATTGCAAAGCTGTTTGACCTGCTCTTGCAAAAAGCCTGAGAACTCAAAATTTGGCTGTATCACTAGAAGTATTAACAAGCTTTGTTTTGGATGATTATCCAGCCTACTTCCTCATCCCACTGACAATTTGTCTTGTTGCATCTTTGACCAAGTTTGGTTTAGACACACTCCGATCAATGACCCTGTCTTTCTTCATGCTCATAAAAGATGAGTTTAATATGATGCTATTGAAACAGTAATAATAATGCCCTGCCACACTGGGAGAAATTCTGCTACAAATTGGAGCATTTCTTGGTAAAGAGACTACATTTTTAAAGGTGTTTTTAAGAGGACCTCAGTAGGACTTATTTGCATGTGAGTGACTCAAGCTCTTTCCATACGTACCCATAGCCTGATTGCATTTAGCGTATCGGCCTATTGTTATAGACAAGAGGATGTCCAACTCTCTCAAGGTTAATTGACTGCTGTTCTTCAAAACATACATGAGAAACTTTATTGACTGTCTCACATCCGACCTTCACCTGTCATGCAGGAAGATAACAGTAACAGGGGAAAGGACTCCACAAAAGAATGAGGAGGACAAAGCTGAAATGCAGAGGGCTACACTAAATTTTGCCAAAATCTTGTTTGTTGTTGTCCTGTGTATTTTCTAATTCAAGTTTTTGTGATTAGAAAGTCTGTAATTTTAAGAAGAGATTTCTCCTAAAAATTTACCAAATTAACCAGTTCTTCTAGTGCTACAGTGTCTCAAGTCAACTAAAACCAAGGAGCAATATGCAGACGGCCCAGATTAATTTGCAAAATTAACACTTGCAGATTTTAAGCCTTTCCTAAGAACAGTAAGTTCTTCACATATGGAAATAGTTATATAACGTTTTAAAGCCTACACTGATACCAACTTTCATAAATAATTACTTTATCTCAGATACTACAATAGCAGGACCTGAATTATCTAAATCACATAAGGATAAAATGACAAACCTGTCATGTTGGTGTGGAAGCATTTCTGACAGAGTCCCATAAGGAGAGCAAATTAGACCATCTCACCATCCGTGAAGTGATGCATATAACTTCCCTTGCTCTTTTACATCAAATTTCAGCCTTGCAATATTAAAGCAGAATATGCAACTATATCTGGGAAAAACTGTATAAATTATCTGCAAGAGTTCTGAGGGAAATAGTGCTTCCGCTGTGACTGTTACATGCGGTCTGCATACATGGATCTCAGAAGCGTTGCATCTCCAGGAGATATCTCACAGAAGACATAATACTGCATAGGAACTGACATTCTAAATTGCAGTCTTTCCAGGCTGAAATCTTCAAGGGATAGAATTAAATTTGGCTTAAATATCATACAACTTCTTGTGTTTTGAATGTTCTGACACCAGGAGAACAGCTGTAATTGTTAAACCTCAACCCACCTTGAAAATAATTCCACATAAAACTGGAACAAAAGTTTTTTTCAGGTAAGAGCAAGCATCATTTTGTACAACACACTTATGTCACTTCACACAACAGCAATTATTGTTATGCTCAAATTGGAAAAAGGGTTTACCTTAGATTGCTGACACAGGCCCACCCACACAGCACATCGCCCTGAAGAGCGTATATAAACCAAATATACATCTAATTTTTAGCACATTCCATGACTTATGTCTCCACAGTGACAAGCCTGCACAAGACACATTTTTGATGACAACGAGATGACCCCTTATCCACCATGATAACTGGATTTTTGCTAAGCTTTCCATGACCAAATTACAGCCGTAATGATGACACACTGCACACCACAGCCAAGCAGCATAAAGCAACACCAGCTTACAACAGCTTGAAATGGAACTTGTCAATATGACCAGAAACATTACCAGTAACTAAGAGACTGTTTTTGCTAAACCTTACTCACATTGCATAGTACCTGCTCAGCCTGGCAGCCTTACAGAACCAGAACCTAGCTTTACACCTCCCAGAATCTCTGAGACCAAAGAAATATTGTTTATGTTGTTGATGGAACAAAAAAATACTGCCCATATCTTATGAAGGAGTACCAGTTAGACAGATCCAATTAGATCTCTTTGGACTGCATTCAACCTCCACACTACAGAAAATCCACACACTCTATTTGTGCAAAAGCCAGAGGTAGAATATTTTCATTACTCAGTTCAGCACTAGTAGGTTAAAAATGCCAGTGTCCTATTCCCTTTAAAAATCTCTCATCTCCTACCCTCTACCTGCCAGCTGTATAGCATATTTCCCTTGCCACTAATTCTGATAGCATGCCCTAATTAACTCATTTTATCTTTTGGTATAAATCAATTACAATTAAAATATAGTTTGTTAAACCTCAGTGGAGTATTGTTTCATGTTAAAAACACTTTTACTCATGAGAGAAAGTGTGATTAACTTCAATAGAAAGCTTAAAGTTCAACTCACTGAGCAGAGGGAATCAAGCACAATTCTTCCTTTGCACAACACTGCAAGCTTCATCTTGGTGCAAGGAAATTAAATGAGTGGATGGTTTTGCACTGGTCATTCAGATCACTAGCATGTGGCAGGACCTAGGAAAAAATAAAAGAGTTGTTTTGTTTTGGGCTGGTTTGTTTGCTTTTAAACACATGGTGAATAAGGTCATGAATGTCCAACACCTGAAAGGTCAAGCTTTTTAGGCATCATACTTTTTGAAACACATTTGAAATGTGAAATACTATATTTTAATTTCAGATGATAGATAAAAATGCAACAAGTCCAATGTTCCACTACAGATGAGGATTCGGTTTCTTTGGCCCTGAGTTAGTAGGAGCAGAAAAGTCTGTCAGAGCGACCCCGTTTTAAGAGAACCAGAGGTCCATTGAAGGTGTTCCGTCCCAACTCCCATCACCACAGAAACCATTTTAAATATACAGTAGAAGAACCTTCCACACATTGTAACATTATATATATAAAATACTATATTCCAAATAAACATGATAGAGGGGGTTGAAACAGGAAAAGGTCTGTACTTAAGATGAATTCGACGGTAACATTTATCCCCCCCCCC
>NW_008824243.1:6993950-7006872 GCF_000699105.1 Pygoscelis adeliae
GGGGAGGGCAGGAGGGGGAAAGGGACCCGCCGGCGGGAAGGGCTGAGGGGACGCGTGAGGAGGGAGGGAGGGAGGCGCGTTCTGAAAGAAACAACGGAGAGTCGGGGAAGGGGACGTGGTTGGCGACACAGGTAGAGGTACACTATGCCTGAGGGGGGACCTCTGAGGGGACGACCGCCCATGGAGGACTCCACGCTGTAGCACGCACCCCTGAGGGACTGCAGCCCGTGAGCAGCCCATGTCAGTGCAGGGACACCCCTGAGGAACACCACCATGGAATATCAGCAGCCCGCCCCAAACTACTGATTTTCAAGAAAAATGAGAACAAACGTCTTACAAAGGTTCTTCCACCGTTCAGACTACGAATGGATGCCGCTATTATTTGCAGCCTGTGCATAATCTATGAGACTGCACAGTCTAGATTTACCTGTGTTGGAATAGTATTCTGAGGACAAAAAAAAAAATCTGTAACTGTACCAGAAAATACTTTTTCTGGTTTAAAAGCTCGTATTCTGTAATCATACCTGCTATAAGAACGTAATGCATTTTTTTAAGAGTCTGAAGAAACATCCTTACTGTTTCTAACTTACACCAAGATCCCATGGCTTTGTGCTTTGCTGTATGGGTCTAATTCTGTACAACACACAACTTCCTAAAATATTTACTACACACACACAATTATTCTCTTGCACTAAACTGCTGTGCGCCTCTATGCAGTTGTGGCAGAACACTGCAGAGTTAGTCCAAAACATTGCCACTCCTGCAACGCAAAGTACCGAACTAGTACAAATCCCATGTGCCCATTAAAATGTGTTCACAAAAACCTGGAGTGCAGCTTCATCTCAACAGGCTTTGCGCTACATACAGTATTGTCTGTTCATGCCACTTCACCTTACGTTAGATTAAGTATCCACCCTTCTACAGGTGGCATAAATGTTTTTTACACTTAGAAAACCTGTTCTTTGCTATGCAGAAACAGTGAAAATAAAGCATTTGTATGCCATGTAGATGCATAGTTACACACATGGAAACACATTCTTGCAACATTTTCCCCTGACACAAGTGACATGCTAGCCCCCTCTTAGTCCATGTAGCTATGATTTCACCCAGTAATTCTGGCACTCCAACAGTCTTCTTCAACGTGATGATCAGCTGATTTTAAAATTCCTAGTCATCATAAAACTCGGGTGTTCAAAACGTAAGATGACTTGCGGCATCGTCAGATACATTGTACGTGAGCACACAGTCTGTCCAGCCCACTCTGTCCTGAGTTTTGTTAGGTGCAATGATGTTCAGCATCCTCAAAAACAGCACCTGAAATCCAGGTGGCTGTACTAAAAGTCAAAGTTCTTCTTCCCACCAGTGAAAATGCAATAAAAAAGGGGCATCATTTGACAAATGGATTTCTGATGCACACTTACGTAGTAATGAATAAGATCACTGTATTTATCATTAGCTGGGAGGTTGTGGTGATTGCTGCTACCAGAAGCTTGAAATCTTTCCTTTATGTTTTTATCCTGTAAGATTCCATGGGTATTTTACTGCATATTTGTAACAAGCACAGCTCTAGATTAGCAAACCACAGTTTTGTTTGACCCCAGCTACCATGTAAGCTTCTAGTTTTCTCTAGTCTAAAGTACACTGAAGTATTTTTCTGCTTTCCTGCAGTTTTTAAGTAGATAATAAGTCCCAAACTTCACCAGCCTTTAGCTGAAAGAAGCTTGTCACGGTGGTTGGTAGCTAATGAAGATCCTTTTAGTTTATCTTCATCAATTGTCAAATATTTGAGTCCATGAAGTGGTGTGATGAGGTACAAAGACAGATATTTGAAGGGATTTTAACTCATTTGAGCAATTACATGCTTAACTGCCCTGTGATAATCTGTCAGTCTGAGTCTTTTCTACACAGCAGAAGTGGGGAGTATTAGAATAGCTGGATTTAGAACATAAAGGCCTGGCCTGAATGGAAGAAAGGCACCAGAGAAATTAATTGCCAGTAACAAACAGCAGGACTGCTTGCAAGTTATATATCACATAGTTACCTACCGGCAGTAGTAGAAGCCAGCTGTAAAATAACATACTGAATTGTGACACAATAGTCACTGCTATGAAATCAGTGAATACCATGAAGAATTTAAGCTAATGCTGGCTAATCAAGTACCTTGTATCACATAAATTATATAGGTACAGAGATAAAAATCTTGTATTATATGAAGATTTGCTGAATGTAAATTTCAATAAAACAAACGTTTTTAATTATAGCTCTAGGAGTTTTAAGAGGTGATCTTATAATTTATACGCTTATGTTCATTTATGCATGTGTTTCTGCCATACTCAGAATATAACACTTGTGTAGATTCAGTAATGGAACAATGGGTAAAATAAAAAAGGGAAAAAGATTACTCCTTTACAAGTTATTCTTTAATTCTTGAAATATTAAAATTAGAGTCAGATTATTAGGAAGATCTAACTGATAATGTACAGCACTTATAACGGTATGGTTAGGACTTCCTTGGGTCCCGTAAGTTCTCAGGGGAGCCAAGAGAGAGCTATTATAGAGGAGCCATCTCACTTCGGTCCAGGCTCAGTGCTACTCTGGGCCACTGTTCTAGAAACCTGACTTGCTGTCCTTTTTCTTTTCCTTCCTCTCCCTGTCAGGTCCTTGATGCCATCTCGCTCCATCGGTTGCCTCCCTCTGTATACAGCCTCCCTATCCACCACTGCATAGCATTGGAAGACCTCTACAGGTAGGAGCCAGTGATCTTGACTGCCAGTGAGTATAGCCATGGCACAGCGATGTTATCACCAGGAATCCTACTCCACAGCACCTTTTTCCTACACTCATAGAACCCTGTCTAACTCAGTAACACTTTGGGATTTTCTGTGGTGGGGAAATCCCAGTCCCAGTTATAGTCTTTTTACACCAGAAATTAAGCAGTCCTTGACTTTTGTGCGTGTTTCGGGTTTTTTTTCCCCTTTAGAATTACACCATGAAACCAGCATGAGGAACACGGACTGGAGACTACAACTAATGCAAGAGATGTCAAAGCACACATACTGAAGCCTCCCTGGTAACACTGACCATAAATGACAAAGTGTGTTTCTATACAGAGAGGGCCATTTCATTCACGTTACTTGTGTTAGTTATGATGTTTATTTCAGGTTTGCTGTCTCCCTAAGGTGCCAGCTCTAAGGGAGCTAGTTAGCATGGTAGTGTTAGGTACAAAGCAAAAGCTCTTCACCTCGGGGATTGTGCTTCAGTTCTGACCTTAGGTCAGAAAGGAAATAAGATAGGTAATCTCAGCTCTGTCCCTAATGACCAGTATTCCACATCACAATGCTACACATGGCTGTCAGCTTCTGCTCAGGAGAGGCCCAGGACACAGCCAGCATGGAGAACTAATTACCCTCCCATCCCAGGGAACAAATGGGCAGCCCAGCTCAGCAGGCTGAGATCACTGGTGAGGTATGGCAGCAGGCTAATAAAGTGGAGGAGTGTCACATGTATGGCTGTGGCATACAGTTCATGAGGTGCTTTATTTTTCCTTCATTAATGAGGATTTTATTTTAGGCTCACTGTATGACATTAACATATTAAAAAAAGAAGAAAGAATAGAGCTGATTTATTCAGTCAGCCTGGTGTTGCAAACATCACCTGCCTTTTGTTTTTACAGGCCTAATTCACATGGGCCAAATTAAGTCCAGACTTTTATGAGTAGGGCATAAAGGGCACAAAGAGCTGCTTCCCCCATCAGTGGAAGAAGGAACCATAAATTGGCTGCTTACACTGGAGACTCCAGAGGTAGAAATTCATGCAGTGCCAGCAGCATTAGTTGGGTCAGACAGGCCACGTCTGAGCTGGATGGACTAGGATGTGCTCTCATTCCCTCCCAACAATAAGGCAGGGGAACCTGTAAGGGAGCAGACTTTTCAAAGAGCTGAATCTTAGCGCTCTCCTCTTGCACCCCCGGAGCCACCACCACCACCCCTGGGTATCACTGTTCACAGTGCACTGAAGGGTCTCTCCCTCCATGAGGCATCTGAGACTAATTAGCTCGGAACCTAATATTTATTGGGATGCAACAGCTTACTGTAATTACAGCATTCACTAACTGCCTAGACCAAGGGGTAGAAATACCTGGCACCAGAAACACAGGTCGCTGCTAGTACATGCATACACAGGTGCACACAACTCCATTACAGCCAGCTTCAACACTAGGAAAGCCAGCAGGACATTTCTTTTGTATTACTATAGCACAGAACATACCCAAAGCCTACAGCAAAACATGGAGTGGCAAGCGCAAAGGAAAGGGATATCTTAAAATGGTTTTATGGCTGTTACAATAACAAAAGTGTTAATTAAAAGTAGAAGTAATTAGACATTGGGAAAAAGACATGTAATAATTGCCAGAAAGTTACCTTCACACAGAAGCGCTGGAGCCACACATCTGTCTATGCACCAAAAAAAAAATCAGCAATCTACCACCCCAAACACATTCCAACACCCCCTTCAGGCACCCATGTGTGAGCATTTATACCTGGGAGTAGGTTGTGCCCTCTGCTTCCACCTATGTGGGATCCTGGGAAATGTAGTCTGTCAGGTGGCCCTTCTTTTGCATGGGTTACTTTGGCTAAATTAAGTAACATGATTTTAAAGGATTTTAAGTATTTATATGAGTACATGGGGTGCTGGGCTCTTTCTCAATTAAAAAGCAAATCTGAACTTTTTCAGGTGATGGAAATTATAAACACATCTTTAAAAAATACGCTGGTCTGAACAGGGAGGAAGCTAAGCCACGTTTATCTTGACCTGACTCAGACTCAGCAGTGTAAGCTGGAGATGTTTGTCTTTTCATTTAGAGCACTGCATTTCGGAGTGCCAGTGTAGCACAGGTGAATGCCACAGCAGCCACATGCCCTTGTTCTCAGAAACAAATTTAGGAGTAAAGGAGGGGGACATTAAAACAACACTGATCCAATGTGAATATATCAATTTATTGTATATTCACCTTCTTCCACAAGAAATGGGTTACCGTATACATTGCAGGTGGATGTTCTTCTCCCCTGTATGGACCAAGAACCTAATTCTTAAGAAACCCAGGCTGAGAGATAACACCCTATACTCTCAATGAGAAAGGATGCACTAGGTCAAAATAAGGCTTCCTAATGGCGTTTTCCCCTGTGTTGCTCTGACACCTGGAAGGAACACAGTATAGGAAACTAAGCACTTCATGATAAAAGTAGGCTACCAACTTTGTCTCTACATTTCATGTCTACCATATCCTAGCAGCAGCAGCATGAGAAAAACACCTGTAAGCTTCAGTGGTAATCAAGGAAAATGAATCATACTGTTCCCACCCTTTCTGAAGAAGACAAACCATTTGCAACTTGTGCAGACTTTTCCTCCAAACTATACGTCACATAAAAATGTCAAATCAACTGGGGGTTAGATCTAAAATCGGGCCGGAGTCTGTTTCACTGGAAAACAATCAGCAGCAGCCTTCTTATAACTGTGAGGAAATCTGTACAGACAGACTACTAGACCAAAGACGACAGGCAATGCACCCTCATGGGTTTTTTGTGTTTTGGTAAGAGTGTGTGCCTCCACCAGCAATATTCATCTAGTTCTTAGGTCTCGAATTAAGCTTAATCATTAATTTTACTTGCTGCAGTGTCATTAAGCCACCAATAAATGCAGTAAATTCCAAAACTGAATCACTCCGTGTTGAACCCAGTCCTGGCAGATGCTCATGTTTTTCTGGATGAGAAACAAAACTGGCAGAATGAGGCACAGGCTGGACTTTGTGTCTCTACACCCAGCAGCAGAACTGAACTGGCATATTTAGAAATAAACAGTGACGAGACACAGATCCAACACAAGGATGCCCTGGTTCATAGTATCACTCTCTGGACCATAACACAGAGCAGTGATCCTTAATTAAATGGGTTGCCCCATCGTGGTTATAATCTGATAGGGAAATGGGATACTGGAAAGTATGGCAGTAAAAACCGTTGAATTCCATAACTGTCTTTTAGGCAACTGTAAATAAGCTTTGCAAACATGGGTAGTGAATGGATTTTTGCCATTGAATTCAGTCAGGATTTCACCCCGTATCTTTTTAGTTTACCAGTCCTATAAGCTAAAGTTTCCTGACACGCTGCAGAAAATAGGACTAAAGTAGCAGGTGTACACTCATCGCTTTAATTCATCTAGTGAGTCCTGGTATAATAGAGATTTTAAAAGCCAAGCTTTTCTAACAGAGGCAAAACAATCTTCCAGTAACACTAAAAATCATTATCACTTTCATTATCATAGCACATGGGAGCCTTAGCTGATGACTAGAACCTATCACAGACAAATATGACAGACAGAGCAAGAAAGGACTTTTCAGAATGCAGCATCTTCTATTTCAAAAGTGACAAAGGTAGCCCTCTAAAAATTAAATCTGCAAGAAACGTGGGAGACACAAGTTTTGCCTGAGATCTGTTTCATATTCTTATTAGTGTCTTTCCCAAGGGGCAAGTAATTTTGAGTGCAATACAAAGTTGATAATATGCTGATTATAATTATAATGAGGATTGATTAAGTTGGTAGCCAAAGTACAGTAGCTTTCTATCTGAGAGAGCATCATAAAAGAAAACCACATTAAAAGTTTTGGAAAAAAACTATACACAGGGATTGACAGCTAGCTCCCTAGTGAAATAACATCAAAGCTGATATATATTGTATGCAAAACAACCCACAAACAGAGAAATTATTCTAATTCTTTTAAGGTTTCCATGTCAAAAACTTAAAATCTGAATACATTAGGTGCTGCAAAAGAGAATAAAGTATTGATAGCTGTAGCTATTCCATGCAATGAAGCTCAACGTGCCCCCTTTTTCAGTGGCTGTTGAACAACTATGTTTGCCTTTGGAATTTTCTTCTCAGTTTCACAGGAACACTTGGCAATAGAAACAGTTTTTTGAGAAATCATTTCAGGAACTGATTCATCCCTGATTCTAGGGGAATTACAAGAGCTAACTGGTATAAGGACTCATTAAGCCAGTCCACTGTTTTAAAGTATTTCCTCCTTTTGTTTTCTGTTTTTATTTCACATTTACCTGCAGTCCTGCTCTGGGTCTGACATTTGAATGTGTTTTGTATTTGTAACGATGAATCAAGCTGGCTGAAGTCAGACAAAATCTAACCATTTCACGTGCCTGAGTCCTGCTTCTCTGACAGGTAGAACTCGTGGATACAAGTTTTTAATTATTATTTCTAGGTCATGCTCACTTAAACTACCGAAGAAACAAAAGATTATCTGTACCCAATGTTGTAAAGTGGAATAACCACAAAGAATTTTGAGCCTGATTCTCTGACGGACTGAAATACTGGCCCCGAAACAGCAGTGAACTTTTTAAATGCCTCCCTTTGTAGGCAGTCATTCCAGTGAGTGCAACTGTGGATGCCAAAATTAATGGTATGATTCAAATGCTGAATTTAAAGCATCTGCTTTGAAAGACCAGCATTATCAGACCAGCATGCTCCAGGGCCAATATCATTCTAGTCTGAAGTATGAAATGCATTTGTTTTACTTCCATTTTAACTGTAATGCAGGTGTTGTACATGACTGTGAAAATGCAGCACTTTTTAGGAACCTAGGACCTTCTAAATTTAAAAGTAGTTCATATCCCGTCTTAACACTACCAAAGCATTTTACCCCTATTGCTTCATTACTCCACTACGGCAGTTGCTCTTCTTCTGATTTTCAGCCTCAGTATATTTGTAGCTTATCGTATCCACTCTGTCCAGCTGTTCTTTCTCTGATCTAATACTATCCTGAGTTATGAAGACCTTGGATAGTGCCTAAATCTTTTAAGAAATATGCAAGAATGTATCTTCATGGTTTACCCAGAAATGCAGAGCCTTTAATGAACAGGATGTAGCCACATGGAAAAAACCCATGGGGCAGAAGGGATGCTAAGTATCACTGAACTGGATATTACGGTGTTGATGTATAAATGCAGCATAAAAAAGGGTAATGCTGGCTTGTGCAGCAAAATGATATTGACACAATTAGTTTGATGCTGTTTTTAGAGTTTACGGAATGTGACCTCTGGATTTTTCATCTTCAAAGGTTACTTCTAATTAGCATCCAGTGATAACATGTTAGAGATGCTTCTTTAAAAGATATCACAGCTCTAGCAATGAGTACTGACATGGTATCTATCAAAGTCTTATGGTGCCTGCAATTCTGACAAAAGGCACTCCAAAGGACTGGCACGTATAACCTTATTTGCATTTTTGCATTTCATTATGCTCATAATTGCATACCACCACAGCAATTCTTCCCCACTATCTCAGAGAGCATTATCAGCAACGTCTGAAATAAATGCTTAAATGTCAACAATTGACGAGCAAGAAAAGCTGACCTTTGAAGGATCTCATTCTTTTGAGAATTGCCCTGGTATGACTCACTCCTTAACTTTCTGCTTGTGTTTGATAACACCAAAAGAACATAGTTTCTGTATGGATTGTTTTTGTGTATTGGAAATAGAGAGGAAGTCAAAGAGCTGTAGAAATACAATCCATTTATTCCGGCAGTCAGCTGGGATTGACTGAACATTTGCAATGACAATTCTTAAAGTCACCGAAACATTAAAGTAAGTGGACATTAACATTAAGCTACAGTGGAGTTTCTGTGGAATTATATGTTACAACCACATTAGAATTAAAGTGAATTTATCCATGATTAATGTTATGACAATGAACAAAACAACCTTTCTTCCACAAACATGCTAGCTGTTTTACACATTGTAAGAAGTGTTTGACAATTATAAATAGCTAATCTAAACCCAAGGAAAACTAGTCACAGTCATCTTACATACACTGCAATATTGACTGGCCTTCACTAGATTTTACTATAGTTTGTGTTTCTACCATCGGTTCGTGGCTCCATTTACCTTGATTTGCATAGCAATTTTGGTGCACATTTTTCAAAAAAACACTTATAGATTTTAGCTTAAATTACACCACCACAGAAATTGCTGCCACTGTCAAAAAATGCTAATCAGTTTTGAAAATCTACATCATGGCTTGCATCCCAGATTTTTTCCATCCAATCCACATCAAAAAGAAATGATAGAAAATTATGTTAACACATTGGACTGCTTGTTTGCTTGTTTTAGTTGAGGCATTGGTTATGCTTAATGGCAAACTAATCGCCTGTTTGGAACCTCATCCAGCTTGTGTTACTTTTTTTAATGGCAATATGGAGATGCTGAAGGAGATTTCAACGTGGCCCATAGTAAAAGTTTTAGTTTCTCATAACAGGAGCATTTTTTTACATCACTTTCAAAGTTATTAGTAAAAAGAAAATTAAACTGTTTATTTTGACCAATATTGCATTCTTCTGTGGAAGGACTTAATTTCCCTGTATTAGAGTTTGTTCTAATGAGGCAAAGAATACAACAGATCAATCTAAAAAAAAAACCAAAACCCTCTGAGGAGTGTCATTTTTTCAAGGCCTATAAAAGATCATTAGTGGTTTCTTTTAATGTTTCGAATGAAACAATGATTTTAAGCCGGTATTTTCATCCACTTCAGCTCTTTGGTTCACTCATAGCTTTCAGTACAGAGTGGGTTCCTTTTCACACAGCTTTCACACAGGTTCACACTTATTCCTAATTACTATCTGTTATGGTAACAAGGCTACCTGCACCTCAGTCCCCAAATTGTTTCTGTCTTGCGGCTACACCTTTTGTGAATATATAGGGACCTTTTTTTCCTTACAATATAACTATATATAGTTCAGTATCCTGTAGAAACAGCTGAGCTACTTCAAGATTAATTAACCTTAGTGAATATATGCTAACAGAGCTATTGAGCTTCGGGTACTGCAGCTAATCTCCATTTCATGGGTGCGTTGCTTCACTGAAACAGTGTACAGATAGACTAAGCACCAAAGGAAAGATGAGCCCAACAGTATCCACAAATCCAGAAAGAAAAAAATTCACCTCTTGTTCCCTGCAATTAAAAGCGTCTTACAGAGATTTATTTTCACAGCCAGTACTGTGGTTCAGTCTATTAACTGGTCAATCCCTATTTTGAGAAGCATTAAATGGCGTCAGTATGGCAGTGTTCATACACAGGTGTATGCTGACTTGACTTTAAGGGGCCAGGATATCATCCGAGGTGACTAAGGACCTGAAAGGATTAGATTTGCAGGTAGATTACTTTCTGAGTTTGCCTGCACATTACCTTGCAGACAAAATGACTCTACCTTTAGAAATAACCAGTAAAGGGCACATGGGAGAAAATCCAAGATAGCTAACAAAAATATGCATTAAAATTTCATATAAAAGTCCTATTTTGCACATTCTACAACACATGAAAGAGAATTATTCTTCCAAAACAAACCATTGTGTTGCATCAAGTCCTGAGGAGCTTCCTAATTCACTCGTTCACCTTGTTTGAACCACATATCTTTGCTATTGTTGTAATAAATTACACAATGTCCAGATCTCTTTTAAGATGGCTCGTGTGAAATAAGCATGCACAAGCACTATATATCGCATCGCTCTTTCCTTGTTTAAATAGGAAAAAAAAAAAAGTGGGAGGACAGTAGCAATAGACTTGGATCCACCAACTACATCCATCATCCTTATGTAGTATGAAATACTATAGGCCTTGACAAATTTCGGTAGTACTGACCAGCATTTTCTAAAAAAACACATTAGTTTCCCTAGTTTAGACATCTGAAACATCACTTTTAAAAAGCACTTCAACATGATTTCCATTAAAAATCTCCTAGACCTCATTAAGATCGCATTCTTTGTTTCTGGCTATTGAGAGAACTTGAATAAAGCTGAGACTCCTCATTATAAAATATTCTGCAACAGGACTTAAAACAAGGCATGAAAAACTATCTATAAAAACAACTTCCCACATGGATATGATTAACAACCAAGATGGAAGCGTTTCTTGTTGTCAATAACAACTTCCAGTAATGATTAAGTCGGGCCATTATAAATGAAAAAAAACACCATAAAGCATTCCCCACGTAAAAAAATAAATCAATATTTTGTATGAAAAATAGTACTGGAATTATTTAAAGCAATTCTTAGGTTTGTGTCCTTTTTGTCCAAAGTTGGAAAATTAATCTTTTTTTTAGTTATGGTGTGTTTACTATAAAAACATTTGTCACTGTTCTTCATTGAGAGATAAAATGCTGGAAATACACAGTGCACTTATTGGACAATTTAACATGCTAGGGTCAGGCACTCTGAGACTTCACAGTAGCACAACAAGAACAGATATTGAAGATGCTCGAAATCCAGATTATGGCTTTCAGAAGACATGGTGTATTGTTCACCCAGGTTGAAAGCAGATGTATGTTTATATACTTTAATCTTGGCTCAGATGTGAGCTACCATGTTAACAATTCTGTTGCCCAGGCTGCCCTGGCTTGGGATTTAAATAAAAACAAATTACAGGTCTTAACAGTGATAGATGGACTTCTCTTACATTTGTGTAGAGTATTTTTGCCTTAAGATTAAAGGCTTACGCATTTATCTGCATAAACTAACCCCTGGAGTAGGGTACTGCTGACATTTTCCAAGAAAAATGAATATCCTAACTTATTCCAAAGAGAAGACTTGGTATTTGTATGGCCAGAGTGACCTTTGCAAGTGCCCTTTCAGATTAGGTGCACTACATGGAAAATTGTGCTCTTACAGTACTCCATAAATCATACCTACCAATTTTCTTTAAAGGGGTATGTAAATATCAGTGTACCAGGTGGGTAAACAACACTAACCTCGTACAAATGGCTTGAAAATTGAAGAAAAGCACCTTATTTTGCTGCTGAAATTGCTTTTGAAACCCAGCATCGTGGCTTGGGTTGTAGAATGCATGAAATGATTTGTGCAGTGGGAATAGAAAATGGGTTGATGATAACCACACTCGACACAGTTCCTATGTTTCTGAGTTCTTTCGATGATCAAAGATATCATTGCTGTATATTACTTTTCTTTGCAGATCCCAAATGCATGTGAATTTCAAGTGACATACACATTATCTGCATGTTTCCAAAATGGACAGACAGCTTTTTAGTTTGTATTTCTCATTTGAGCTAGTTAATGTTTCTGGTCCAGTTTCAGTCTGAGTCTCCTTGCAATAGTTATGTAGCATTTCCATTTAATAAAAACGAGGCAGAGAAGTTCATGTGCTAAAGAAGAAAAAATATGAAGTTACAGCTTTTGAAACTGTCAAAAGTATTATTTGAATAAGTACTGACTATGAAAGTGGGAAGATGTGTTAATTGTTGCTAAACTGTAACAGATAATAGAAAAGATTCTGAATCAAGAAAAAAGCCCTGGTTTTAGACACATCAATAGGGTAAAATATACGCCATGGATATCAAAGCACCTTGGGGAAACTCTAAGAACCAACTTCAAGTGTGATCCACACAGGATGATTTCAGTTTAATTTTTAATATTTGTGATTTTTATTAATTCTGAAGGTCTCATTTCTACAAATGTGGTGTTGTCATTGTGTTGCTTATCTCACAATATTCCAGACGGTTTAACATAAATACCTACAGAAAACATTGGTAACTCATTTTGTAATGGATATTGTAAAAACAGAATTTACAGC
The DNA here is from genome assembly GCF_000699105.1 of Pygoscelis adeliae. Lineage (NCBI taxonomy): Eukaryota > Metazoa > Chordata > Aves > Sphenisciformes > Spheniscidae > Pygoscelis > Pygoscelis adeliae. Next base: position 7,006,590 of record NW_008824243.1, read on the forward strand.
ATTCTCGCCAAGGTCTATGATCCCGGCCTTACCTTTAAGAAGAGACCAAATGCAACTATCTGATTTATCAAAGAATTGCCTTGATGACTACGAACCAGAGTTTATATAAAACTAAAGATGTGACACATATTCCAAAAATTTCTATGTCCTAGGATCCAAGAATATTGTAAGACAAAGTATCAACCTGCTACCAGTCATCCTAAATACTTTTCTAATAATTTTTTAGGCCCAATTCACCTGTGTCAATAAAATTATTTGGGATCCTTCTTTGGCGTGGCAAATG
>NW_008824243.1:7006896-7007973 GCF_000699105.1 Pygoscelis adeliae
TTCCTGTCATTTTGGCTTTATTTTTACTGTAGAGATGGAGAGACTTTTAGAAGTCCTGGGATCACTCAGCTTCAGTGGCATTTATCGATGCTCAAACCCTCTGAGGACCAGGCTGCATGTGTCAACATGGGTACCAAAAGCCAGACCAACTCCTGGATAGTTCTGAAGTATGGACCTAATGGTGTGATCGCAATCATATTATAAGTAGTAGAAGCTGGCAGCAGAAACAGGATGTACATTTCTTCTTCTTGCCCACTACACGATGTTGAAATAAACAGATGAAAATTGTAATCAGCCATTTGGAAAGATGAAGTGTGAGTAAAGAATAAAAGCCATAATCCATTTTTAGCATATGCTTAAGAAGGTGCCTTAGAGTTATATTGTATATCAATATTTCCAGTGTCGTCCTTCAAAATCCTTAAATCAGCTCAGCTCAGAGTGCCTTTGGGGCATAAGACAGAAGACAGAATTGCTCACAGGAAAGTATTTGAAGCATTTCTGAAAACAGATTTATTTTTCACAAGGGGAAATAAACCCAACAACAGAGGGATATCATCTACCTCCCAAAGAAAAACAACACTGGAGGGAGAAAAGAGCTGCAAATGCTGTAAAACCAAGCTTGGAGCATTTCTGGTAAATTTGTTCTCACCGAGAAGGGAAAAGAAATCATGGAGGGGATGAGGGTAGTGTCTGAGGACATCCCCAGCCTACAGACCTCTGCAGAAAATCAGTATCTACCTGCCAGAGATGCCTCCCTGCCAGCAGCAGATCACTCAGTCATTTTACCACTCGTCCACCTAACAACTTCTTCAACGGGACAAGTTTACAGAGAAGATCCAACAGCAAATCCAACATGTTTAAGGCAAGATTTAAAAGCAGCTTGAAACGCTCATAACGTTTCAAGTCACAAAAGGCCACACGAACAGCCCAGAGATACAAACTGCCTTGTTGGGAAGGTGCCACATGTTTGTCAGCTGTTCTCGTCTCCTCACAGTCTCTGACTTGATGTGCTCAGCAGCACTCTTGAACTTCCCAAGAGGTTGCAGTTAGTTTGGAGAAACAGTGATACTGAATTTC
>NW_008824243.1:7008008-7032524 GCF_000699105.1 Pygoscelis adeliae
TCCTGTGGGGTTTTTTTCTATTGCTCTTTATACTTTGCATTAGACAGGGTTAAAAGTGCTCTGAGAAGTTATAGTGTCACTAATTCACTGCATGGGAAAACTTTGGGAACAATTCCATTGTTTCAGGGTTAACAGACAGAGGAGTTGCCATAAGTTAGGTCCTCCACTCTGTCTAGAATATAAGGACATAGAATTTCTTTCATTTAAGATTAAATCAGAGACAAGCATATTTCAACAAGGCACAACAAGCCCTATTTTGTTATGATAAAAGTATGTGATACATTTAAAGAAACTATTTAATCCTGAGAACCTTTTGTTAATGGAAGTCTCGGTTCTCGACGATGTTTTGCACTGATACTGATTTAAGACAAGACCAGGAATAATTAAATTCAATACAAAGACTCATATTAGTATCTGGAAACTTGCACCGTTTCATCTAGCTCCAAAAGGCCTCATTATAACAGAGAAGTGAATTACCCTTGACTTTAGGAGTCATGAGGAAACACCTGAGAAAAACTCCACATTGTAGGAAAAGGAATAGTTTGTGTTTTTTTCAGAAGCGGCTATGTGAGTTAGGTAGTATGGGGGCTTATTAAAAACCACTGATGTTTGTACGCCTGAGCAACTGAGATGTTTTTGAAAATTCCCACATTTTACAAACATGTTAAGGGAGTAATTTTCAAAGGAGCTTGTGGCTTTTACAGAGATGTATTCTGTTATTGGTAGATTTAGATTTACTCAGAAGTTGTTGAGAGTTCAGTGTGATTACTCTAAGGTATAAAAAGTAAGCAAGTACACACACGTTTATAGGCTCAAGGCTGAAAACAACCCAGGACTCGGAGGCAGGCAGAATACGAATATTTTCAAGGTGACTTCTTCATGTTAGAAGCATTTTTTGAAGGCAGCACAATGTTGCATACAGCATAATGTTGGAGAGGCTATGGAAAACGTGTTATTTTCTCCAGTGAGGACTGGAAATAACTGTAATGTTATTATTAGTTATCCATATAAACCATCTTTGAACTTAGGAGGAGCTGCATCGTGCCAAGTTTACAAACACACTCTATCTCCAATCTCCCCAGTTCCCAATCTTTAAGGTCTCATTCATTATCCTAAGGCCTAGTCCAGTTCCCAGAGAAGTCACTGTTTTCACCATACCATAAGAATGCAACTGAAGCCTGCATCTAGCTTTCACAAAATCACCAATTAATGAAGAATGTCCGCTGGCAAAAATACTATTTTAAAATGTCTATTCTGCAAATACCTTGGAAAGATATAACTCATTTTCTGTTTACTGAAACCTCGAAACATCACATGACCTTGCATCTACTTGCACAACAGGAAAAAAAAAAAAGAATTGTATTTGACAGACACTGCTAATAATGAAAATGTTTATAAATGTAAGCTCTAGCTGTGTACCAATCACTGCCTAATCAGGGTTATGCTTTTCAAATTATATTGTGTCTTCTTTCACCTCCTGCCTATTATGTGAAATAAAAAGAGAAATGCTTAGGCAAATCCTTGATCTGTTCACATATATTTTTAATATTAATATGCCAGAGCAGTGGCAATAATGATATTAGGCAAATGACGGAATTCTCCCCCCAGCTGGACATGTTAATTGAGAAGCCAAATTTTAGAGGCAAAGTTCACGTCTGTGCAGATGGCAGGACAATGCCGGATGGCAGGCCTAGGTCAGTGTCAATCCCAAACCGTACTTTAATGGCTCACTTCTCTGCTTTTTCAACGTCAGCTGGTCCCTGTGGGGTGTATAAGTTGGGGAAGTCTGTCTCTGCATTTTTTCTGCCCTTGACTCTGGTGCACTAATTCCATGCAGAGAAGATGCCCCTGTGTGTGATAATAAAAAAAGAGGAATTTGCGCTTAGAAGCTCGAACAAGAGAGACGGTTCCAATGTTTCCTTTAGAGCTGATGTATCTGCGTTAAAACCAATACCATGCTCTTGCTCTGGCAGGCCTTCATGCAAAGTTTGCTAACATCAAGGAGCGCATATTCCCCATTAAAATCCAGTCACCTGATATTTCCTTAGTTTAATAATAGTTTTTGGGTGGTGGCGATGGGGTGGTGTTACTGTCTTTATTTGCATTTATACTGAGGCCACTTAATATTTTGGCCAGGCTGGTCAGATTTCAAGATGCTTTATTCTGCTGCAAACATATAAAGGTATTTTGCCCTTTGTCAAAAGGCCCTGAATATTGTTCATATTTATATGAGTATTGTATTATATTATCTCCTTTAATGTGATCTGTGAATCAAGAACTGAATGTATATACTTACGTATTTAGAGAGATATATAGCTATACAGCGTCACAAAAAGACATTAATAGTTTCAGTTTCCTAAGTGATATAATTATTTATTATCTCTAATTAAAATGCAGAGCTTGGCTTTCTGGATGAGACTAGATGAAAAGCCTTTTTAATGAAAAGAGCAACTATGAGCTCTAAATTTCTTTACGGAAGAGATAACTTATGTAATCACTGGTAACCTTTTTCAAGAATATTATCTCACTATTTATAAAACAATACCTTCTTTACTTTAGAAATTCCCATTTACATATGAAAAAGAGCTTTATTTATTGATGCCTGTGACTGATGTGCATTCCTCTTTCAGGAATACCTTCTCTTTACAGTCTTACATATGCCAGCGCACCTACTTTCCTTTTGACGTTACTTGCAGTGATATTTTAAAACAATTCTCTGCTTGAATTATCAATAAGCCCAAAATTAGTTCATTCTTCAAATAAAATCACGCTATATTTCCTTGTTTTATAATGTAATATTTTAAATGTTTTCTATTCTTATAGGTAAAAGAGTGCAAGCTTTAACCACTAGGAGCAGGTATGAACAAAGGCAAAAACATTTTTATTTTCCTTTCTTATTGTAAGAAAACCTTTCTTTAACACATCCCTCAACACACACACACACACAAACTTTCTGGTTTTATAAATTTAACTACGTCATGCCTCAGGAGGATATAAGCAACAAAGAACTGAAAGTACATGCCAGTAAAACTTGCCCACATCTACATTAAAAATGAGTAATAAACTCATATATTAACATGACTTCTTTAATTTTTATGTTGATAAATTCTCCCTTTTATTTCTAAACAAAGAGGGGTTGCTATCACTTATGGAAAAAATATTAAAATATTTGAAAGCTTATGGACTGTATTTTTCTCATATTTGTATAACTTCCAAAGTACCTGCAGTCCAAATCTGATCCATCTTAAGCACTGCTAACATCATTTTCTGCTAAATGTACAGCAAAAATTTGAAGTGAACTAGTTTTATATTAATAAAATATGAATATACAGTCTATCATAGTACAGATCAATGCATGGCCAAATATCTTATGGATATTTCACAACCATATAAGGCTTGATTCATACTGTAGTCAAAGGAAGGACTTCCACTGATTATAATGGGCTTTCAATCAAGCTCTCAACTGTGTATTTTTTCATGAAATGGAAATATTCATCATCTGTGGAATTGCCTGGTATGACTGAGGGCAGCAAATTAGTTCAGTGATGCTGCATTTGCGTAAATCTGGGCAAAATTTGACCTTGTATACTGACAGATAGGAAAAGAAGTAGGCAATGTGTTTAACTAAACATCCCTGGTCTTGTGTTTCACTAATTAATGGCTGTGTAAAGTGAGAGCATTCAAATAAACATCATTTTAAAATCCATTTACTCTTTACAGCGCTTGCTTTGTAACTTTTTACTGAATATTGATCATCTTTTAACTTACCTACTCTCTCAAACTAATACCTCACCGTAAGTAATTCCATTTCTTTTCTCCAGAAAAGAAGCCACCAATTTTGCTTAAGGACATAGTACCAGCCAGTGCAGATTTTATGCAACAGACTCCTAGTTATCTGACTAACATTTTTCTGGACCTCCTGTGAAGCTTCTGTAGGCCTCTCTGGGCGTGAATACCTATACATAAAGTACATATGTTTTCAAGTATATATGTGCATGTACTCCATGACATTATCTAGCCAATTGTACTGGGTCTAATCTTACAACTCAGGGAATAGAAAACAATAATCTATGTAAATCAGTTTAAACTTGGACAGTCAATCTGAATAACACTGTACGCAGGAAACAGTATGCATTGATCAAACAAACATTTAATACTGTTTTACAGGCAGCAGATGGGTTTATATTAAGTTGCCTTTAATTTCATTCACAATATTGTTAGCTAGTTCTTAATCTACTAATGAAAATATAACCATATATCTTCAGGAAGGACAACCAATATCCTGGAAAACATCAAAAGAGCACAGAGTAATGTAGAAAGAGAGCCCTTCAAGTGAACAGGAAATAATTACAGTTACTATTTAATTTTGAAAGTATTATTTAGATCAGTGATATTTTTATTTCTTCTTCATATGGTTAAAAAACATGTAAGTGCATATTCAAAATTAACTGGGGGAATTTTTTAGTAGTCATTCTGCATACATGGGGAAAGACAGACCTGATACAACATGCCGGCAGTCAATAAAAAGCCTCTAACTCTAGTGGGCTTTAGATGGGTCCTAAAACTACTTGACTTTCAAAACGGGTAACATGTAACAGATTCATATATTTAGAGTTGTACATCCTTCACAGGTTTTTATCAGATAGCATCCACTAACTCCAGGCAGCCTCGCTTCAATTGTTCTTAGTATTATAACCAAACCTCATCCAATTCATCTCATTTTCCTCTCCTATTAGCAGCACTAAAGGTTAAATCCATCCCCTACAACAATAAACTATCTTCATAATTCTCTGTAAAGACGAGAGGTAAAAGATGGACTTTGCATAGGGCCATTACACTTACATTTGCAAATGCCTAGCTTACCCATGCAGATTGCCTCCATGAACAGACGCGAGGTTACTGCATGCATACATTGTTAGCTAGTGCATAAAGTCAGCTATAAGTAAGCATGTGTTCATAATTGTGTTCACTTAAACTGAAAAATCTCTATTTAGTAAATTACGCCGGTCTGTTATGGGTCTGCTATTATTGTATAATAATTCATATTCCACTACTTTTTGCGATTAAAGTCTTAAAAAAAAATCACAGTCAATTTAGTTAGGAAGAATCCATATGCTAGAACTACTCAGGTTTAAGTTAATCTCAGATGATGCAGATTTATAAAATCACACCGCAAGAGCTGAAAAAGGAACAGGCAATCCAAGGAAATCTGGGGAAATTCAGACCATTTTTTCCATTTGTAATTCAGATAACATTACGCAGGCTTAATATTTGACATCATCAGATATTTTTCAGCCTTTTTTCTGTTCCAGTTACTCTTAGCAACTGTGTTGAACACTAATGCAGTTTGTGCATTATTACCAACGGGAAATCCCTGGCATCAAAAGATTAATCTTAGTGGTCTTCTTGCTCTAGTAATAGGAAATAAATTTTACCTAGTCATTGTCCTAGTCAAGTCAAATAAAGAAACTGTATCTGCTGACGAGCCGTTATTCTCACAGTCAAATATATTAGCATTGATTTACTGTAGGTAAGAGCTGTTGAAGGGTCTGTTCTGTACATCGTCTGTAGCAGCATGATTATTTACTGTAAACCTACCCTCTGATTTTCTCCTTAGGCTAGTATTGTTATTATTAAAGCTAATTCACATGAAATTATGGTAGCTCTCCTGGTCTACAGTCTTTGGTCAGAGACCTAAGCAGGTGTTTGCTTAATAATTTGGTCAAAGATCAGTGAGTTAAAGGTTAGGCCATAGAGGGGAAGAATGGAGAGGTCAGAGCACTTGCAGGAGGGGTCTGAGACTTGATCTTCCTGAGTCTGGAACGGTCGAACCTCAAGGTCACCCATTAGTGATCTTGCTTTAACGGACTGTGAGATGTCGACCATAAATTCACCGTGCCAGCACCTTTAACCCTATTAATACTTCGACTACTGGAAATAAAAGCAAGGACCCAGAAGGAACCAGCCCATGGAGAATTATTCACAAAACGTCTATGAGATTAAATTTATCTAATAAAGCTTACAGCTCTCAATACAGCTCTCCAAGGAAAAAACTTTTCTTCATTTTACCATCTTACAGAGATTCGTTACATTCTATATCAAGATGATAGATAAAAAAAGACTCTTCATGCACAACATGCACGTACATGTGATAGTGTCTAAATAAATATAAACATATATTTTACAAGATAAGGTTTTCTCAGATAATAGAAGTAGAAATTAATGAAAGTAGAAACAAAACCGAACCATCTCCTGTTCCCAAAAACTGTACCTGTCCATGTATGTGTAGTCAAAATTTTGTAATGATCATCCAGAATTAGAGGCTAACACATAGTGAGTAGTCACCTGCCTATCAGAAGCAGACAAGTTTTCTCCTTCTTTGAGTCAATAACTATGTTATGACAGTCAAGTAATTTTGCATGTAGAAGTATGGGATCACCAAACTGTAACTGTCAATTGGGAAAAATGATACTGTCTACTTAGGAGTTTTGCCTTGAAAAGTATTTCTTTCCTTCCACTCTCCAACTCCACTTCAAGGTGGAGGAGTTTGTACTCGATGAATCAATCCTGAGTTGCAGGGATTCAAATATTTTTAATATCTTAGAACAAAACAGTCCAGCCTAGTTCAGAGTTTCAAACAATTTCAGATCAAAAATATGTGAAGCCGCTTAGTATCACCATACACCACAACTCCTTTTGGGGCATCCCGCATCTCCAGACCCTGGGAGAGTCATCTTTTGCTATGTCTGGGATCTTCTGGACTGCATGTGACCAGAATGAATTTATATTATTAATAGAAATTGTGCTATAGATGTGCATAGCACTCTTCAGAACAAATAAAGGTCCTAGTTTATCTAGAAGAGATTACAATCTAGACTAGAGCCAGAACAGTATGTAGAGGAGATATAAAGGGATAGCTGATGGAGGGATTTCTCAGCCATTTGAGAAATCAGGGTATTTGGCCAGTAAAAGAAGTAACATCACAGGCCAGGTTAGGAACATGTTTACTGCTATTATGATTAGGATGTCCATGGGACAATGAGACAAAGACAGTGAACTCCTTCCCCAGGGAGTTTCCAGGGACTCCTGGCAAGCAGCTCCTTCCATTGCAGGCTGAGGACGTAAGAAGTTACAGGCATCAAAGTGTCATGAAAGGGAGCAGAAGGGTAGGAAGGGTGAGACATAAAGGAACCATCCACTTGAGATAAATGAAGACATCACAGCAGAGTAAAAAGAGATAACAACAGACAGTTAGGTGCAGAGTGCTAATTGGGAATCTGAACTGAATCAGTGGCCCCAGCCCAGCATTAATGAAATATTCATAGATGGCCACACAACACACTGTCAGGAAAGGACAGGTTGCTTTGCCTTTTAGTGAGGAGAATTTTACCATATCACTGTCCCCTTGTTTTCCCTACCCTCTCACAAGTCTGAGACTGTAGGAAGGAAAGGCATGCAATTGCTGTAAAGTGTGTTTCCTCCATGAAAATTTCCTACTGGGTACCTTGGCTATCCAGGAATAAAAAAATTAATTACATCATCCATAAAGGCTAACCACATAGGGCCTTGAGACATCCTGAAACTTCTAGTCATCATTTCTTTGACTTTTAGCAGATTTTAGTTTCCATGTATTCCTATCTTATGAAACCTCTGCAAACATCTGAACAGAAAGATTTTTTCATATGTGAGCAGGAGGGAGCATGGTGTTTCAATAGAAAAGTAGCTCTCTTATTGATAAAAATTCATAGGTATTTCAAACTGAGAAACTAATCCTGACAGAGGCTGTCATCTCTTATATAGTAGAAAGTGCCCACAATTCCTACAAAGATCAACAGGTTCTGGGCTCCATCCAGAGCCCCTCAGGACTGAGCCCTTCATCCAGAATACTTGGCTTCAATTCACATCAACTTGAACTCACATTGTTCAGATGAGCTTAAATCTTTACATAAACTCTTTGCTCAATTGCACTGCATACCGTGCATGCTGCTGTGTGCACCTGTTTGTTTTGATAGCAAGCACAATAGGATATTTTGTGGGCTGAAATCATCCATTGTAACAAAACAGTCTTTTTTTAATTAAAAACAATTCTGAAAATGAAGACACAATAAGAATATGTACAAAAAATCCTTTTATAACGATTGAAAAGTAAAATGTGTCAAAATATTTTTAGAACCTCGCAAGTATTTTGGTGATACAAAGTCAGTTTTCAGAGAGGAGTTCTGTTTTTAATGGGCATAAGCGTCTGTCTTTTAAAAGATCTCTAAAGGATATTCTAAGTAAATCATTAAAGTATTCTGGTTTAAAAATAAAGATAAAATAATTATTAAAGGGAACTGTATACTTACTGTGTTCCATGTTCTGCTTGCTAATTAGGAAGGAAATGGACTTTTAAAAAATCTGATCAGGAAATAAGATCTCCAGTCTACTTAATCAGTATGGGTTGGTATCCATTCACAGAAAGCCATATCTCACAATACTTCTGCATGTTGAGCTTTCGTTAATTAAAAGAGGAATAACATACGCAAAACCTAAGCTGTAAGGCAGACTGACCACGTTCATCTTTAACATGAAGTCTTGTACTTTGGGGTTTGTGTTTATAACTGCCTGCAAGTAAATAGTATCTTTAGCCCCCGATGTTGCAGAGAACTTTACAATATATGAGGTCAAAATACAAAGAACTGTAAGCTAATGATAATAATGAATAATTATTTTCTAGGAATAATTTAATACACTTTGTTACACTGCACATTTAAACATGAATTAAGATGGAAAACAGAGAAAATGATTTCGTGTAGCGTGTAGTTGCAATAGGTCATCTCATCCTATTCAGTGACAGTAGAATAGTTGTTCGGACACTGATGTGTATAGAGAGTTCTCGAAATGGAAAACACCTTCACAAGCATGGAGTTATAAGAAGGCATCGTTGTTTCCCCTCTAGATTATAGGCTAGACAAGCATAGTGATGTCAGAAATCTTTGAAATGACAGAGATAAAATTTTCTAATTTTCTTAATGGTCACCACAGAGGTAAAATTAATCCAAGCTTGGAAAAGGACAGCTGAAGATCTTTAACAGTGCAGGGCAGCCACAGAAAGAAATTTCAATACCAGCTGTGTGTCAGTCGTTAGGTAGATTCCTGGCTCCGTTGGCACAATGTAAGCTCTCACTACATCAGGGAAGGTGGATTAGCCGTAAACCAGGATAGATGTTGTTCTATGGATTTGTTCCTTTCTTTAGAGTAGAGGAAACCGGTGTTGTCTTCTAGAAATCAGTTCACTGCCCAGCACAAAAGCTTCGCCCTTTTGCCCCCTTTGCATGCAGAGAGAGGGGATGCTAACATGGTAAAATTCACTCCTGGGCAAGAGGCCAGAACATGGCCTATGTGCTATTAAGCCTTCAAAATAGGGTTTAAGTGGGACTTAAGTGGTGCATGAGCCTTTTGTTGGCTTTCTGCCCAGAAGTGAACTTTACCCACAGAGATATTACATGTTGTCCATGCATTGTCTACCATATATGGGTGCAATATAATTCCCCTTTGTCACCCTGACAAAACACCCAGCACTGCTGAAACTGAGTTGTTCTAAATGGTCCAGAGTAAATTATGCCTGCTGCATGCAATACAACCAAGCAAAGTACTACTAACACAGGAAGAAAGTATGTCTTTGCAGTGAAGGAAATTTAATTTTCTGAGGACTGCCATGCCAACATGGTAAACAGTATGGGCCCTTAAAGAAAGATGTGGTTTATGGCATTTACTTGTACAAAACAGCATATAGGTTTTCTGCAGGTCTTTATTTTTCGCTTACAAAGTAAGAAGAATCTCATACTATTATGCTTATGTAGCATTCTTCATATTAAAATGTAGCTTGAAGTATTCCCGCATTCTTCAATGTGATTAATTTTATGCACATGAGTAGCCTTTCAGATTCAGTAGAATTGCATAGGCAGTAGAAATAAATTAAAACGTAGTGTATGTCTTTAAAGGAGCGAGGTCCAAAGTTGTACTTGCATTCCTGAAGTGGAAGCTTTTCCTCTTTTTAATTTTATTTCTGTGTTTTTTTGCTTTGGCGCTAGGGCTGTCTCTTTCCTGATTGACTCATTTTCCTTTGAGAGTTGTTTAGATAGGTTACTGTGAAGGTTAGAAAAGACGAGAAACAAAGGTTTAATGACTTGCAAAAATATGCACAATACAAGAGAAATGCACACATCCTGGACATTTCCCAGCCTGATACAGTCTTAGCTGGAAAAAGGATGATGGGGAGGGAAGCAGAATTGGGAACAGAAACATCAGATGTCCTGGAAGAAATAATAAATCATAATTTGCTGTTGTAAATTCTACTGGCAGCTCTCAAAAGTGACCACAAGTAGTCTCTCAGATATACAGTGAAGGGATCCAGAACTGCTGACAGGTTTGTGTATACCAAACTGATTAACACTTTCTATTACATAGACGATTATTAGGGGCTTTGAATTTGAGTTCCTACATTGCTCTTACTTCGAAGCAAGCAGCTGTATTTTTTTTCCTGATGATACTTTCTGTAAGCGGCATGTGGAACCTGATGATTATAATTCATTTTTATTTAGTTAGCAGATGGCTTCTAGCAGCAATTCCTTAAAAGTTTCCTAATTTATAAAATATGAAGTGGCTGACCTAAGTTAAACCAATTAGTAACTTTCCATTATCATTTTTCCAGGTGCTTTCTTCATTAGGAGATATCAATCAACTGCAGGGCAGTAAACATGCTAGTTCTGGTATTTGTGGAATGCTCAGATCATCAATTGAAGTACACGCAGTTCAAATCTGAAATATTAGCAGTTCAAAAATCCATTAAGATCAGTATCAGATGAGTTGTTATAATACCCATATTGAAATGTGTTGCATAGAATCAGCATGTGACACCTTGGAACCGAGAGAAAGTATTTCCTGTTACTACAGCGTTCATACAAAAACTCTAGATTGCATTCAGTGGGCAAGATAAAATGTTTTTCACCTGGAAAATGTTCCCTTTCAGTAATACCATCTTCATTAAAAATGTTCAGATTAGTTTCTTCAGCTGTTCTGTATCTCCAGATACAGAAGGCAGAGAAAATGTCTCAGGATGGAAGTATTCTTATGCAATACAACTGAAAAGTGATTCATCTATTCGTTAAAAACAGACAAACATTTTACCTTGTTTCTACAACCAGGATCTTTCAAGAAGATATCGGTTTTAGTTTCAAAATAACAAAGCCACATTATTGAAATAATGTACATGACTCAGACTTTTACCCACTCTAAATTAGTAACACGAGATGCGATTCTATCAGTATTTCTGCATAACTGTATCACATACCTTTATAGTTTGAAAATTTCAGCTATCTTCCCAATTACACTGGAGTGGAATGCAGTTGCTAGATTTTGTATCAAGTAGAAAAGAAACTAATCTGTATATTTTCTGAATTGAGGAATATTAGAAAAGAACAATATCCTGATTCTGTAAATCTACACGATCAGGTAAAGCTTCAACTCATTTGAGTAGGATCCTGGCAGGATCAGGCCAACAATTCACCAGAGATGTTGATGTAATAAATTTGTGTTTTGGAAAAAGGAAGGTTAAAATGATAAATGTCAAATATTAGTAGTTCTTTTTAAAAAGGCATCTCCCCTGACACTTCACCCTCATCCCTTGCTCTTCCCTCCACAGATGGCAATGAGGTGCACAGTAAAAGAAATTAAGATGATAGTGTGTTGACAGGAGCAAGAACACTCCAGTTTTCATCCCTGCAGACAACAGAAATGACATCACGTCTCCTCAAACTGACACATTAATAAATTTAGTATCACCTGAACTTTTCTGGAAAAGAGAACCTTTTACACTAGCAAGTTATCTGGTGTCAGTAATAATAGGATTCTGTATCATATTCCGCTCTGTGTATGATGGCAGAATTACCTTTTGGGCCCTAACAAGTTGACAGGGGTTCATTTTGCTTCCTCTTTTAATGACATCTTCTTTGCAGGTGAACTGCAGATGTAATGACTTCCTCTTTTGCTTCTGAATACTCCCGAAATGTCATCATGACCCAAGACATCTCAATCTGGCTTAATGCAAACGGGAAGCAAAGGGTTTTTAAAGGTGAAACTGATCTTGCTAATGAAGAAGTATCACTCTTCATCTGGACAGGGAGCACAAAGCTTGTTAGATCGAGCTAGGTGAATGTCACAGGTTAGAGTTCAAGCATAACACAGAATTGTGACTAAAGATGTTATCTTCTATTTGTGTAGAGATACACAATCAAAACAAAGTAATATAAGTCTAAATCTAAGTATTTTGGAACGGCCCAGCAAGATATGAAATAAACCTTTGCTGGAGAGGTCAGCATTTTGAGGACCTTAATCATGAAAAGTTCAAATATTTTAAGAAAGAAGACAGTAAACATGTAAGAATATGTTTAAAGAAAAGAGAAGGAATAAACAGCAAAGGGAGGATACGGAATGCTAGTGTAGCCCATTCATTGCTCCAAGCTGGAGAATTAATGCAAAAGTATCTGATTTGCGTGTTTAGCTACAGCATTTCAGATGGTAAAAATGCTTTATATTTGTGACTAAGCTGGATTATTCCCAAAGTATATACATATATATTTTTAATGCACAAGAGAGCCAATTAGGAGGCTCAAGTAATGCGAGGGCTGTTTTTCAGTGCAAGTGGAGAGCAGCTTGCTCTTCAGACATACAGAAAGTTCCCTGAAGCCATTGGAAGCTTCTGGGAAAAAAACAAAACCATACGCAAGTACCAAACACATTCAGATTACCTTTGCTGCCTGAAAGCAGGCCTACCTGTACTGCCTGCTCATCATAAACTTGGTGGGAGGTGGCAGCCCTCTCATTGAGAGGTCTGAGTAGCTGTGGAAAGCATTAACTCTCAAAGCCTTTGCTGACCATATAGAAATGGTAGTGGTAACGAAATTTAGCTCGCCTCTTTGCAGATGTTTCTTACATGTTTAATTCATTTAATAAGGTTTTGTTTACAGCCCGGGTCCTGGTGATACTCTTCTATTTAAAGCAGCCCACTGTTTGCAGGATTGCAGGATGTCTCAGATGGACACATTGTGTGAATGGGCCCAGATTGAAGCTAATGCAGAAATTGTTCAATGATTCACCGAGAGAAAATAAAAAACAAAAGCCTACTGGATTCAAACGCTTGTCTGATTCAGGGAACATTTTAAAAACACCACATGAATATTTTAAGTGCCAAAACTAAATGGAGATTTGAAAATAAAGGCTCAGATTTTCGAAGGAATATTTGCACTGTTCATGCAAACTTCCAGTCTGCTTGAAAAATAACTATTATTTTCAATATGAAGGTATATTTGAGATGGTCTGATTTAAGTTTTTGAGTGTTTTTTTTCACAGAAAAAGCAGAATGTGTTTGCAATATATTTTGTTTTAGACACACTGACTTATAAGAGCTTTTCCTTATTTACTCTTGCTTTCCTGAAGATGTTTAATGGAATTGACTAACATGGAATATAAAATCAAATAGAAGGGGATCTGAAAAGAAGATTGATTGTTTTTAAAACAATTATTACCTATGACTAAATATGATGAGCCCAGTCCCTGACTGAAATCCATGAAGATCCTTAGACAGAAGATACTGCATAAATTGAACTACTTTGTAGTAAATTTTACCCAAAACAACGAAGTCAGTGTTTACATTAAAAATAAAAAAATCATTGTGTATCAAATCTTAATACTAAAGGACTCAGATGAACAAAATGGAACAACTAGAGGTTATACTCCATAGCAGTGGGTCAACTTTGCAAAAACTATTCAGCAGAGTTCCTTAGAGGTCACCACCAAAAAATGACAGAGGTGAAAGAACAGTGGGTTCAAGAATCAAAACTCCATTATGTAGCCCAGAAATCTGCTGGTTGGCTTCTCCGTGCCATCTAGATAAGAAATGGCTTAAAATATATCAGAACCTCATACAAGCACTGTAGTTCCTTATTACACAACTGGAAACAAAGAACAGCTTTTATGCAACAGCGAAAACTTCCAGGCCATACATCATGCAGTGGATTGATGCTAAGATTGTTTGCTGGAGAACAGCCTTTATTCATTCTAAATCAATGAGTGCTGCAGAATGGATGGTAAACTTGCATGTCGAACTCTAAAGTTGCTGTTCAAGTTGCTTTATGAAAGAAAAGGTGGCTGAATACAAGATTTGATTATCTAATACGCGATACAACACGGAAAATGCACTACCTTCTTTCTTGCATGTCTAAAATTGGCTAATGAGTTTAATCCACTTACATTGAAAGAAAAAGTAAAGTATCTGCAAATAAGTTTAAATGAATTTTCAATTAAAAAAATTATGAGTCACGGCCTCTGTGATTTTAGGAGAAACAAGCAATTACACTTAGTTCTAACAGGTGGAATAATGACTTTTTCACCTGTCAACTGACAGCTTAAAATTCCCACACATGTAGACCATTTCTGTTTCATCTTTTCTTTGAATTTCAGCTGCTTTGCTTTTCAATGCCTGTGCTTTGCTGGTGTCTCCTTTGTGTCTGAAACTCTCACACTGAGTTCCGCCTCTTTGGTGCTGGGCTTTCTTTTCACAGTGACATTTCAACATAAACAGTCAATATTCATTACCTCAAAGGAGACTTCCCTCCTATTGCTGACCAATTAAATACCAGCTGAGTTAGGCAGACAAAGGTAAAGAAGCTGTAACACAAGACTGGCTTGGAGTATACTTCTTCTTCCCTTAACAGAAAAAAAAATGTATTCAAAACAAAGAATTGACGATACTGGGAAAATCCAAAGCAGAGCAAACCAGTTTCTTCAGAAGTCATGCTCCTCCTCTTTATCTCGCATGGTCCTTTCCTACTGTTATTCAGACTGTAGACAGGAATAGAAAAGATGCATATGTATCACAGGGACAAAGACAGATCACAGGTATTCCTCTACAATCCCAACTTTGATGAAATAGCAAGGATGTAACAAAAAATAACATCTAATGTTTGATGCCAAGAGAAGGGGCTTTCCCCTTTTCATTTCTGAGATGTGAATAAGATTCAGATGTGGTTTGAATGTTGTTGTATTACATAGAGTTCAGCAAAGACTGCTTCGTTTTGTGTTATGTAAGGTTCGACTCTGAGAAGGAAAATGCCCACCTAAACAGATCATGAGCAGGGGTGAAGAGGTACACTAAACTTATGGCTGATGAGAACAGCCTGCTGACAGACTGCCTGGAGGCTGATAAACCTCCTTCGCTTCCACAGAGTGGGAGGGGATGGGCATCAGTATCATTCGCTGTCTCCAAAACGTAGGCACAGCCTTTAGGGGAAGGAACAGTTCTACCCATGGCAATGCAATTCAAGAATTCACATAGTTTCACCTGCAAAGTGCAGGAGCACTGAATGATAAAAACACCTAGCTGAAAAGGACTCGGAGAGATCATCTATACGGCATACCTGCCTCGAGGCAGGATCAGATACCCGAACTGTTCCTGGCACATGTTTGTCCGATCTCTTTTTGAAAAACTCCAGCAGCAGAGACTCTACACCTCCCTTGGCAATCCATGCCAGTGCTTAACTGTGCCTACAAGTTATTAAGTTCTTCTTACTGTCTAAACTAGATCCTTTTTGCTATGAATTACACCTGCACAAACCCAAATTTGCACATACCCAAATGGAATTCAGAGAGAAGACCAGTGGTGTTTTGGCCCATAAAATTTTTCAAAGACTTTAAGCATATGCAATAGGTGTTGGGTGATGAGGATGTTCAGAGAACAATTTAAAAAAAAATACAGTAATGATCTGTAATCTGAAACAATGCAGAAACTTAATTATTTGTCTTAAGAAATGTATTAGTAGAATAACCTAGCAAAGAGAATGAAACACTTTGGAATATGAGGGTACAAAGATCAGCAGCAAATGCAATGCTAACAAAAACGAGTCTGAAATCAAAGGACTTAATGATTGCTCAGTACAAGATCAGGCTGAATTGTCACAGTCTGAAATAGCGTGTTTAATGATATGAAATCGTTCTTGCATTTTTACATGAACGTGTAAGGATTTTTTTTTTCCTTCTTGTGAAATAGAGAGAGGTTTCTATAGCACAAAAGGGCCCAATCCCACAGCCTACCCTCAGTGGGAGGTTTGCTTAACCAAGAAATGCAATGTCAGGCTTTCTCAAAGGATAAAAACAATACAAAGAATTGGTGTAGATGCTTTATGTAAAGGTAACAGCTTGAATCCCTGAAAGCATCCAAATGATTTTTACTTAAATGGATGTGACACTGCCAAGAAAGAAACTTTATCCTCATGAGAGATCTTTATTAGCCGGGGTACTTAACCCTAAAGATGAGGAGAATTTAATAATCACAGGGTTGTTTTCTCCCTCTTTCTTTCATTTGTGCAACCAGCAGCTAGAGGGCACAAAAGAATGCTTTTACCTTATGATCTATCATATAAAAGAGCTCTACAGACTGAATAAACAAAAAAGAAATCAGTGCTAATATCATAGTATATTACATATTTTGTTTAGAATCTTAATCTGTATTCTCTTTTGCAAAGCAGTAGCAATTCAGAGAGATAATGGCATGACAACACAGGAGACTAATCAAAGACCTTTATCCCACTAAGAATATGTATTTAAACCCCAGAAGGTAGCAGGTATTTCACACCGCATACACTCTCTGTGAATATGGTCATCATTACTCGCCTTAACTGTTTTGTAAAGCTCTTTGTTTAAAACTAATATAAACACGTATTTAACCTCCTTCATTCTTACATCTTAAATATTAATGCTGGCTGTGATTCTGCATTAACAACAGCTATTATTTTTGCATTAATAAGGAGCTTACAAGAATAAACATGGAAGTCATAGTGCAGTCTTCCTGTCAATTAAAAAGAGAGTCAGTTTTAGTTGCAGAGTGCTTTATCTTATCATTTCACTCAGGACATTCCCAGGTTCATGGATCTGATTTGAACAGCTCCAGTGATAATAAACATGTAAGTACACAGAAAACCATCGTGGCAAGAAAGCCACAAAGGAGGTTATCAGTGAGTTGCCAATTTTGGAATCCCTCACTTTGGAAAGAGCATTAGCACCATAAATGAGGTCATTTATGTGGACAGCGTGAGCATGGAGCTTGACATTTTTCCACCAGAAATCCTAATAACCCCAGGAGGGGTCACATCTGTTGCTGTACTATAAAATGGGGTGGACCTTAATAGCAACGTGTGTATTTGTATGTGTGTATATATATACATATAGTTAAAAAGCAAAGCAAAACAAAGACCCTTTCCCTTCACCCCTAATGAACTGCACCAACCCCTTAGGCTGAAATGACTTGGATCCGGATAGAGTGCCATTTGCCAAATTGTAAATTGCCTACATTTATTTTGGGAGTGCACTAAACAGAGTGCTAATTGCCTTGTTTAGCACTTTCCCTTCTTTCATTTGCACTGGTGTAAAATCTTAGTAAATTAACTCAGGATTTTATTATGTAGGTAGCATTTGAACAACTGAATCAGTGAGAAAGCAGCATCAAAGGACTGATAAAAGAGGAGTTGACTCTACCCAGAATGCCATTTATATGTCCCTTGAATTAAAAAGGATGAAATTAACTTTTAATCCTTTTGCTTTTCATATAGCTGATCTTAACATAACATGTATTACTCAGTCATTTTATTTGCATTTACTCATTTTAAAATGTTAATAACTGTGGTTGCAAGCTTACTGTATGGGAATGTGCAGTTGCCTGTATTCATATACATAAGTGTGTAGGATTCCTTACTAATTTTTTTGAACTGCAGCCAAACACAGACTTGAGGCTTCTGTTTATTGTCAAAGAGAACACCCTGAAGAGCAATTCCCATCTAACTGTTCAGTGGGCTATGCAAAATTAGCTGGTGGACTCACACTTGTCCACAGCACCAACGGTATCTTATTTTTACATAAATTCCAAAGAGAAAATGGGGGGGACACAGAATGATCACCATATTCTCACCTCTACAATAATCATCTTTCCCACAGGGAAATGAGAAATATATCATTTATTCTGGGAACAAATTCAATGACATTATATATAAACAGGGTGGTTTAGATCGAAATCTTGCACCAGCAAAATTTCCTCTTAAAAGCTGTAGGCTGAGGATTTCAACATGGTAGCGCTATTGCTTGTGAACACTTCAGTACAAGGAAATGCAGACTGAAGGCCACAGAGTCAGCGCTCAGTAGGTCTGGGTTCTGTTCTGAACACACCTGCTGGACAATTGCTGTCTTTAGATGATGGATTTCAGCAGTGAGGAAATATTTGGGGTGTTCTAGTGACAGAACCTTAATTTTCATAAGTTCAGAAAAGCCAGAACTTTTGTCTTCAAATGCAGCCAAAAGCCTCATAGGTACAGAAATGATGGATAAAAGCCTGTTTGTCGCTGTCGATAAAACACTGTGCTTGCCAAAATTTGATTTAGTCTCTTCTCATTTCGGTTTACTGTCCTTTCAAATCATGTATTTGCATACATGAGGAGCTCAGAATCATAAAAAAATATAAAAATTGATTTATTAAAGTTAGAATGAATTTAAGAAACTATTAAAAAGCAATAAGATATGTTTTCTTAGTTTCTGATAGATTTTTTAAAGGCTACTTTGCTGGTTATTTTCCCCTCAGTACTTCTGATTGTAATGGGAACAGGAAACACAAAACAACTTGGTATCAAAAGTCAGCGAGTCCTGAATCCTTAGCTTCATATGTACCTTTTAGTAAATAACACATTATATAATTATTTGCAGGTAGCCAAACCTCTATACCTTAAGCTACCTTACAAAACAGATAAAAGGGATTGCTCTACAAAGCAGCTTTTTTAGTGATATTTTTTTAGTTCAGTTTCCAGACCAGCATGGTTTGGCGGGTTCCAGATAAGTATCTGAACTTTTGGATGCTTCTCCCAACTGAACCACCAAGCCATTTGATGTAAATCTATTATTATTTAACACCTGGTTGCACTGCTGTTAAGTGCTGTGTGAATAAAATAAGGTATGATTTAGTGTGTGCTAGCGACTATTTGCGAACAAAACAAAAGAAATATTTTCTAAGGACTCTCTGTACATAAATTTGTAATAAAGGTCCAGAACCTGCTCCTTACATTACAAAGGCAAAAGAAGCCATGCCATATGTTTCCATGACAGGATGTGCAGGCACACTATTTGGGAACACATCTTCTTGCTACAAGAGTTAGTGAGTAGGAAAGAAGTAGGTTACAGATTTATTTTTGTCTGTGAAAGAATATCATGGTTAATTAGGATGTGATATCCTGGTTACTGCTATTTCTTTTACATTACAGGTAACGCATAGCACTCATTCAAGAACTAGAAGCCCATGGTCTTCCCTGCTGATAACATATGTAATGAAAATTTAGACTCTAAATCTGGAAGGTTTTCATTATAATCTGAAAGTGTTGAATTTAAAGTATTGAAGAACAGACAAAATGGGCACTGGAGGGAAAGTAGCCACAGACCACATAGAGCTCAATGGATATAAGCACAGTCTTTCCTCAAGGTGCTGCATAAATCTGGCAAAGATTAAGTTGGTTCTGTCAATTCAGTGAAGAAGTGAGCTACTGAGCCTTTAGAGAAGATAAGTACATTTACTAGAGAAGGAAGATCTAGTACATGGGTTGAATAGTTCTAAAAAAGGAGTACTCAGGAGCCTAAGGAGAGGATTTTGTTTTTAACCGATCCCCAACGTTTGACCGCTTTGGCCTTACAGTTTCAGAAATATGTTTTTAATGAATTAATCTAGCACTGAAAAACAAATGGAACCAAACAACTGCTTTCAAGTCCTTTGTACTTTGGTATTTAATCACAAAAAAACATTTAATACAGCAGAAAAAATACACAGAGGAACTTCTCTATGAATATAGTACAAAGATTTTTAGGTTCTAATATAGTCCCTGATCTCAGGCAAAATGAATATGCTAAAGGATCTCCACCAAACACCTTCATGCAGAAGAGTTGGCCACCATTAATGTTTCAAGCAAATGCTGCCCATTTCCACTTTGTAACAGAAGGCCATTAATAAAAAATATATATTATTACAGTTAGAAAATGTAAAGAACTTTACAAGTCTATCAATATAGCACCTTCTCCACAACAATTTTTACTTCATATTACCAGTAGGATTTTCTCAAAATACATCAACTTCAAAAAAGAAACAATCCAAGCATGATGGTTACACTAATAATATAAAACTAACCCTGTCCAGGTATCCTACCGGAACCAGTTTTGATATTCTTTCCTTGTTCAACAGGCACATTTGTGTCAGTAAGTTAATTTTCAGAATCAATTCTAGGATTAGTGCTTCCTCCATTGCCATTCCTAAGCAAACGCTCTGCTGGAGTACAAGGTATTTCCTTTCATAAACTAATTTCAGAAGCTGATTTACAGAACACAACTGAATAAGTAGGTATGAACTTGAGGATTCTCTTGGGATCTTTTATTAGTTATCTTTTATATTTACATCTTCCTTACAAGCATCTCTAGCAACTATCACAACATATCCCTATTTAGTATATATATACACACATGTGCATGCATGTCTATGAAAAAAAAAATATTAATGGAGTGGGATTTACACAGTGTCAGAATTGTGGGTGGCATTTCCCTCTGCCTGTGAAGGATGCATGCTAGTTTTTAAGTATCAATCACGTAGTACTTTCTGCGTAAGGTCACTACCTCACTCACAGTAAAATCTTCCACAATAATATGGCTAAAGGAGGTTCTACATGCCAACAAAATTTTGTCTTAATCTCATTCTCTAAACACCATTTTATTTAAACTTTTCAACAAAAATTAATGCAATCTGGATGTACAGGAAAAACTTTTTTTTTGTTAAAATAGTTAAAAGTCTGATTAAGTCATGAACTAACAATGAAATGTTATAACGTAAAGTCTTAAGAACCTGAGGCATGAGCACAGCTGAAAGCAAAGCCTACAGTGAGAACAAAATAATAACTACGCGTACTACTGCTGGATCAACCTTTTGACGATGGTAAAGGATACTGGAGTAACTCAGCGAAAAGTGGTTGTGTAGTGGCTGATTTTATAGCGCTCACCTGGATTTTTAGGGACATTGTTTTCTGCCTTGCCACAGGTTTATTTCCCCCTGCTTCAGCTTGATACAGATATCTTTACTTCTTCAAATCATTGTGGTACCTGGGAAAAAAAAAGCACCATTTTTTAATCAGTCTTAGTACTTGTGATGCTGAGTCAGCAGAGCTTTGAGATGACTCTGCCTGCATCTTTTTCTTTAAAGGGAGCACACCAAGAACACAGCCCTATCTCTGTAAACTCCAGAGACAGTTTTTCTTAAACCAGACACAAGAACAATGAACTTTTTCAAATGAAAGAAACCTCAGAAAAATTAAGGAACACAGAAAAGGGAATGAAAAACTTGGCAAAATTCTCTCCCTGCCTGTTGTGTCCTTACAAGGTGGGTCCTTTCCCTCAGGCTTGCTCTCAGATCAGCAGCTCAGTGACTTTCTAAATTTTGACAAGTTGCATGCAGTCCCCTGGCTTCCCATGAAGCACTGTGCTTTCGCTGCCTCTGAGTCCTGTCTATTCCCTGTCCGCAGCAGCATCTCGGCCTTAGCCCTTGCTGCAGGGTCCCTTTTCCCCTACCTCGTCTTCTGTGATCATGCTCAGATGCTCTTGGGGAAGGAGTAATCTCCCCTTATTCCAGAGGGCTGACGTGGAGGACAGCAGTCAGAGGTTGCACATCTCCCTAAGGGAGCCTCACAGGCTGTGCATACATACTAGCTTACACATAATAAACTACAAATAAAACAGGTATAATATAATGCAGTACCTCTAAGGCTATTATTTCATAAATTATACCCTTTAAGAAATACCATTTCAGTTTTCCAAGTCTGCAGGAAAGCAGCTTTCCACAACAGACCTACTGGAAATCTTGCCTCGACCTGGAGCCCGAGGGAGGCTTGCGGGTGACCTCGGAGGAGCCTGGACTTCCCACACTGCTCTCATCGGTACAGACTCTTATACATCAAAACCAGCTATGAGATCAAGTCACCACATTGCCTCCACACAACACTGTCACACAAAATAGGACTGTTTTTCACCTACAAAGCGCTTCACTCAAGAAATTCAATATAATAAATTGAGAGTATTGGTGAAAGTGCTTGGTATTATTTGCCGTATTTCATGCCTGTAAATGATGGCACAACTTTTAAATTATTTACCCAGGGTTAGAAACAGATTAGTGACAGAAAAACAGTGGCGTCCATAGCTCCTTATACCCATTTCTGATCCCCCAGCAGCAACCAGCGGTCCCTCCTGGGTAAGCATCAGTAGCACTTGATGCCAGCCGCAAACGATGGCAGCACCAATGAGAAACGGTTAACGAAGGTTTGAGATTTCATTTTGGTGGGCAGGAAAATTAAATCTGCAGTTTGTGACTCTTAGGAAATTAAGTCTCTATTAGGAAAGGGTTAAAGACAGATTATGTAAATAGGGATATTGTTATTTGTCCCATATGTAGCACTGTGGAGTGAAGACTGCTTTCTCTCCCTCCCTTTTTTTTTTTTTAGATTTTCTTTTCCACAAATTGAGAGATTAACCTGGTCTCAATTGAAATGGCAGCCCATATCATACCTTCCCTTGATCTCACAGCATGGCTAATAACAGCTGGGGCCTACCAAGCAGGCTTCTTTATTTTTCCTTTATTGTTCCAGGCCACACAACCGTGAACCTTCAGCATGTTATGTACTTAAGCATGGTCAGGTTGATGTCATTATTTTCTTATTGTTGTGGAGCTCCCTGGGTGTTTGCCCATATTCATAGAGAGGGGCTTGTGTGCTCTTTGTAGGTTAACCTTTTAAAAAGGAGATGCTCGACCACTTGCAAATGTAGCCCAGGGCTGTGACATTGCACTAGGCCGATTGGTACGCTTCAAAACACATATTAGCACCACTTGTGCTATTTCATCTTTCTTTTTAATTTTAGCCCAGTCTTGTTAGGTAAATCTTATCTGCGCCACAAGTAAATGCTTGATAGAGCACATTTTTAAAGCCTTTAGAAGGAGGGGGAAAAAAAGTGTGGTTTGTCTGGGTCACTGTGTGCTTTGTCTAAGTATAGGCGTAGCTATTTGCCAGTTTATCTGTCCGCTGTCCCTCCGTCTATCTCTCCAGCTACCTCACAGCAAACAAGCCACGAGCATTAGTGCTGAATTGTGAGAGCTACAGGGAAAAACGCTTCTCTGCATGAACCATAGCCACATTTAGCTTTTACAATCCTATAAAAATTGGTCTACTTGCTATCAGTTCAGCCTAGAAAGCAAGCCGCGGCTCTCAATTGCCTCCAGCTCCGATGTAAGCGCCCCACAATATTTCCGTTTAAACTACAGTGGATAGAAGACACCTATAAAAATATTAATTAGCTTCAGCTGACACCAGATGCAGTTAACATACCGTGTGCCAGCGCTGAAATACTAGAGTTTTTATTAGGTAAGCTAATGTTTACTGCAATCATTAAAGTCTGAGTCATAAAAGGCTGAGCATAAGAAAGATGTTTCAGGTATTATTCCTTTCACATATTAAATGTAAGTTTGTTAAATCCTACTTCCAGGGTTAATTATTTTGGAAGTCGTATTGCAAATACAAGCTTTCAAAGAATTTGGCAAGATTTTTTCATGCACTCAGCGGGCCAAATGTAAATGAGTAAGGAGGTGAATCTCCACCGGTTTCAATAAATTTTGGCCTTGTAACTTTTAAACGAAGCAGATACAAACAGCAGCACAGATTACAGGCTTAATGTCTGAATTATTTCAGTAGCGTCAATTATGATAATGATAGTCCTGACACCAATGTATCCTTTGCTACAGTTTCTTTTGTAGACTGGTTGATCCTTTGCTTTTTTAAACTAAGAGGTCAGGAAGGCGAGCTGTACAGCTGGGCAGCGAGCAGCCTTATGTATCTGGGTCACTGTCAGTGCCCCAAAGGTGTATCTTAAGTTACTCGTGTAATGGGAAGCGGAAGGCTGCCTGTGCTCGTACGCACAAGGATTAGGTTTATGGTTACCACCAGTCTGGATGCACAACTTGCCCTTTCTGTAAAACCTGTGCCACACAGGCAGGAGGTGAAACAAAATGATGCGGGGATCGTTATAGGATGGAGATGGAGTACACTGGTTTTCACATACATAATGAGACCTTTGGAACCTCCTTGTGTCTTTACCGGATACAATCAGGATTGTCATCTTAATGTTTCTTTCAATTATTGTAGAAAAGACAACCAACAATTAGACTTAATTTTTTATAATTTTGGGGGTCCTTATTTATAACTGAGTTCTGATTTTGTAAGCTACCTCGGTACATATGTGCATATGTCTAAGCATAAGGATAAGTTTGTCTGAATCGTTTGCACGTTACCATGCAGTGTGTTTGGTTGCATGGACCATGCTATGTTGCCTTACTCTTCAGACTTGAGTTTACTGAGCCAAGCAGAACCAACC
>NW_008824243.1:7032577-7036816 GCF_000699105.1 Pygoscelis adeliae
TCCTATCACGTGTACAAATTTCACCGGACGATCTGGCTTATTCCAGAGGGGAGCTAGAAGGACAGCCAACATAAAAAAAGTTTGAATGGCCAGGGAGTTTGAGCCTGATGGCAGTCTCAAGTCCCAGGCTAACACGGAGGTGGAGACAGCACCGAACTGGCACTGTGGTTCCCCCTTTTCGTTTTCAGACTTTATTTTTATTGTCAAAAGCCCTTGTTAGTCTACAAGACAATACTCAGTAATACACTGAATTCATTTTTCTCTGACATTTTGTACCTTAGCAATTTCTCCTTTGCAGTGCAAGTAAACTTAATGTTCAGGTAAAATAGTTATTTTCTCTTGAAACTAAAGCTGAATATTTCTTTCTATAAGGAGACATTCTGAGTAACTGTTTTAATTCCCCAAAATGTGTGTGTACTTGTATGTATACATATATATTTATAGGTATACACACATATATATGCCTCACTGAAATGTTAATGTGTAAAGCGTATCCTTACTTCAACTTTGTCTAAGCAAATTTATGATCAGAATCACAAGTGAATAAAAGTAAAATAAAATTAAGATCTCTCCCATATGTATTTTAGTGGTGCAGTTGTAGAGAATGATACACTGCTTTTGAAGTACAGCAATGAACTACGAATTCATTAAAACCTCATCAGTCTAATCTTTGATTATCTTAAGCAGGGTGGTATTCCCTGAATTGTTCTTTGTACGCTTAAAATACTCCATTTACCTGAAGCTCAGTTTTTAAAACTACTTTAATCTTTTCCCAGGTAAGCACGGTTCAGCTATGTAAAACAGAACATTGCATTAACATGGGTTTTATTTTGACTGAAACCCTTCAATATGTTGTTATGCCAAAATCTAGGATCACATTGCCTGTATGAAGCCCATAAAAACTAAAAAAAACTGTAGAAAAAACCAAGGGTTTAGTCCAAAACCTTTTCTCCTTATAAAAATTCTTATTTTTTGTGGACCAAAAAAGATTTCCAATTTTACTGACAAATTTCCAATGTCTTTTCAAACCTTTTGGTTCCATCAAAAACCAAGAAACACAACAATATTGCCAGAAGACATTATTTGCTATGAACCACAGGCTACCATTTGGAAAATGAGACTTGAACAGGACGTCCTTTCAGGTAGCAGCGTGCTCTGTTTATGAT
Source organism: Pygoscelis adeliae (assembly GCF_000699105.1). Classification (NCBI taxonomy): domain Eukaryota; kingdom Metazoa; phylum Chordata; class Aves; order Sphenisciformes; family Spheniscidae; genus Pygoscelis; species Pygoscelis adeliae. The sequence continues at coordinate 7,033,744 of NW_008824243.1, forward strand.
TCCATAAGATCTTTACATATTTGAAATTATTTTCAGAAATATGCTTATGCTTTTTATTTTAAGATCTGATTTTCTTATCTGAACTCTTTTAACAAAGGTATTACGCTAAGTATAAAAGCTGTCCAATTTTTTTCCAACCTTTTGCTTCTCTCTAAACCACGGTCATTTTGTTAGACATTGAAAATGTCTTGATTTAGTTGTCTTGCTATTTTGGGCCTGTCCTGCCCCCTGCAGTGGTAATAAGGATGGGGCTTCCTGCTGGGTCCTGAAGAATACCATTTCACGGCCGCCACATAGCTGGCGGCTTTTATTTATGGAGCCAAGAAAATGAATGGGTATTAGTGTCCAAACATTTCAACATGCTCCTGTGGCCATGCACAAAAGGGACTGATTTGCAGCAAATTTCCACTTATTTTCCAAAAGTATTTACCTTGCAGAAGCTTGGCTGATCGCTATAATGGCATAGCAGAGGGGAAAAATGACCATTTCAGAACCCAATTTTTATATATGTTTCTGAACCTTAAAAGCGCTATACTACTTCTGAATAAAGATAATACTCTTGGTTGCTAGGCTTTTATGAATATGTGGCTAATGCCAGCCGTTTCTTCATGTGTGTCTTTACAACAGATGAAATAGGCATTACCTAAAAGCAGAAAGCTTACTCTGCAATGGGGACTGCATGGGTGAAGGTTCTTGCAAAAGACCAAAGTTAAGGTTCTTTTAAGCCCTGTAAATAGCACTCAGCATGGCACATCCAAGAGGTGTTTTCAACACCTGTACTTTTACCTGCCTGCTGGGGGCAGCACAGGGTGTATGTTACATCTTTCCTAAACTACGCCAGGAAATTTGGGGAAGACTTTCAATCCGTGCTCCACTGTGCAACTGCACGGAACCTGCATCACAATACTCTACCGACAAAACCCGGTGAGATTCACACCACGATACTATACTGACAAAAATTGGTGAGATTTGCACATGACCTTTCAATCACTGAAATTTAATAACCATGAGAGGTTATTAAGATATGGTTGTTGAAAGTTCTGTCCCGACTCTACAAAGTTCAAGAATGCAATTCAAAGTCTTGTGCTCGTGTCTTCTTAAATAGTTCCAGATGAGCTTTTTGGGCAGCAAACTTTAACTGCAGTGAGCATGTGGGTGTTAGATGGTATGAAGGCTTAGTTAGATAAAATGAAGACTATTCTTAGTTCTGCAGGTGTTTGCAGGTACTATATTTCAGGTGCAATTCCATGTATACACACGCACAGGTGGAGATTGTATGCCTGGTGATCCCCACCATAATATTTATAGGAAAGCCACAACAAAAAGAAAAACTGGTTTACTTGTACTATAACATCATTTCTTGGAAGTTCCCAGCAGGTAAGATGTGGAGTCTAGATAATAGAATCACACCACTACACTAGCTGCTATACAAGTTTATGCAGGTCACCAGATATTGCAGTCTGCAACCCTTGAATGTAAGTTTCAAAAGAAACAATACAAGGAAGGAAGACTTGTCAATGACAATATCTTTGCAATATTTTTTCCATTTTATAATTTTTTATATAAGATATTATTCTAGGTATAAACCACATCACTACTGTTTATGGTTGCCTCACCTGCATTGAAATGGAAAACTATCACAAATTATTTCCAAGTTGATTAGTTCCATGTTGTAATCTGTATTTGTTGCCTTTTATCCTGGAAAGTTATCTGGCAATTATAACAACACTCCTGATTTAGCTCCTGGTCTTAAAATGTACCTCTTTTTCCCATAAAACCGGTTTACATAAATGACAAAACCAAAATAAGTGTTCTATTTCACCATAGTGTCTGAATACCTTACAGAGTAAATAGACCCATAAGGAAAAAAAATCTGAAATCCTAGATGTGCAGCAGCACATCTGGAGCTGCTTCATAGTTACAGCAATTGCTCCTTATTCCTTTGCTTCCTATTCAGATTCATTCTACTCAGAGGCTCCATCTCCTAAATCTATTCTCATTCAGGCAATCCCAAAGAAACTGTACACAACATGGGTAAATCCTCTGCAATGAACAACTCTACCTCCTCCTGTTATCCTACCTTCAACTGCTGGTATCAGTTTCACTATATGTATGAAAAAGAGATGGAGGAATCAAGTGGTGGAATAGAGAGCAGATAAATAATCTCATCTGTTTCAACATCCTTCGAACTATGTGTGAGGCATACCAAGAGAAAGAGAGATGGATACGTGAGAGATGCTCTTTCCTTTTCTCACTCCCTAGAGTTTTACAAGATTTTGCTCCTCTCCACGTTGCATGGCAGAATACACCACACACCAGAACCGTGTATTGGAAGGAATAAACAAAAGGTGCAGCTGGAAGAATATCTACAAGTCTCTAAGAAAGGAAAGACCCTTTCTGTCTGCCTTGGTTTCTCCCACTGGGGAATGGATATAGTAAGGTTCACAAGAGAGTGTTGTGAGGGTCTGCTATGAATTCTGGACACGTTGAGTATTTTTTAAAGTTTCCTCTCAGTTTCTGGTCCCTCCTGTAGGCGTGTATGATACTTAATGAAAACCTTAGAACACCTTTAGAAACTACAAATTACTTCACAGCTAATGTAACAATTTAATTTCCAGAAGCAATCAAGGCCAATCAAACACCAGACATAAGTGACCTTTTTTATAACAAACTATAATTTTAAACATTTTAAAAATAAGAATATGCCATTAATCTCCCTAGCTCATAACAGTGCAATTAAGACTGTGAATTGGTGAATTATTGTATTTTAATCTGGTTAAGAATAAACTGTCCTGAAAACTCTCATAGAAAGTAGAGTATATCAAAGCTTGTTCTTCCCACTAAGACTTGATTTCATTCCGTTGTAATGAAGCAGGCAAACTTTAACAAAAATGAATACCTTGCACTTCCTTTTGTTCCCTTTTTTAATATATCTTTGTTTAGTCAATGATTGAGAAAGTCTCTCAAACCCTGCTCAAGGTCCTTTTTTCAATCATTAGAAGTGAATCATCCTTAAACCCCCACTTACTAAAAAGGTTTAATCTTGTCAGGTTAACAAAAAAAAAAGGGGGGG
>NW_008824243.1:7036923-7046888 GCF_000699105.1 Pygoscelis adeliae
GAAGGGAAGGGAAGGGAAGGGAAGGGAAGGGAAGGGAAGGGAAGGGAAGGGAAGGGAAGGGAAGGGAAGGGAGAGGAAAAAGGAGAGGAAAAAGGAGAGGAAAAAGGAGAGGAAAAAGGAGAGGAAAGGAGAGGAAAGGAGAAAGAGAGAAAGAAAGAGAAAGAGAGAAAGAGAGAAAGAAAGATAGATAGATAGATTAATTTTGCTTTTTTTCCTGGGGTTAAGAATTACTTTTATCTGACAACGGCTTTGCATGTTATGGCATTAATTTTTCAATAAATTATAGCACAGGTAGGTGGATTTACTCACACTGCTTGACCAAAGTGTCTGACCTAGCCAGACCTCTGATTGATGAATAGGTTTTCATTTTGTTCTACTAGTCCTATCAGACAAAATAAAAAAACTGGGTGAAAAAGATCCTATTTCATGTAATAGCATTTTGTTATATATCATTAGCACTTAATTCTGTCACCAGTGCCATGTCTGTGTTAACTAGGCCTTTCAACTTAATCCTTTCACACCTCAATGTGACATTCATCTTGGACAATCTCTGCACCAAAACTCTTGGTCCCAAGAAATGAAATAATTCATAGACTGCTGCTATTTAGTGACTCGGTCCACGCCCTCCAAGGGGAGGTCTCTTACAAAATTAAAAATGTGATTAGAAGATGATTAGAGCTACCTTTGATCTCAGCTCCTTAAGTATCAGTACCAGTGTAGCATTCTCCGTACACACTTTAGGAAAGATCGAGTACAAGCCCATGCAACTTGGGCTATTCACCTGAGTAGCTATTGCATACTGAAGTTCATGTGGCTGTTACTTCACTGCTATTGTTATCCAAGGTACTTAGATTTAATTTAGTTCACATACATCTATCTGTAGTATTACACCTTTTCATGGCTGTAGACAGTGTCAGAAGTTTAGGCTTGTTCAGGACCTCTTTTCAGCATGGCTACTAGATTTTGGTGAACTTTATGGTTACACATTGATTGTTTCTTCTATTTGAGCCAGAACTCATGCTTAAGTCCAAGCTTGCCGTATAACCACAATGGTTAAAATGAAATCTGAAATCAGGTGTGGGCCTGGAAGAAGGTCTAGAGTACTGTGAGTAAACTCAGACTCACCCTATCCCCACATGTCGCGGCTCCTGTCCCGCTGCTCCAACCAGCGTTGTGGATAAGACAATCATACACATGGCTGTGGATGGTTGCCTTGAAACTTTCACTTCTACCCCATAAAGCTTTGTGGCAACGTCACAAGGTCTACACAGTCTGTTTTACAAACTGGGCAATCGTGAGAAGGATACTCACTCTAAGTAGGTCTCATGTTAAGGGCTTACCAGTGACTTATATGAAACCTTGTTCCTTCTGCAGGCGTTTATAACTGAGTTGACTTTCAGTCAAGAGAGATGGAGGGCAAAATAGCCAATGATCTGGCTTTGCTTTGCACCTGCAGTTTTGTTATTGCCAATCTTACTGCTTGCAAGGGGAGAATGAGGCAGCAACTAATAAACTAATAAGAGCACACAGTTCTGGTAGTGAGAATTTCAGTGGCTGGCAAAGCTGATCAAAAGGCAGAAAAAGGGTTTGTGAAATTTTAAGTGTTCTGTGTCAAAGGGCTCAAAACTTATCAATTTTTCATCTTTGTCAACATTTCCATGACTTCTAATCAGAATCACAAAGTACATGTAAGAAATACTTATGTTCTGCAGAAAAATATATTTCTTGTATTGTAGTTTTACGTGTGCATAGTACATAACAATTTCTTAGAGATTTAAGCTACTAGACGACGCTGTATTGTGGTACTACTTGTTCGGATTACCCTTGGTGCATGGCATACCCTCTCACAGTTAATTCGTCAAATCACCCCAGGGGCATCACTCATTTGAATTTCCCTTCCAAAGCGACTCCCTCAAGAAGTGAATTTACAAAACTATTTTCTTCTTTGGAAGAAGTTTGGTTCTTCTCCAAACCAGTCAGAGGTCATGTAAGAGGCAAGAATCAATTCAAATGACCTAATTACAAGATTGGGACCCTAATTTATGAGAAGTTTTTATTTTTACATTTCATGCCACAACAGCACTTAACCATGTTTTGCACATGCTTTTGCTTTTCAGCCAAGGACTATCATTATGGTGTCCATATCTTTGTCCCCTTCCGCACTGTTTTGATGCCAGCACACTGGGTCATGTGCTATTTGGACTGCAAGTTCTTTGAAGCATAAGCTGGATATTCCTTAACTAACCAATGATGTATTTAGTAAAAACAGGAGGTAGGTAGCAGGCAAAAACTAGTCATAGAGTCACTTTTTTTCATCCTTCTCTCTACAGAAGTAGTTACCATTAATTTTGAAGATCCTGTTTCTGACTTTTATCCTAAGTATAATTTCTTGTTTGGTTGGGTTTGGTTTTGTTGTTGGGTGTTTTTTGTTGTTGTTGGGGTTTTTTACACCTGGCATCTGTCTGGAATCTTTAGTCTGAATTAAAGTTACATTGCAAGTGCCTTACCTCGGTTGCAGTGAATGTATATCCAGAGACATTCCACTGGTTCCACTGGCATCAGTCCATATGTGCACAACTGTAAATGACATGAAAAAAATCTGGCCTCTGATATCAAAAAGGCTATTTATGCACTTTCACAAAGGACAAAAGTCTTATAACTTTGGGTCTACACAGAAATGAGACACAAATATGTTAGTGAAAAGCCCCAAGTTTTCTAAATGTAGATGAGCACAGATTAAGAAAGCAGTAATTAATTTCCTTTGACCTCAAGCTGAAATTCCTTTCTAAAGCTGTCATAAAGAGAAAGAGGCCAGAGAGAAGAAGTGAAACTGTGTAACAATGCAATTAAACCCTTGTAATGAGGTCAGCCATTGGACTTGTTGCAACTGATATCATTATAGCAATGAGGAGGCATTATACGATGGCCTGATTTTTTACAGGATTCATTTTTTTCTTTAACTCTTTAACAGTCAGATATGTATTCTATAGCATTATAAAATAATTGTTGTTAGCGGCCAGAAGAGTAGGCACAAGCTTTATTGTCTTACTAACACTATTTCATAAGTTCTGGTAATGAATGCATGAAAAAATTTGGCAAGAGTGGAATACAGGACAACTTTGATACAGACAACCCTTCACTCAGACTCTGTGTCATATTTGCTGTTAGAGCTTCCTCCCAGAAAGCAACTCCACTCCCTCCAACAATGGGAGAGTAACTTTTAGCAATCCGCTGACAATTGGTGGTGGGTAATACTTGACTCATGGGAGTTGTGGTGCTCAAGGAAAACATGAGCAGACCTGTAGGACTAACCTGCCAGAAAGAATCCTAAGTAGTCTGGATCTCACTTGAAACTTGTTTATCCATTGAGGGTGCTGGGAAAAGAATTTGCTCTGCTGGAAGAGTATTCATTGGTTTCACGTGGTCTGCAAATGTCAGTTTTGATTGTCTGGCTAGGCATTAAAAAGAAATAAAAAGTTGTGAAACTCAGATTTGGGCCCAGATTCAAGGACATTTAGGTAAGGCATATTTTACATAAAGCTTTCATTAGATAAACGATCAGTTTTTCAAGTGGGAATCTAAGCTTAATAATTTTCCCTTTCTGGAGGGGGTGTCCTAAGTATTGGGCCTGCAGATGACAACCATCTCTGTCATTACCTCTCTGACTCGCTCAGATCCCCTACAATTGAACTCACCTTACCCATCTCCTCAGCAACTATTCCTAGATTGACGGTTCTTCCTTCAGCATGTTTATATGAGTGATTCCTTCTTAGTCCTTGTAAGATAGGGCTTGGGTATTTAGGTTTAAAAGATAGTTCAGGGTTATGAATCCAAAGTGGCTGTAGGTATTTCCATCTTCTAGAATATTTCAATCATACCTATTTCTCTATTTCCATGCTTATTAGTTTAGGTGTCCCCTTGCTCAGTATGGTGGTTCCTAGCTTGAGATGCCTTGCAATAGCATAGAGAATACGCATACTGAACTCGGGAAATGTGTATTCAACTATGGAAACAGGGGAAACTTACATCTTGCAGCAACTAAATCCATTCGTTTATCTTAGAATCACTTAGTTCACATACCAAGGAAATCTTTGAATCAGTCCAAATTTTATCCCAGTGCTCTGCCATTTCCCCATGAAGTTTTTATGGGATCAGCAAACTGCGTACACTGCTGAAGGAACGTACCCATACCAGAAGCAGGCGCTACTTTAGCCTGTTGCAGATCTGCAACCTGCTGGGCAGAATTAAATTACCTTACATGTCAGAAAGGCTCTTAAGAAAAGCAAGAGAGAGCCCAGTTCAGCTACTGTTCTAGCTGGAGGAATACATTTGCAGGGTAAGGAGAGAAGAAGTTAATGGAGAAAAATGTTAGCTTATTGGGGCCTTAATTAGTCATATCCCGTTTATTCCTTAAAAAGCAATTGGAGTAAACCCAAAAAGGAATAAACTGAGGCATTTATATAATGCCACGGAGAGGAGATGATTGCTTGATGAAGAGTCTGTTCATTGACTTCAATGGGGCAAGGAGCTTTCAGACTTGAGCTGCCTCTTTCTTGAGGCTTCAGTTCTTCTGGTCCTTGAAAATGTCAATCCGTATATGAAAGCATAAAAAAGAAATCCAAACTGATACCAAGCATTTCTAACTCTTCCCTCCACATTCCTCAAATTGTTCACCTGAAACCAGCTTGAAACAAAAGTTTCAAGTACTTTTACTTTTTCTGAATAAGTTCACCATCCCCTATGTGCATATTATACTTTTAAAAGAACTATTAGAAGATGGCTTACTAGTTGGAAATAAAGAAAAGGCACCATTTTCTTGCAGTTAGAGGACTCAGTCACCAATTCAGATCCCTTTCCTTTTACTAGTGCAATGAGTCATCATGTGCCTCAGTTTCCCCCCAGTGAGTACAGTACTTACTGACCTCCGCAGAAAGCTGCAAGCTTTCTGTTAACCTCTGTATTAAGTGCAAAGCCATAGCATTATTAAAGACATTTTAAACAGAGACAGCTGAGTGATGTCCTATAAATTGTCATTTCTCTCCAAATGGACCACAATATAATATTTCCTCCAGAAATGCATTTATTATTTAACACTTTTCCGTGAAAGGTTTCTTTTACATTGCAAATGCTCAGAGTTCTTTCATAGGTCTTAGACTATTGACCCTTTACCTTAAAACATGCTATTAATGCTTAACGCTGTTATTAGTATTCAGGGAAGTAATGATTGGTACTAAAATGGAAATGTGCAGTAAAAACACCTTCTATTTTGTAAAATAATTATGTAGCCTAATAATTATTTCATACGATTCTTTTTGATTGATAGGGAAAGGGCACCAAGAAGTTTGGAACCATGATTCTTTAAGGTCTACGTTCAAATCGCAGCCACCAACACCGTTGTTTCCGACAGTTACATTTTATAAGAACGGCAACAGGATGATCCCTGATTCTGTTTGGATGAGGGTTATATCAGATAAGGTATACTTAATTAGCTTTTTTTTTCTGAATGGCAAGGAATTATAATTCTGTAAAGGGCAGTACAGCGTTCTTGCAATTTCCAAGTAAGTCACTGGTACCCTGGAGGTCAAATATAGTTCAAGTCTGCAGTGAAGTGAGACTGCCTCCTTCCACTCTGCTGTCAGCGCACCTGACCCTAACCTGGTAAAAGCATCCCTAGTGGTGCCAAAGAGGCCTTTCCATTCTCTGTGTACTAACTACACTGGTCTTTCACATTTAAGGCTGCCAGATAAATGTCAAATCGCAATGTTCTTATGATGTTTAATGGGAACCAGGCTGAGAGTGCTTGAACTTGTTTCACTTTGGAGAAGTTTTTGTCACTTTGGCTTAGATGGAAAAACAAGTTTTAGATCAATAATGTACATAAATGAAGTAAATTCACTGAGCTGGGCTTTCTTAGCTGATTCGCTGCTTGCTAAAAAACTGGAAAACCTATCTAGCTGCATGTGTCTGTGTGTAGTACAGAAATAGCTACAAGATTATTGTTCCATGTTTTACAAAGATGGCTAGTTCTAGCTCTATTCTTTTTTGAGTGCATAATATTAGAAACTTTTATAGTTGTTTTCATCACAGATTTTCAGACTCTGAGACAGCTATAGCTGGGTGTCTGTATGCATGTAGAACTATTTTAAACTATTTTTGCTGGGCCTGTTTTGTTGCCAATTTTTCCTTCAAACACTGTATTAAAATTGAAAATAATAAATTTAAGCCAGGTTTACTACTCGTGATACTACAGCAATGGATTGCAAATGAAAGGAAAATTACAGCTGCAAATAAGTAGTATACATGTACACAGATAAATTAATTGTTTGTAAACAAATTTAAACAAATGTTGACATGAATTTGGAAGAAGTACTGAGAAGACTTTCTCATCATAACGCTGATGAAGACAACAGCTGCTGACGTCTTTCCCTCTACCTTTACCAGCAGAGATTCCTAAACAGGGAGAGAAAGGAGCCAACACCCACCATCATTAAGAATCCTGTTCATCACTCAGTTAACCTGGGAGCTATTCAGATATTAAAGTGATAACTGCCACAGTAAAACGTCAAGGCCTATTTAAGAGTTGCGGAGAGGAAGAAAGGAGACACTCCTGCCAATCCCACCTCAGCTACTCAGCCGAGAATTCTCTGGGTGGAGCACAACTACTCTCCTGGATCCCTACTTCAGTTCCTACACAACTACCGAAAGATATCAGCAGTGCCAATAAAAGCAGTAAAACACCAGCAGGATCAGCAGTAGGAGCAACAGCTGGCCAGATATAAGAAAGGAAATAAAATGTACCATCTGAGGGTAATCAAGGGATTAGTTATGACTCATGAGTCACAACTCCTTTCTGGACAGACTCCTGCTTTGATCTAGCTACATATGGCCCTTTGCTCTGGTTCTGTGTTAGAAAGAGCAAAAAGAGAAACACAGAAAGTAAGTGTTAAATGGAAGCAGTAGGTGTGAGATATTTGGAGCTATTTATACATTAACTACTTTGGGACAATTAGCTGGATTCAGAATTACATGTTTTACTACATAATTAAAATTCAGGTAAGTATTTACTTTTGTAGAAGACGTTATAAAATTAATAAAGAAGAATGTCAGTCATCTACCTAAGACATTACCAATGACGCCACTAAGAGAGATGGGAGGCAGGGATAAAGGATATTTCAAATGTTTTATGAATATTTTGTCACATTTGTCTTAATAATGTTGCAGTAAGTAATGAAAAATGGAAAGAACTGCCTTATTTCAAGGTTGAATTTTTCTGTTTTAACTTCTATTAACTCTAATCATCTTGGGTTTTAAGCTACGGGAAAAACTTTTTGTTAGCTGTTAGAAACGTCTTGCAGACCACGAGTGAGCAAGCTTCTAGGCTTCTATCAGGCAAGTTAAGTAAACTCTCTAAGTTTCTCAGTAGGAAGAGTATTTTCGAGATCTCAAATAATTTCTGTCTCCTCAGAATCCTCTTAAATGTTTTTTTGTTGTTTTGTGGTTTTTTTTTTAAGTGACTTTACTCTTTTTCAGTGCTCCCTTTCTTGTACATTGAAGAATCTCACTTACCCTCTTGTACTAACTCTTGCGTTCAATTACAACTACGATGACTATTGGTCTTTTTCAGAAGTTCTCCTTTCTCCAAGCTTATAAATGTAATTTACATTCTTGTTCCTAGATGTTCCCAAATGTAGATGCATGACTCTACATTTACATTTAGCTGTGATAATACAGTGTAATCTCTATAAAAATATATAACTAACCCATTCCTATTGTTATTTACAAATTAGCATCTGCAAATTCTATTTGGAGGTTTATATCTTCTCCAAAATATTAACTTTGGGCTATATGCCGATCTGTGTGGAACCATATTAAAAATACACCAGTGAATGATGATTTCTCATTTAGAAGCAGATTTTTAGATCAACTAACCAATTTTAAATCTCCTTGGTAGGGACTACATTGATTTTTTTATTACACTAATTTTTGTAAGAAAGCCATGCAGTGTCAAATCAGTCACAAAATTTTCATTCTTTCAGAGCAATTACTTTTACCTGTTGGAGTTGATATCAATTCTAAAATGTTTAAGGACAGTATAAGTCTGCTCTGACAGTGCTATGGTTTCAGTTGGACCTGAAACTAGTTCACAAATATGTAGAAGTCTTTTTTCAGTGCTATCACACACATTACAACTCCTCCTACAGATTATGCAACGATGCAAATGTACATTCCAATAATAACAGCATAGACATGTGGTTTCATATATGCCAAATATATAGAGAGCCTATATATAGAGGGTATATATTTAGCCCTTACTTCCATCACCCTGTGAATGCAATGCCAGAGGGAATAATTAAGGGGCAAGACTGGTTGACCTAGACATTGGTTGACCCGCCCGACAGGCTTTCAGACTGAATTCTCTGGTCTGCTAAAGAAGAAAGCCTCACAGAGTGTCTTTAAAGCAGCCATGGAAGACAAAAAGAGGGTTCCCTAGCGACTCTGTGATGATGTAAGTCTGTCAGAGATGGCTCAGCTATTTGCCATCACAAGGCATTTCCTGCCCCCAGCATAAGAGGACAGTCATAAAGTCATATATGGAAGGCAGAATGGGAACTGAAAGTAGTGAACTTCACTACCTTAAGTCCTTCAACAGCAAAAGTAGACTTTCCCCTTTGTAACCAGAACCATGTGAATCTGAACCGTCAGACCCTTGTTGTTTCCCACTTTGTTCTGTGGCTTTGACATACTAGGAAAATGTGGCTTGACGGTCTTATTATCCAAACAATAAATCCATCACAAGCAACAGTCTGTCAGACTTCTATTAAATCTAATTTTGGTACCACTGAGCTGTTTCCAGAACGGTTATCTGCCACAACCCAGTCCAAACAAGAGGACCACCACCAGTAAAATTTGTTTGGTCTTTACAATTAATTTGTTCCTGAATGAATCTATGGTGAATCTGTTGAATCTGCACCAAAAATACTGCAGAGGTGGCATTGGGATTTGCCCATAAGGCTTGTGTGGAGACTACTCGTTTCACACAGACAAGTCATCAGATACTAAAAACTTCAGTTTGCTGATTGATACAGTCTGAATGGAATCTCCAAATCTACTAGAGAGATGAAAGTCCCTGTGTCAACTCATTAGTCACCTTCTCTTTATCGTTAGGAAATGTAAAGCAGTAAGTTTGCAGGAAAGATATTCATTACTAGACCCCAGCTGGAGCCTTTCAAGATCAGGGATTAAAAAGCACATAAACTCACTGTTTCCAATTAGGCACAAATGTCTTTCTCTTCTCTCTTCCTTGGCAATCATATGACTTGCTCTGGATGTGGCTAAAATGACACATTTTGGCAAACTACTTGACAACTTTTTTGACTAGATAACTAATAGATTCAGCTTATTAATTTCTGTCATGAGTTAACCGCACTTATCATGCCCCCACAAAAAGGCTTCTATAATACCCCTTACAGTGTAACCTTTTCCTGCACTCCCTAGCAATTCCCAGCTCAGGGACTGAATGTAGGACATGGAGTTTTCCAGAAATGTAGGACATTTCTGGCTGAACATGAGCCGGCAGTGTGCCCAGGCGGCCAAGAAGGCCAATGGCATCCTGGCCTGTATCAGAAATAGTGTGGCCAGCAGGAGTAGGGAAGTGATCGTGCCCCTGTACTCGGCACTGGTGAGGCCGCACCTCGAATACTGTGTTCAGTTTTGGGCCCCTCACTACAAGAAGGATGTTGAGGTGCTGGAGCATGTCCAGAGAAGGGCAACGAGGCTGGTGAGGGGTCTGGAGAACAAGCCTTATGAGAAGCGGCTGAGGGAACTGGGGTTGTTTAGCATGGAGAAAAGGAGGCTGAAGGGAGACCTCATCGCGCTCTACAACTACCTGAAAAGAGGTTGTAGCGAGGTGGGCGTTGGTCTCTTCTCCCAAGTAACTGGCGAAAGGACGAGAGGAAATGGCCTCA
>NW_008824243.1:7047594-7056534 GCF_000699105.1 Pygoscelis adeliae
TTTCTTTACTGAAAGAGTGGTTAAACATTGGACCAGGCTGCCCAGGGAAGTGGTTGAGTCCCCATCCCTGGAAGTATTTAAAAGACGAGTAGATGAGGTGCTTAGGGACATGGTTTAGTAGGCATGGTGGTGTTGGGTTGACGGTTGGACTCGACGATCTTGGAGGTCTCTTCCAACCTTAATGATTCTATGATTCTATGATTCTATGGAGCAGAAGACAGTCAGATCTAAAAAAACCAAACAAACACAATCTCCACAAGCCTGGTGGCCTTGCAATGAAAATTCAGGTTTCCAAGATTTCCACATCAGGCAATCTCCAAATGACATGCAAGACAATACATCAAATCTCAGGCATGAATAGTACAAGATCTTTTTCCCATTCTCATCAGTTTTATGAAGTTTTTATGACTCCTCTTACTGTATCTTAAGTGTTTGGGTTTTCTTCCCAGGTCAAAGGCATGCAGCTTATACAGTCCAACTTTCTTTAGAGAAGGTCACCATATTTCAAAGGCACAGTTTTTAAGGCTGCTTAGAAACCTTTCTTAAGGAAACTGTCTACCAAATTCTGCCTTACGACTAAAGCTGAATTCCAATGGATACTCACTCATAATCCCAGTAGAGTCAATGAGACTTCTGCAACTGATCATCAAGTTTCAGTCCTTTGTACATTGCAACTATTTTTTCCAGTAGATTTTTTTAAAGCCTGTTTCCAAGTAAAGGATAAGGTTCAAAAGAAAATGTTAATGCTTTTCTTTCTTGAATGTCTGATCAGACTGGCTGGGAAGAAGGAATTGGTGTACAATTTTGTTCCTGTTAATTTTGTTAATAGTCTTGTGCTGCGACTTGTCTAGATGCTTTGTGACTACTGCTGGTCTTTTTTTTTTTTTCCCACTGACATGCTCTTGACAAGGATATCATTATGACATTCTGTAGTAACAAGCATTCTTCTGTTCAAATTTATATCAATTAGTTTGGGACAGTAATTCAATTGGACGGCCCACTGGATTTTGAAAGACTCGCAACGATGTCAAAGTGGCGACCTTTTTCCTCCACTCTCAGCCAAAAGCCATTTTTTAACAAGGAGCTCTTGAAAAGAAATGCCACTTTGATAATTAGTTATTGATCACGGACAATGTGGCGACGAATACCATCGGATTAGCCAGACGCCAGTGGGTCGCGACATGAGGGTTTCCTTATCGCAATAATCTATGAAAAGAAATATAGAATAAAGGTCATTAAGGCTTCTGCTTTGGGAACATAACCCAGATAATTTAACTTCCTTATTAAAAATAGAAATACCAAAGCATTCTGGATGCACTTAGTTTTGTAATGAACCTGTTAAAAAAACTTCTGGCTAAAGAAAATTTGGGAAGTTACACCCTTTAGGCAACTAAACTTAAAATGATTTTGGTAAATTAACCCTGCTTTGGCCAGCAGTCTTACCTCACTAAAACACCATTATCTTTCCTACCCTACAATGTCCATTAGAAAGTATTTTGGATCTGTGCATAAAAACACCATAACAATTATAGACCTAAAAAATAATGGACTTTTTTTTTTCCATCTAATTTAGGAAGCACTTCAAGGCGTGCCTGAAATTGCTTTATATAAGTTATTTAATGGAGAAAAAATGGCAAAGAACAATTTTATTGCACTTAAAAGAGCAGAAAAGAGGAAGGAATCCATTAGTTTTAGGGTTTCTTTCCAGAATATTAATGAAACATAGCTATGCTGAAATGTGCAAGAGTATACAACTACCTGGGCTATAATGTTGGCTGACTTGAGAGACTATTAGGTAAGCACTGAAGAAATACAACCATTTTTGAGGTATGGGGGATAACGTTAGAGCCCCATTGTAATTGAATTCTTATAACACCATAGGTAATACCCATACATGATTGGACTACGTAGTACTTTACATTAATAAATATATTACTTACAGATCATCATTTCAAATTCAGCACAGGGCTTTATTACTTTATAGGCTTGCCCAGAATAGTTATCATTTCAGTGTGCCAATGAGATAGAGAAGAAACATTATGATGAGAGAAATAAAAGTCCAGAATGATTGACATACATAATGTCACATAGGATATCAGAAGTCTGCAAGTCTAAAAATCAAAGCCAGATTACTTTGTTTCTCATCAGACAAAGTGGTTTTCTTATAAACTGGTGACTAGTGGCACTTAAAGCAGTGTGAGTAGTCTGATGCTAGTCAACATTCCCCAAATTAAATTGGTATTATATCCACTTACTATTGCATAATTCCTGTCTGTTTCAGCACACAAAAAAATGATAAAACGGGCACCAAGACAAGACGGACCTCTCAAACCTGAAAGTTTTTTCACATAGGTTTGGAGTCATATTGATGGGGAAGAGTGACGTACCCATTTCATGGGTAATAAGCATCCATTCATTCCAGGGAAAAAGAACCTCACATTATTAGACTGATGAACCTGTCATGAACACAATATTAATTTCTTCTTGTATTCAATATTATTTTGTAAAGTTCATTATTAATTCAGTGTCATTTTATTGTTATTATTAAACTACTATTATTTTAATTTATGACAAATTAGCTTTTCGAAGAGCTTCCAGAGATTAATTTTTATACCGCAGTGTGTATGGAAACATTCTAAAAATGTATGCAAGGTAACAATTAGAACAGTTACTCATTAGCTTCATAAAGGTAATCTGTTCTAACTTCCATGATCTGAAGGTTGTTTCATTTTATTACTGTGACTGCGTGAAATACAGTCTTAAGGAGGAAACTACAATTTCATTGAAGTTGAGGGCACTGTGTGCCCACCACAAAGGTAACGTGATACAAAAGTTTTGCTGTTGGCAAATAAGGATAATTCTGCAAGGTGGATGTTTCATGACCCTTTTCTGCTGTTATCTTGTCATGGGGACTCTGGCAACATAATTCACTTTTAGGTGGCTTGTTTTTCTGCCTGTCTATTGTGAACTGATATTTTATGGTTCAGATTAAGACCATTAAAAGAATAATTGCAACGCTGTTCTGAGCTGCGAAGAGAGAAACGTGAAGCACTCCAGCTGACAGCATGCAGATGGTTTCTGGTCTTCCCAGTTTTCCTTTTGTAAGCAGGAAAGACCTACTATAACCTTCTTCAGGTAACCAGCAGCACCCATTTTTCAGTATACAGATGAACACATTAGCACCTCTTTCTGAATCATTATAACTTATGCCTGAAAGCTTTCACTGCATGCTATAAAAAAGATCCACAGAGCACATATGCACATGCAGAATCTCTTCTTGTGAGCACAGGGTAAGGAGGAAAAACTATTCCAGTGCAGTGTACCTATCCAGTACACAATTCAGTTTATCAATTCTTCTCTGCTTTTTAATAGCTGGACCCTGAATATTTCAGAAACCTCTCCCTTTCCTGACATGCAGACAGGCCATTCAGGGACAGTGGAGCTGACCTTTTCAATGAAGAAAGATCACGAATGCAGTGGGACATCTGTCCTTCCTGACCACTGGCCACAATCTCTGGAAATCTTCTGAATAGGATAATGGTATTAATATAAATATGATCATCATTAAAATAAAGCATAAGATACATCTCTTTAGCTGAGCTTACATCTTGCAATCTCGCCTCAGCGCGTCATAAAGCAATGGAAAGAATACTGTCCGTCAGACTGGTGGTTTGTGTAGATACCATGGTGATGGGCGTGTGATAAGATACGGTTTATTTTTACAACAAGGCAATAATTCTTACTTACCTATTTCCCCCAGGGTGTTCTGAGGACTAATCAGTTAGTGTTTGCTCAAATCTGTAAAAGGCCATATAAGTACTAAGTATTATTATTATTACCTTATTATGATATTGACTTTACCACATTGAACTGCAGTACTTTCCTCTACTTAGGTGTAATATTACTGTGAAGTGTTTATATTCCCATAATGTAAATGTTTCCTTTTGAAGGTGAGTTGAATAGCTTATTGTTACATGTGACCCACAATATAATTTATTTACCTGAGCCAGGAGACTCTCAAAATGTATTCTAGGGACCTTTCCAGTTAGATTTACGCTTTTACATTCTCAGTTTGTCCTGAACAGTGTTTGTTGACATGCATTTCCGAAAACCTGTTTGGCCAATCCATACAGCCCTCTAGGGCCCTGTGTTTTGCTGCACCAGTAGGCATGCTGTCATTATTTTGGCACTGAAATATAGCTGACTGTAAAAGCTGGGCTGCTATTCTGTTGCTGAATTCACCTGATCTGGAAGTGCCTAGCCTTGTCCTGAGAGCAAAGACTTAACAACTGTACAAAGTGAAACCTGCAGTCCCGTGCACTGATTAGCACTTAAGCCAAGTGCCAGCCTGCCCCCCACTCCCCTCCAAAAACCCCACAAAGCTACCTGATCTGTCAAGTTTGCTCTTAGTATCTGTGTTCCAAGCTGACAGATATTTACTCTCCTCCCCCCCCAGCCCTTACATCTGGATCAACGGGGACAGGCTTTCCACCCCTCAGAAGATTCACTTACATTAAGTGGCGAGGTGGAAGCAGTGAATGAACAATAGACGGCTGTCAGGCTCGACAGCAGGGCATGGATGTATGAGCGTGGAGCTGACAGCGAGGGCCTCAGAGGGTAAACTGCTTTGCTGGAACTAATTAAACAGATGAAATTATTACATGAATATGCAGATGTTGTTTACATTTTACCATATGGTATTATTTCAGGTAATAACTCGCAGGAGGATCCCTTCCTCTCATCAAGAGGAAACGAGTTGAAAAGGAGGCTCCACGTGTCACCTTTCAGTTGCTAGGCAGACATTGATATGGCAGGCTTCTCTCCAAGTCGCAGGGAAACTCTTCTTGTAGCTATATGACACCAGAGAGGATTTGCATTCTTCCTACTATGCAATGTTGGAAGAGATTATCTTTTATTAAGCGTAAATGTTAGGGTTGCAACATTTTTTCCGTTATGCACAGAAGGCATGCACTTTTCCAAACGTTGATTCCCAATGTGTGCTTTACAACTGAGATGCTGCCAATCCATAGTCCATAGGTAAGGACTGACAGATCTGTCCAAATATGTAGAGGCTGGTAGTATGACATTTCTGCAAAGTCTGACATGTGGCTGCGCTGGTTAGCATTTACTGCTTTGCTAACCTGAAGTGCTGATAACAGAGGCAATTCCTTTTCAATAAGTTTCCATTCATCATACTGAAAAGGTTGCTCTCTAGAATTATAGAGGCACAAGACTACTGTATCCAACAGTATAAAAAATTACTAATTATATGCATTTAGGATGGGTAGTCAGCTAGAATCTGACACGACAAAATTGCTGTACAACCCAGGCAAAGATACATACTGAGAACAAGCTACACTGCAAACATTTCCAAAAAGCGTTAACTATGGAAGCACGACAGTGGTGGCCCATAGCCAACACAGTGCTGGAACTGCCTGGTTTGGGAGCTACTCATTACCAGATAAATTCAGGAAGGATAACTGCAGATATGTAGCCATACTTATGCTGTCTGCACCCAGTCTCTGATGAAAAAGTGTCACAAATCTTGAACAAATAAATATAGATGTAATTGCCAGACAAGACTAACAACCCTACTCATGAACAGATGATTTTGCAGCAACGTCTACTTCTTAAAGATAAACATCCGACTGTCCAGTCATTTTGCTACTATTCAAAACTCCCATCCTAAAACAATTCAATATTAATACAAGCGATACCTCTTTCAGGCTGATTTAGCATCTCATTTCTACAATGACCATTTTCGTACCCTCTGAGTGGTCAATGGCACCACCTTTTTGATTAGATGCACAAAATATCTTTCTATTACTCTCTTTATTGCTTCTTCTAAATGTTCCTAGCTGATATGTAGACTGACCATATTGATCTTTCCCCAAAGACTCAAGTACCAGATATGCTTCTGTAGCTCATTGATAGGGGATAATGCCAAGTTACATCACCACTGCACTGACAGATTGGTTGCACATTGCCACTGATACATTTGGCTTCCAAATATCTTTCTTAGGTACATCATTTTAGTAGATCATTGGGGTCACTGTGACCTGTATCATTTTAAGATGCAAAGACATGATGTCAGTGGTGCAAAATGTGGTCTTGATTCAAGCTATCATACTGTATTTTTGAAATAAGAAAAATGTTTTCTCTTTACCACTATTTCCCCTGTAAAAATCCAACTGAATAGCCAATATAACTGCCTCTGGCCATTCTGAGTGCGTGAGCAAGGAAAAAACCAACCAGGTCTCCTTGACTTAGAGATAGATAGCTTTATATGGAGCCAGTGTTATAAGTTCAGAAAGGATTTCTTTGACTTTGTCTTCTGACATAAACATTTAGCAGTATAACATATATATCAAAACAAAACACAACAGTTCACTTTATATACATTCCCTTTGGAGAGGAGGTGAGAAAACAAACACAGAACAGATGTTAGTCATGCTTAACGTACTACTGCAGGGTACTCGGATACTAAGGTGATGAATATGGTAAAAGAAATGAGTATTTTCTTCTGCAACCGCTACTCCTAACTGACAAAAACACCAATGAGAAGTGCTTCATTCCTCTGCTCATCAATGCATCACCTAACAAGCAAACACTGAAGGTGAACACTCTGGGTTTTCCTCAGGAAACTAGCACACAACAAACGTTGCTACTCATTACTGACTGATATCCACCTTTCCATCCTCATTTGGTATTGTTGAAAGTTTGCTTTGATCACTGAAAAAAACACATTCCTCTGCAATAAAGTAAATCACTGCAGCAGTTAGGAAAAGTTTCTGTAAATTCCTACAGATTATCTTGTCAAAGTCTTTGTCTTTCTTGTTTTATTCATAACATTATATATTATATTATACAAAGAAATCTTGTTTTAGAAAACTATTAATTTTTCACTAGAAACTAGTCCTCTGGGTTGCAGGGCAAGCCACAGGTTTTGTTGGGCACACAGGGGGTCCATTTATCTCATCCCTGCCCGAGACCTGCCACTGCACATTTTTTTATAACCACAACCACCTCTTTCCTGCTAACAAAGACACCGGGTTGTGGAGCAGGTCTGATCTCTCGTCATGAAGCTTATTGTCTGCCCACAATGTATACTGTGTTTCCTGGCCCTACTGAAAAAGAGCCCAGGGGGACAAAGGCAACAGCTTGGAAATAAATTCAAAACTTCAGTATCAGGATAAGAGAAGAACTTGGCTGTGAGGGATCAGAGGTGTGGATGAGGGAACAAATGAAACAAGAAGTGCTACAACAGGAGCTGAGAACGTCCTGTTGTTGGCATCATGGGAGGTGCAGAGCGACTGCACACAGATCACCGAGCAGGCACTGCCTAAGGCTGTTACTGCTGAACAGAAATCGTGATACAGCTATTATTAATAATAATATAATGGTGCTCAGAGGTCTCTTGATGGTGTTAGAAGCAGCAAATGAGACACTAGATGAGGCCTGGAGAATAAGGTCCTACTTTATGCCTTTCCATCTTTTCCCATTTACCTCTATCAGACAGGCTTTCTACAAGTCTGTATTACTTCAAAGCCCTATATGTTGTATAATCTGAACACAGACTATGTAAGTAATGTGTAAATGCAAGAACATAAGTATATATCTATCTAATATCCATAAAATTCACCTTTTCTTCTATTTACTACAACACTGAATCACTACCAGTCATTCACTGGACTTTTTTTCCCCACTCACTAACATGTCTAAAATTCCCCATCTTAGTCTTCTGGCTGTCATGCTGTTCCTTTAGTGTTACTGTACTGCTCTCGTCAGCTCACTGTCTGGCTATTGTGAACTCATGTGGACACAACTGTGCTTTCTTTATGTTTGGAAAAAGTCCAGCACATTAGTGTTACTAAAAAAAATAGAAAGTAGGTAAACTTTGTTTTCATTTGTTCTTACTCGTCTTTTGTTCTTCTTCCAAGAAATCAACTCCGCTTGGCAGGCAATAACTGTGTAAGATAACTTACTAACACTGTAAGACATACAATTAAAATTAGCATGTTCATTGAGCACACATGTGATTTATCATGCAGAGTTGAGCTAAACTGCAGCTTCTTACCTCCACTAGAAAGTCCCAGCAAGCAAAGGGCAGCAGAATATCCATTTGTTTTCCTCATACCAGATTCTGTTTCAGAGTTTCATACTTTAGTATTTTGCCACCTGAGGTTTAAACTTTCCCTAGTGCATACAAAATGAAATAAATCGAGTCATAACAAAGACAGATTTGGCCTGAAGTCTCTTGAATGAAGGCCCAAACCTAAGAGAAGAAATAATTCAGAAAACTTTGCATTCAAAATAAAGTGATATAAAGGAACTGATGTGTGTTCCCAACATGGAAAAGCCACAACTGTGTAACATTTCATTTGTCCAAACTTCATGATGATCTGTGTTGAAGAGGAAAAACTAATGCTAGATCTGGAACTGTGTTGATTTCCATTACAGTATTTCACTTTAATAGACGTGATATATCAACTAGGGTTTTGTCTTGTTTTTTTCTACAAACATTATTGTGTTGATATCTAGGGGGGAAGACAGATACTTTGAGCTTTATGTATTATGTAGAATTGTTTTCAGGTTGTGCTAAATTCACAAAGCAAAACAGAAATCTGCAAAACGTTCCCTTTGCCTTAAATACCATTCCCAAAATTTCCAAGTCTTTTCACAGTTGCATTTTGGCTTTCCATCAAGTGAAAGCATCTCAGATTCCTAGAAAACAGCAAAGAGATATTTCTTACACTGTATAGGGAGGAGAGAGGGCTTCAGATATGAAGCAACAAATAGTCCAAAAATTGCAGACAAATACAAGAAAAAAATAATTTAGAAGTATTTTGGTTTGGAGAGAGGTTTGAGGACCAGCCTCTGTTTGAAAGCCCATAAATTATGGCCCTTAGTATTTCAGCATCCCCATCCTGCAAAGAATTA
>NW_008824243.1:7056573-7066749 GCF_000699105.1 Pygoscelis adeliae
CACACAGCCCAGAGCAAGACCGGGGCTCTTGTTTTGTGCAGTTCAGTCCTGAAAGGAGCTAGGAGCCAGATATCTGGGAAACTAGGTCAGGGTTGTAGGCACCACCTGCTCATCTGCCCATGGACATAGTCATCTGCTCTATGAAAACTGCTTCCCAAGGATGCACCAGTGATACAGGCTCAGAGAAATGCCTTACGACTGCTTAATGTTTTGTGTTTCCAAATAACATGAGTTAACAGCTGTGCCCTACGTTTCCTTTTGGGGTAGAATATTGTTGAAAGGTGAAATAAACATGTAGGAGGTGAAGGGATCCACTTGTGGTATCTATTTTACTTGCCTATGGCATCCTTCTTGCTGTTCATACTCTAAACTGAAACTCTACTTGTAGAGGTTACCAAGAACTCTCAACTGAGAAGACAATCCATATACAATCATGTATATCTGAATAGTTGCTATGTCCATTTGACTCTGATAAATTTTACTTTAAGTTATTTTAGAAATAGTCTAGAGGGACTCAAGAACAGCAGACACAGTCCTAGTTTGAACAAGGTAGGAGGGAAGACGGGAAAGTCTGTCCAGCAGTCATAACCCTATGCTATGCTCAAGGGGAGCATGCCATGCAGCCCAGCTATAATTCAGGAAACAGGCACTAAAATTCTCTTGGTCTCATCCCCAGCATCACCATGGTTCACATCAAAAGGTTTTTCATCTGAGGTTTAGTTGTCTAGAAAAAAAAAAAATCATGTCTATATAAATATGTGATCAATTATTTCCTATGTGCTAATCCTTTCTCCCTTCGTTTTAGAAGATCCTCCTCCCATCAGCAGTCTATACAAGGCTCAGCTTCCCAGACCTGTGGACTGCAAAACTCTGGATTTAATTTCCCATTCGAGTTACTGATGGTGCTTAACCTCATCCGAGATAATCATTTAACCAAGGTTAGGTTTTGCACCTATGCATTTCCTGTTTTCCCATTGTACAACTATTTAAACAAAAACAGAACACGACCTGTGGGTTTTTAAAGACTGCAGCATACACATGTGGCATATACTTGAAGACTGAATGACAAGTTCTGCAAACAGACACAGGCACTCTTCAGCAGCAGAAGCGCTACCAGGAGAGCCCAGAAGTCTCACTGACCTGCTCTGGCATTTGGCATAGCAGAGCTGCTATTGCGATGACTCCCCGTGGCAGATAACTAACTCTCAGCCCCTTTGGTGCTCAAAACCATGACAGACACAAACCTTTGGAGATGCCATCACAAAATACTTCCAGCTCTAAAATGTGAAGAAAATCTTTGTGCTACTGCAAGATGTAAATTTGTAGAAAGACTTCTCTGCACGAGGGACATGTAACAGCAAAACTCTTCAAGCGTAAACATGTTTCGCTGAAAACAACCACATATTTGTTTCTCGCTGGATACCACACTCTGCTCTATGCCAGTCTGAATACATCTTTGAAATTACCTGAGTACTAATTGCATATACATACTGTAACTGTGCGACTGTTGCATAGGTCATGAGTCACACTGAAGTCATCCTCCTTACCAGTATTTTTCAAAAAAGCTTCCAAAATAAAAACTATAACTTTTTAATGGAATGGAAGAAGTGGTGAAGATATTGCTGCCTTTGTTAAGTTTCTATTCAAGTACAGTCACAAACACCAAAACAATATCTCTGGAAGCATTTTACACGGTGACTAATGCAAAATATTTCAGCTGTGTCAGCATCCATTCAATTCTAGATTACATTTTGGCATTTCAGACAACAGACATCCTGGCAAAAATTAAACTGAGGAACAAGTAATATGATTATGACAATTTATATTTGTAACAGTTGTGAATGGTAGCATCAGCGCTTGCTAATCCTGTGATAAATTCTTGTTACCTTACAGTTCCCAAACGTATCTATGCAAGTATAAAGCATATTGGAGGCAGATGCTGCAGCAGATGAATGTGCTTGCCAAGCGGTGTTTTGTTTGTTGGGGTTTTTTTCATCTAGGTATTCTTAACTATCATGTTACATGCACCAAACAGTTCTTACTTCTGGCACGCTTCATGCAATGTTCTGGGACATTGATTAATACAGCTGGTTTTTTTCCCCATTCTTCTCCCTGTTCTCTTTCCCACACCTTCATGCTAGGCCTCATCTCACAGCCTTTACTCAGATGAGTAATATCATTTACCCCAGTGGCACTACTTACATGAGTAAAAGAAATAGCAATAAGTTTGAATGAACTGCAGTCACATTCATATTTGAGCCCATCTAGTAAAGCTTTTTTTTTCCTTTCTTAACCTTGAAACATCATAATGGAATATAATAAAAGAGAAGAAAAACTGATTTCAGGACAATCAAACTTAGAATTGAGTTTCTTTTACAGCAACTCACATAAACAGGAAGATAGCATCTGCTCAGTTCTTTTAAGTCTTACAAGCAAGAGCAACAAAAAAACCTAGAAATCTTTACTTTCACTTATTACTTGAATTTGGAGAAACTTTAGATATCAACAATGTTGTATCTTTTTGTAGTTTTACACTGTCTCCCATCACTGAAAAATCAGAATATTTTTTAACTTAACAGGAGTGGGGCTTCACGTCGTCTCTGGTATTCACCTGTTTTGCTCCTAAAATGTCTGTAAGGGCTTGAGTTCGGTTTTTTATAAGTTTTGGAATTTATTCACTTTTATTGTTATTATCTTCTGAAATTAAAGGGGGGTTGGTTGGCTGCATAGTGAACATAGAAGAGGGCATCAACCTTATGCATCGCTTTGCAGACTGTTCCTGTTTTTGAAAGGAGTGTACACACGTGTGCATGCAGGTATGTATCTTTATCAGAGCATGCATGGATGCAAACAATATTGTCATATAAAAAGGCTGGAAAGGTTTGGGAGCTCGAAATCAATATCTTTCCCCTCTAAACTGCTTTATTACTGGCATTTCCTCCCTCTTGGGCATGCGTTCAGCTGAGACTAGGCCAAATTGGCAGTCATTTTCGAAGTGCTTGGCAGCCCCATGATCCCTGGGAGTTTTCAGCTGACATCTCTCTCTCAACCACTCTGTGCAAGGGTCAGTGGGAGACCTGACTCCCAGGCCCTGGCTTGCTCTGGCTGTGTCATGAGTCAGGACCAATATAAATTAAAACCTTAAAGTCATACTGTGAAGGCATTCTTTACCCCCTGAGGTATTTTTTTTTCCCTGTGACAGATTGCCTTTCTACTAGTTTCCTATTTTTTTATTTTTGGATAATACAGTAGTAAGTACGTTCCTTTGAGTTCAAGAAAGGGGGAACATCTGGCGAAGCGAGAGTTAAACTTCCACCAAATTTTTAATATTTTTGGTAGATTTGTTGATGCTCAACAAGCAGGAGTAAAATAATAATAATACTAGGGGCTGCTTATCGCTTACAAACAATAGTCCAATGACAATGTTCACACTGAGGGAAAAAATGGGAGTAGAAATTAATAGTGACAGTCCTGCAGGAAACAAGGGAGAAATTGGATACCAAGTTATAAAATACAGACTAACCCAATAGGCACATGCTGCTGTTATTATATTAATATTGTTAAAAATATCAAAGCACTTTAAAAATGGAATTGTACTGTAGGTAGATGGACAGTATTATTTCCACATTCTTTTAAACAGAAATTTTCACTCCTTGTTTGGCTTGGAGGCATAGATGTAATTTGTTGCTCAAAAACCAGTAGCTGAATGCTGTGAAAAATAAGACTTAGGATTAAAGTCTCCCATCTGAAGGACAGAATCAGGCTACACGGAGAGCTCTCTCTGTTATTAACAAAACCATCTGAGTCACTGCAGATATGGATTTCACTGATGTTGTTCAAAAGTGGGGTGGGCTGTGTTTATTTAGTTAGTTAGAGAGCAGGGAGAGATTGTTTTTCCTCCGTGCAAAGATAAACTGAGAAAAAAAACGGCCAAACTCATGTAAATAAAGACGTAAACATGAACCTCAACAAATCTCACCAGCTGATGAACCTAATCACACAGCCCAGGCTCAGACAGGTACAATCCCTCTAAAAAAATCAGCAGACTACTCCACATAGATAAAGTTCATAATATGAGCTGTACATCCTGAAGGAAAAGACCACAGTGTCGGTATTAGAAATTTAAGGTGTTACTGCAGCTGCTGTGTTTTCCTGCAGTACCTAGCACGGTGGAGGCCGATCCCTGACATATGCATCAGAGCCTGGATAATAACGATGCCTCACAGTAGTGTAATTTCAGCTGAAATCAGAGGATTAGGGAATTGATGTGGCTTCAGATAATGCCTCGAGAGGGAAGGGGGTGTCTGAGGGGGTGCAAGATAACCCTACAAGAGGCTTCTCCTCCATACAGTCCCCAGGTGGAGATGAAGGATGGCTGTTGCCTTTGCTTTTCCCCCATGTGAAATGCTGAAAGGAGCTGTGAGAAGCAGCGTCAGTACCCAAGGCTGGGTGATGGAGAGAGCACAAACAGCGGCTCGGCCCCCAGCTCTGCCGGGGACGCATCCCAGGTGGGCATGTGGCTCCGTACGGTCCTGACACTTGATGCTGATTAAAAGACCTGATCAAAACCCACGAAACAAACGCACTACATTGCCTCAAAGCTTGTTCTCCGTTTCAGCTGATTGCAAACAAAGATATCTGTTCTCTCAGAGTGACTTCAAGCAAAGTCCACAACCTGTTTTCTTTCAAGGAGGTTTCTCCATGCAAATAATTTCACTCCCTGTTTTTAGTAAGAACATGTTTCCTCCTCTCTCAGCGCTCCGTGAGACAGACCTTCATTTTCTACCAGACACCGAGACTTGACGTAATAAGCAAGGGGGTAAAATATCCACTCTTTACATGTAGGGTATCCTGAGGTACATACAAGCATCGCTCTAAGATGTGATAAAGTAATCTAAAGCCAGGCCCAGCCTGCCAGTTCAGGCCTAAAGGGATTTGATTCAGTGTCAAAACCTTTGGCTCAGGAGGTCACTCTCTCTTCTTGCTTTTCTTATAACAAAGGCAGAGGGTTGGGGGGGAGGGTTTCCTCCTCTTTTTTTTTTTTTTTTTCTTTTTTTTTTTTTTTTTGTCTTGTGAATTCATCAACTGTTGTTTGTTGAGCAGCAGGCCTTTATTCAGCCTACTGAAACATTTTCATTAGACGGAGGCCTCTGAAGTACGCTGGCGGCTGGGACCGCGCGAGGACAAAATCTTAGGCCTCTCCAGAAGCCGGCTGATTGAAATCAGCACTGTGTCAGGGGCTGTCATATCTCAGAAAAGACATAAAACACACGGAAACATCAATAAGCAACAAGCCTCTGACAGCTCTGAGACATTCCAGCTGACAAGAAGAGAAAAGGGGTAAGGTTAGGGCTCATGGGGGATATTTAAAATGCCTAACAGCCAGCCGAAGTGTTGGCAGGCTTCAGGGAGGCCCAGAAAAGACAAGATAAAGTCTATCAGGTTATCACCTGGTTTGAGACTGATCCCTCACAGCAAGGCCACAGGGATGAGACAATGACACAATGGCTTTTTTTTTTTTTTTTTACTATTATTATTCCTCTTTTATTATTTATTTAAAAATGTATCAGAGAAACAGACTGCATTTACACCGAGGTTACCCAGACAACGTTTGTGCTGGAGAAGATTAAAAAAAGAAAAAAAAAGAAGAAAAAAGAGAAGAAATGTAAAAGAAGGACGACAAAAAGAGAATCCTGTGAGTTAAAGAATTCTGCTTCCAGCTACCATGTACAGAAATCAAAAAGGATTAACAAGTTTTTTTCATTTAATTTCCTGTACACCAGACGCTTTTGTTAAGAGATCAGAGATATTGCTATTTATTGAATTTTTAATATGATCTTTATTAAAAGGCAGCACACATGTTTGGTTTTCTATTTTATTTTATTTTTTAAACATGCATGGGTATAAAAATCAAAGCACAGAAACGAACCATGGTTGTTTGATTTTAGTCTCTTTATATTATGGTGATTCAGACTCTTATTTAAATTTTATAATAATAAAAATCCAACCCACATAGGAATGGCCCCTCATCCTCCTTTTAACTCGCATCTATTCTGCTAAGTAAGCAACGGGCCCAGAGCAGCACTTTAACCAATCAGATAATATATTCTGCCTTTGGAGTCAGTGTAAGACCAAGAAATGAGGTGTGTAGCTGAGTAAAAAGGGCTAGATGTAATTATTTTAGATTTTTAGATTACCGATCATATGTTCAAAATTTCACCATCAGCTTGCAAATCTGTAATCGCCATTGTACGTGCTCATTTGTTACACATAATACCCCCAGGTTAGTCTTCAGTATGGATTGTACTGCTAAAGAAATGAGTAAAAACCAAACTATATGACCCCCTCCCTCCCCTTGGTCCTGGGTGCTAAGGAACAGGACTGATTTTGTCCTGGAAGAGCCAAGATTGCTGGAGCAGAACCTGTTTTACCCAGTCATTAACAAAACACATCAAACCATCCTCTCCAATGACAGTCAACGGCAACACCAATTCCAGCCTCTCCTTCCTTAAATATTTGGCATAACAAAGGTATGATGATTTCTTAAGGTTAGTCTTGTGCTAAAATCTAAGCAAACTCAAGACGGAACGAAAACATCCTGACCAAAAGACTACGTACTTTCTTTTCTATCTGCAGCTCTACATTTTTCTTTAGAACCTGTAACCGTATTCTGCCACCATTTAAAAAAGCAAATTAGATTCTGACTTCATGAAATATCCTACTTGTTTCTTTGTTACCCTGCTCATATTGGTGTAAATCCATAAGATTCAACCAAGTTTTACTGGTTATAAATATTATTGTGCTAGTCTGAAGCTTGGGAGACTGAGGTTCAAATGCTTTCTTCTGCCAGACTTCAGTTCTGTGTGAGCTGTGAATCACTTGGTCTCTTTGACAAAACCTTCTGTAACCTGAACTGATGGACCTCAAGGGTGAAGGTGGACATGAGCTCTACCACCTCATGTTTAGTTTCTTTTTCTGGCAAGGTTTTCCCTTTCTGGCACATCAGCTAGATTTCATAGTGCCTGTAATCCCATATATCTTTGTGGTAGACTGTGTTGGGGAACTTCATGATAGCAGCCTTGTGGGTTTTGTCAACCATAACATCATAGCAGGGCAGGCAGACTAGAGGGAAACTGCTGGGGCAGCCACAAAGAGCCAGAAACTGTCCCATAGATAGCTCTGAGGAAACTCCAAAAAATAACCAATATGGACAGACTTTTCTTCCTCTTATCTACAGGTTGCTGCTGCACAGCAGTGTAAATACAGCCTCTGGGCTTCACCTTCCAAACTGTGAACTGGGAGTAACAGTTCTCCCCTGTGGCACTTGCTTGTTGTGAAAACAAATTATTGCAAAGTTTGAAATCCCTGGACAGCGTGGGTCACATACTTTAGATGGTTATAATGCCTGGAGTCCTCTGTAGTGTCTCACGCAATAAAGCAAGAGCTCAGCATTGGCTTAAAGACCTGCTCCAGTATACTGCAAGAGGCATGGTCAGCATTACACATAATCAAGGGAAAACAGAAGAATGTATTTACATAAAACATTTCTACAAAACCATCAGGTTTACGAAAGAGAATTAATAAGTAGTCAGCAATTCCTACTCAGGAAAAACAAAGATACGATTTTTCCTCGTTCGTTGGAAGGGTATATTCTGCTGACTAGCATGGCACAAAGTTACGAACACCAGAGGACGCGTCACTCACGTTCTTTTTATCACTCAGCCTTTTAGATCAAAAGCACTCTTACAAAAGGTGTCCTGAGCCTGAAGTGAGGACAAGTCTCTTGACTGAATGCAGCATGTGTCAACCTGGACACCCTTTGACCCACCAGGTTATTTCTACTTCTGGCACTAAGAATTCCAGAGAGGATACCTCATCTGTGTCTTTTCTTTTTAATGGAAAGTTGGAGCTATATCTAACATCAGGAGTAATTACTCACTGTATCAATAATTGTGAAGGGTGGTATGCAGATCACAGATGGCCTGTGGGGAACAGCAGGCATAGACAGAATGGTCCAGGTGCTATTTGATGTTGGTAGAAGTTAGAGCCATCTTCCAGCTTGGCACAAGAGACTTTAAGATTACAGCAGTGCAAAGGTGAGCTTTCATATGCTCCTGAATATGACCTGTGCTTTCTAAAAACCACCTGTATCTCAGGATCTAGCCAAAAATCTGAAGTGATACAGGCTGTTGCCTTTTTTTCCCCCCGTGCAGGCTTTTCTGATGAGTATTTTTCCAAAGGTAAATGCATTTAATGACTTTCCAGTGGAAACTAGTTTTTCTGTAGTTCAAAATAAAAGTAAATATCCATTTTTTCCAGTGTTTTGAGCAGGAACTTTGTTTCAGGTACGGTGGTCAAAACAGGATTCTCTTCTTTCACTGGAGAAAAGAATGCCAGGTTTATTTTTTTCCTCTTTTGTGCTTCCCTATTCTTCTTTTGAACACTTTTTTTTTTAAGGGAAAAAAAAAAAGATCAAACAAAAGACACTTTTTCCCCTTGAGATAAAAAAATGCTACCAGGACTCCTTCCTTCTTAAAAGCAGTCCACGAGATGAACTTAAATACATGAGGTTTTTGTTCCTCTGTGTAAAGACTGAGTCTGTGGAACTGTTTTGAACAGAAAACCTGCCAAAGAACCTTCTAAGACTGAAAAATCGGGTTCACTGATCACTTCCTTTTAAGTCTATCTGGCAACTAGTACTATTTTTATGACTCAGATGGAAAACTGATTTCTATGTAGTCTATAGCTATTAGGCATTTAAAATCCCGTAGCATGAGATTGCTTGCTATGAGATACAGAGTTGCTTCTGGCTGCAGTAATGAAAAATCGTCTGAGCCACTGGATTCTTAGAACCTTGAGTAGCTCAACTTGAGACTGCAGCATCAATGAGCTCCAACTTGTTTCAGCTGAGGAATTGTACACAGAAGTTTACAAAATGATATACTGAAAACTTAAGTGGGTAATTAACAAGCTTACAAATAATAACAATAATAGGCTAACAGCTTACTTGCATGTCAGTGGGATTTAAGCATAGTAAAGAACTGTGCTGAAAATTTAAACTCTCAGGGGAAGCCAGGCTGAAACATGACTACAGGTACCACAAATGGGATACACTGCAGAGTGGAAGTGGCCCAATTCCTTTTGCAGTAATGAAGTGATTTCCTTAGAGGTCAAAACGGTTCATTAACATGTATCATTATGTATTAATTCAGGATAATATAGTCAGAAGGTTTTTTTCTCCCGCTTTCCTTCAGTGCACGGAAAAGTATGGTCATGAACTGTGGTGACCATCTTGGTGATCACTACTTGGTCTGAATGCCAATATATAGTCAATCCCAGAAGTGAAAACACTGTGGGCATACCCAAATTACTGCCTCTATCTTTGCACTGACTTCTCACGCATGTCAGCAGAACTTCTAGGGGCACATCTACTACTTCTTAGAGGTATAGTAAATCTCTAGGATCTTTTTCCCCAGAAATCTGTAGAAGACCTCTGCCTTTCTAGGCACAGGGAGAATCACGGGAAGGTAATGGAAGACTATTCACAATTCCAGTGATGTAGCCTATTTCTCCATCACTCAAAGAGAAGCAGAACTGGATTTCTCACTTATAGCCAGTCCAGCTTGTCGAGCCCCCCTAGACTAGACAAAAAACTCCCATAAACTGAGGTGAGAATAAGAAATAATAAGGGATGAGTAACTTCCAGATAAGAGTATTAGTAGCACCACTGAAGAATAATTCTGCCGCAACAAGAATACATAGGCAGGGATTAGGAAATAATTAAAACCTAGTTTCCATAGGCGAGTTCAGGAGGATTTATGTGGTCATCTAGTCTACACCGCCTAGTGAACACTCAAACTGGAATTAGTCTAGGATGAGTGTCTCCTCATGCAAAATGCTTTGCCCAGGACTTTGCAGCTCCTTGCAATGTTCTCTTGGCTTTGACTGCAAAGGCAGTAGTTCTTGGAGTGCCACCACTAGTAAGGTGAGCAGGATTTACTATGCCTTAAAGTAATTACATGCAGCTTCAAATTCAAGGAGTTCAGTGGCAATGAAAGTCCAACAAAGTATCATGTTTACAGGATCACGTGTCCACGCAGTGCAGTGCTGCAGTCAGAGCTGTGAAAATACATTTTCTAATGTGTGCTAGGAATTAATTTTCATGAAATGGGAGTG
>NW_008824243.1:7066769-7098777 GCF_000699105.1 Pygoscelis adeliae
CCTGCTGAATTTCCCCACGCAATCTGAGTAGATGCCATCAAGTACCACTTCTTGAAAAAATGTGTTAGGTTAGTTAGTGCCAAAAAAAGCCACTCATCAAGTAGTGTGACTGTTGCAATTTGTAAGCTGTGCTCACTGTCCTCTAGACTTTGATTTAAGAGCATTATGAAACTATGTAATTTTGGTGTAGTCTTTTTATTCCCATGGTAATTTATGTCTGTGGGTAAGCATTTTATTTTATCTGAGCCATGGTGCCAGAGTTATTTTCTGAAGCTCTTGAGTTTCCCTTTGATGCCATTGAAATTAAAACCAGAGCTGCAGATAGTACCCATGCTGTTTGTCACAGAGTCAGAGGTTAGAATGCATTTGCTGCTATTTATTGTGGCTCATCGACTGCAATAGTTACTGCTGCTCTTCTCATCACTGATACAAAAATATTAATAACAGACAACTCAAGAGTGGCATATAACTGACTTTGTCAGTCACCATCAGCATTATAAAAAACACATTACACAAGTATCAGCAAATCTCTCCATGCTGCCGTAATCTTATTTGCCTTGGGAAAATTTTAATTAAAAAGGTGAATTCTAACCTTAAATATTATAATTATTATTTAGTCAAAATATTTGCATCTTTAATAATTAAACACTAAAAGATGGCTCTGCATTTACTATGTATAGATGTTGTAAAATGTTAAAAAGTATGTTGTCCAGCATCGATTTATTTCTAAAATACATCAAATTTTCCTATCTCTGCATAAACAGCTAATCAGTGTAAAGAGCTAGACTACATATTCTTAACTACAACTGAAAAATTATATCTAACTTTTCTTCCTGTCTACTTGGCATATCCTTTCCCTAACCTAGGTCTGAAATAGGCATGAGGGAGTGATGGCATTTTCTGGGATTTTTTTTATCAGGAAAACATTTGGCAATGCTTACATTAATAGATCAGTGATGGCCACTCACCTGAACTCCTCTAAGGGCAGGTCTGCAACATAGTTCAAGGTGGAGTAGCTATGAGTGATGAGTTACCAACAGGTGTATAATATCATGGCCTTCATCACTCGGAACGCGTGCAGACCTTGCACAGACCTCTATGAAGCATCTTAGCTTACGCTAGTTTGAATGTAGAGCAGAGTAAAACCGTTCCCTTCAGCAGTCTGCTTATGGTCCTTATGGCACAGGAGACTTTGTAGTCATCTATAGGTGCAGGAGACCCCGCAGACTCGTAGTTTGTGATTTTAGTTCATTTTCACTGTTTTGTTTTAAAGCAAAACAGAAGACCGTCATGTTTCTGAGTCTATACTGTGTCTCCATGTTTTTGCCCAGTGGGTAACTTCCAGTCCTCAGCATTCCTTGGAGAATTCTGTGCAGGTTTTGGCAAAAGAAGGACTTTTCCTATTCTACAGTATGTTTTTGGTGCTCTGGGTCCTCTACCTGGAGAGAGGCACTAGTGCTTTCACCCAGTGAGATCACATTATGCCTAGGGACCTGTACAATTTGTGCAACAACTGCATAGCGTGGCCCCACAGACCAATAAAGGTCCACAAACTACAGCTAGGAAGCATTGCTCTGGGATGTAGCTATGAACAGTTGCCAAGAACGGAAATAAAACGTGGATAGAGAGGTAAGTAAAAAATTTATGGAGGTAGCTTTTATAATCCCCATTCTCGGATGCCTCCACCATCTAGCCCCCAGTCTTTTACCCCACAAAGGTCAGTCAGAGCAGAGAGTTTACGCAATAAACTGCAGACAGTAGTAAAGCATGCACATCAGAAAATTAATCTGAAAATTAAGAACAAATGTACACTTTAAAATAATATAATTAGCCCTTTTTAATTACCACTTCACTACCATTTAGAAAAAGGTGATGGAAGTTCAATAAAATGAGATGCTTTTATTCAACACTAGTCAAATTAATTTACATACTCAAATTCTCTTTAATAATTCCATGATACATTAGGTTTCTTTTACCCAAATTCTAGAATATATCTATGTAATAGTTATCTCAGACTGCAAGTACTGTTGCAAAATTCTGATAAATTCTGGAATATTATTAGAGGAAGAAAAGTCATTTCATTACTTGCCATGAGTCTGATTATGCATCCTACAATGCAGTTAGAAGATAGAAGTGCTCTTTCCTTTAAAAAAAAAAAAAAAGAAAAGAAAAAAAAAGGGCCATCAGACCACTATACTAGATATCCCATTTCTCTAGCAAGAATATACTATCTATCTGCAGCAAATCTGCTTCCAACATAATCTTTTGTTGCTCTTAATTATCTAAAACATCCAAGCCAAAAGCTTCTGCCTTCTCTCCATCATTGCAGAGGCATGAATATTTTCAATACCTCATATACTTTAACTCCACTAATATGCAATATCAGACCTGTCTGTTCCATCTGAGAATACTCTATCACATCCTTTGATGGCGAGTACTGTAGACGCTATTTACTTATTCTGTGCTCTGTTGTCTTTACACCTAATCTTGACTGAGGTTTCAATAGCAGGATCTTGTAATAAATCTCCCTTCCTGAAGGGAAAAAAGCTGCACCTATAAGCATTCAAGTGAATGACTCTTGATACCAGTCATGAACTTAGATATGTTGCACTGTGACATAAAGAGCTGCTTCTAAGCCTAATAATTTGCCTGTGATCGGCATTAATGAAAATTTCACTTCAGCTCAATGTACAAATATATATTTACCATACAGCTATCTATGCATGATAATATAATATTAATGCACCCAGTCAGAGCACAGAATAAATGTTGTATCTAAAAGAATTCAGATA
This sequence comes from Pygoscelis adeliae, assembly GCF_000699105.1. Lineage (NCBI taxonomy): Eukaryota > Metazoa > Chordata > Aves > Sphenisciformes > Spheniscidae > Pygoscelis > Pygoscelis adeliae. The sequence continues at coordinate 7,069,562 of NW_008824243.1, forward strand.
AGATTTTCCTTGCAGTTTTTCTAGGATGCTTAGTCTTTAGTGCTTCTAAGTAAAGATTCTGGGGAAGGGAAAAGTCAATTCTCTGCACTGACTGCTACCTTTCAATTTCTCATTAGGGCTGTCTACTACATTAGAACTGGGAGTAGATATCAGTAGACCAGCATGATTACAAAAAAATTTGAATATTTTTTTCCAGGAACTCCTAAGTTTCACAGCTTTCTGATCCATCTTAATAGTTCCTATTTTGCTGATGACTCACATATAGCTATGATTCAAATAGAGCTAAAATGGAAAATATCATTAAATCTTTGTATTTTTTTTAATTTGCAGTTAGTTTCTGAACTGTTTCTGACCTATGATATTTTCATAAATAGACTGAGACTGGTAACTCTAACAATCTGCACATTCCTAAGGATAGATCACAAAGAATTTCTTCATTTGGAAAATGCCTAAAACCGATAAGGCTAATTTTGCCTGTATTCTGTCCAACAGCATATGCCCAACCTAACAATACCATGTCATTATACTAACATAGTTTTATTATGCTGCCAAATTTGCCACAAACACTAATATCCAACTTTTCTAAGGTTTTCATAAAGACTTAATGTAATATTTCCACATGCACAACATGTGTATGGTTTCCAACTGATAACAAAACTAGTAGCATTCATTAAGTATTGCTATAAATCTCTCCACTGAAACAGCAATAATATTGCCTTCCAGCAACCACAATAAATGTAATGCTTAATCTCCCTCTGTGATATTGTATAACTCTAGCCTGCAGCTAGACTTCCACTGTAGGTGGTACGTAGAGGATAAGTCTGCAGTGACAGCACATGATGTGTTCCTCTTTTCCAGTACATGGAAGTTCATGAGTTTGGCGTGAGTTTGAAAAACTTTTTTTTTTCTTCCCCCTTTCCAGAGAGAAGCCAGGATTTAGAAGGGGATAAGAAAAGAAAGAGAATGAAAATGTTTTAAGTGGTACAGTACCACTCTTAGCAGGAACCCTATGCATTTTTTTAGATTATTCCCCCGCCCCAAGGATGCATATTTGATCTTTGTCCCTTGAAACTTGACCTTATCCTCATCTTTGTGGTCCTTTATAGCTCACTCTTTGCTTTATCCTTCTCCAGCACAGTGAATAATATAACTACCAAAGCAGGTTTTGTGGGAATTTACAATTTTTAAGCACATCTCTGCAGTGGCTGGTTTTGACCAAGGAAATAACAAAGACACAAAAAAAAAAATCTTTTTTTCATAAAAGTTTTTAGTGCCAGCTTCCAGATCACAGAAGTCTAGGCAGCATCAGAACAATATTCAATACTTCTGGGAACACTCATTCACAGAAAACACCTTCCTTTTTTTAAATGTCTGTCCGTTGTCCGTCACTACAGTTCCTGTTTCCCAAATGTTCCTATTTCTCACCATTAGCCATCTAAGCACAACCTTTGCTGCAAGCAGACATGAAAACAGCTCAGTGTGGTGCATCCCTGTGGCAGGTGGGACTATCCCATGGGCAGGGATCCACATAGAGGAGCGTCCAGCACCAACGTCTAAACTGGGCATCCAAATCCCGCATGAGGCTATGCAAGATGTCCCCGGTGCTTATCCCTAAAGGAAAGGCCAACTGTAGCATTTCCCTCCCAAGGTATAAGGTGAGGAGGAAAACAGCGGCACTGGGCATCCTTGCAGGAGAAGGGCCATCCCGTTGGGGCAGGCCACGCGGCCACACCACCAGGCACCCGTATAAACTCTGCTCTTTGAAAAGCAGCAGCGCTCACCGCAGGCTCCTGCTTGCTGCAGATTGCAGCGTGTGTGACAGCCAGCTGAGGACCTGGCCGAGGCCTCCGGCTGGCAAACCGTGCCCTCCCGGAGCAGGGGCTGTCACAGTCGCTTGCTCCCCCTCCCCAGCGCTCCCCTGAATGTCAGGCTGTAATCCTGCCCTGCTGTTTCGAGCCTCTGAAAGCAAAGCTTCCTACCTTCTGCTTTGCTATTGCCATAGGTATGTAGCACAGGGCTGGATTTGACCTAAATTTGATTTATTCATTTTTCCAATGCTTTACAGGGTGCTTAAGCCCTAGGTCAGCAAAGCACTTAATCACATGCTTAACCTTAAGCACATGCTTAAGTGCTTAATCAGGGCCTTGTTGCTATATAAAGCACAAAGCTATGACTCAATTGGAAGCAACTGAGTTGAAAAACTGAGACACACGCACCCCCCATTCTCATTTGCTTACCTCAATACACATGTGTAAGCCAAATTATTCACATTAAAAGTGTTTAACTATATTCTGGTTCGAAGCCTAATTTAGGAGTTTACCTAGACCAGTCTGAATATTGGGGTCCCTGTAGGATTTGTGGCTATTAGGAGAATTACACTCCCGGATGCAGAAAGTGATACCCTTTCATAACGTAACTGTTGCCATATATTAATATTCTCTTAATTCTAATGATTGATCTATTAAGGAAAAAAAGGATTATCTTTAAAGGTAAACTCAAAATGAGCGATTCATATGTAATACAAAGATACTACTTATAGCAAGATGCACCCATATGCATTCTACAGCTACATATGCAGTTTCAAGATTACTATTTTAAAATGTGTACTGCATCCTTATCTAGCTTGTCCAGTAGGTGCAATTATTTGTAGAATTTGTTCTACAGTTCTGCAGGAAATTTTCCTTTTGCTTGAATGGTTCAGATTTGCCTCTGCTGTGATTTTCTTCTGACTAAACATCCTCCGAAACATTTTTTTGATGCTTCCGAGAATTACTGGCACTCTGATTACAATATCCAGTTGGATGGATACCATGAAAGCTGCTAGCTTTGGTAACTATATATAAAATGTACAGAATGTCATATAAAGCAGTTTATTGAGGGGAGGGGGCCTGGACTTTAAACCAATAATAATTTTATGTGAACTGGGAATGCTTATCAACATATCTGCTTTTCCGTATTACCTTCTTCACTTCTGTTTAACAGGATCATTATACCACACACATTGTATACCATTATTAATTAGGAATTATTGTGTTCCAAAAGTTTTAGATAGGACTGGTAAGAAACTTTCATATTTATTTTTATTTATAAAATAAAATGTGTTTAGAAAAAGCTTCAGCCACACTGAGACACAGTTAATGTAACTAATTTTCAGCTTCTCTGATGAAATCATCAATTCAGCATGAATACGATAAACCACTTACAAAATATTTTCCACTACTCCATCAAAGGAGCACATCCTCAGCACGCAATATCATTTCTCTATGTTATTTCTATATGACATAACTACATTTGCTCTTCTTCCCCTGGAATGTAAGGAAATAAGAGTATCCTAAATAGCCATTCACACTAGAAAAGTTGTCCCCTCCTGACCTCCTTCTACCTGTTTAACCAGTTGTTCCAGGCTGCTATTAGCCTCTCTTTCTAAACTTTGGTAAAATCCATTCCACTGCAGTAGGATGATTAGTCTCCCTAATCACACATCAGGGAACTATATGAGAAATGGGCATGAAAATGGCCATATCCTGCCTGTTACAGAGAGCAAATCACACGGTCACCACCCAGCCCAGCACCGTATTTCCTCTCTTCAGCTTCTTGCTACACCCACTAACTGGGGCTTCCTAGAAAGGATCACCACTCTTAGCTGTCCTTGAATCAGTACATCTCAGCAGCTTTGGGGCTTCCTAAGACAAATGGTTTATTATCTGGGTGTGGTCAGAAGAACCATACTCAAATGGAGCAGAAACATGAAGACTGACACAGGAGGACTATCTTCTGACATGAACCGCTGCTGGGAAGTGGCCAAGGGATGAGGGAGCTTCTGAGGGATAGCCATGAGGCCCCTCCTCAGGATCTAGCCCAGAGTCAAGCCCTCAGGTTTCTAGTAGAGGATGAAGTTGGAGGGCTTCTGTTGTCTGCCCTGACATTTTTGATACACACATTTTTATTTTAAAAACAACCCTGAAAATGATTCCAAGCAACTTTGCATTAGTTTCACTCTTACCTTGCTACATCCAGTGCTGTGGAGTTACTTCTGATGTGTAATTGTGTTAAATAAAATCATACTCTATTCAGGGGCTGGGGAAATCAATGCTTTCTATTACAGGATTGGTGCACAGTTTATTTCCATCCATTATATTTTCTGCACAGCAATAGCAGGCTCTCAGTTAGGAGATGAACCCCAACCACTTATTAGTTCATGGCTGGAAGCCATCAGCTCCACATTATACAAAATCCCTGATTCATCATTGCCTCTCTCCATCCTCACACCTTTCAAACTCAGGCATCTGAGGTAAATACAAAGTAAAGCAGTGGGAAATCAGAACTAAAGTTTCTACAGTGAGTTTTACTGCATTTTACCACTGCCTTTTCATTCTTTCAAATCCTTAAAAAAAACCCTATTTTCTTGTGGATTTTTTCCTTCAAAGATAATAGTACAGACTTCAACAATATTTCTGCCAAAAAGGAAAACTCCTTGAACCTTGACTTTCCATCCTACTACACATAATGAGACAACTACTTAAACTGCATTTAAAAAGTGCTGAGTAGATGAACTCAATGCCTAATGATGTTACTCAGCTTGTCAGCAGCTGATTGACACTAAAAGTAATAAATTAGAACAGAAAATGATTTTACAAGATCCCTGGGATGACAGACAGGCTAAGTGTAATATCCTCCATTACAGTTGTCACTAGATTTTATACAGTTCAGATCTGAACAGCCTTGGCAGGAAAGTAGAACAATTTCATGAGATAGATCTTCAGATGATGTAGAGTAGCATAAATCCTCTGAAGTTAAAGAAGCTATTCTGATTTATAGAGACAGGGATCTGGCTCTATATTTTTTATCCATGTTTCTACTCAAGTATTGGAATTAAATAATTTGTTTTCCCATGCATATCTGGGCAGAGAAAAACGGAAACCCTGTAAGAGGGGAATGCTGAAGGCTGATGTCTTGGCTGTGTTTGTTTCTGTGTCGTCCCCCCCCTCCCCCCTCCTCCTTTTAAAAGGACAGAAAACAGTATTTAGAGCATGGCATCACTGATTTTGTTGGCTGCCTTCATTTCAGGGAATCCCACTGTAAATCCACCTCTCTGCAGAAGCACCTTTTGAATCATTAGCATTCACTGTCAGAATCCTTTGTAACATGTTAGGATGTGTAAAAGCAAGACAAAAGGCAAGCATGTGGATAACTCCACCAAGCTCAAAAAGCCATTATACCATTATTGTTTGGGGTTAATGAAAAGAAAGAATAAAAATGTGTATTTGAGCCCTGGCTATCTATACAGTCTAAATGACCGATCTGATTTGGGGGGGGGGTTTGCTGCTGTTTTTGTAAACTTCCATTCATAAAACTTTTCTTTAGAAGAAAACATAGTCTCTTCGTGTACAGTTTATTCCAAGCTCAAGGATGACTGTGGATGATTTTAATCCTGCTTCATTCAATGAGCTCTTCTAATGCAATGATTTTCTCCATGGAAGACCTTAACCACAGTGGCCATTTGCAGCTGATGATTTTTTTTTTTTTTATAAATAATTTATAAAGCCACTGCAGACTTATACTTTTACACTGAAAGAAAGGAAAAAGGAGGGGGGGCAGGACTGCATCTTAAACTCTATTTACAAATTTACCTTGGCAGGCCCTCTTGCTGCCAATAGGAAGCCATGTTGCATATTTAATTTGCTCTTTTGTTACGACGGGGCTTAGGTTAGTTAATTTCAATTTTCGATTTCAAAAGCTATCAAATATGGCTCAGATGAGAAATCAATTTTTCTCAGCTGCCTCTGTTTTTGTGATGGGGAGGTTTCCCATTGGCGAGCGGACAGCCACGTGACACGGCAAGAGATTAGTTCACTAGACCCCGTGTTTCAGCCACCTCAATTACTGGCTGCCTCTTGTAATTTAGCCTTATAACACCTAATTTCAAGATAGAACTCATATTTAATTCATGAAAGCTTCCACAAGAGTAATTGTGAAATAAATTGCCATAGAAAATATCCATTTGTGACTCGTTTTAATTTTGTATGCTACTAGCACGCTATTTGTTCTACTTGTTTAACACTTTAGCACAAACATATTTTATATTGAACTTTATGGACTGCTAATAGGTTATTATTTTTCACTGTTTCCCTTCACAGACACACCACTGAATGTCCCTCTCCTTCATGCAGCTCTGGGTCTAGTAACAGAAATAGATGTGCTAAAACACAGAAACTTGTAATCTCCTAATTATTGAATGGATTGTTATGATCTGTTCATAACTTTAAAAGTAGCAGATAAAATCACAAGTGATGGTTTGTAAATGGTAGTTAGATGACAAGGATCATTTAAAGGGCCAAGGAATAAATACAGTTTAATTTCTGTAATGTTTTAAACAAACCCATTCATTACACATATTGATGTTTCATAACAACAGTGGTATATGTATTTTTAATTCTTTAACCAAAATAAATGTTTCCACTGTATACACACCATTTTGTCCTTTTCCTCCCTGTTACTATGACAACAAGGTGGGTGAGGCCTCCTCAACTGCCAAACTCAGCTGTCATCCCTTCACCCTAAAAGCCTTATAATTGCTTTTATTTGCATACGACAATTAGGCAGGATGGCTCACAGCAAGAAAACCAACCTTTCTCTCCCCCAGTGCACACAACGCCAGCCTGTAATTTATAAAAGATACACGCCATGTGGTGGAGCACTAAAATAGAGTGATGAGTCCTTTCATCTGATTGTAAGCTATTAACAAAAGAAAACATCCCCTTTCAGGCTGTAAAAAATGCCTATCTGGTGTGAACCTGGAGGAAAAAAAAAGGGGGGGGGGGAAAGAAAAAAGTTTTGCCTCCTCCATGCAAACCCTTCACATTCATTATCACGTTGAACTCAGCAAAAGAGTTTGAAAGCAAGAGTTACATTTTGGTGCTTTATGAACAATGGAGTGCCAGCAAAATTGATGACATGGTAAAACTGGATCTAGATTTTTGTTCTTGGATTACGTCACACTCAAAGATGCCAATATGAGATGATAGTTCCTAGCCAGCTTGCTGAAAGCACTGCAAGAAAGCGGGAGATGGGTCAAGATGTCAGACGAGGACAGTTGCACGAGAACCTAGAAGTTCAGTACTTAAAAGCTCTGTTTCAGGAAAATATGTGTATTCAACAAAGAGCTTAAGCCCATGCCTAAAGTAAAGCGTGCCTGCTTGTGTCTTGAGCTGATGTTGGGGCCTAAATACCTGCACAGCTTATTCATATGAAGAATCAGCATCCAGCTAAACATTTTTATGCAAGTTGTTTAACAACATGCTGCTGTTTTCAACTTTCATAATTACAAAAGTATCTTTCTCTAAGGAAACCAGTTAAGCAACTCCTCTACCTCCTTTCTGCTCTCTTGTGGAAGCTCTTCACGTAATTATTTGTAATACCTGAACTGACTGAGTATCTGCAACCTTCAAAAATCCCACAAAAGACCCACCTTTCCTTTGACTGATTTTACATCTACAATCTCACTGGTAAAAGCACAGCATATTAAATTTGGAATTCAAAAAACAAATTGCATTTGTGGAAAAATATGGGATTTGATACTGGGAAAATGAGGAAGCAATAACGATACAAAAAACCAATACATTCTCTTGCTGCTGTACAGCTAGCTTGATCTAAAAATAAACCAGCTAATACATTACAATGGCATTACAGCACACACATTTTTAAGCCTCTCTGACTTACCTTCCTCAGAAGGGCATCCCCATTGAAACTGGGGAGACTACATAACGGAGTAAAGCAGAACAGATCTAGCCTGGCTCGAACACGGGACTGATCTGTTGTCTCACTGCGGCTACCTCTGTGACCTGATATTAATGAAGAGGACAAGTCGGGAGCACAGCTTGCAGGTATCTCCTTCAATTTTGCCTACCTTCTTGCTCTAAACTCCACTTTAGCACATGAGATTTACCCAAACCCGTTTCAATGAGCATGTGGAAGAGGGGGGGGAAGTGTGGAGGGGAGAACGGAAAAGAGAACAGGGGGATGTTTAGGCAAGGGACATGCACTGTCAAGTCCTCTCGTGCCCTCCCTTCCTCATTAGCTCAGACAGGTACTCACAAAACACAGCACACAACTTCCAGCAGACCTTCCCAGCTTTTATCAGTACAGGGGAAAAAAAAGTCAACAAACTACAAGTTTCTCAGTACAAAGTTTGAACAACCGGCAATTTTTGACAGCACCCTGGACTGGCAGCAGGTTAACTCACAGCTCTGCCACCGACCCATAGGCTGAATCCCCACAAATCACAACTCACAGGCTTGAGTTTACATGGCTGCTCATATGTGATATTAGTACTTTTTTTGAAGTTGTGCAAAGGACAGGAAAGTCAAACAATTCAATCAGCACAGGATTTTTTCCTAGTGCAGTTCACTAATATTTTGTCCATTTTGGCTTTACAAGATCCAAATATCATATTTATCTGTTAAGCAAACATACTCCACCCTAACTGGACTTGATCTGTTTGTCTTAAATTTCAGTATAGTATATTCCTCTTCTAACTCTGGGTTTCTCTAAGCATTCACCTTATTGTTCTTAGCATCCTGTTCCTACTCCCAATGCTTGATAATTTTGTTGGAGTCTCAAATAAGATTCTCAAAAACTGCAATATATTATTTTCTATTTTAGGTAATTTTTGAAATGAGCCCTTTCTCATCCCCATCTCCTACTCCTATTACAAAGTCAGTTGAATTCACCTGTTGATTTCAATAGGAGACATTTGTGCCTCTATGTTAGAACAATTTTTCATTGCATATTTCATCTCAAAACCATGCTGCTGCTGAATTGATCCTTTTCAATGTTTGGAGCCAAATTCTTCCCTGGGATAAGTAAGTATAGAGGCTGCTAGGCCTTTTGGCTTCAGACCTGAAATTGGCCCATGAACTTCACAAGATACAAAAACTTGCCTATAAAAGTACATTATGAAAGCATAAGTAATATAATGCAGAGCTTCCCTAGGATCAGAGGGAAGTATTATTTCCTGCTCCATAAAAGACACGTACCTTTTACACAAGAAGGCTTGTTTTGAGCAAAGTGAGTTTTTTGCTCTGCGCTCCATAATCCATAGAACCTAAAAATAGTAAGATTTCTTAAAATGTAGAAGTAGGACAAGACGCAAATGAAGCTTTTCAGTTTTAGTGTCTTCACTCTCCATTTTCCAAATGCGTACACTTCTTTAAAGAAAAGCAAGCCATGAACAATTAGCAAAAGTTTACAAGATGAAGCTTCCTCAGGATGGTCCTAACATGCACTCTGACCATTTCCATGGATTTTATGTCACTGTTGGCTGTTGCATTCAATAGAAACACTTACAGTACCACCACAGTAACGCAGCGCTGTTCATCACATTCACGTAAGAATTAAAGCTTAATATACTTCTCTCAGAGAGCTCAAAACTCCTTTTCTACCTACATGGTAAAGCCTGTAGCTTTGCTGAAGTTACTACAGCTTTCCATCAATATAAACTAGAGTAGAATTTGTTCCAAAGTGAATACAATACATAAAATACAATTTATAGTCATATCTAACTGTGCCAAAAGTGCACAGAGTTGTCCGCATTTCTTATGGGACTATGCTGGGGTTTTGTTCAGACTTCTGCTTTTCTTTTTGCTTTTTCAAAATTCTCCTTACATAGGATAGGAAAAGGATTTGAATGTCAAGAACAGATTTGTGCTATGGAGTAGTATCTTGTTTTGTGACAGTTACTGACAGGATGACATCATAAGGTATAGGAATAAGGTATAAGGAAAAATGTTACTTTGAAGGTCTGTATTTTCAGACCTAATTTTCTAATTTTAAAAATTAGGTTAACTTATTTTCTGTCCCTCTATTTGTGATGGCTCCTAAACGCAAACTGAACCAGGTGGATTTTGTACTCACACTAAAGAACACATTAATATGTACAAGAAAGGAGGAAAAGAAAGATAAAAGCTATGAATACAAATAACTGATGCCTGGAAAATGAAATAAACTTTTAGGGAAAAAAATTGCTAACATCTCTGCACATATCCAATCAACCTTTAGTAATGGAACAAGTAGGAAGCGAATGAATTTTACTTTCATTATGAGAAGAGGTTAAAATGCTTCTCTGGTTCCAGTTGACTGTACGACAGGGACAGGTTTGCAAGTTTTCACCATTTTTCCCATTGAGATAAACAATAAAAAGTTGCTCATTTGGGATATCATGAAGTATACACAAAGCTGCTTTTTGAACTTTAAACTAAACTGAGAACACCTTCAGGTATTTTCTTATCCACATTTATTTTGTAGGCAGAAAGACCTAGTTCAATTTATAAGAAGAAATTTGCTCCTATTCCCACAGACTATGGAGGAGGTAGGATCAGGCTCTCACTGATGTTTTGATTATCGGAACAGAAAAATGCCACTAAGTAATCTTTCATGCAGACATTATACAGCAGTTCACTGTACTTTAATCCATCTCCTCCTACTTTTTTTAATTTCCAATAAAAGGAACAATGTACACTGGACATGAACTCTAAGATTTAAATGAAGCTTCATAAGTACTAATATTAGAGAGTCATTAATAATAAATTGGGAAGCAGGCAAGTCTAAGATGATTTCTGACTTGGTTTTGTACCTCAGACACTAGAACTTGAACTGCAGAGTTTGACACTGACACTTTTTAGGGAACAAAGTCTCTCTCCTACTACCTCCTCCACCCCCCAATTCAAATCTCATCTGAGAAGTGCTGAAATGAAGCTGTCACTCAGGCCTGCTCAGGGACCTGTCAGCAAAACATTGAGCCTTTTCATTTTGATGGGTCAGCCTGCAATCCCCTTGAAAGAGAAGTCCGTGCCACTGTGGTTTTTCTTTCTGCAGGAATTCTGAATTCTAATGAAACTCCAAATCGCTCAATAAAGGCAGGGGCATGGGGAAGTAATCCAACCCAGATCGGAGTGAAATTTGTATTTTATCTTTTTTTTTCCCCCAGACCATTATTCTAATAGCATTCACAAAGGGTTGTGGGTTTTTTCTTCTCTCCCCCCCCCCTTCTTTTTTTTTTGCAGGGCAGGCGCAAATAGAATGAGGTGTCCTTTGTCTTGATGCTACACTGAGATTAGGTAGCGGCTCTCTGAAAATGAAAGGGCATGGCTCAAATTTTCTTGGGTAAATATCCATCCACCTATTGCAGCCTGCATCTCCACTGCTACAAATATCTCTAATGTATGACTGTGCTGAGAGAAAGAGAAAATTTCACATTAGCATTTCTTCCCCAGAAGAAACAGTCTTTCATTAACACTGTACAAAGCTTTTTCAAGCCAAGAAGGAAAACTGTTCCTTTCTCTTCCTCTCTGTTCTCCTCAACTTTTCCTTCCAGATTAGTTCCTACCTATGACTGGTATCAGGATGGAGGGGAGAGGATATAGAGAGTGAGAAAATAATTTATATAATATGTTGATGTATTCTCTTTAAAGTGGCTTTATTAACACAGGTTTTATATTTTTAAAATATGTATGAATTCAGTAGCCCTTTTATGTTTTCTCCCATTGAAGGCTGTTTATTTTAACAAGCAGATAATTGTATTTTGCTAACTGTTTAAAATTTGGAATCATTAGAGAAGATATAGGCAGCATGAACAGACACCGAACTTATGACATGGTCAGTGCTATAGCCTAGCGCTTTTTTTTTTTTATATTTTAGGAGTTAAGGGTCCTAAATTAGTAGGAGTTAATCCTACTAATTATTTTTTTATATAGACTTCTCTGTATGGTGCACAATAATTTAAAGAACAATTAAGACAATTAAACACAATCAGATTAAAAAGCCAAATAATTTGGAAATAAAAAAATTCCAGCTGAATATCATGCACAAAAGCATTATGTGAAAAATACAAAACACAGCCTCTGAGTAATATTTTACGGAACTAGAAAATAAAAATAGAGATGGAAAACTAGCTAAAAACTTTGAATTTGAAGCACGATGTAACACAACAATGTAAAGGTATCAATTAGATGGTGTAACACTGCTAATGGCACGGCGGTAAGTGTTGCCTAACTCTCTTCATTGTCTGGTTAACCTGCAAGCATGCCTATCAGTAATGTTTCAACAATGCTACAGCAACCCTCCCACCCTATAATTATGTTTGTGTTATTCAATCTTCCAGAATCACCATCTTCAGACTCTCACCCTCTCTCTGCAAGACACGACCCAAACATCTCATCTTCCTCTGCTCTGCCTGTCCAAAGAGAATCCATTATAACCCCAGGTGTTGAAAAACCCAGATACTATTACGTAGTACACAGAAACCAATGCATATATGTGTATGTGCTTGCGCACAGTACATATATGTTCCTACTATTTTCTTGAGCATTGCAATCGAGCTTGGATGCTGGAAAAAGTATAGTATGTAATTTTCCTTGGTGATGACCTTCAGAGGTTCTTTTCTCCCCTTGATTGGCATGCGTCTCCATGGGAAATCATTATAATAGAACCCTATTTCTCTACGTACACTGTCAGGGGCTGCTAAAACTATACTTCATTTACCCTGCTATACTTCACTATTGCACCATAGGTAGCATGTATGATCACCCAGAGTTCTGATGCTGGGTTACATCTGGACATCTAGAAAGAAGTTAAAACTGTGACAGACACTGCTCTTCCTTCCTTTTGTCAGGACATTAATAGCTCTTTCTCTTTTCTGTACAAAATCCATGCCATTCTCCTTCACACTCTTGCACGGCAGGTAAAGGCAGGGACTTGGATAAAGCAAAGGTACTTACTTTTGTCTTAGCTCCAAAGGATACATTTTTATTTGAAAGATATATGTCTAATATGTGTAGTAAACACTCTCACATGCAGTTCGAGATTGGCATACCTATGTTTATAAAAATTTACCTGCCTCACCGTATATAAATATGTACGTGTATATAAAGGATATATAAAAACTGCTTTTTAAAATGGCTAAATGCTTGCAAATCTCCAATTCAGTAGGTGGTGTGCTTCTTAAAATGCACGTGCCACAAAGATAGCCTTTGGTTTTATCATGGCTATTTTGTCATATATTCTAAACAGGAGATGCATGCACTTGATAATGGGGAAAGTGGCATAATCATTTTACCTTTTCAGTATGTTCAAAGTCTCACAAAGCAAATGTTGGTTCTCATTCATTGTCAAGTACCTGAGGATTGCTGATTGCAAAAACTTTATAATGGAAATTTTCCTTTCAACGCATTACCAACAGTTTGCACTTGCATAACAAAGAATCTACCTTGAAAACTTAACATTGGCTAAAATATTTAGCGTAGAACAGAGCATTGCTTTAATGTTATTTGTTTGGTAGTGCTCAACCTTGAGCCTTCTAAGAACAGAAGGAAAATGTGTCCTTAACTCATCTGGGGGCTTGATCCAATACCAAAGATAAACTGAACACTGCACCTCTACAAAGACAAGCAAATATTCTGGACGAGATTGAGCTGAATTAAGTTATTTTACTCAAAAAAATCAGCCTAATTTTCATCTTCCTTTCACTGGTCCAAGTCCAATCCATACCTGATGTAGTGTCATCTACTTCAGCCAAATTCCCCCTGCTCAGAGGTGAATGTGTAGAGAAGTCACAGACTGAAGCACAGCTGCATCCTCTGGTAAGGGTGATACCCCTCCTGTCTTAATGGGAGTCCTGGGAATCATTGTTTCGGGGAGGTGGGGCTGCCAATGTACAGACCCAGAAGTCTACATCTTCCCATATTCTTTCTGTTCCAGCTAGACAGAAGTAGTCATAATCCAGCTTTTACTTAAAAGCTCGCGACCAGTCTCATAGTTTCGTATGCATCAATGCTTCCTTAGTAAAACAAGCAGCCTAAACTCAATTAGCAGTCACAGAGCTTCTGAGAATCAGAAGATGGAAGTGTTTGTGACCAGAAACATCAGGGTCTTCCTCTTTCCTCTGACCCCTGAAGGTATGGGACGTGGAAAGGTTACGGATACAGATTAACAGGAGCTGCCAGAAATTTTAAGTGTTACCCACTTATGTACCAAAAACTACTTAGCAGATTCAGCACCTTTACCTTTTCTTCTTTCTCACCTTTCTCATGTAAAAGACAAGATAAATAACTTGATTTCACAAAGTAGCCCAACAACTTACAAATCAAAGATCCAGTTAAATACATCCAGAAAAACCCCACTGGGTACACTGGCAAAACGTGACCAGCTACTAACCAATATGACTATTTCTCTTTACTCATGTTGAATAACACTTACCCAAATGGGACCCCACGGAAGAGTCAGTCTCCATGTGAGATTTGAAGGATCAGAGTCCAAGTAGCAAAACATAGATTTAAATGGGCTAACTTAATCTTCAGGTTAATTAATGTCATTTTAGGTTTATGCTAGCAATATTTCATTCTAGTTCATCCTAGTACTATTTCCCATAAAAACCTTAATATTTTGGGTTATTTTTGTTACGAAATTTCAGTCTCCCAGTGGCCTTGTATTAATTACTTTGATAGAGTTAACGCTTGATTTACACCAGTGGCTACTTTTTGTGAGCATAAACACTAGAACATTTTGACAAAATTAAAACTGTCATTGCCTTGTGAGCTGGTAAGATTTAACAAGCATGAACAATATTGCCAAAGAGAATTAAAGCTTTTTTTCTATTTCATTCAATAAAGTGGTATCTTTACCTGTAGGGTTTGTATTTATTTATTTTCACTTTTGTACTTTTGGTGCATTCTTATTTTAAAACAAAACTGCAGACCCTCCTAAATGTTAAAAACCACAAGGATAAACCCAGGAAGCACTCCAGATACATCTACAGTAGCATAAGACCTGTTTCTCCCGCCCCAATCCCCTTATAATTGGTTATGATGTTCAATATAAGGGATAAATGAGTGCCCCTCTCCTGCTTGCTCACAGTATGCCACAAAACCCTGAAAGGGTTAATTGGCATTTTAAGAAAAGGTAATTGTAAAGCATATCTGCTGGGGTTATCCCCAGAATTGGGGGGGTGGTGCATAGGTCTCCCACCCACTGGAGCATCTCACATCTTGAAGAGCATGCTGAAGACAAAAGCAGTACTACTGCTGTTTCTTGATTTTCACTTTCAGCTCTAACTGCTAACCCCCAATGTGCTCTTTTGAGTTTACTATACCAAGCTAGTACTTACAGCAGAGTATACGTACTGTGTCTTGACTGTAAAATTATACTGACATTGTAAGCATAAATATAAATCTGTGTGTGTGTGTTTAAATCATACCTAATTTACTGCTGGATTTATTGGTTGCAGAGGAGCAACACACTGACTGGAGTAGGTGCTCTAAAAAAATTGGATGGAGAGACTGGCTACACTTTTATATTTTTTAAATGAACCAAACATTTCACTGAGTAAAATATATAACCCGACACATAAAAAGAAATGTTGTATTAAGCAAGTGAAAAGTCAAACTGAATCTGAGCAGGGTCATAGGTGGCCATTTTCTTACCATATCAAACCCTTTGCCAGTTGTTTGTAGATGCTCATAACATTTTTATCCTCTGAAAATATATATTTCATGTTCACTTTTGCCAGTTGAAGCTTTTTCCATGATGTTCTTCTAATGCATTCCAGTAAGTGAGTAAAGAAAAGTCATATACACTGGAACATAAAGGAGACACTTTTCTGCTAGCTTTGGGCTGACATATTCAAGAGCTAACGCCAGTATGGGGGTTTTATTCAAGCAACATTTTTCTGGGCACATGAGTTGATTCCCATATTGCTTTTCTTTGGAGCTTGGCTTTAGGTATTTAGTTTGCAAGAGGCAGAGCTCCTGTATTTTTTTTTTTAATAATGTCATTCCTCAGTGTACAAAAAAAGAGGTGGCTTTACCCCTTTAGCCCCAGATTCATCGACCTCTACAATCAGTGATTCCTCCCTTCATGCCTGTTCCCACTGAGATTATGCCCATAGTGTGCAAACTATAGAAATGCTTGCCATGAGGAGGACGGCAGAATGTGATCCCGTATATTTTCTACTCACATTTAGGGTTAAATTCACCACCTTGAAGAAAGCCATGTCTTTCAATGAAATCAGTGGAACTATTCATATAAGCACACAGCAGTAAAGGAAGGCTGGGTACCTAGTCATTAATAAGTATCTTAAATCATTAGCATGAAAGTTTCATTAAAAAAACTCTTCCACCTCTCTGTTCTAACCTCTCATATACCTTTATCGCCCCACTTTCTGTAACTAACCCACCCCTCAGCAATAACTCTTTCCTAATTTGAAGAAAGCATCACAGCTGGTTTTGAGAAGAATATTTCTTTTAAAAAATCAGCTATGCTCTTAGTTACATTGTATCACATCCTGCAACACCTTTGCAGCTGGACAACTAATTTTCAGTACTGATATTTTTAGCTGTGAATTTAATGCAGTCCTACTCATCTCACCAAGAGGTTGGTCTTGTTCATTCCACAACATCATATGAACATACAGGAAAAAGCATGGTCGTCTATCAACTTCAACATTAGATAACAAAAACTGAAAAAGTCATTTCCTAAGGCTCTTAGAGGGCATCAGAGGTTTACTCTATGCAGCTAAGAGTTATAACTGCCTCTCATATTTGCTGGCCAGTGAAATTTTTATCTGTACATGTTGGGAGCAAAACACCTCTCCCAAGTAGGGAACCCTAGGAAATGCTGAGCCTGGCAACTCTCGGACAGCATGAGCATTTGTTTTGTCCCATATTAAAGGCTAGAGATATGATCAAGGTCCCCATCATATTTTTCAGAATATTGGCCTTTCTTTTTCTAGTCTGCCATTAATATTTAAGAGTAAGTTCTCGTTGCTGTAATTTTGGGGTGTTCAAGTACAAATTAGCTGCCTGCACCTTCAGCAGATTTCTCCCAATACACCTCTGTAATGGGGTATTCACTCAATGGGTCCCAGTGAAATTCTTGTCATTGTTGAGCACATCTCCTAGATCCTTTCCTCTTTGCTTTCTGCATTTTCACTTCTTCATGAAGATGCTTAATGCAGTATAATTGAAACAATTTTATTGTCTCCAGCCATCCATTCTACTGTTTCAGTGGCAAAAAATACTGGTCAGTTTGACAAGTTAATATGACTTTAGTGGTCATTTGAACTCCTTTAAGCCACTGGGTGCTAAAATTACTTGTCATCTTCCTTCACCTGCAAACTGAATATAACTGGTCCATGAGAAAAGGAGGAGAAAATTCTTTTCCACCAAAAACATTTACTGAAAGAGACAATTGCAAGTTTTACTAATTGATAGGGCATTGACTCTTCCTACAACAGTTCTGAACCACTTGAGAGCAATACTTGGTACTCTCACCTGGAGCTCCGCTGATGCCTTCAAACTTTAGCTTTTCTTCTTCCCACAGGACTGGATCATTAAACACAGAACGGGTTACACAGGCCATTTCAACTTTTCCTTTCGTATAGGTCATTTTTTGTAATCTAATTTACCTATTAATTGGATGCCTAGCGTTCAACAAATGCAGTTCAAGTCTACACTTGAGCTTAGTGCTTTGACTGTATAACTCTGCTAAGTAGATATGTACAGTTAACATTGGAGCAACTGCCAAAAGACAGAGAGAAAACATTTTTCTCCCCTCCGCCCCTCTTCTAAGCATACCTAATTCAGCTGTAGACCTCAATATCAGTACACACAATTAAGCCAAAAGCTTAAGGTTTTTTTAACAAGTTCTGTTTCTGTGTATATCAACAACATGCCAGAAACATAGGTGATAATTTTTCAAGACCTCTCAAGCTTCCTTCTCAAACTGCCATGAAAACAAAATATCACATAAATATAACAATTATATGAAGGACTTGATCCTCTTCCCCTTGAAGTCAATGGCATTCCCATTAAGCCAGCTAGACCTCATCATATTTTTACTTTAGGTCTATTTTTTTAGGTCATGTGTTTCCCTATATAGATTATATCGTACACTCTCATAACATCAATAATGGTTCCCACTGACTTATAGCCGTAACTACCAGAGAGGTATTGCGGTTAGCTCCTGCCAAAAGGTCACCCTGGGAAGTTTCTGATAGATCAATGGGAGCTTTATGGACCGGTTTTCTTCTTCCAGGAATAAATGCAAACAGTGTCACTGTCTGGACACTTGTCTTCTGCACCAAGACTAATCCATCAGTGTGTGGAGAAATGCCATTCTAGTCTGTCCTACTGCACCCTTTCCCTTTGATGCCTTGTGTTTCTGTTCCTGTTTAAAAAACAATTCGATAGGAGAACACGGGTAGTGTTAAACTAACACAGGTTTCTTTGTGTCATTCACACTAAGGTGGAGTCATTTTTCAAATCACATGAATTTGCTAATTTTAATGGGATCCACATAATGAAACACCCCACTTCAGAAACTTACAACCCTTCTGTCTTTAGATATAAACTTTGAGGACACATTTAGTAACACTATAATCTTGTTATAGGGATAATACTCTTTTTTTAACGGTGATTAGCAGACTCTCTTAACAGCAGCATCAATTTTTCCTTACAAAGCCAACACAATTACTGCTCTGAAAAAAGGCTAGATGTCGGAAAACGTAAGCTAGGTCCTCTTCCTAAAAGCCACACATCTAAATTCTTCTGCGAGTCCAGTTTCCTACAGATTTCTGTCCTTTAGCCCTTGCTCCTCATCTGTATCCTCACCATACGCTCTGTTCAAGAAGTACAAGGAGATGCTGCAGCCTGCCAGCTGTTCCCAAAGCGAGCGTGGAAGGGTTCAGCCCTGCCCACCTTCCCCTCGGTGGGGGCACTCCTGTGGGTGTCTCTCCTCTACCGATTTTCACCAAACTTACAAGAACTTAATTATCACTGACATTTCTGCCCTTCTGTCAAATTCAGTTGAAAAAAACAAGAAGACTAGGAAGGGACTGACAGGTAGAGCAAATGATCATGTAAGCCTCATTTTTGTAGGTACACAGCCTAAAGGATGCCATAAAAATCTATGGAAAGTCTAAAGCCTTGCGTTAGAAATACTGCTAGCTGCATGATCTGAGTTAATACTTCATTTGTATACGGGTGTGTATTTAAAGATAATTGATATTAGCTGTGACTTCTGAGACTGGTATCAACACAGTCTCCCTTTGTAGTGCCTACAGTTTTGTAAATGCAAATAATTTTGAGTTCAGTTTTGCATTTTTAATTATTAGCAGGCAGAGTTCCTTTGGTATTTAACTGCCTAACCGTGACTCAGGGTAGACACACACATTCATGGCTTTAATTGTGACTAGGATTTTCAGGTGTAAAGAAATCAAAGTGGATTTTTAAAAAAAATTAACCCCCAAGTGAATCTTGAACAGAGTACTTGAGATGCATGGGCTCAGATTTATTTTTTAAAGCTTTGGTCAAAGAGATTTCCATTAGTTGAACTAAGGTAGTGTATGTAATATTAATATGAACTCACACTGTTGTGAACACTTACTGTATAGTATTGGGAGGGAAGATATACTGTGATATTAAAAAAAAAACATTATTTCGAGGTAGGCATGCCAAAAGCAGTTCTCTGGAACAGAAGGTGGCCTAATTATTAAAAGAAATGGCTTCCATCTCTGTGATGGTCTGACTGTTTGTGGATAAAATCCTACAACTGTGAAGGGCCTCATGCACTGCAAAAAAAAAAAAAAAAAGGAAAAAAATCAAAGTGTTCAGCAGACATACATCAGAGAGACTATACAAGAAGGGTATCGTATTTTTAGAGACCCCAGAATTCCTAAGCAAAGTAGTAGTTAGTACCAGGTCTACATCAAAAGAAAACAACATTCTGTGTCACCGCTGGCCTCCTCTGTGATGTTTTGCCCTCAGCTTCATAATACTCAAAAAGTCATGGTTAAAAAAAGACAGACTGTCCCTTTAAAATTAGATCATCCCTTTTATTAATATGCAGAATGAGTTGTCAATTGACCAAGCAACAAATGTACATCCTCATATCCTCATTTTCACTTCTATCTATGAATATTTTAAAACCCTAATGTGTGCTTGGCCATTTGGGTTTTAAGCAAAGACTTATCACAGTGTAAAACCCCTCATTTTTATCCCTTAGCTGAGGGCTTCTTTTTCCCTTTTCCAGGGTGTCATTAAAAATCTGATGCCAAGAGCTGGGACTTGGCAGGGTTTGCGATATAATTTGCAATCTGCAGTGTTTGCTGGCTAGCCCCCACCTGCCCCCCTCTTTTTTTTTTTTCCTTTTTTTTTTTTCCCTTTTTTTTTTTAACCAGCCTGCCTGCTAGAGTCAATAGGGGGCATCCCTCATCTGTCTAAAAGAAAAATAGCAGCATACTAATTAGAATTCTATTTGCCAGAAGCCTCAGAGTTGCTGTGCTTATAGATTTCAAGCTTCTTTTGTTTGAATTAAATTGCCAACTTTTCCTCCCCCCCCCCCTTTCCTTCTTTGCACTAGGCATGAGAGAGCGGGTGCCTTATTTGATTGAAAGAGGGGTAGGGGGATGGGGAGGAGGAAAGCCTTAGCTATGGAAATGCTGAGGAAATGTCAGGGTTGTGTTTAAAAATGCCTGGTATGCTTTTCAGTGCCTGACTCCTGTCTTTCTAGCAGGGTTGTGGAGGGGAGGAAAGGGGGCCTGGCATTAAGCGCAGGCACTCTGCCCCTTCTCCCTGACACTGAAATTCTGGGGGAGAGCTGACATGCTTTTCCCCAGCTCAAAGCCAGATGGTTCAAGCTTGGATAAAACCTTGGGATGAGATCACAAAGCTTGTTCATAACAGAACACACAACATCTGTTTTTCTGTTAATACCTCCTTTTGTATGCATTGTGTGGGGTGAGGGAGGGGCCGGGGATATGTCATAAATCCAAAGGAAAATGTCATATTTAACATTAATTTGTTTTCATAACCCTGTGAAAGAATTCAAGCTTTCCCCATTAAAATGTCATAATTAACCATTGAAAAGTTTTATTACAAATAATTTTTTAGGTTCACAAATAACAGATATGCACACCCGAAAGTTTTTCACTGCCCTTAAGCGTCTGAATATATATATAATTTCTTTTACGTGCAAGGAAGAGTTTCACAGAGCAAGCTTCAAACACAACCACATTAATGCAACTTCCTAAGTTTAGGTGACTAAATAATGCTAAGACTGAGCTCACTTTCCATCACCACGAATTATGCCCATGCACAATACGGCCATTGACTCCAGCCATTCACAGTCAAGTCTCATGCACTGATTCACAACTGGGGATAAGGGAATTATGGGGACAGAATAATGCATTCGATGATCTTCATATTCCTCATAATGATGGAAAGCTTGCAAAGGAATAAGAATTCTTTTCAAATGCATTAATCAGTCAAATTTACTTGGCATTTTCATAGATTTGCTTTCTCCTTACAAATTCTTAACAGAGCTCACCTATAGCTGTGATGGGCGCTCTCGGATGGCACTGCTGCTGTTCCCTACCCGGATAAGATTATATTCCTTATTTGACTTCTAGTATAAATACTACATAAATACTTACTGTACAGCATGTTTAAAATTTTTGTATGCATCAGCTTAAAGATTGCTTTGCTTACTGTTCTTTCATCCTAGTGCAATTTTGTTTCATAAATGTCCATGAAAGGGCAACATATTTTGGACAAGACTATGAACACGGGAAAAGAAAATTAAGGCTAATTCCAAGTTTGCTTTGTTTGTCTGACAGTACTTAAAATCAGTAATTTGTAAAGCCGAGTTCTATTCCTGAAAAATTTGACCCTCAAATTTGGTGTAAAAATACTACTGAAATTTGCCATTGTGTTCGACATAAATATTCTTTTAATTTTTTTTCTTTTAAACTGTGAAACCTTTAAGAATTAATGACTTTAATTTTTTGATGGAATTCAGGCTCATGCCTGAAATATTATCTTTTCCCTTAAAAAATTATATACACTTTATTATAGTATATTTGATTTTGGCTTAGTAGATGCTGTGATTATTTTTGCACAGTCCTTCAAAATAAATTTCCTGAAAAAACACAGAGCTAGAGTACCAGCTAACCACTGCATTTTTATATATTCATTAAAGATAAGATCTTAAAGGAAAGAGGGGGAAATATGGACATTAGTAACTCTTACATATACTCCTTGGTGTTATTATATTTTAATTAGCACAGTTTGCAGGCTGTAACCTTTCCTAGGCCTACATGATGCATGAATATTTTATTTGCATTACTATAAAGTAAAAATAATTTGATTATCATTCATACTATTTATGATTACATGTTTCTAGACACGCACATAGTCTCTATTTATAACGGACTTTAACGTTCTTAAATAGCATAGAGCGCTGACAAGCAAAGTATTGATGTTTACAGTATCATGCAAACCCCGAAGCCAACCATGTTCACATCCCTTTGAATTACTTTTCCAATTCGAAGCCTCTCAGAACCCAGTCCTCCTTTATCTCTTCTCGTTATAAAAAGTGGCAGGAGGCAGAGTGGCAGAATGACCCACAAGATGGCACCTGTCACCAGTGGGATTTCTTCTGCATTCTGCAGGCCAAATTTTATTTGAACTCACTATGGCCTCTGTCATATCCTCATTTTCCCTTCCACTCTTGCCTCTCCTCCTTAATCCCCTTCGTGCAGGCTCAGGCTCTGTTTACCCAGCTTCTGAAACCTTTTTTCTGCAAGAAGCCAAAGTAAAACTTTATTGAAAGAGGGGCTCAGGATTAAGAGGCAAACCCTGTACAGGAGGAAGCCGGCTACACCACCTCCCGCCTTTGCCTGGCTTCGCTTAAAGACAGTTTCTCCTATACGCGATTACCAGGCTCATTCTTATAGATGTGCATCTGAAATACGTGATTACTTTAGGTCTCAAAGGTGAGGGAGTTGATTAGCTCTCTAATGAAGCCTTTTGTTATTACTTACAGACAAAGTACATCACACAGATGGAACGTACCGTAAGACCGCTTCCTTACGCTGGGCCAGACATTTTAACTAGTAAGATCATCTAGAGCAATGAGGTAAAGAGGTTTCTATACATACAGAATCAGTGGAATTTTTAAAAAACAGATTAAAGGCAGTGACAGAAAACAACAAACAAGCACCATAAGACCATTAGGCCTAATGCCCCAAAGATGAAACTCATAATTCATCTGCTACACGAGTCATTTTGCACATCCATCGTTTTGGACATTCACTAGTTGCCTAATATAGAGTTATAGTAAGTCTATAAAGAAGATTTTGATAAGCATCCCTCTTATCTTTGACTATACAAAGGGCTAAATCTAAATGCTCTTGCGGAAACACAACATCCATGGGAAAACCTACAAGCTGCAGGTCACTCCGTCGTTCAACTTCACCAACTGCAAAGGAGAATTGTTCTTCCACACAAAAGGGTACAGCAGATCATTGGGACCTACACAGAGCCTGGAAAGCCAAGCAGCTCTTCTCCTGGGGCATGCACCCATTCTGGCCCTTGCTGCTACCCTACCTCCACCTCCAACTTTGAAGACTTGCCTGCCCTCAGGTTTTCCTGCACCTTGTTGCGCCTAAACACACCACATCAGGCTGTTGGTTTCTTCCATTAACGTCTTTGTGGCTTGAAAAGGGACAAGATCTTACACCCTGTTCCTAATTGTCCTCATTCTTCCTCCTATCAACTTCAAAAATGTACTTAATTACCCCAAAGCATAAACAGGGTCTCTAGGTAGGCACCAGCAAGGGCAAGAGGGAAGAATGGTTCAAAGTTTTCCTCTTTCCTAATGAAAGAGGACACAAGCCTCAAGTCTTACCTAGGGAAACATCTTAAGTCATTAAGAATCCTATAGTTTCACCAAAACTAGTTAAGCAACTCTTGTTTACATATTATTTTATACCAAGACAATTATTAAAAACAATGCAGTTATGTTTACACAGAAGTTAATAATAGCTATTAAATTAGTGTTAAAAATAGCTATTACTATTGTGAAACTTTTGAAGTGTTAATATCACCCAGTGATTAAGGGTATCCTTTCAATAACTGTCTACGATTAACACAAACAGCAGACTGCATTTCTGTAGCCCGTATGAGTTGCTTTTGCTACAAACATACAGAAGTAATTCTCACTTTTCATCCAAAACAATCAGGTCATAAACATACATTTTACTGAAATTCATTGAATCCTGGAAATCAATACAGATCCCAATAAGCCAGCTTAATTTTGGTGGTCCCTCCATATGCAACTGAGGAATAATCTAGGGTTATTTGTGAAGAAAAAAAATCATCAATAGCCTCCCTTTGAATTAGAAAATGTGGATTCATAAAACTAAGTGGGTTTATGAATCATGCCAATTTGCCTTGTGTTTTTGGGGAGGGGGGATTTGTTTTGACCTTTTTGATTTTTCATTTTAAAATGACTTATTTCAGGTTTTTTCTTGTAGATTATGAAATCAAGCAAGTCCAACCCAGAATGAACCATTTTGATCAATATGAAAGGCAGCTTTTTTGAGAATTTTCCTCTGCCAAGAATTTGAAAATGTCACATTTCATTCCAGTATGAACAGAAGCCAGATTTCAAACTCTCCAAATCCTTTGAGAAACAAAATTTCTGTCTTTTTCACAACTCCAAAATTAATTTTCCTCAAAGACCGCAGGGTGTCTTAAGATAGTGGTCAGCAATTACAGATAACACGTGGGTGGATTTTAATAGCATTAGCATGGTAGGGGCAAGGCCAGAATCACGGTGTCGGAGCATCTTGAGGGAAGACTGTGAGAAGCACCAGCTCTCCCAGCTCCTGGCTTTCAGTGAATCCCAAGCTCAGGCGAGCTGGGCTCCAATGCCTCGCTTCAAAGCAAGATATAGACGCCGAAGTGAATGCCAGCATTTCCTAGCTCCCACTGAGTTTCTATCAATATTCTTAAACTTTAAAAAAGAAAAATACAATCTGGTGTAACAGCCTTAGAAGACTGCTGACTACTGCTACAAGAAACACTCTACAACTGGAACCTATATAGGGATATAAATCCAAGAGCTGACCTGTAGCTTTCCACCCAGCCAAGGAAGCTATTAAATTCTTGCTGATTTAAGTTACTCTCCAGTAACGTGCGCCATTTCCTGCAAAAAAAAAAAAAAAATAAATTCCCAATGTCCCTATAAGGAGCAATTTCCTAAGGATTGTGATTTTGCCACAGAACTATTTAAGAAAACTTGGAAGTCATGAGGCCAGGTCTGCATTGAAACACAACTCAGTGGCATCAAGGCCTCACACTTTCTCTTGTGGCACTGCACAAAAACATCTAACCCTGCCATAGGCATTCTCTGGAATGATTCTGGCATAGGCAAAAGCACCTATGTGCTTTGTTTCAGGTGGAAGCAACCTCATAAAGGTCACATCACCACCAAGTCAGGCATGTATAAACCATGGCAACCCTTTTTTACTGGAGGTATTTCACAGCCATCCAGCCAGATCCAAACACGGATACACCATTCTCTCCTCAATGGGCCGAAGCCGTCCCACCATCTCCCCGTGTGTGGCCACCAGCCAGCTGCACGAAGGACGGTCTCCTTCCTTTCTGCACCACGGGCGATGGGTCTGGCAGAGGGCTAGGCACAGAGCACGCTGCCTGGGCTTTGCAAAATTTGCCTGTTCTTTACAAAATTGCTCCAAAAGGGGCTTTGGTTTTGAAGTGTCGTAATCAAACTCACCTAGAGCTGGTGCAATAAAACAAGTAGAGAAATTCTTTGCGTGTCAAGGACAGCTATCATTTGCGCTTTTTTATCACTGTTGGTTCACAGCGTTTCCTGTGTGAGCTCCATTGCTTCTGCCGCTTTTAACTACCCTCCTGCTCACTTGGGAGTCATATTTAAGGTCAGCCAGTATACATTAGTCCTGCCCAGAGTAAAAATTTACTCCTTACACTGGAAATGACAGGCCTGTAAAACAACATATGAAGGAAAAAAAGCCATTCATTATTTATAAAAAAGCAAAACTGTGGGGCTGTCTTTTCTTGCATTAGACAAATCCAGTATGAAAACTCTAACCTGTATATTATTATAAAAGCTCTGTCCCCTGTAATATCTCTTTGTTTTTGTAATTATTTTAGGCTTTCCACTCAGGAGCAATAAAAAGAGCTTATATTTTCCCAGCACTCAGATGAAATAACTTTGAAATAGTGCCTTGTATTTTTCTTTAGTATAATTAATCTCAAGATGTCACTCCCCCCACCCGTTATGATAGTCTCATTGGAGTGGACTGGGAGAGGGACAGCAAGGAGAAGGATATTTTGGTTTTCATTCCAGTTAACCACTCATTTCTCCAAAACAAGATCATAAAACTAAACAAAACCAGCAAGAGATAATCCTCCACCAATAAATTTATCAAGAGTGAATTTTTTGCAGGCTTGCTAAACTGACATAAAGGGGAGGAGGTAGAGATCAAATATACTGTTGAGTAAGGAAACAGAGAGCACAAACTTTGTCCTCAGCTCGGGGACAATGATGCTCAAAGATTAACCCACCCTCTCAATTAACACCTCACATGAAAATCCCAGCAAGGTCATGGGATCTGTGCTGCAACTCGGTCAATCAGCATTGCCTGCCTCCATACAAACCAAGATCGAATGCAGAATTAACACTGGTCCCCCAAGCCCTCGCTCACAGACTCACGTCAGATTAAGCCCTTGCATGGAGGAGATATGAAAAGCATTTCTAATTAGGGTCTGAGGTTACTGGTTAAAATGCAGTCGAGCAGTCTACCAACCATTCTTCTCCCCCCCTTTTTTTTTATAATTTTAATTAAACTCAGATACTATTTAATTCCTACCTGCATATATTTAGTACTACTTGAATGCAAACCTGATAAAGAATGCTCCTGATCCCCACTTAGCTGCCACAAGCACTTATTAAAAGGAGGGTGACTGTCTTCAAGATCTTCCATGGGTTCCTTTGCAATAATTACTTTTTCTATCAAATGAAAAGCATAATATTTTTCTGTAAATAGATTTTTTTTCCTTGTGAAACCTTGACTTCTCTACTCTCGTGACAAAATTATAATTATAACTTCAGTGCAGTGGTTAGTTACTGTCATTCCAGTCCACGAGGAGGATTTTTTCCTTATATGCTCTGCTCCTCTTTTTCCACTGCTTGTAGGATTCTTGAGATGTACACTTGAGGACATTTTGCACCCCTTTTCTCACAGAAGCATTACTGTACATCCTGTGTTTTGGTGAATGGGAGGGAAGGGACTTAGCACTGGTCGGGTCCTGTTAAATTATTAGTAATTCTAGGGCACTACACAACATTTCTGCCATTGTGTGATTAGCAATCTAGATCTCTCCATAACAATTTTTAATATCTACCCTGACCCTGGAAGCCTTAATGCTACATCTACAGCATACTAAAGCCTTGTGATTCCAAATTATAGCTCTGAATAATTCAGGAATTGTAGCAGTAGCTCAGTACTTATTAAAGCATTGGGAAAACTTTGGGATTCTCATATCTACAGGCTCTCCATTATTATTCTGATTATAAAGATGTTTTAATATATGCTGTTGCTGCTATTACACATTACCACAATACCATTTGTGAGGAGTCAATAAACGATCCAAGTAAACTCCTGTATTAAGCTGCTATATCTCAGAGTATCAAGGGATGCAGTGAGATGAAGCTTCCTTTTTTTTCCAGGGAAAATGGGAATTACATAATAATCTTTACATTAAATTTTAAAATCCCAAATTATGCCTTAGACATCACAACAAAAATCTGCAAAGTTTTTCTTTAAGCAAAACAAAGTCATCTACATACAGAACATCTCAGGCTTTTCTGATACACTAACACAAATAGGGACAAAATTTGTGTAAATCTAACTAGTTTAATAACATATTAAACACATTCTGTCTCTGCTAATCCCAAGTAAGCAGCTATAATAAGCCTTAGTGACAAGGAGGATCTAATGAAGGGTTGAATTTTTCATAGAGGTTTTATTAGGTTCATCAGCCTCCTCAAAAGTCCAGGACTTCAGTCATGCCAGCTCTGAAATCTGGAAGAGATTATCTTCAACTTACTGAGAGTAAACATCTCATTTCTACAAGGAAAATTCCATTTGATGACAAAACTTGTTCATGTCCTAAACATTGAAACCCTGCCACTGGATGTCATACTTGAGTAGTTTTGGGTAAGTGTAAAAATTATAAAAAGCCTCAATAATGATACTGAAAAAATCCACAAGGCATTTTCAGTCCGAGAGTAATCTATAGCACAGAAAGCATCCAAAATAGCATTTTGGCAAAGTTTATTAATCAGCTGCTTTCCCAGCCTGTTGAAAAGTTTCATTACTTTCTGGACAGTCAAGCACTTGCACTTATATTGACTGTCCTCAGTTGACTACACTACATTGACTATGACTCAGTTAATGGTTTACCAGAGTAGATATCCCACGCTATTAAAAGGAGTGCTCCAGATTCATTTAGAATTCAAAGCATCCTCTCCCTAAAACCTTGTAAAATATCAGATGTGTCAAGGGGGAAAGTAGCCACAGCCTGTCTCTAAATAAAACCAGTAAAGTGGGTCGAACCAAAAAGAAATCCTAGTGCAACCACTGCTTATGCTATCAGGTTTAAAGCAGGTGATAAGGTTTTATTTACAACCATACTCATCTGGTGTGAAGCAGATAAGGTTTTATTATTGCTGCCTACTTCTGAAAGAAATTACTTTCTAGGTGTGCAAAGCTGTACATTAGAGGAGACTCAGGTTGAGTAGGAAACCTGACTATTCAGGAGAAGGAGGACAAAAAAAGTTCCACCATATTATACCTTTACAGATGTTAATGGGCAGGTGGTGAAAGCTGGCTGCCTGAATGCCATCTTCATGCGAAAACAGACGCTGCGCTTTCATGTGCGGGTGCCTCCGTGCTCTGCAGCACAGCGAGAATGGGACCACATCCCCCCAGATTTTGCTCAGTCACTGAGATATGAGGAGTTTAGCCTGGAATCAATGCTGGGGTGGCATGCATGCACACAGAGATGAAGGCAAGCCTGGGATCTTTGGTTTTGCCTTAATTCCAATTTATGAACTAGGCAAATGAATGTCCTTGGTTTGTACAGCCATCAGCTGCTCCCACGCAAATGATACTTTCACTCCTTTCATACCACATCAGTGGAACAAGCTTCTCAAACATTGGTCGGATTGGATGGACAAGAGAGTTCTCTACAGTTCCTGTTTCATATTTAGAAAACATCTTCCCCTATCCTTCACAGATATAACCTTGGGGGGGGGGGGGGGGAGTTGTGGGGGGT
>NW_008824243.1:7098862-7144708 GCF_000699105.1 Pygoscelis adeliae
GAAGTGTTGGGTTTTTTTTTTTTAAACAAAGTTTAGTAACTTCATTACTTAGTTATCCTTTAAGCTTCAGAAGGTGTGAAGGTGTTCTGGGATAAATGTACCTTAAAGGCTCTTTAAGAAAGTACTAAAAAATCCTGAATGGAAGCTTTTTTTATCTACTGCTGTTGATTCTGGAAACTATTTCTTTCAATACTGTTTTAATGCAACAGTAAAAAAGATACTGAAAATTTTGCAAAAACACTTTTAAAAATAGGAAAAAAGCATTCTTGTCCTTTGCCATAGTGAAAAGGAGGCAATGACTATCCTCAGGTCCAGAGATTTTCCATTCCTGAAAGATACCAAGAAATCCACTGAACGTTGGTAAGCAAGGCAACGGGAGCAGACAGCAAGACCAGCATCTTGGAGAACTCCTCAAAATCCTTCAGGATTAAGGATACAGACATCATACTGGGGTCTGTGTTTTAGTTCTAAAGCATTTACTTTTAGAGTAAGTATGTCCTGATCTGAAACAGCCTGAAACATTAGCTTATTACAGAAAAATTGTTACACCATTTTCAAATAATGACAACAAACTTAATCCTGCAAAATTCTGTTGCAGACAGGCAAGGAATAAATGGACGATGAACCACCATGGAAACAAGAAAATAAACTCCTAAAAAAGATTTTTCAATCTTAAATGCACCATCATTTTTAATAAAATGTGCTATGTCACCATTATTTATCCTCAGATTACTCCTGTTCCTTGCTTATACTAATTCAGTTTAGCACGCAAAAGCACTACTTGCCCCTACGTACATTAGAAGAGCGCCAGTTTAGGTTAACAGAAAAAACTTACACCTAAAAGAGCAAAAAACTTTAGGATACATTGTTCTTTTCTAAAGCTCATCTCTCCCATTCAACTAACTAGTATTCTTTTCATTTAATCTACTCAGGTAAAAATAACCATTAAATATCACCTAAGGATCACTTAAATTCTATTTTGGGGATTTATGACTAGGATTAGCTTTGTGTCAGCTTTGTGTCACCTCTTAGTACAGGGTTGAATGACAGAAATTCATTTAACCACAGTTTGAATCCCATTTCTTCCCTACCTCTGGATTCATATACATTTTTCTTTCTAACATATATTGATCTCAGAAACCCGAAGCCACTTTTTAACACTTTATTAAACACAATATATATACACAAGGTAACATATTGAAAGTGTAATAACAAGGGCAATGGTAATATAATAATGATAGTCGAAGCTCTATCAAATATGTAATTAATATTTTAATTATATATCTCATATACCTGCGCCCCACTGTGAAAAATAACCAGGTCTAGTAATTTTCATGGACGATGACAAGATTACTATTACTAATGGTCTGAGGTAGAAGTGTTTATTTTTAACATTATTAACGGTACTAATTATGATGAATATGATTATTTAGAGTCATTATGTGGTAGAAGAGTTTGATGATCCACTCAGGGGCCTAGAATTTAACATTCTCCATCTACCATCTATGGAAATTAATGACATAGCTTAACTCTACTGTTATCGGACACAGTGCCATGAAAATTGCTTTTAAAGAAGAAAAAAGCAAAAGAGATCATCGAAGTGTGCTGCCCATTTCTTTATTATCCTACAAATGTTCATGTGTGCAGATCAGAAAGCCTGATAAGATGTTACACACTGGAAAAAATGAGACAGTGACTTTTACAGACGAAGGGACAGGTCTCACTAGCACTTCTCCACACAGAAGTATTATTTTCATCATTGTAGGACTCGGAATCAGAGCTCTTGGGCTAAGTACTAGGTGTATACAGGTATCCAAAAAAGCTTACGTAGGAATGACAAAGGAATATTTTGTAACGCCGATTTTGCAGATGGGAAGCTTGCACCACAAAAATCTAAGGGGCCCAAGAGCATATAGTTTATACCACTCGGAGCACCTTCTGGCACAGCCGTGAGCATGATGTGCTTCACCTCCCTTCACAGTCTGTCCACCTAAGCATCTTCACAGGTATTTCATAAGTGGTGACATGACTGATGTATTTGGGCAGACAAGGTGCCACGTGAGCTCAAAGACATGCTGTAACTGTGCTTGCAGACTCAGAGGTAGGGGAAACCTTGTCTGGTGAGCAACCTTGGGCTTGTTATTGGCAGAAAGTGCTGATAGAGACACAAAGGCTGCGATAGGGATAGGCACAGAACACACATTTCCTAAAACCAGAGTCACAGCCTCAGCACGAGGCCACCACAACTAGAATTAATATGCTATCCACACATCCACAGCATGGCCTTGCAGGTCTCAACCAAATACTGTCTCGATGAGGAAAACGTATGTATAATTTCGCTATCGATTTTGAAGCAAGTCGATGCTTAACCCTTTGCAGGACCCTCAGCCCTGCAAAACGGCTCCTACAGATCCCATGGATTGCTTACGCTTTAACTGCCCATTCACTATAAACAATTGTCACCTCTGCAGCGAGATTCCTTGTGGCACACAGAGGGCAGAATCATTAACTAGTTAAATCTGATAAATACAGACTCTCAGAAAAGGAAGGAAGAAAATGGACCATTCTCACTTTGTAATGCATTTCCATCGGTGACTGGCACGCTATTAGGATCAGGATCAAAGGGGGTGGGATGCTGGTGTCTTTGGATTTGGGCCTTTCACGTTGTCTGATTGATGGAACTGAAAGGCTTCTGCTTGTAAAGCAGTCACCCCAAACAGCTGTCTCTTGCTCCTGTCCTCCTCTCCATTGCAGCATATGCAGTTCAGATTTCATTTATCAGCCCCTTTGAAAAGCAACACTCTTACAGTGGAAGTAAAGCCTTGCATTAAAGAGGATGCTTAGCAATTTGCATGCATGCACTGTATTGCTAAGCGCTGTATGGCGTCAGTTGCCAAAGGACATGCAGCAATGTGTAACTCCTATCTCCCCCACTTTTCTGGTTTCTTAACTTATCAGTGTTTTACTTCCCTTTCATGTTCAAAGCATAGCAAATTTATTTGATATATTCTGAATGCTGAAGCATGCCAATGGCATCAATCAAACTAGAGAACACTGGGAAAGCTGCTATAGAGTGATCAGAATTGGCCATAAGCTATAAATATCTACTGTCTCATGATTCTCTTGGCTGCTATGCAAACTTTGATCGTTAGCACTGATGCAAGATCATGGGGGATAAAATGGTATTATGATATAATGGCATGTATGCTACAGCTGATACTAAGGGCTATAGATGACCTATGCTTGACTATATCATCTTTCTCTACACACCAGAAACATTCATTAAAATGGCAGACTTCTTTTTGCTGTACCTTAGAGGATATGTAACAGAAAAGTGCAGTCCAATCAGAATTGGCATATCTATTCATGACCAGCCTGAGTGTTTTGTATTTGTATTCTCTGCAACACACCTCCTTATAACACTGCACAGGTGACTCTCAGATAACATCTAATTATGCCCGAGAGGTCAACAAAACACAACTGATGACTTTTTATTGTTTTCTTGCTTTTAGATGGATTAGATGTTTCCTCTCTAATAGCAGGATATACCAAGCACTTCACAGGTAGATCTTGCATAGTAGATTTATGCAAGTTAAGCTTCGCATTTTAATACAATCATTATTCATATAGGATGGTGTCTTAGCAAACAGCTTTTATTCGTTCATAAAACACCCCCCACACCCAAATTAAAATATAGAATATGCGCTCACCTCCCTTCCTGCCAGTAGAGTTCCCTGTTCCATACTCTGAATTAAGTATTTACCTTTCCAGAGCTCCAAAGCTTTCAGATAAACTAAAGTAGTATCCAACCTTACAGCTGTCAAAAAAAAATGGTATAG
Organism: Pygoscelis adeliae; assembly: GCF_000699105.1. Taxonomy (NCBI): domain Eukaryota; kingdom Metazoa; phylum Chordata; class Aves; order Sphenisciformes; family Spheniscidae; genus Pygoscelis; species Pygoscelis adeliae. The sequence goes on from NW_008824243.1 coordinate 7,102,702, forward strand.
AACTGCTTTGTACAAAAGACATTAGATGAATACAGCCTTACTCATTAACTTATGAGTAATTTTCATAGGAAATCCACACAGAAAGAAAAAGAACTATTAACTGTTTAAAGTTCTCTTAATCTTTTACTTCTTTCAGAAAAATTAAAACATCTTTTCTTTAAATTTAAGAGTTAGCTTATCCGGTTGGGGACAAGAATGCCATATGACTTGGCATATGCCCACAAACATTTCAGAGCTCTTATCAATAAAATCTACATAGGTAATTTGTACAGTTAAAATTAAAAGTGCTGGATACACATGCATAGGCAAAATTATACCTGAACAACAAATCAAAGTGCATCTTTCAAACAGAAAGGCTACAGTTTTCTCAAATGTGTTATTCAGCATGATGTTCTCATTCTGCTTGTTAAATATTTCACACTTTCTTGAGCCTGTAGCTCCAATACTTTCAAAAAGTAACTTACTAATAGAAGGATGATTACAGTTATCCCCATTTTACATATCAGGAAAAAAAGACACAGAAAAAAAGAGATGATCTGTCCAAAGCCTTATAGAAAGGCTGAAAAACCTCCACAAGAGTCAATCCCACTTCTCTTGGGTCCAAGCCAAGTAATTTAAACATAAGATATTTCTTCAACTGAGTTGGGGAAGGGAAATCAACCAGCAGGTAAACCCATATTCTCATTAACTGATTCTGTGTAACCATGCTCTCCACACACACACACCCCCCCTCCCCCAGAGTTGCTTGAATTAATAGAGAAAATCATTCATATAAGTTCTTTTGGTGACATATTTAAAACAGCTGATTCATATACAGGCTTCACACTCCAAGTCAGAACAAATTGTCCTCAAAAGCAACACAGTTAAATTGAGTGGAACTAGCATCCACCAACTTCCAAGGTACATAATATATATTATAAACTTGTCTTACTTGGCACCAAATTGACAACCTCAGTTTGAGAGAACAGAGAGTGAAAATGAGTTTTAAGCATTCAGCTACAAAGAGGGACAACATTCATTATGTACAGTCCTTTAACAGATTGCCCAGACTGTGGAGGCCCTTCAGCAGACTTGAAATTTAGTCTCCCTGTTGCAGTTTTAGTTACTACACGTACCACTACTATGTAGCTACTACTACAATGTAAACTACTATATAGTCCAGAGTTTCCCACATAGTGATCTTACATATTCCATGTTGCTTAAACTCACTCTAGTCTTTCACGGATCTACAAGGCAAGAAGCCAAATTCCACTCTGTGTGTATGACTCTGAGGAAGGAAAGGGCTGAAGATCAGAACTTATCTCAATATTGCCAGACAGTAGAGCATCAGCCACTTTGAACATATCATGGACTCTCACACAAGGTCTCACTAGTGCCCATCAGGTCTGCCTCGGTGAAAAATTCTGTGACAAAACATATTCAAAAAGAATCAATGGAGAATCACGTGGCCTTCATGTCCTGCAAAGGTGAATTCAGTACTATTACATCATTCCTACAGGTATGACCCAAAATGCTTCACATGCCATTTCTGATTTACATCTGTGTAAAGGAGAACAGATTCTGGCTCCTGGGGAAACATCTTATTTTATTGTGCCTTTGATTCTTAAAAGTGTTCTTTCTTTGTCCATTTTGGGAGGAGGACACTATTTTGTGTGGTTTCTTCTCCCCCCGCTTATGCCATATTTGTGAGTTAAGCCTTCAAGATTTTCTTATCTCACCTAAAAACAACATAAGAGAAAAGTCATAAGTGTAATTTGACTTTTACTTTAGGTCATTCTCAAGGTCACTCTGGCAGCAGTCTGATAAAATAAACAGCACAAACCAACAGGAAAAACCTGAATTAGAGCCTGATTCAGTACCTACCAAAGTCAATGGATGTCTGGTTACTGGTGGGCATTTGATCAGGCTCAGGAGGGGATAATTTGGCACTCAAAACCACTTTACCTCCTTTTTTTCTAATTGCCATTATCTCAATCTCACTAGCATAGTCCAATTTTGGGCTTACATTACATGCAAAGACACATCGTGTTGTCAAAGACAATAATCATGATGCTGTCATAGTGCCTTGATTATATCCCTGTGCTTTTATCTAGTGCACTGGCTCCTATGTTGGAGGAGATTAGCATTTCCACTGACTTGCTGGTATGACTTTCTTTTAAAGCCTTTCCCCCACCACCATTTTAAGCCTAATGGTACCTTCATTAAAAAAACTGAAACCGAAAAAGCAGTGCTTGTGTTTGAATGATAGATAATTCAAATATTTTCTTATATATATTTCAAGTATACTTAACTTTGCAAAATAAGTTTCCTTTTCCCAACTCAGACTCACGTGTGCCAAAACGCAGGTGCATAGGCCCATAGGATGAACGTATCCTTTTGAAACATACTTTTTATCCAGTGATACACTGAGACTGTGCAAGTATTCTTACACATGCACCTATATCTACCTAAACCCATAGACAGAAATGTATCAAAGACACTTGTGTCAGTTTGGGGCTAGCGGATCCCAGCTAGCCAGTCCCAGAGAAAAGTACGTATATACAAACAAATATCACATCAACTTCCTCGCAAGATTTTGCCACTTTGCCCTTAGTCAGGGAAAGGGGTTATCCACGAGGATTAGAAAATCACTACTTCCTTAATAAAGATTCCATCTAAAACTTCACTGGATGCACAAATGGAGAAGAGAACTAAGTGATATTAGCTGTGACAAAAGATTCCTACATCTGAAGCCTAAGAGGAAATCTGTGTCAACTTATTTCTGGTATTCTCTTTCTAATCAAAAGGTCTATGGTAAACCTGGAAGTATACTGTGAGCCTAATTACATTAAGCTTTCTCAGGCAATCATTTTAAATTACTCTGAAGAGAAATTCCCATAAATGCAAATCTCCAGGAGTCATCTCTCTAAGTTTGAAAATTGTCTTCTCATCTGCCAAACAGGAAAAATGATTGATTACATTTTCACAAATTTGGTCCCTCATTTTTTAAACCAAAACAGGACTTGTAAAAACAGATCTAAGGCAAAGCACAGTTTCATTATTTTGTTTCATTTCCATATATATATGCAATGAACATTCTGACTGTTTCACTTATCTCTTTTGTAGGCCACATTATGGGACAGACTTTTCCAAATGCTTATCTTTCTTTTTTCCAATTTAATTCAATATAATCTTAGAATTTTACCCTCTGCAGAGCAAACACCATTCCGCAATGGACATCGTGCTCTACTGGTATCTTCATACGTCTCCATAGATTTTCATGAGTTATATGCTAACAGCCTTCTGCTTCTCCCTTTGCTAACTAGGGATTAAAAACATTACTCCAGTTATCCTCGCCAGTCTAAATCCCAAAACAGCCCAGAAACTATCTGCATTCACCTTTTGATTACAGTACATTCTCAACATCTGCCTAAATATTAACACCACACTCATCATCCTGATATGTGGTTTCCCAACCAGCTTTTGCAATAACACTAGCCCTTGATATGCAAGTACATTAAAACTGCCTTTCTTCTCTTCTGTCCTAATAACTAGCCTACACGTGAACCGCTTGGAATGATCTCTTGCAATCAGGCTTACACTGCCCACCTGTACAGAAAGTTTCTAATACTGTCTCAGTATTTTTGTACTGAAAATAAACTATAATGACCATGGCAGCAGAGAAGAGATTTGTTCTTCTTTCGTTCTTCTCCCTTGAAGAAAAAAATCTTGGCAGTAGGATTTTGAAAATAAACATTACAGTCAGCTTTTTTCCATTTTCAACAGTTAGGGGCAAAGTTAAATAGCACTAATGCATTCCATTTATTTCAGATAGATCAAAGAAAGAAAGAAAACGTATCATCAAGCAAAGTTCTCAAAGCACATGCTCACACACACACTCCTGCTTTTCTAGGAGGCTTTTTAAAGGAAATTACTGTCATTTAGTTCATAGATTATCTTGACTGAACAGGAGAGCAAGCATCATTTGGTGCAGCGCAACAGAGGTCATGCATGACCTTGGGTTTTCTGAACATGCTTCGCCCATGAACATGCTTAGTTTCCAGCTCATAGTATAAAGGTGTTGACAGCTCTAGTGAATCCAGCTGTGGTGGTTCTGGAAGCAACTGCCTCTGCCAGAGCTGCCCCAAGAGAAAGACAGAAGAGAAAACACATCCACATGTGGGCTGCTTTTTGCCGAGGCTATCATCTTCACTATTTATGACAATGAAGGTGGCTTTCAAGCAAGCAGGGGATTTCGTGCTAAATCAGTTAATTATCAGGTATTCATTGCAGTCCTCCGACTTTACTACACAGTCAGTAACTTCTGGTAGAGGAGCCAGGTGAACAGCAGCTCCTTATGCCATCACAGCAAGCCTCACTAGAAGTTACTTATCAGCACCTAAGTCACTGCTCTGCATTAGAGTCTTACACAGAGTGATAACTCATGAGGGATAATGAAAAGACAACTAAGCATCTGTTTGAATGCTTATCGAAACCCTGGTATTTACCTAGACTATGAAGCACAGCAAAATATGTTACTAATCTTCTACCAGCCAATGTTATCAGTTATTGTCACTTTTAAATACTTTTCCAGCCCTTAAATCACCTCCTTCAGGGCAAGGATGCCGGCCTTATGCTAGCCAGTGAACATACTGAAAATAAGCCTTGGCACACAGTTTTGACACAAATATTTTGGGCTGCACATTTTGTTGATAATGCACAGACTCAATCAGTACTACATGATATTTTTATTAAAACCAATTGTGCATATGTTAAAGGGATTAAAAACTGGGTGATGGCTCTCAACATGTTGTTAATAGGAAATCAGTCAAAAAACAGCATTTCTGTGAAGATGTGCCTTACACAGTCTGTCTTGATCCACTACTCCAGAGTGTACACATCAACAAACCAGAAGGAAATAGGCTGTATTCAAAAATTTTCAAGAGTAGATAAGAGTCATGGTAGATCACCAGCTGTGACTCAAATTTGCTCGTAATTCTTGGATGTACAAACAGGGATAGAAAGAAAGGTAAGGAGGCAGAACTAGCAGTATATGTAGCAGTGATATTTAGTCATTACCAAAATACTTGATATGGAAAATTAATATAGTTTCCCAAAAAGATTTAAAAGAAATAGTCAAAGTTTTGAAAACCTGCTGTGTAGCAAGAGATCTAAAAAGCCCTTGATCTAAATAGATTGTCCAGAAAATTTAAGAGTTAACCCAACCTCGATGCAGAAACACTGATGCGGGAAGAAGACATCAGACTGGGCCTTCAAGACATATTGAGTTGCTACCTGAATCTAAACAGAAGAGGCAGCTATGGGGTGGCAATGGGTCACGTCTCACTGTACCCAGAACAAACAGGAGGCTACAGCAGAAACTTCAAACAACTTCACACTGTTCCACACCCCAGGTCTAGACCCTCTGTGGCAAGTTGAGCCAGTGGAACCACCATTGCTTGTTCAGCTCTGCAGTAGCCATGCTAAGGGGTTGGCATATAAGTGTCTCTATAGCCTAATGAAACACTAAATCGTATTTCAGGCTCAGTCCTCCTCATCGCAGCCTCCTAGGCTTTCAGTTTCAGAAACAATTATTTTCTGAGTCCACCATGCCTGCAGGTTCCTCCTTTCTGTAACCTGCCCTTAAGAGCTTAAGCCTGAGACTTGAGCTGGCTTGTAGCCATGCCCAAGTGGATGCAATACCTGATAGTTTTTATCTGGTGAGCAAGATGACTCTGTTCAGAGAACAGTCATGAGCCTGACAGATACATTGCATCCTACTGAATGAACATGTCTATGTCCTTCAAAGGAGACAGAGTGAGATAGGAGCTGGGACAGGAGATAGGAGGAACATTAACTCTGAATCTTCTCCCACAGGTTTACCATGGGATCCGAGTGGCGGAAAAACCTAATGTTCAGATTTAGTTGCAAACTTGACCAAATTTAATACATATGTTTGTATATAGATTTCTGTCTGAAGAGGTAATGTTGTGGATAAAATTCACTATACTGAATTTAGCTTCCCAAATGAATTACTGAATAGTCACTCACGTTTGCCTTGATGATAGTTTTAGGGGAAGTTGTTCATCATGCCAATATATCTTTCCTTCACACAAAAGCATATATATGTACAGTTTTGTACTGGATACTAACAATCTATATAAACTGATGTTATTACCAGAGTCACTATGTATATGTTGGCAATTACTTATGTTTTTCTTCTTTCCACTATATAAATTTCCTTTCCCTAATAAAGTGTGGAAGGTTTCCCAAAGAGTTTAATAACCCAGAATCACTGAAGTGTAGCTGTTAAAACAAGCTAAACTGGTTTAACTTCTGAGCTGTCAGACTTAATTTGAAATGATGAGATCTGACCACTGTTTTCATGTGAATTGCTAAAATTAGGTCATTTCCAAAGATATGCAAGAAATACAAGAAAGAATGTCAAAGTTCAGGGTTTTTTTGTTCTGAATTTGCTTTCTTAAATGAAATTAAGTGGCAAAAAACATTAATTTATTAAAATAGTCTAAAAAATAATTAAAACAGTTAAACATACCAATAACCCATGAAGAGTAGTGTTCCTGTAATTAAAAAAAGATAATTTTCAAAAGGTATTTTAACATTTTTTTTTAAAAGATATCTAGTTCAATCATTTTTTTTTTCTTCAGGCAGTAAAAGCAAATGCATATGGCATGAAAATCTGTTAAAACATAGTACTTTACACCTTTGTTTGTACCTGCTCCAAATATATTTGTCTATAAATTAACTGCACATGGTGGTTTTCACATTGGTTTATTTTATCCATGTATTCAAGAAATTTAATACATCATTTGCGTTCCATCAATTACAATTCTATTCAACAGACAAAAAGAGGAGGGGTAGAAACACACCTATGTATTTTTGCATTTTTACATGCCCTCCTGGTTTCGGCTGGGATGGAGTTAATTTTCTTCCTCATAGCTGGTGCAGTGCTGTGTTTTGGATTTAGGATGAGAATAACATTGATAACACACCGATGTTTTAGTTGTTGCTAAGCAGTGCTTACACTAATCGAGGACTTTTCAGCTTCTCCTGCCCTGCCAATGAGAAACTGGGAGGGGACACAGCCAGGACAGCTGACCCCAACTGGCCAAAGGGACATTCCATGCCATGGGACATCATGCTCAGTACATAAACTGGGGGCAGTTGGCTGGGGGGTGGTGACCGCTGCTCGGGGACTGGCTGGCCATTGGCTGGCAGGTGGTGAGCAATTGCATTGTGCATCACTTATTTTGTATATTCTATCATCATTATTATTATTATTTTCCCTTCCTTTTCTGTCCTATTAAACTGTGTTTATCTCAATCCATGAATTTTAGGTTTTTTTCCCCCCAATTCTCTCCCCCATCCCACTGAGCGGGGGTGGGGGGAAGTGAGCAAATGGCTGTGTGGTGTTTAGCTGCCTGCAGGGGTAAACCACAACACATGCAATTTATGCCCAAGGCATCAACTGTATATAAAAAAGGCGAAAAAGTAACCCTGAACTTCTACCGCGTCTCTGAAGAGCGGAACTCCCTTAAAATACCAATGTATTAAGCATCAAAAAGTTATATCATAGTTATGTATGGTTAATCTCATTTTACAGACAAAACTGAGCTATGACTTTAGTGGTCATACAGGGTAGGTCATCTTCTAAGTAAGATCCACACAATAATCTCATGGTCTTCGCCTCAACATCAACCACTATCTCTTGGCCTGTACAGTAAGATAGTGTTATACCTGCCTGCTCTCCAGCAGCAGGTAGTAGTCATGTCAGCAGCTAAATGCTATTACTTGGAGTTTTTCTCAAGGAAATCCACAGATCTCAGAACAGATCCCAGGTGTTCCCAATACAGAATATGCTCTAAACACATCACAAGCCTGCCTCCTGCTCCTGCGAGCCAGGGTCCCTGTTTAAGAAAGGCTGTATTGCAGAACGCCCCAGGCTCTCTGCCAGCTCCCTCAACACACACTTCCATCCAAACTGGGACGGATGTTTATTACATGTGGGCTGGGTCACCTCACCCCTCTCTTTTAATTTTAGTGCATGTGAAATTTGCCATATGGGCAGCTCTGAAGACTGAAGTCCTTCACTTACTTGCAAGACTAGTAGAGCACAATCCTTTCCATTACTGTTACTTTAATGCATCTCATCCCTTGATGTAACTTTTTAGGAAGACAGGAAAACTGAGCTAGAACACCAAGTCTAGTTCCCAGCTCCTGCAGACCACACAGTCCTTTCCACAGGCTAATCAAACCGTGGCTAGAACTACCTGGCGTGGGGATTCATCTCTGTTTCCACCATTGCTCCTATTCTCAGGTTGCTTTGAGACTCGCTCTTCAAACAGTTGGAAGATTTGTTCTCACTTCCACCCTTAATTTAGCCTCGTGTTATTGCACCAATAATATTCTTGGTGTCACAGACAGGCAAGAGAATTCAGATTCTTCTTTCCATTCACCCTTTGCACTGGAAGCTTCAACTTTCACAGGTACAGTAAGTACATCTTTCTTGGTAGTCAGACTATGACCAGAAATCTCATTTCGTATCACGATTGATATTATATCAGCCTGCACTGGATTCACACAGAAAGTTGAGACTTAAACTCTGTCTCTCTTCACCTGATACAATGCTAGATGGTACACTTATTTAAAGAGGTTACATATGGAAAAGGTTAATGCCACAATCCTGCAAAAACTTGCCCAAATGCTTAATTTCAGGCGTATAAATAAATCCATTAAATTCAAATTACTCAAGCCCATTGAATCCAATGTGCCTATGCCCTTTGACTAAGTTATAAGGCACAGGATTGTGGATGTAGAGATCCTTATCCATGACCCAATTTGGTGGGTCCTCACATATCACATAAGCACGCATCAGGTAAGTAAATCCCTTCTGTTCACATTTGCAGAGTGCAGAATCCTTGCAAGCTGGATGAACCTGGATGTCTTAAGAGATGAAAACAGGGAAAAGCAGCCAAGTGTCTCAGGCACTATGGCAAATTTGTAACCGTGGCCCCAAATATTCAGTTTGGTGACTTTTTAAGAAAAAAATGTGGTATAAGCAAAACTCAGTACAGCTTCTTGGTACTACTTATAGGACAAGATCAGTAAGCACTGCCTCGAAGGTGGAAATACTGTCTTTAGGAGCTTCCTTTAATTTTCTCTTCAAAGCTTAATTATATTACAGGAAATATTTGGCTAAGGTGTGACTATTCATCATGATATCTATATTAACAGCATGATCAGAGAGGTTTCTGTCAATTTTTCATTTTAACCTTGCTTTTACTTTCATAATATAATTATATCCCCTCATTTCATTTATGTTATAAAAAAATTATGTCTTTTAATTTTCTTTTACTAAAAGAAAAGCTTTTTCTTTAAAAACTTACGTTGTAGTGGGCAACATATTTAGAGCTTACGATCAGCAATTTCTCTAAAGAGGAAGATTTAAGGAAAAAAGTGGCTCTAAAAGTAATTTCAGCAGCAAAGTAGATTAAATATCCACCATATTAGTCACAGAGTATTAGATGGAATTGGATTGACTGGGAAGAGGTCAAAGAGTTGCTGAAGGTTTTAGCCCACCAGAGGAGCAATAAAATTCAACCATACTTAAAATCATTAGCTTTAAACCCTTTGATATTAGATCCAAACCTCCAGTCCTCACAGAATGAACCTCCAAACACCATGCCAAGCCAAAAGGAAACCCTTTAAGACATCTACATTTCACGGAAAACTTTAAGTGAAGTAGAGGAGTGAAGACAGAAAGAACCCGCAAATGCAAGAAAGACCAGGGAACAAATAAAGAAGGAAGGAAAATGCAGCCTTTAAAGAAACTTTGTTTATAAAATAGCAATGTGTTCACTTTAACGAGCTCCAGTGGGGCCTGCGGTTCATTTTTTAGCTAACAAATAACCCACCCACCAGTTCCTGCACACTTTCTCCAGTTTGCTTCCCTGCTCCCAGTACCACTGCTCATTTCTCCCTTTCTTTTCCCGTGATGACAAGGCGCATTTCCCCTCACAAAGAAGAGCTGCGTTTGCTGAGCGAGTATGGCACCAAAACGAGACAATCAAACAGAGATCTGAATTGTATGACATGATAAAGGAAAGACACTACATGCTGACAGCAAGGCAAGGAGGAAATCTAAGAACTCAGAAGTCACCTAACACAGAGACAATCCAAAAGAAAGAAAAAGGCAGAGGAGTAATTAAAAACCCTGAAGACAGTGATGGGTCTCAAGTTTTTGAACTGGCTCCCTATTTAATAGAAAGGATGGTTTCCACCCAAGAGAAGATAGATAAAAGAGAGACTTCGCTGTAACTAATAACCAACTGACATATTTCTGTTGGTTTTGTACATTTTTTTCACTCATTTTGAAAATGACAAGTATAATTAAAGTTGTTAAATACATTGAAAGACTTGTCAGTCAACTAAAATACTAACTCTTATAAATTCTCCACAATAAGTACTGCACACAGCACAATGCAGAAGAAATTAATCTCTCCCTAGAAAGATTTAGTCATTTGATGATCCTATTGAAAAAAATCTCAGATTTTTTGTTTCCTGGAGCAAGATGAACTTTTCTTCACGTGCTTATGAATATAAGATGTACATATTTAATTTAACTTCTGTAGTATAGCAAAATGAAAATCTCAAGAAGATTTTCGGTGCCTATTCTGACATATTTGGGGGTTTAATTTTAACGCATGTCCTTCACAGGAGCACATTAGTATTTTTGCACAGGTACTTCTTTTGTTTTATCCTTCATGAAAAATAAAGAGGGTGCTCCAGCAAGATGCCTTCTGGGGATGAGTTCCAGCAGGCAAAATTTGTCTGTGCCCTGCCATTAAGCTTAAACTAAATTAAGCAGGACCTAAGTGATACTTAAGCCTTGTATTAGCTATGTATACAGGATAATTTTAACCTCAACACATAAAAACCTCTTATTTGTGTTGAGCTATAGCCTTTCAAGCCATTCAAAAAAGCCAAACCCTCAAAACGTGATTTCAGCACTCAGCTAATCCATGTGTGGTAACAGGTATAATACGATCCAAAAGGCTAAAAGCCTGCTAGTGGAGAAGAGCCCATGCAAATACACGAACTACTTCAGAAACAGTGCTGTCGGAAACAACCTATCCTCAAAAACATGAAAACTTGCTTTTTCAGTATTTGCTAAGAAATAGTGTCTCAAAGAAGCCATCACTCTCCATCACCAAAGCGTGCATTTCTGATAAAACAGCAGACTAGGTTTGTGTAAGTTAGCGAGCAACCTGTGCATATGCTGAAATACTCTGCTTTAGCCTCCTTCCTACAAAGAACATGGACCTCTGCAAGTTTTATAGACTCTGCTCATCACATCTGTGGGAATTTTCTACTGTTCTGCTCCTCACACCCCTGAGGGAAGTGAGAGCTGGGACACTGCTCAGGGCTTGGCAGCACTTAGCTCTAGGTGGCAGTACAAGGCCATGAGGGGCAGCAGGTCCTTTCCCTTTCTCCCTGAATGCCCTAAGCGGATGACAAACCCTAAGAGGTGGAGAAAAAACAGGTTCCTGGAACATACTAAAACTCTTCAGGGAAGAAAAACCCGCAGGAAAATTTAGCTTAGTTCATATGATTCATGACAAGGTGTTCAAACCTCATTTGAGTATACCGCAGTCACTCCTGTAGCTGCCGTACAAATGTAATCAGAGAGGAGCAAAAAAAAAAAAAAAACACACCACATATGAAGCTTTGGCTCAACCACTAACACACATGTTCAAGAGCAAAGTCAGTGTGAAGGGAGAATTACTTCCAGCTTGTCAAAGGCTTCACTAAGTGATTCCCTTCCAGGCTGAATTCCTCTGACTCCTTCTGGGGCAATATAACTATGGGCTTATTCAGGAGACTGGAATCAACATTGTCTAAATTAGCACAACTGGTACTATAGGACGTCAGCTGGGTTCTCATGGTAAAAATTAAGGAGTCTTGATTAAAAAGAAAAAAAAAGCAGTTTTATTTCTTGTTGGGAACTAAAAAAATTTGTTTTTAAAAACTGGTTTATACTCTGGCATTTTAGCATCCCCCGTAGTTCTAGCAGAATTTTTGTTGTTACATTTCGTAGATGATCAGATGGGAACCAGACCAGCTTCTCCCTCCTGCTAGTGGAAGGTCAATCCTCAAAGCAGTTCAGTTTTTGTTGTTGTTTAAACCTTGACAATACTGCTGGGATTGTCATAAGTGAAGATTTATATACAGAGAGTACCTGACCACTTATAGAGCTGGACTGGGATCTCCTGTACAAGACAGATTATGGGCAAAGCTTACAAATATGCTTCATAAAGCGAGACAGTTTCTTTTGCACTTCATAAAAGTAAACCTAGAGACCTTATAAAATTTATTTTCCCTGATGGAACTTAATGCTTTAAGCCATTTTGATGGGTAGGTACTCGTGTGGTAGTAGAATAAAATATGCACAGAAAATATTAGTATCTGAGGCCACTCTTAAAAGAATATCTCCAAGGATGCTCTTACATGCAAGGTAGAATACACTACTGTATCAAAGCAATTCCTGTGTTTCATAATTTAAATCAGAACTGGAAGAATGAGGCTTGAGTGATCAATTTCTTTTCAAGGATAGTGACTGAAAGAATAGTTGACATTTCATAGGTTTTTTAGTGCCCAAAATAGCCCGTTTTCAATCTCTGAAGGCTTATTTTTCTTTCTAAAGATGGCGTGGGGCCTGGGGGACCCACTTAAAGTTTCTTGCCATACTTGGCCAAGAAACACAAAGTGTTGGTGAAGTATAAACACAGAGCCCTTTTTCTTTGACCCATTCTGCAGTGTGATGGGATAGTGTTGTTAGTTTATGTGAGAGAAAATAGCATAGGCTTTCTGAAAAAAAAAAGTGGAATTGGATTAAGGCCTTTGTGCAAGCCTCAATGCTGAGGGGAATTAGCAATAGTTGTAGGCACTTAAAGGAGCTCTCATGCTGAAGCTTATCCCAGATTTTACACAATAAACATTTGAATATCAACAGTGTTTTGCAACTTGCAGCACTAATGTATAAACTTCTTCCTTTTGAAACTCCCAAATCCCTCCAAACGTTCGCAATACCCTCTACATAAACATGTAGGGTCTATAGTGGAAAACACCCAGTCAGGGATGTAAGTCTGATTTTTTTTATTTCTTTCTTTTTCATCCCCAGAATCTAAAATGATCTAGTACCATTAGCTGGTTTAAGCACTTCAGAAGTTCTCTATTTTAACCAACTTTGTCCCCTCCAGCCTTACTTTCCATTTAAAAGACAAAGATGTCAATGAGACATGAGCTTGACTTGGGTATCCTAATCTTACATATTTTATGCTACTATAAAAAGGCACTACAAAACCTTTGAAGTGAATCATTAAAATACTGACCTATCCCTCTTATCAGTATATTCATAGCATATTTTTCTGGAGCTCAGCTAGTGAGCTTAAACCACAAGCATTCAGTTCCCTCCCCTTAAACTCATCTGCAGGTGAGCAGGACTCAAAGTAGGCCAACTAGGGAAAGCCAGACTCCTTGCTGCTAGAGCTGTACTAACATCCATGGCGTTGGTGTCATTAGCCTTAAGTCAAGCCTGGCGGTTAATGACGGATTGGGAGTTTTGTAACATTAGGTGTATCAAATTCACACTGACATAGCTAGGGAAAAGATCGGCTTTTCCAGATAGTGATCAGCTAGATTTGCAGTTGACATGACATTTCTACTAGCTTTTCTAGATGCGACTTAATTTTGGTATCCTGTTTAAAGGATGATAGCCGATTCAGGAACAAATTACTTCCACGCTTAGTATGAGCCCAAAGTAAATCTTCACAATACAGTATGTAATTATAAAAGATCCCCCCCAATTTCCTTTTTAACTCATGTTAGGTAGGGATGTATGTAATCAATTTTACAGCTTTGTATCTGTAGCTGTCTACTAAAAGATCAAACAAAGAAATAAACCCGTGGTGAAATACCAGGGTGGGAAAAACTTGGAGATCATTTTTTGTTACAGTGTTTGTTTTGTGCTTGAAAGGACTGTGATAAGAAACTCATTGCATTAAGAAAAAATGAAGACATTACTGCCCTGTCCAGTTCTGAAGCATGTTGAAGCAGTTTGCCTATTGAATTTGATACAATGATGTATAGATGAATAAAGTTATCTCTAGTATTGAATGGGACGGTGTCAGTGGGAGGGTAAAAAGGGAGGAACTTGGAATCTGAAAAGAATACTCCCCCCCCCCCCCTCTTTTTTAAAAATTGATCAGGGTCCAGCTGCCGTAAAAGGCTAGAGGACAAACAAAATGCTGCACAGGCCCAAATAAAGACAACTATAGACACATTGCAGAGGTTTCCTGCTTCAAGTAGCTATTATATTAACCTACACTTTAGGCAAAGAGCATTTTAGGTTTCACACTGATGAAAACATAGGATGAGCAGAACCATCAGTAAAAGTTGCATCTTTAATGAAAGAGATGAAACAGGCCAGCAAAGGTAGGAAACAATTTTTTAAAAGAGGAAATTGTATTGATTCTAGTTTACTTGAAAGTCTAATTATTTTGATTGAGATAAGCCAGTAACCTTGCTTTTCTCTTCTTTACAACCAGCTAGTAGCTATTCTAATAGATCTGTTGCCTAGCTCCTTGCAAGGCCTATATCATATACAGCAACAAATACAGTCTTGAAATTTGAGTTAGTATATAAAAAAATATACTTGAACTCATTGTTCATTCATCCATGTTTATAAACTATTAATATTCTGACAATCTATCATTCACATCATGGTCTGGGAAATAAGGGGAAGAATCTTCAGTGAAGTAGTAAGAAGGGTTAATATCACTGATGAGAGGGGAAAAACTGCATTAAATCATCAAGTTGAGCTGCATTTTGTCATTCATGCTCAGTGCTGCTTATTGTTGTCTTGTAATTATTCTAAATTTAAATGTCTCCCCATAAGATGAAAGAATGGCTAGTACTTTTTTTAAAAAAGAATAAAAACTACTAGCCTGTCATGTTCAGCGAGGGGGAGGAGGGGGCTGGATAGCTTTGTCTGAGTTTGCTTGGCTTTTTTAAAACAAAAAAGAAACAGCAGAGTTAGAATAGTCTCATGATCTCAAGTTTTTAATATACATTAGAATAAATTTAGTAACTTCAGATGATTGCTATAAAACCCAACCCAATTCACTGTATTACCATTTTTCCAACACTGGTTGTTTTTATTTTTTTTTTTTATCAGTGGCATAAAATTCAAAAAATTTTTCAAGGGAATTTGACAGCTTGATTTAGCGTATACATTTTGCAATAAAGAGATCTTATAGTAAATAAATCTAGGTTCTACTGATGCCACATAGTCAAATAAGCTCTTTACAAGTTAACCTTTAGTCTAAAGTAGATATTTAATCATGTAAGTTGGCGGAAAGGGAAAGGCAGAAACGAGAACAATCTTCTGTTACAAAAGAATATTTTCACCTTCCAACAAAAATGTTTTAAGAAACAAAAGCTGGAAATAAAGGTCAAAATATAACATGAAAAAAGATGCAACAGTTAAGTTTTTAAAACATTGTTTCCAGGCTAATGTAAGTTGCAGATCATTAACTGAATGCATTGTCTGATGGGCATAGATGATAGACTTCGTTTTGAAGTTTCTCTTTTGTCTGCAGTCAAACTTTGAGTTTGATCCAATCTATATAGATAAATCTAGGGATTAATCTGGAGGTTTAAATGGTTTAGCCAAAGGTTGGTCCAGCTTTATAATAGTGACAGCTGATTTGTGTTACTTTCCACTGAGATTTCTTTTTTGGATGACCCCCCTACATATTGCATCTTGCAATTAGACTGTTGACAACTCTATTACGCTGACAGCAGAGGTAGAGCTACACAGGGAATTATGCAGCATGTTATGCTGTAAATGTTACTCACAGATGTCTTAAGAGACGGTAGTTTGTCCCATGTGTTCATATCTATGCTGCAGTGCATCTTGAGCTGCAGTTGTTCGAGTCAGAATTGGTGACATGCTGAGTCTAATGCAACTCTTACCAACAACTTTCCAAGATTAGGAGCCTGTCAGGATGATGTCAATGGAGGTTTAAGAAGTGCTTTCTGAAGTTGTTCTGAGTTAATAATTAACGGGTATCTCCCTTTGATAGTTCTTTTATATTTGGATGCAGCTGGCTGGAAATAACCACAAAGGGAACCGGATTTTATTTGTCATTAATTTTGACTTTACTTAGCAAATGATCATGTGTCCCACCATCACAGCTTCACTAATCTGGCTGTACTATAATGTGAAGATGAAATCTTTGATTAACAAAACAGATTAATCAGTTTCTAGGGTGTTTTGGGGTAAGGTGCATGTACATACATCTCCTCCCAAGTAGTTTTCCAGTACATACTTAGAGATGTGTTAAGTGTTAAAAGCTGTCGAGTAATCAGAATGAGGTTTTTGATGTAGGCTACAGCTTCATCTTGTATAAAGGCATGTTTTGCCAACTAAACCAGAAACATTTTGTCTGCACATATGAGATGAAGATTTGGCACTGCAGACTGGAAAATACAGGTTTAGGGCTCAAACCCATATTTTATACTCAAAAGTCAACTTTAAAAGTGAAATTAATCTGAGTTAATTTCTAATACTACTATTTTACTACGATATTGCCCACAGATGCTAAATGCTGCCTAGATATATGCCAAGACTATGCCCTACCTTAAATAATTGCTATTTTATATTGATTTATTTTCCAGTACCTGAAATATGTGCATACGTATACTACCTGCGCCTTCCAACTCAGGCACAAGAGTGAATTCACACATACATGATCTTAATTTCTTTACAAGGAAAAGTGTTTGAAGATTCAGCCCTTTGAGATCTCCATACTGCCACATGAATGTACTTAAATTAATCTGCAAAATACTTTTGTCAGACTGACCTAGTCTATTAGAATTACTCCATAAAAGAAATCAGGGAAACTGAATCAGAAGAGTTGAAAGATAAGAACAGAAAGACACAGTATTCCGGATATTCAGAGATTTTGTCACTGTTTGAATGTTTGTGTCTACAAATAATAAGTAATAGATTAATCTGTTTTACCTCAAAATATCCTTAAATTAAAAGTTAAGTCCTTACAGTTCAGGTGACAAAAAAAAAATCTATGCAAGAGATGCATTCAAATGCATTTGGGCTGTTTTCAGATGAGAAAACAAGTGGTTAAGGATATTTTATTACTACCCACAAATTAAGAATCAAAGAAAAATCTAGTAGTTAAATAACAGGTCTCAGTCTCCTGGGCGATCTACCCAGTGTAGATGAAATCCTATTGAGACAGAACACTTCACCGGTCAGATAATGAACAAGCAGCAAGTTTAATGTATTGATTTTTAGAGCACACATTCGAAGTGGTATGAATACACCATATTACCAATTTTCTAGTTATTAGGTATTTTCCATCCTGTGAATCAAGTTTCAAGTTCGTAACAAGCGCAGACTACAAACTTTTCCAGTAAGACCAGGAAATAAAATTAGAAACAACTGTTTCTGTCTATTTAGACACTGTAGTAGATTCCTGTAGATGTGATAAATATACATTCTGGTCCCGAGTTTTTAATGCAGCATATGGGTTCAATTATAGTAGTGGGTATCACCCGTTAGCAACTCTGAAAAACTTCAATACGAACAGAGATATGACTCCCCCCACCCCCGTATGCATGTCAAATATATTTGAGTGTTTGAACATATTTGTGAACTATGAAGGACACCCTTAGAGTTAAGAGAAGCTTGACCATCATGCCACAGTTCTCACTGATCATCCATAATTGAAAATAGCTTCTCTTATTCTCCCCCCACCCCTTCCCAAGCCCAGCTTGAAAAATTGTTTTAAAGAGTTGACAGGTGGCAGCAGGGAAGCTGAAGGTACAGCAAGGTCTTCAGATCCCCCCCACCCCATCCTTACCTGTTTAGACAGATTAAGTCAGGAAAAGATGCTGTTTCAGTCATCCTGAACATTTGATTATTATTTGAGCTGGATTTGATATTTGTCAGTAATGTGTAAGTAGGACAAGCTTGCTAAATCTTGGTAAGGGAACTCTAACGGGTTTTGTTTAACACAGTAACAAATAAACACATACATCTGCATGTGTTTATATATGTAGATGTGTATGTTTATCAATAATACATACAAAATACCTCGAAATGCATCCAAGCATAAGTCATTATCCTCTGCATTTTCTCTCCCCTTTAAAAAAGGACAAAGATAACAGGAAATTGTAAGGGTTTTTTGTTAACGTGTACTCTATAAAATTACCTGATTGACATAGTATATTCTCCTGAGAAACTTTAAACGCATGTTCTAGGAAGCACTCAAATTTTAAGATAACTACCGATAACAGATTTTGAAAGGCAGCATTATGAAATCAAAGCCTATAATATTTCAGTGCCCACCATTGGACTGCACAGCAGTGATTTGTCCATGACTTGTTACTACCTCAATTATGTTTTGAGGTTTGACATTAAGAGAACACTTCAGTGTTTAGCTTAGTATAACATTCAATTTTAGCTCAGTCTTATGCTCTTAAATGCAGATAAAAATTATTGAAGACATATTTCTGAATAACTCCATCCGTTCCAAACGGTTGCAGAAAAAGCACGCATTGAGGGTGTCTAGATCTTCACTTCATATTTATCTGATCTCAATAACTTTGTGCACATTTTACAAAAAATAAATATTTTTAAACTGCAAATAAACATTTCAGATAAATGCACAGCTCATGAAGCACATAACTAAATATAGGACTTTCCTAGTGTTTCTCCTAAAAAAATAAAATATCCCCAACAGCAAAATATTTTAAGTCATTTAAATATGTAACCATTTAAGAACAAATAATCATGTCCTAGGTATAAAATTCTGATCTTCAGTTCCAGATGGAAAATATTTGGTTTCTAATAGAAGCAAATAACTTGACAAGTGGTTTTATATTTTAAAAAAAGACAAAGTAATATTTCCTGCTGTGTTAGTTCTGTTTCACTGATGTGGTTAAATAGATCTTTAACATTCACCACTTCTTAAAGGTACATATAACCAGGGTGATGACAAGATATCTATGTCATGGTAAATTGAGAAATAATTATTCTATTCTTTGATTTATTACATCGGTTGTAACGCATCTAACTAGAACTGGGTATTGCAACCTATGCACATGTGAATACCTTTCCTCATGTTATTTGTCTTATAATCTATGCAAATGGATTAATTACTCATGGGATAAACAAAATTTGGACCTTAACTCTCCACTTTACCCTTAAATCTTTATTAGCCTCTCCCTACAAGACTATACCTGTATAGTAAAGAAGCAAATTACACAGTTGCTCCAGTGTAATTGTTTTAGATGTTTTGAGCTTGAAATAAAAGCTGTGTTAATAGGTGCACAGTTGAAAGCTTTGCTTTCTATTGCTTTAAGATGATTGTTTTCATTTGATGAAAGTTATTAATACTAACACCAAGAATTGTTTTGAAACCATTTATATGGAATACATACCTACCTTTTTGGTTAAAATCAGTGATCCATTAAGGCTTTTCTTGCTTTTTTCCAAGCTGTGAGCATACTGCGTATTTAAGTGTGTGTAAGAGTGAAGGTGGGGGGTAGGTTTAGCTGAATAAAAGATTGCTTGATATCTTGAAGTCCTTTGAAGAGTTTTATAGGCTTAGAAAGCCCAGTGTGAATGAATGACATTTTTCCCCCTTTACCTTTACATACGGAACTTTGTTAACCTGCGTTTCAATTAGTGAATAATTATTAATTATACTAATTACAGGTTTAATGAAAACCACATACTTTGCAAAAAAGTTAAGCTTAGGGCTGAAATTGTAGCTGCAGAGAGCGGTGCTGCAATAAAGGCTGAAGCAACACTTTCACTCGGGGGGTTTTACATACATGTATAATTTCTTTAAGAAAACAATAAAGCACTGGAGCAACTTTTTACAAGAAAAATCCACAGAGAACATATATCCAATACACTATTTCAGACAACCCTGATTTTTTTTAACCGAGTAATAACCATTTACTTTGTTTTAAGACTAGAACCCTGTTAGATTAATTAGAATCCTTATACAACACACAAAGCTGTCTTCATTTTCTTTTGTGTAGATAGCTAAATAAGAAACAAGAACAAATTGCAAGTTCTCATCTGCTAAAAATTATAATACTTTATTCTGACAAAAGAGAGCATTGCCTACATTATTTTAAGCCAGCAATCATACAGTGACACTAAAAACAAGTCAGGAAACTTAGATCTAATGCTGTCATTCTGTCCTAAGCGATCCCCATCATCGTACTTCTCTTCACAGTCTTTAAATTCTAAATAGGAAAAAAGCCTTAATTTGAAACCTCTCCATTTTTGTATGCCTATTTTTATTGTAGTATGCTCTGTTAATTATACTTTCAAATAAACTTTTCAGAATCCTCTAACATTGTGTGTTGCTTCTCCCTGGAAGAAGGCACCCTCAGAATGTTTTAATTCTGAGGCACGTGAATTAGAAGCTTGCTGTTTACATCTTTTACACATATGCAAAGACTAACAAAACATGCTGTTTACTAGAAATCAATTATCTTTTAATCTAGTGTCAGTTTTAACTAAGGATAGAAAGTAACATGAGTAAAGACTTAAAAACTTAAAGTGCCACATAAAACCACTCATTCATTATTTCACAGTACAGTTTGAAATCACCTGAACATTCAGTATTAAATGTTACCGATATAAAGCTACTGTTGCTTTTCCAAAAAGCTTTGCCTGGGATTTTTTTTCTGGTTTTCACACCAGTTTTCCGTTGTCTCCTGGATTTAGTTAAGCATGTGTTTTAAAGCACTGAAATGTTTCCATCACATTATTATTACACAGCAATTGAGACATATTTGCATAATGAAAAATAATTACATAGATAATATCAATAAGTATGATTAAAACCATCTATTTGGGGGGGCTGAAAGTGGGAAGATGTAACTAATATTTATAAATTACCATTTTAAAATTAATAATGTTAAACATTTTTTTAAAATAGCATGCAAAGCAGCCAGCAATTGTTTTATTTTAAACCTCTTTTTATAATATTGTTGTTGCATTTTCCACAATTAACTGGAAACTTAATCCATCAAAAGTACATACAATTAAATCAACTATAAGATTAATTTCATCTTCTTCATATTTCTTTTCCCATGCAGAGAGAGAATTCCAAAATTAAAGTAAATTAACTAGGTTATTGAAATCCACTTGTGATCTTGATTTTAGATTTAAACAATATTTTAGCAAATACTTAAACAGACAATTACTGTTTATATAGTAAAAAGAAAACTGCCTGCAGTTTTAGAGGAACTAGATTCACTAATATTGACAAGTAAATAACTGTTTGGAGCCGGAATCATACTTAATTACTATAGTCAACAACATTCATTATTAAATGCAGCATACAGCTTATATTAAAGTATAACATTATATATTTACATATTTGTTATTTGCCCGTTTTTCCTAATAAGATAAATTATAAAAGATAAAAAGAGTATAGCATATTTAATAGGCTGGCACTAGAAAATGCAGGTATTAATCACTTCAGCAAGCTTTAAGACTCAAAAATCCAAATCTTTTCATTTGCAAACAAAACAAAAAATATATTAATTAGTCCCCAATCCTGCAATCTGATCAGAATCTTTGTAACAGTCTCCCTGAATTCAGCAGGGCTCAGACCAGGACCCTTGACAGGCTCACAGAATTTCTTTCCTCTTGATTTGAGCTATTAACAAGTGAAAGAACTACTGCAGCTTGAATTTCTGCCAATTGTACTTCAATTTTCAGAGAACAGCTTTATTTTTTTCTTTTCTAACTTAGTTTTGGATGAATAATAGTGTCAGCTCTTGATATTGTTGCCTGAACATCACCAAAATTAAACAGTATGGGAAGATGTGTCTACTGCTAGGGTTAGAGTGCTACTTTTCATTGTATATTAAGGCTCTGTGGGAAGAAATCTCTTGGAGGCTGCCCTTATAGAAACACCCTTTAGAGCAGTTTTGGGCACACTGAGGCTTCTTTCTTTCCTGTCCCTCTGCAGAAAAATTGGTGCTTACTTAGACCAGGGAGTTTTCCCAAAATGCACAATAAGGAACAATCTGCACAGAAATCTGCCCACTGGCTTTGGCCCATGGTGCAACTCCCACCGACTCGACAGCGGCACAGAAATAGTTGCAGCCTGAAATACAAAGTATGGTCGCTCTGGACAAGCCGCTGCTGCACACATCACATCAGAGCCATGGCATGTAATAGCTCACGGGTCAGCAAGAGAGACTACAATAAAAGCAGACAGTTGAAAAATAGCCAGTAGCAACTTCTGACATGGACCTGTCAAAGATCCACTTGCTGAAGCTCTTTGGTAGATCCCAGCAAACGTGGCTTCTGTGTTAGGGTCTACAAAACCTCATGCAAGCATTGGGTAGTGCAGAGGACCCACAACATCGTCTCCAACAGCAAGGTGGAACAAAGCAATCATGTTTTCTTACTAAATGTAAGTTTACACGTAGGAGGGAAGAAATGGTCAAACTCTCCAGGAAACACTGCACATCTCTGATTTCCACTTGAGACCCTTTAACAACTTGCAAGCCTGATTTTGTAGCCATTCCCGGGAAATTCAGGCCTCATCTCTAACATGAAAAACACTTCCAGATCCTCTAGCTGTAAGATTTCCCACAGCAGATCCTACAATGGATCACTCAGACCTGGGCAAAAGGACTTGAAGAGCCCTGAATTCTACCTGCTCAAGAAAGGACCTCCTTTCCACCTTTGCAAAGAGCACCGCAGAAGAAACCAACCATGTGGAGGCACTGCTCAGAGCACACTGAGAAAGCAAAGCAACGGTGGCTCCACAGTCTGCTCTCTGTTTGGGAGGTTGGATTTTCCTTTCCAATTTGTGTTATATGAATAATATGGATTTTACCGCACAGGAGGAACTGACAGTTCTAAAATGGCTTTAGTAATCAATATATCCAAGTTTTTATATTAGTAACACAACAATTCACAACCACTGTGGGCTAGAGAAGAAACACATCAGCATTAAATGGTCACACCAAGGCTTACTCAAGCCCTGCTCTTCTCTGTATTCAGGAATAACTCCTGAAATCAATGGGAATTTGCTTGAGTAGGGTTCGCTCAGTGATAACCCTGAAGTTAAAAATATCTATTGCTTCACTCTAGACCATTTCAAGGACTAGCTCTGATTATTCTTCCCCAGCAATGGAAAAAGCTATGCTCTCACATTTCAAATTCAGGGGTGGGCTGATAGGGCTGCCAAGTCTCCTCCAGCATCATGGCACACTGAAAAATGGCAGCTCTTTGTTAATACTCTTCAGAAGCCCCTTATTTCCATTTACATGAGTTCATTAGGATTACACAGGTGACTGATGTTACATGCTAAGTGTCTCCACGATTGCACAAAGTGCCATATTAACAAAAATCAAAATAAAAACCGTTTGTCAAACACCACACAAAATGCTGCTGAATGCTTCATGGGCAACTGTTTTAGCCTCCATATGCCTGCACACTGTGAATGAATCTTTAATTACATGATCATATACAAAACTTCAGCCTCAGTGGCAGGAGCTCTACAACATTGCAAGCAACAAAAGCCACGGGAAGGAGCACGTAGGGCTGCCGTAACTTCCCACTGCCTTCTCACCACTAACACTGCACCAGTATAAGCCTGGTCTCAATTCTTGTTATTCTCAAGTTTCTAATGGA
Source organism: Pygoscelis adeliae (assembly GCF_000699105.1). Taxonomy (NCBI): domain Eukaryota; kingdom Metazoa; phylum Chordata; class Aves; order Sphenisciformes; family Spheniscidae; genus Pygoscelis; species Pygoscelis adeliae. The sequence goes on from NW_008824243.1 coordinate 7,126,469, forward strand.
ATAGAGTGGGTTTTTTTGAGACCTAGGAATGCGAAAGCAGCCTGCAAACACAGGCATTTTTACATCACCAAAGCCAACTACCTCTGAATTCTGGATCAGGCCCATCCTGGGCATTTTCTGGATTACTGCTGTCCTCCTTTCCCCTTTTCTCCCTTCCCCAGGAAGAACATGAAGGTAACTCTGTAACAGCGTCCGCTGCATTTTCTCCTAAACCCACCACGAATTTCTAAAATCCAGAAGCAAAACACTCATGGGATTCTACCAGAAATAATAAGATAAGAGCAGATGAAAAATGGGGGTGCGGTGTTTTTCTCTTTCTTTCTCTCCCCTCCTGCATTTCGCAGCCTTGACAAGCGGCATGTGCCGAGCCGGCGGCAGCGGCCGGTCCCCGCTGGCGGAGCGCGGCCCCGGGATGCGGAACGGCCCCGGGGGGGGGGGGCACCCGGCTGCAGCCCCCGGCCCCGCGCCCGCTCCGGCCGTTAGCTCGGCTGAGCAGAGGCGGCTCCTCCTTCCGACAGCGCCGGGCCGGACTCTTCCCTTGGCGCCCGTGACTGCAACTCCCCCAAAAGCTTCGTGCTAAGGCTGAGCCCTTTCCCCTCCCTCAAGCTGCTCTTCGTGGGCTGAAGTTTGCTGCCCTTTTCCAAAGGCAATGCCCGAAGTGATCTAGCTAACCAATTTTACCAGGAAAACACGCTGGAGAAGTTAAAGCTGTCTATATATTGCACTCCGCACACCTCATTTCAGTTGAATACATACAGAGCCAGGCAAAATACAAGTATCCACCCGATTCATCCCTGATCCTGACACATAAGCCTGTATGCAACTTTACTTCTAGGAGTAATCCCAGCTACTTCAACAGGACTCTGCTGGGGGGGGGGGGGGGCAGAATCATGCAGATAAATCAGTTCGCGGTAAGCCTAAAAACTGTGTCATTTCTTCCTTAACATAATTTGCTGATTGATTCCTGATTTGGGGTCTTTATGAGAATTTTGTATGATAGGCACTTCTGTGGCAGGCAACGTGACAGTGAGTCTCGGGTGGATTTCTGGACAACAGAATAATATTATACCGTCGTGTCTGCTCAGTGCCCTCCCCACGCACAATAGCTCTGAGTGGCAGCGCATGGTAAGCGAATGAAGCGGCAAGAAGTATATGATCTGATGAGCTTGGCTAAGCTGGGGGCGTCTCTTCTACTCAGCTAAATTAAAAACCTCCCTGCAATTTCAGTCCTAATCACCCCCTCTGATGCTGTAATTGATGATGGTCAGTTAACTCCTTCACTCCCAAGGCCATTTATCAGAACCTAGAGAACTGTGCATTAGCCAGCTCTTCATGACTTAAATCAGTTGGATTTAATGGGGTTTTTTGGAAACTTTAGAAATTTAAAAGTGATATGAAGCATACAGGGAGTCACAGCGTAAATATTTCATGGCAGGTCTTTGGTTACTTTAGATCCACAATGCCCCACTCCCAAGTGGTACAAGCTGTCTTTAAGCCTGGTTTGTGGAAAAATCTCTCCTCTTCAGTGGCACTGAGACATATATTGGCTTTTCTTCCCCCCTCCCCCCCCTTGCCTGTGGCTGGCACAGGCAAGGAGCCAGCAGCATTATTACACCCTTGCACCTCCCAGCTGGCAAAATGGCCCTTTGCAGCCTTTACCAGTTGGTGCAAGCTGCTCTAACTTGTGTTGAGAAACCAAACCAGAAAAGAAAGTCCTATTTGCATTTTCAGCCTGATTCCAGACACAGCCCTTGTATGCTCTACATACAGGCTTACTGTTGGCTCTCACACAACATGCTCCAAACTTAATAACGAAGGTGTGACTAGAGCTGTTAAACCGATCCTGGAGCTAAATAATCTCTTTCCATTCCACCTTCTCTTTATGAAGGTTTTTAGGGAATTGTCTGTACAGTCCATTGTTCTTCTCTTGCAGAATTCTTTAAGTCTGACTCATACCAAGAAGGAGAAAAAAAAAATCTATAAGATGATATATGTTTATACTCTGCTGAATAAGAAGCTTTTCAGCATTGGGAAATCTATAGCATGAATTATTCTAACTGATTTATAATAGACAGCAATGCCTTAAGGACCCTATTCTGACTATATGTGCTTTCATGACAGGGTCGATGTACTGGCTGCATCGTATTCAGTAGCTAAAGCATCCAAAGCATATGTCCATATACCTGTTTTAGAATTACAGACTATTACTGCACTTTAGAAAAGAGCAAGAGGCTTGCCCTTTTTTTTTTTTGTTTTGTCTTTAAGGTTGTAACTTTTAAGGTTGCATCTTGAAAGACTTAAATCTCGATACAACTTACATTTAATATAGTTCCAGTACCAACATCCACTCAGTCATCGACCCTAGATTTTTGAATCTCCCCACGCTGTATTAGAACACCAGCAAGTGCTGGAATCTATTCTTATTATTTCTGTTGTGTTGCTTTTCTTTCTTTTCTGCATGGGGAATAGGCTGCAAAGTCTTGATAATACGAACCTACTTTGTTTACAAATCCCAGCTCTGCTACTCTGTAAATAGGAAACCAACTGACTTAGGAGACATCTGGATATCAAGAGATGAGTCAGCTCAGAGGAGGCCAAGGCAGAAACCCCTCTTTACAGCCTGAGTAGCAGGGGTTCAAAGCTGCCCCCTAAGACAATTCAAGACTATTTTACGCAGTGACTAACACCTGACTGGTGGCTGATGGACAGGAAAATGGGCTGAACCGAATGACCTTTCCACCCAAGGCACCATTCCTTGTTACCTGCCTGCAAAGGAGGGCAGTAATTTTTCTAGATGTTTTGACAGATGAAAGCATTGATTCTAGACAGCCATTCCTACCCAGATCAGTGATTTATCTTGTAAAGAGTGCAATATTCTCATAACATTACATCATTGTCCAATATTAAAGAGGAAAAAATATTACTTTTTACTTTTCTGGATGCATGAGAAGGACCGAGTCCTAGGTGGTTCCCGGCAGCCTTTGGTCAAGTCCAACTCTAAGGTAACTGATTGAAGACATAGTACAAGGCAAGGAAATAATTTTATTAGAGTCCACCTCCCTTGCTGCTGTTATTTTTGAAAGAGATAATTTCACAGGCCCACAAACTAACCACATCACCCCTCTTCCAATACTTCTTGCAGTGTTTGACTAATGCAGCACAATACCAAAGTTCATATTAAATGAGGATACAATGATTCAGTCCCTAACACACAACAAAACAACTGGCCCTGAGGTTCTCCCAGCACAATGAGGATTCACATGGCACTGGAAGGTGGTGCGTCTGCCAGCCAGTAAATGAATTTAATTAAGCAGTGGAGTGGCTGGGGGCCTATGGCTGGAACTGTTGAGTGTAGGTGTGTGTGCACACGCACTCTCGACACATTAGCAGAACTAAGCCAAACTGCAAAAGAATCCATAAATTTCTCTTGCGGCAATTAAGCTAAACAGACCCTTGCTCCGACCATGCCAGTAGGACATCTACTGGATTTGACTTCTAGGGAAATTACTTTTAGTTTGAAAGGGGACACACAGAAAGAAACATCTGCAAAAGACATCCGAATTTTGAATTCTACAGGCCTTGTTCTGTACTTTGCAATGTTTTACACCAGTTAGAAGCCATCGAGACAGGAGAGAATTAAGCCTGGTAATGAAAAAATAATTTAAAGAGCATCTAAGAAAAACATCTGAAGATTAGGCTGTCCCCTTTACAGGTCAAATTTGATAGCTTTGCTCAGAGAAAAAGCACTGCCTACAGTTATTAAAGGAAACGTGCTCAAGACATTGAGGAAACTATTCCATTTACTGGGTCAGATACCTCCATGCAGCTATGCTTCTGTATCCAAATGACATGCAAACTACTAGGACCTAATGAACTGTGAAAGATAATTTATTCACTTTTTGAATATGTGCTTTTGTGTGTATATATATTACTGACCAGCTCTCAGCATCTCTTCAGGCACTAATACCAATACAGCCCACCCCAGAAACATCTCTTTCCTTTTGCAGCCCCTTTAGGGCAAGAAAGGCAAAGGCCACAAATCAATTTAGTTGGCCAGTGGGGATTTTCCTTAGAGGAGAAAGCACTCAGGGTACATAGGACTGACATCTTACCCCATTCCCCTTTTGTAGTCTGTGAAAGGAATGAGTCTATTGGCAACAGGTGGGACACACCAGCCACATGGCTACAACACTTTTTGTTACAGCTATTGAGGGCCAACAGATCTCCTAACAGGACAACCGAAAGTCACAATAAGCTGGTGCAGCCCATCATACACCTGAGGTTTTCCCTGAAGAATTATAGAAGGTGGTGAGACAGCTCCGTGTTATCTTTGATTTAACCTTATTCCCAGGCAGTGCTTGCAGAGAACACCAAATGAGAGACTCCATCTAGACTGTTGGCCTTTGCTGGCCTTCTATTCCCACTTTCTTATTTTTAACAGTTTCATTGTAAATGAGTAAAGCATTAGACCATTAGCTTATACTGTACTGCAAAGCCTATTCCAGTAAACCTGTCAAAATTGGCATCATTAATAATAATACTTAGCACTTACACAGTGCTTTACATTTTCAGAGCACCATAGACATTAACTTAATTAACAAGTGACAGTTTCACAAGCAGAAGCTCTCCCTGCAGCACTAGCCTGCATGTCTGAATTTCTCACAAAATCTCAAACTCTGCATTAATCCACTTGTCTTTCATCCTTCTGAAAAGATTATCTTCCTTTTTATTTGCCTCCTTTGGACATATACACCCATGCTTTTAAAAACCAAGCTATTAAAAATATTCAGGTGGAAGAACACTGACTTAACATAAGCTAATTGGAAAATCCACATTACCCTACTTTTCTGCCTAAATTACACAAAAAAATCAGAGCTCTATAAAGCACATGTCTGGACAGAATAGGTCTCTAAATTGGTGTAAAGTGTACTTAATATTGATTGCTCTGCAGTTTCCAAAACTGTTCAGAAACAGAGAGACGTAATTAGGTTTTATTTGAATTTTTCCTTCAGGTTTAAAAAGAAAGATGGGCAAAAAAAAAAAATCAATACATTAGTCTATCTACAGAAATAAAATAAGTGAAACCCCTGTCTCTAGCAATTTACACGGCAAATTCACTGGGGAGAACAGTGTTTGGTTCTCAGGGTCATATTTCAGGTCTGTGGAGCCCATACTGGTTTCCAGAGCTTAAATTTAGGGATGTTGGTGTCACATCTGGCTTGTTTTCCACTTGTAGCCCACCAAGCAAACTCAGCACCCAAAGGACACCATTGTACCAGACAGAAGTCCCTGCTTGGTCCACCTACACAATGAGGTGAAGATCCTTACCCACTCTGGCCTTCATCAAGAAGCTTCAGTTTACAAAAACAAAGGAAAAACTTGAGAAATTGCACCAACAAATCCCTCTTCCAAGATGCTCATGAACATTATAACCCATAACCTGTGTGGGTGGTGGACACACTCACTGCCAGGGTGAGCCACACACCTCCATACTGCAAGGCCACTGCAAACAACACCATGACCCACAGCACCAGGCTCAGAGTCCAACAGAAAACACAACACAAACACTTGTGCAAGAGGGCAAAGAATCATAGAATCATTAAGGTTGGAAAAGACCTCTAGGATCATCAAGTCCAACTATCAACCCAACACCACCATGCCCACTAAACCATGTCCCTAAATACCGCATCTACCCGTCTTTTAAATACTTCCAGGGATGGTGACTCAACCACTTCCCTGGGCAGCCTGTTCCAATGTAATCACCACTAAGACACAACCAGCTTGAAACCACAGAGGTGTGTTGTCACTGCCACACCAGGGGCCTCCAGGAACACCAATAACCCCATCTTCAGCCAGCTGGGTGCCAGCCATCAGAGTTTAAACCCTCCCCACCACACACTGAGAGCAATTTCCACAACCAAAAATGAGCGTCTTTAGGAAGGGAGCACCCAGAGCCGTTGCTGGCTTTGGGAAAGCCCTCAGCACCCCCAGCCTACCCTCCCCAGAGCCCCCAGCAACAGCCCTGGCACACTCAGACCCTCACACAACCAAGAGGGACTAAAGGTCTTGGTAGCCTTTGGGTTACTCACGTGCCTGCTACCCTCAGATCAGCATCTCTCTACAGATAGGACCAAACCTTGTGGGAAAGTCTCCTTCTCTGAAATGCTTGTAGATCCTTATGTTGGAGACTGATGGGAGGGGAAGGCAGCCCAGCCCTAACGAGGCCCTGGTGAAGCCCCACAGCTGCCTGCACTCATGCAGGAGCACCACAACAACCCACCCTTCCAGCAGCCAAACCTTATAGCCTTCATTCCCACTCTTTTATGGTAGGGCAGGGTGGGGCCATGGCTAAAAGCCCCCACACCCACCCAAATGGCAGCTGTGGGAGCAGGCAAGGGGTGCTCCCACTTGGTGGCTGGCCACATTTGGAGGGACCTCCCTCCCACTGTGGCACCTTGCTGTGCGCACTCCTCTCCTGTTCAGTTGCAGCATCCTTGGTCGTTCCAGCCCCTGGAAAACCACCTGCTGGTGTGATTTTCCTGAATATCCACGTGATGCCGGCAGTTTTTCTTAGAATCCCAGCTCCTGGAGTCAGGGGGTTTGAGCGTATCTAGTCCAATTTGTGGCCATGATGGTTGCTTGAAAACATCGACAGCTAAAACATTCCAAACACATGCGGCTGCTGCCAGAAAAAAAAGTGTTACACGTGCCTCTGCCTCTCCATTTTATAAGTGCCTGCAGCCCGGTGCTGGCTGAGGGGTCTCCGTTCCCCCTCCCCACAAACTGCCCAGGCTACGCACCGTGTCTCTGAAAAGCAGCTCCTGCATACGGCACAACTGCTGCGAGGATTTCGCCATGACGTGAACGTTAATTTATAGCGTAACAGTTATATTGGGAAGTGACGTTACTTTTCAGCTACTTCTTGTGTAAAAAGGGGGCACTGTCCTGTGCATGCCCAAAGCCTGACAGACGAGAACTCAACAGCACCGGGGAAACTGCTGTAAACTCTTACGGGTGGTACTTCCCACGGGACAGACTCTCAGCTGATGACAATAAGCAACGCTCCACTAAAAGTGATGCATACAGTAATATCGGCTGATTCTTCCAATGAATCCATTGCTTAAGGAGTGCATCATAACATCTCAATGTCTGCTAAATTAATTGGTTTAGATCCAAAGACTTTTTTTTTAGACATCTAATACTGGTAAGATGTTTGGCCACAGTATGTTTATGCACAAGCATGCAAACAGAAAAATAGCCAAACCAACTTATTCAACTAGGACGAGCGATTCTGAAACAACCTTAGCGCTACCACACCAGCGCACAGTGCTAACAACAATTCACAATTTCCCTTCCTCTAATAGACAGTTCAAACACTGGCGAAGCTCCTATCAGAGCATTTAATATCTGCTGTAAGCCTCTGTTTAGCAGGAAGATTACATCCCCCAGATTTCACAGTTCAAAAGTTCATACTGTACTGTTCTATTTATAGACTGCCTGACAGTGCCTCTTCTTTAGTGCAGATATTCTGGGGAAAAAAAAAAAAGAATCGGTTTGAACCATTTTGAAACAAGGTTTTAAAGAGTTTGTTTTATGCGGCCAGTACCAACTCTCAGTCCTGCATCAGAAACTTTTGTTTGCCAGCGTGGGGTTTGCAATTAAGAATTCTTCTGACCTGTCATTAGACTTGAAATTTTGAAAAGAACGTTAAAATTCGGAACTGGATAATCAATACTAAAATCAACATATCCTTTGCTTCTAATTAATAATTTTCTCAGGGGGAACAGGAATGGCTTTTGAAAAAAAAAAAACATTTAAGGAATCCACAGGTTAAATATTATTTTTGCTGGAACAGAATGGTCATGAATAGAAAGACCCTTCCAGCCTGTACATCCTTGATTATTTTTGTATCTAGTTTTCACTTCCCATTGTACATCTTTTCTCTAGGTCTTTCAGCAAGTAAATCCCTCAAACTCTATCTCAATGCAGGACTGCTTTAGAAACACAAAATAGGTATTTTTAAGTCATCTCCAGATATCCAGTTCCAGAGAGATAAGACGCAGGCCTCAGTCTAATCTCAGTTACGCAGATCAAAATCAGAACTCGTTCCACGGGAGTAAGCAGTGTGACACAGCTGTAAACCTGCACTGCTTCTTACTTTTGGCAGTTTTGCGTGTGATGCTTTTAACACACCTCTGAGCCAACTGATTTGAATGTATTCTTCAATTAAACCTCTGTTCTGAAAATGAGGTGGTACTCATGCTTGTGAAGAGCTCTGCCCTGCCAGCGCTTTCAGGTCAATGTCCTTCACGCGCAGCCTCCATCCAGCTTGACCCTGCCCTGATCTGGGGTTGGCAGTATCATGCTGATTTGCCTTTTCATTCCTCAGTGTAAGTGATCAAATACCTATTTTACAGTTGTACTGAAAAGGGAGGAGATAGAGAGAGGGAAAGCTTTTGGAACAAACCAAGGAGAGGATTCAGTTTTACATCTTCTGGAGCTGCAGAATGATAATAAAGCTGCTGTGCCATTTTCATTGCCAGAATTGGGTCTAGAAAGTCCTGTCTCTGCATACATGTCCTTAGCTATCTATTTTGTAAAGCACTTTATGAATGTAAAATCCTTTGACTGTCTTTCAAGTACCGTGTCAGCTAGCTAGAGAAATTGTTTTGTTACTGATTCATCTGAATATTAAAAACATCAGACAACATTTCTCAAAAATGTGTTTTGCCATAAGTAACCATGTTGGTACTATGGTTAGTTTACTAAGTGAAGCACAAGTCTGAGAGTCCTTTATAATTGAACCCAGCAGGTTTTTGGCTTGTGCATTGTCTTCAGGTCACAGGTAGATGAAGTATCCCTTAGCCACTTGCTGCATGCAACATCATTTTTCAGGGAGCAGCTTCTCACTATCTTTTCTGCTCCATGTTTCCCTCATGGCACCATGGGCTGGCTGGGACAGAGAGTTGTGCATGACTTTTCTGCACTGCAAGTAAGGATCACAGACAGTGGGACAACATCATTCTTTTTCACGGTACTCCAGAGGTCATGAAGGCACGTGTGCATTTAATCAGTTCGGACGTTAAATAAAATTGAGCTCAAGTTTAGGCATGCTCTAGCCAAAGGGAACTCTAGCTTGCAACCGCGGCACCCAGATTCCGGCCATATATATATCTTGCATCTTTACAAAATAATACCATTTTCTGCCTAATGCTATTCCACTCCCTTTTCCCAAGGGGAATGCACCTTCCGAAGGCAAAATCTGTAAGCTCCTTAGCCAGCATATCTTCTGACAAGCTTTGCCCCACTAGTCTTCACAAAGCAGCCCACACACCCTCGGTTCGCTCTCCTCTCCGCTGAGATGGCAGGAGGAGGGCAGTGTGAGGCCACTTCTCGTATGCAAACTGCAAGCAGCGAGCTGCTTACACAAATCTTCCTCATGGTTGGCCCAGCGTGACAGCTTTCGGCATGGTAACGCAGGTCTGCACGCCTGGAAGAGCCAGCCAGCCTGCAGTGGTGGGAGCATTTTGATCACAGACTGCAGTAAATATTTAATTATTGTGTGATTTCTTCTGTGCAAACCTCAAAGCGTTTCTCAATATCAATACTTGCTCTAGTTATATGTAACCATCTTTCAACTTTAAGAAATGTATTCAGGAGTGGTAATAAATATTTCATAAAACTGTAACTAAAAGCTGTTTGTAGACTTTAGGTGACCTGCTGCTTATTCTGAGGTGAGAGGAAGTACTTCAAGGGTGTATTAATTTCAAATAATTTTAAAGAAGTCTTATATTTGTTGGATATCTACTTTACCCAGCTGAAAATGAAGGCCAAGATGACTCAGTCATTATACTGTAACATGAATTCACTATCCTCCCTTCATACAACATACACAGCGTGACTCAAGGTTAAGCATAGAATATCAAAAGACTCATAGCATGGACAATTTTAATGGTAAAGGAACCTTGACTTTTACTGATTATATTAGTTCAACTAAAATTGACCTTCAATATATGAAAATTTCATTTTCACAAATAAATGGTATGACTGATGCTTTTTATTAGGCTTACAAAAAAGTAATCAGAATTGAAGCTTTCAAGGCCACAATCTCTTTTTCAGTTCAAATTACAGATAACGGAAGGAAAGACATAGTTATGAGATCTTAAAAGCTAAACTAATCTTTTTTTGTTTGTTTGTTTCTTAATAAAAGGTGGTAATATTACTATTTATCAGGTCCCACTAGCTAGCATTGCTGCTAAATAACAACATGCCACTTTCCAGCATTATCACCAGAGTTGTTGCTTGTGCATATTTATCCAGTTAATGGGATGGATTTATTATAAGTATTGAATAATTTGGACCCAGCCTACACTGATGTATTTTATGGCATGTGGTCAACACAGCTATTATGGCATGGATCTGCAACTGCTCTCTAAACTGGAGCATACAGTCATTAAAATGAATGAACACAAGTGTTTGTTATGCTGTTTTTAATTATATGTTTATCACTTTCTCTTTTATACTTCCATTTCATTTATACCACATGTGGTCACATACGGGCCATAGATGTCATCTTACGGGGGTTAGGCAAACCCTAGCCAACCATCTTACTTTATTTAGGAGAGTATAACTTACCTTAGCAGTAATTATAGGGACATATATCTTAATTTACATACATATTCCTGATTTTTAGTGAAGTCCAGTATCAAGAGTTGAGGGTATTCTAAAGGGAAAAGGAGCAAATCTCCGTCATGTGGAACACTGATTATGAGAGGGATTGTTTTAATGCTTATCACAGGTTAAACATAGGTTTATTATTTAAATTAGACTTTTACATTACGACCTGGACATTTCCAGAAGCAGTTTCTTTCAATAACTTGTGTAGAACAGAAAATCCTGGAGACTGAAACTCATTGAACTATTAGTTTAACAACTAATAGTTTAAAATGATAGTTTAAGGCATAAATTAGTGATACTTTCGGGGCACAGTTCTGTTTTCTTAAAAGTTCTGCATGTGGAAAAATATCATTCCCTTGTACACTGATGAAAATCAGTCTGAAAAGATGGTACAGGTATTGGAGGACATCTCTGATAGCACAGCTCCGCCAAAGCTGCCAATGGACAGGGAGGCACTGGAAACAGACTGTGTAACGGCACAAGAAATCCGGGGGAATGGACCTTGCCTCCAGGGGTCATTGGCACCCTGTTAGGTCTGTGGTTTATACCATGAAGACGATTTGACTTACTCTTCATTGGCTTATGGGCTTATTCTTCATGTGATTTTATTGGTGGAAATGGGCCAGAAAAACTGAAAGGCAATTGAAAACACACTTTCCGTGAGTTGTATAGCCTTCAGATATGCTTTCTATGAATGTTAATGCCAGAAAGCACAATCATCTAAACTTTCATGAAAATCAAAGACATCATTTTAACCCATGTACCTCCTTTGGACAATTAGGAGTCAAAGAGAGTAGAGTCCAGACACATTAATCTATGAAAATTTGCATATATACATTACTTTCTCCATTGGGTGGGCTATCAGTTGTATTCCCAACACTGGCTCAAGGCCTATATCTTTCACATGACAGAATGTGAACAATTTATGCATTTAGCTAAATCTTCTTAACCTGGGTCAAACTACACCCATGTTGGAGCTCTGCCACCACAAGCGAAAAAGAATTATAGATCTGATGGTACGTGTTCTGACGAAGGAGAAACAGTGACACTGGGCTGATCAACTGTTTAAAAATGACACAAGTGGCTCCCTCTGAGGACAGGATCAGGTCTATTGAAATGATCGATTTAAGTTGTAAATTATACTTCTAATTATTTAAAACAGATCAGCAGAGCTAAGAAAAAAAATCCCTTTGTGTCAAATAGTAATTACATCTGACTTTTCCACCGAAAACTCTAAGTGGTACTACTGCATTATAACTGCTTAAAAGTATAAGGTTCTTTCTTTTGCATAGTTCAGATTGTGCACTGAACTAGATAGCTTTGTTAGTAGGGCACACGGCTCTTCATTCCTGGAACCCAGCTTGAACTCTTTATTTAAATGAATACACTGGTTTTGCTCAGTCATTAGTAGGCAGTAACTCATATCGAAATGCATTGCATTTAATTCAGGACAGTTGGCAGTCTCTGCACAAGACAGACTCCAAAATGAGCCAGCATATAAAGGAGGGGAGCTCTTCAGCTTAGAGCTGGGGTTACCACTAGGGCAAGGAAGGGTTTTCTCACTCCAGCTGTCTGCATCAGAACTGGTATTCAGTTCCTGGTACTCTGAGACCTGTAATCTTGGTGAGGGAAGGGAAAAAAAAAACCCAAAACCAAACACTCAAATGCTCACTTGGAGAACAGAAAATTGTAAATAAGACATGTAAAAGCAAAAAATCAGAAATATACATGCTTGTGCATCAGTCGCCTCCATTTCAGATGCAATGCCAAACAGAGAGGATGAATGAGGGCTCAGCTCAGTTAGGAAGAGTGCAAAAATCAACAGCACTAAAGCTACTTTTCAGGTTAGCATAATCTTCTGTCTGCAAACACTGTCTGTTTTATCTGATTTTTTTTTTTTATTGGACAGCTGTGATCTTCTCCTTTCAAAACCTTGTCACTGCCGTTCAGCAGAAATGTAAGTGATATGATTAAGGAACATGGCATCTTGTATAATCGGTCGTAATCATTATCTAGGGGTTTCAGTAACATGACACATGCACAGCAACAGCAGCATCTGCTATGGACTGACAGATATCTCAAGCTCAGGATGATGGAAGCACACTCAGGGATTTGTAAACTTGTCTTGGCTAATGCCACTATCCTGATGTGAACCTGTTGTTGGCTATGCTGCTTAAAGGCCAAAGATTAAAAGTGCTTTATAAAGTTCATCCTGTCCCCCCTGAACCTACATCTCTGGCTGGTGTGGGATGTATTGCCTTCGCGACCTTTCCCACTTTCACTGATGGGATGGTACTTTTGGAAGTAGCTGTAAAGAGCAGAACTCTATTTTTATAGTGTTTCCTCACCATGCATCGGATTGGTCTTTTACAAACACTCAGTGCTGGATTAACCGTGTTTCCAGAGAAGTCAACAAAGTTGAATTGCGTAGTATACTAGGTAAGTTATAAACACTAGGGGATGGACTCCCTACCGCAGGGACACGTGACTGTAACTTGAGTGAGCACTACCGTGCCTTTGCTGCTTGCCTAGAAGTTCCATACCCTACGTATGAGCTGAAGACTGCTAGCCATGGCCCCAGTGACAGCAGCCATATTCTGGACGCTTCGTAAGGGAGATCTGAAGTCTGTTTCTTCCTCAGCCTGCAGAGACTAAAATTCAATCTCTCACTTTCCGCACGTGTTCCCTAACCAATGTGCTATTAAAGATCTGGGAGAAGTAGAGATGAGAGATGTTTTCCGTGCCTCCTTGTTATAACAGAGTCACTGGAAGGCAAATGGCAGTGAGCCAGAAGGAGAACAAGCAAATGAGAATCACGCCAGAAATGGGATACATGGGGGTTTTATGTTTTTTTGTTTTGGCAAAATTTACAACAGCTGTAGACTGCATTAATTTACTCTGAGGTCTGACTGAATGCCAAGGCCGTGGTTGGGTACATCACTTTTGCACACCAACTGTGGAAATTCATCATTCCTCCATGTCGACATCAGAGGATTAAGACTTGGGCACTGTTCCTTTATTGTGACTCCAAAATTTTGCTTTTGGTCACTTCTAGACAGGATCTTGTATCCACCCTGCTTCATTCAACTTTTTGTCAACATTACTGCAGCTGTATTTCTGGGACAGTACAAGCTATTAGCCAGTGGGCATCATGAAGTCGGGTTTGTCCTGCAACAAAGCAAAACCTTATTTTATGCAAACATGGCAGTTTATAAAGGTAAGGTCCATCCAGACAGGCTGCTGTAACAGTACCATTTATTGGCATCTGCCATACATCTCAGCTCCAGGAGTGTCAGTATGCAATATTCACAATTAACAGATCCCAAGTAACATGTAGGGTTATTCCCAAGTAACAGCAAGGATTATGTTTGTTATCCAACAATTGTGAATAATGACCACATTGAAAAAAGTCACAATCTGTTCTTGGACAATCTTTAAACGGGTTAAATGCTTTAAAGTAATTGCATAAACTTCTGCATGTCATATACATTTCTACTCCTGAGCAGAACTACAGATCATGTTGCATCAAACAGTGTTATCTAAGAATAACACAGCTAATTGTTCCAAAAGTATTTATTCCCACTTTACTTTTTTAAGGCTTTATGGGTAAGGGTGTTTTATAAAATTTTATAACATTACGATTCAGATTTCCTTACTCTCACCATGTAGGACCTTATTCCACAAATCATCTCCTTAGGTTAGCTTTTTTGATTATGGGAATAGGCTATGCTGATTTATACCATCTGAGAATCTGGACTGTTGAGTTCAAGAGGATAACTAATGGAGTCAGGTGCTCATCAAGTTCAGTGATGGTATCAGGATCTGATTCTGCTTGTGTTCGGGGACAAAGGATTGAGAACTGATGAAAGGAGAGGCAATTAGTTAAGCACATTTGTGACGGAGACAAATACAGCATGCAAATGCACCTGCCTCTTTAAGGCTTCCTCTACTATTGCCTCATGGAACAAAAAAAATTCATTTTGCTTTATTCTCAAATACAAACATATTGAATGATTATTGTGTAAGTGCCAGGATGTAGGTATCAAAATTCATTCTTCCTGCTTCTTTTCTTGCGGGTCAAGGTTTGAAAGAAAAATATGTGTATAAATAAAACAGGCACAGATCAGATGTAAAAATCCACCTGCTCCATTTATTAATACAATTCTGCATGTGAAAATGTAATGTCAGGAATTAGGTAGCATATGAAAGTACAGCTAGATAAATTTAAACAGAATTTTGAATAAAGATACGTTTGGGAATAAAAACCAGGGTGAGATTAAATATAATACAATCAAGGGTAGAGAAAAGAATATGACACAACAGGGCAATGATCAGAATTTCAGCTCTTAAAAATTGCATATTTGCTGAAGACATTGCCACAGGTGAAGCTAGAATAGCTGCTCCCACTTTCTGCACGGGCGCCTCCACTTTGCCTCTGAGACAAACACCTGCTAATATTAGCTACCTACTTCCAGTTGCCACCAGAAGGAGCTTAGCAGATGATGTTTTCATTGGATTGTACAATAATGCGAAGTCTTCTCTAATCTTATTTGGCACATTACCCATTGGATTTATGGAAATCCTCAATGAGGTTTAGCCTGGAGGTGTAACAGTCACATAAACTCTGCATGTGAGTGTGTGTTCCTGTGGTCATGAGGTGTGCCCTTGACTTTACGTATTGCCTAAGCCTTTGGCTAGGCCTACGAGTAACCCTTAAATCCAAAGGGAATGAAATATAAAAATCAGTCTTCCAAACACATAGCACTTTGGCTAACTAACGTGGAGAAAAAAAGAATTAATAATGAGGAGAAAAAATAGATAGCCAGAAACTACAAACACCAGGGAGCCCATTTCAGTTTTACTTGAAAATAAAGCAACAGTAGCAAGACTAGTGTTCTCATTAAATAATAATTCGTTATTTCCCTTTAATGCTGCACATGTTCTTTAATGGTTGTGACTTCTTAAGATAGTTGGACTATAATTTCCACATATTTATCAATAGGAAACTTCTATAACTTCTAATGAGTCCTTGAACTGACCACCTGTGAAAAAGAGGTATCGTAAACCTTGTCTCTTGAAATATGAAAAAATAATTTGAACATAAGTTTTCCTTGATGTGGCTGAGCTAAAGTGGGTTGTGAAACTATGGCAGGCAGCTCAAGCCATGCTCCCTACAAAATTAAAACATGCCTACCACTTCTCTCCAATGGCAAGGAGTAGAAGGTGTTCTCATTTCTCACATTTGGAAAATTGCAGGTAATTAGAGAAGGAAAAAAGTCTCTCAATTAAAGATTGAGTCCTTCATTAGAAAGGTATATTGATATATTTCTTTGTGGTCAGAATCCGGTCACCAGGAGAAATTTCCAGTTGTTGAAACTAGCCTGATGATCTTTCATGTCTACGTGATTTGTAAGTTGGATGTCTTGTGACAAGAGATGAGTATGTGCTTTGAGCTGGATTCTGGACTCGGGGGAATTTCATTTTCATATGAAATTAAATTAGTATAACTTACTGCAAAATTTCAGAAAGAAATCATGTGAAAAATGTAATTTCATTTCAGCTGAAACAGCTTGTAAGTTTTACCAGCTCTGACTACAGTTCTGATGACTGGTTATAAAATGGAGTCTTACTTAATTTTACTTTATTTATGTAGCATCCATCAGATTTTCCTGTTTCACTTTGACTTCGCTGTTCTGATTAAACGTTAATATTTTGGGTTTAAATTAAATATCCTCTGGCACATGTTGCCACATGCAGAGATTTCCTTTAACCGTGTGATGAGATTACGCTGTATGAATATATCCGTTTGAAAGTTTTCAAAAATGATGAAACAAAAATGTTATATTTTCAACAAGGAATTTTCAAATATATTTAATTAAAACAATTTTCTGGTTTTGAGCACAAAGCATTCAAATGATGCTTTCAATACATAAAGTTTTGTTTCAGCATTTGTTGTAAAATGGTTATGTTGATGCCTTCAAAGCTAAATATTTTCAAGGCATCAATCTTTTCAAAAGATTTGAAATTCTGCATTTTCAACCCAAAGCAGGAAGAAACAAAATGTCAAAAAGTGAATGAAATTGAAATTCCAGGTTTACACACAGTTCTTTAATTTCCAGTCCACAGATATGGGTTATCTTCCAACTCCCAACACGCTGCGGGAACAAAATGCATGTCCTGGAACTCCAATGCCATTTTTGGGAAGACTATAGATATGTTGAATGCATTTCCCAGTGCCTGTTCTGCAAGGGAGAATGGTGAAGAAGCCAGAAAAAGTGAGAAGGCAAAACCACCACAAATGCACAAACTGTTTTTACAGAAATACTGGTAAATCCATCCCTTCACTCAGATGGCAATCACATCACAGGTAACACGGTGTTTTACTGCTTTTGGCAGCATTACAGAGAAAACTTCTCCGTGATAAACAGATTTTCAGCAATTTTTCCTGTGTGTTGGCCTGAACCAGGCTTTTCTTTGATGTTACATGTAAACATCCTAACATTACTCCTGTTTTCTTGTTGCATAAATAAACTCTTTACAGGCAGTGGAAAGAGGTACTTGTTACTGTGTTTCTGTTGTGACAATGTCAAAAAAAATCCACGCTAGGTGTTTTCCAAAGGGCCATCTTTGTCCTGACAAACATCCCTACAGAAAACATAATTGCATCCTTTTAAAAAATCATCCTGGTGCCACAGAATATTGTGTGGAGCTATTGAGTGATTTACTGCACCAATAACACTGTCCTTGATTTTTCGCACAGTTTTAATGGCAATACGTGAAAACTTGGAACTACACGGTATTTCCCTTTGTGGCATTGGTCTCGAATGAGCTAGGTCCCTCGTTTCTCCATTTGACATATTAGAATGAATATACAGCAGGAGGAGCTGCCTTACATTTTCCAGTCTTCATGTTAAACACAATCTCCCAGCCTAAGTGCTGAATCACATCTCCCAACTGTTTCCTGCTCCAATTGTGCCTTCACTTGTGTTGCTGTTATTTACCATGTCAGCTCGCACCTTTCTTAACAGTGTTGCTTTTCTTCCCCTTCAAACAAATATATCCTTTTCTCTATGGCAATTTTTGAAATGAGTGCTCAAGTCAGGGGTTAGACAAATCTTATCGGTATGCGTGTGTGTGTGTATGTGCACTTGTGTATGTAATTCAGGTATTTTCTCTTACTGAGCAGGACAGTTGCATTGGAAAGCTCGTGAAAGCTAGAGTGGAACAACAGCACAATGCATCAAAGGGGGAACTGAGATTCTTTTTTTCCATAATTTTAGCTGAATGCATCACAAAGTGGCAATTATATGGCACATTTTTCTTCTAAAATATTGGCCTCGTTGTGCCGCTAGACAACAAAACAGCATGAAGAAACCATACAGGCACAGCTTGGTTCCAAATAACCATGTTTACCTAATATACACAAATATGCCAGGCCTAACTATATAAATATTGCTGTTCTGACTTATTTCTGGAAGTTTCTAAAACACATAACATGGTGAGTAGAAAAGAACATTCGCTATTTATTTTCACTGTAGGAACAGGCAGGAAGTCTCAAGCATA
>NW_008824243.1:7144741-7165154 GCF_000699105.1 Pygoscelis adeliae
ATCTATGGAGCATTTTACACACACTCATATAGCAAAAAACACGCAATGGAAAAATTCATTTGAGGTGTGCAGCTCAAATTTATATAACAGGCGTTTTGATTTATCTAGAAAATATTTTCTATGGTATTTAATTCGAATTGATTCCTGCCATGTTTTTCTTTTTTTCTTTTATAAGATATTCAAAAGATTCGCAGGGTGACATGAAACACTTTTAAGAGAACTACCAGTTATTTCCTCCTTTCTTATCTCTTGGGCAGCTTTTTCCAGCATTCAAAACTAGCGCTTGAGTTTTAAAGCTCTCTCCCAAGATTGCTGTCAGATGAGATCTATCAACAGGGAGGTTTTGCTCTGGGGACCTAATGTAGTATTAGAATACATCAGAAATTGCAAATGATGCAAAATGGCTCAAAAAAAATATTCCTAACAAGAACTCAGGAAATTCCTGGCCCAGAAACGTGACTGACTTTAATAAATGGCATATTCAAAATGTAACAAAAGATAATTCCAGTCTGATTCCAGGGGAATCGACGGCAGATTAATCTCAGCCTGTGGCACATGCACCTGGCAATGATGTCTCAGTGTGCCTGTGTCGAGGGCGCAGGGCTGAGATGGCGAGTTCTCCTTTTCTGCCAAACCTGGCAGATAATGGGATTAAGGGCTGTAAGAGGCACCCACTACCCGTTAGTCAAGTTTTGACTTGAATTGTCCTGTTGGTGGCTTCCATGAGGATTCTCATGAAACAGAGTCAAGGCAGTCATTCCTCGCTCACAATCACCAATCCAAGAATTTTCTCCGTTTTTGGTTTCTAGGAAAAACAGGACCTGACTCGCCTCTCAGCTGGTGCAGAGATCGGTGCTGAGATCTAGCCAATATGACTTCCAAGTGATGCTGAAGCTGCCAAAAAATTATTATTGGCATTCCTTTCCAGCTGTGCCAGTTTTGGGGGTGAGGGTGGCAACTGGACCTACTACCAGTAGCCTATCTCCTGCCTCTCACCCATCCCGGTGCTCTCCCAGAAAGTGCTCTGTGATAGGGGCTGCCCCAGAGCGTGAAACGCTGGAGCCCTGCTTGGTGTCCCAGTATAAACTGGTTAAATTGTGGTACATTTGACCCTGTAAAACTAAACATCACTATCATTAGAAACAATACAAAGAAAAAGATGTACAAGGAAAGAATGCTGGAGGGGAGGAAAAAAGTACTTATGAAAAGTGTGAAATGGGAACACCGTTCATAATTTCTTTTTTTTTCCAAAATACTTTGTACCATAATTTACTTTAAGTCCTGCATTTTATTACTGTAAAAATACCCCCCAAAATGTCTCCTCCCCTTTTTGGCATTTGCTTGCTTTTTAAAGCATTCGAAAAAACATGACTTGTGGTTTGGCTTTTTGTTTTGTGTTTATTTGGTGGGTTTGCATTTGTTTATTTGCAGGGACAGAGGTGGCTCCACTTAATTACTTTCTTATTCCTCTCCATTTGTCCATTCTGTAAACTTCAATATCTTCCTCTAGTTTGGAAAAATTAGATTCTGACTAAATGACAGCCACCTCTTTCCTCTGGCCACTTTCCAAAAGCCAGAAAATATTTAGAAATTCTGAAGCAAGCAAAAGGAAATTTGAAAAAAATATGTAAAAAGGAAGGAAAAATAAATCACTAACATTCTTTTGCACTTTTTTCTCACCCAAATGTAAAACTCCAAAATCTTCTTAAAAATCACTTTTTAAGAATAGAATTTTAAAATTTCAACTTCAAGTGCTTGTTCAGTGGCTACATTTTACATTCCTATGGAAAATAAATTATTTTGTGACTTCCTACTTGTTCACTTATAAGTACATTTTTTAAATTAAAAATAGTTCTTGCCAGACATTTTGAGGCAAAAAGAAATCAAGCGGGTCTAATAAATCCAAAATACAGTCAGGCTTAAATTATCTACTGGTAGATTTGCTGAAGAAATGAATATACTTATTTAATATACAGCAGTCAAAAACAATGGAAGATTATTAAAAGAGAGTCCTTCCATGAAGAAACATGAAAAGATCTCATCAGATACCCAGTCAGTTAGGAGAAACAATGAATAAAGCAAGAGAGATTCTTCAGGGGACTTAATTAAAAAATCCTGTTTTCTTCAAAAAAACATTGTCTAGCGTAGGTCCCTCCCTACCGACACCTCTTTACTGTCTCCTCATTTCAATACGCTGATGTTAAGGTAGGGATTTTATGCTCACTGAAACCAGTTCCGTCATGGATCTAGTCCAACCATAGTGAAATTTAAGCTGAATTAACTTCTTTTTTGTTTGTTTGTTTTAATTGAATAATAAGAATAATCTTCTCCAGCTGTGATAATGGCATGGCTCTGGATCTGTCCCGCTTCTTAGACCTATCCTTTTATTTCTTTTCTAGAAATCATAGATCTTTCATCACATGGGTCCAATTGCTTCAAGGCCACTACATCATAAACATTATTTTTCCACCGATTTCATTTAGCTTCTATGACTTTTTCCCAAAGTTCTGATCCTCATTCAAATTAAAAGCAAGCAAACAAACAAAACCATCTTTTTATACCTTTTCCTTGTCCGGATGCCTTGCAAGACAAAGACAAATAATGTCTTTGATCTGGAGAGAGCGTGGATTTTCTTTCTTCTTTTAAACAAGCAGAGGATATTCGTGCAAGTGAAGGATCAGGGTCAGGACAGGCAGAGCTTGTAACTGAAGTTGTCTATCTTCAGGCCACGCAACTCCGCTGCAAGTTTCCCTAATGCCTTGGCAGTGATCCATAGCCTGACCTGGAGACACTGAGCTGAGACAAAGAAGCCAATTAGGTTATAACCTGAAGTTGGTTCAAACAGAGGTCCCGTAGGTGAACTCTGGCTGCATTATCCACTAAGCTGCCCTGAATCGGTATGTGGTTTAAACAGGAACAGGTTGTTTTTGTCAAAAATCATAATTTCTCTAGGAGTTGGAATGGTATACAATACTGAAAAAAATACAATTACAAAAATTTTTTTCTATACAGTGGAAAAGACGTTTTATTTAAATTTATCTTCTTGCTGTTCTCCTTTGGGTAGATTCTGTAAGAATATGCCTCTAATTGCAGCATTTCATTAGCTAATCTCCTGTTTTATTTAAAAGTGTATATTTAAATGACAGCAGTGTTCAGAAAAAAAATATCCTGGTGTATTTGCATTTGTTGAAAGGGACAAACCATGAATGAATGCTACAACAGCATTTGGAATTTCCTCTATATTCCCCTATTTTCTTAATATATTTGGCAGAGGAAAAAAATAAACAAGAATTAAGACATGAACACGGAACCTCAACTTCCACAGATTGGCACAACTCCATCCAAGTCAGTGGAGCTGCTTTGATTTATATCAATCGAAGATCTGGCCTAAAGGTTTATAGGAGTAATGGAAATGGGAGAATTTCAGCAGTGCTTTACGGATGGAGAAGAGAAGATATGCTGCGGGGAGCTGCACATGTAGTGCGTGGCCATGACTGCTTACATGCTAATTAAACCAGTTTTATATTTTGGTACTGGAAAGATGGTTAAAACCATCTGTTTCTTTTTAGAATATTCTACTAGCTAAGAAGAAAATGTGGTCAAGATTAGATCTAGGTGATAAATAGTTGTTTGGGTCTTTTTATTCTGCGGCTGAACCTAAAGATCTAAATAGTATTTGCGTCAGACAGTACTTAAGTACAGATGTAAAGGTTTATTGCAATGCAACAAACAAAATTATCTTAGGTTAATCTGCAATGTTTTGTTTTGACCAAAACAGTGATTTAATTTCTTTAGTATTTTATTTAATCTTCCCTCTTTCTGCACGTTTTAACCCTTGCAATATGGAAGCATGTAATATATTTTGAAACAAATGTTGAAATATTCCCGATCTTTTTACTAAAACTAATTGTTGAAGGTGACCCAGTCTGAGGCCTCTTACACATCAGGCAATCAACAGGCTGATGCCTCAGTGGAGCGTTCCAGCAAATTACCTGGCACAGCCATCGCAGGGTAGCTGTGCTGGAGCACATCCCTGGAGCTGAATTAGAGGTTGTAAATTGCCTCCACAAATCCCTTCCCTCATAGTCGCTTATTGTCCTACATAAGTAGCTATCATTTTAATTGACAGTGTTGTATGAGGGATGCAAAATCACGAAAAATATGAAGTTCATCATACAGAGACAAAACACAGCTCCATTGAAATTATACCTTGTCAAGAGGGAAAATATTCCGGTTGGCCGAACATGAATCAAAGAATTTGGAGGACCAGAATGCTGGAATTACCTGGGCTCGGAAAGTAAGTATAGGAAAGGACCCAGCTTTCTTATTTAGACTCATCTTTCTCTCTACTTATTTTTCTCTTGTGTTGGTCACAAACAAAGGGTGAAAGTTTAAAAAGTAAAAGCAGGGAAGAACTAAAATATAAATAATAACAAGTTGTATTTGTGGAGTAGATAGTCCAGGAGACAGATAATGGCACAGAAGCATTTCCCTTGGGAAAACGGCTTGAACCCAGCCGGAGTCCAAAGCGATGGCCATCCATAGGCTGTTCAAGGGCCCAAGTGCGGGGTTTATGGTCCGTGTCCCTCCCTCATAACGGTGTTTAAGTGGTTCACAGGCTCCGCATTGGCCCTATAAACAAAGATGAATTTCACTCTCTGAACACATCTGTCATGTCAGGGCTTTGACACCATGCACGATGGTGCTTAGCAGTCTGTCCTGGTTTCGGCTGGGATATATTATTATTATTATTATTATTATTATTATTAGGAGCATAACGATAGCTTACTTAAGGGATATATTATTATTATTATTATTATTATTGACATCATTAGGAGCATAACAATAGCTTACTTAAGGGATATATTATTATTATTATTCAAAACTACTGTCTTGTTAACACTAGTATATCAAATTACCTTATACTTTTTCATAACTGCATTGCTTTCAAAGTTAGCAGTTTCTTCCATAAATCTGCCCACTAGCAGCATTGCCCGACCATGGATGAGCTGATTTTTGGTATTACACGGTGCTTTATTTTCAGGGAAACATAACTCAACCCCCTTCTGGAGAACAATGAGTGCTTGATGAACTTCACCCTAAGTGAAAGAGGAAAACATTTTGTATACTTCAAATAAGAGAGATGCAAAACTTCCATCTCACAGTTGTTATTAAGGCAAAGCTATGTCCCAGAGTGTGTTCTAGATAGTGAGTGAGCGGCTGTGTGGTGCTCAGTTGCTGGCTGGGGTTAAACCACGACAGAGTCTTGGTACTATGCACATTACGAATTTTAGTACTACCTTTTCTCCTCTAAAACAGATACTTAATTAAAAAATAAATACATGCACATACCTGTAATCGCAGTTCTGTCACCTTATGCTGCAAAGCCACAAATGGAATATCCAGTTCCCATATGTTTCTTGCCTTTGTTTTCTGCTCCATGGTTTGTATTGCCCTATGAAATGGGTGCATCGATAAAATGAAGATCAAGGGTTATTTTCTCCCTTTTTAAAAAAACATAAAAATGAAACATGCATGACCAAAAGGCTGAAAAATGTGACAAATAAAAATGCATTATCCCTCCTGAGTTCTGTTTGATTTTACATTCTGATATCCCTTGCTGACAAGGGAGAAATATTTTACACCACAGGTTCTAGTGGAAGTTAACAAAGCTATTTCTGTCTTAAAGACTAAGGGTAGAAGAATGTATACCTTAGTTTTTCTACTGAAAAGGGAGATTAAAAAAAAGTTTACATCCACTATTGATTGATTTATTTATTTAATCCATCCACTGATAGCACGAAAGCTTCTGCTTTAGCACTTTACTGTTGATGCTTGACTGAACTATAGAGCTTACTTTTTTTATGCAACCCTGAAATCAGCTTCAACATTGAAGCAAAGGCCATGACACAAGAGATTTTCAAGCAGCTGGAGTAAAAAATATTGGTTTTGTGTGTATCGGTGCAGTAGGTGTTGAAAATATAAAAAAAGAGGACCATTGATCAAAATAACAGATAGAAGCATTTTTTAATCTGCACAAGTCCGTACATGTTTGTATCTCCAATTGTACACACACATACAAAGACATGCAGAAGTGTATCTCTATCTCCTGAAGTATTTGGCATTCTATACATCTTTCAGCTTTTAGCTTGATTTCATTGACAGTTCAGTCAGAATACCATTTTCCCTTCCCTTGTGGCAAGCTATACATGTTAAGCCTTTTTTCTAACAGTGCTCTTGTGCTGTTTTCTTTCTTTTGCTTGATACATGTTTTGTTTTGTTCTTGAAGCAGAAAAGCGCAAGTTCTCAAATAGATTTTTATTGCCAAAAATCATGCGTGTTTAAAGTACAGCCAACTTGACGAGGGTTTGCTTGAAGGGGAGATGGAGGTTTCTCCTGCTACTCCAACAGCACTTGCAAGTGCATTGGCCAATGGAAAAGTCAATCTCAGGGTGAGGACCAAGAAAACTCTGACTCCCTTTTCCTCTCCCCGGAGCACAAACCTGAAGGCTCTTGACATCTCCTATGGTTTAATCATTAGGACGAGGTGCTTTGCTGAGGAATGGCCTCAGAAGAAGGTCAGATTTCAAGGATAACACTTGCACCAACAGAATGGTGTAAAAAAGATTTATTTTCTCAATACAGATATTTATTAAATACATTGTGAGTGCCACCAGTATATTTTCTGCCCTCGCATTCAAAGCACTTCTAAGGAAAACATGTATCACTATATACAGT
Source organism: Pygoscelis adeliae (assembly GCF_000699105.1). Taxonomy (NCBI): domain Eukaryota; kingdom Metazoa; phylum Chordata; class Aves; order Sphenisciformes; family Spheniscidae; genus Pygoscelis; species Pygoscelis adeliae. Next base: position 7,151,480 of record NW_008824243.1, read on the forward strand.
TCATAGATGAGTAGACTGAGGCACAGCAAAAAACAAATGATCTGGTAGTTCAAAATTCATAACTAAATCAGCAACATAAGTTGCAGAGGAACTGCAACTCTAAGCAACTGGCTGCGATGGCTTGTTTATTATGCTAAATACATTAATGTACCTCAGGACTGACAAATGTTCCTGAAGGCAGGGCTTTTTTGATGCAAAGCCTCCTAATATACCCAACTTGGCACTGAATGCTCTGAGAAGTAAGAGTTAACTTTAATGAAAGCCTGTTGGTGCTTTAAAATGTCATATATATAGCTTGATTAATGGAAATATATTAGAAAGAAATATATTGTAATATGGAGAACGCACTTACCAGTACACTATCAGAGCACAACTGACATGGGACACAGTCTAAACAAAAGTCAGCAGCTACTAATGAGGCTTGTTAGTGATGCTAATCTATGTAAATGTTATTAATTGAGAACATCTATCTTTTATCTCCAACATTTGGTAATCAGGCAATTAAAAAACAATGACATTCCCGGCGGTTGTTCTCCCAGTAAAAAAAAAGTGATCAAAGAGTCCTGAATAAGGAAAGGGAAAGTCCCTTATCAAGAGCTGGGCCTTGCCTTGGGCTACCAGGCCTCATTAAAGGCAGAAAAGCTCTGTTGATCACCAATTAACCTGATTTGTAGGAACTCTGATAAAGACCTCAAACAACATGAGTTTTCTTAACTATAATAAATGACACAGTTTATTGACAAAAATAAAAACGTTTGGTTTGAAAAAGGACATAAAGGAGCTATTCAAATTGGATAGCCCTACCACACACCAGGCCTGAAAGACATGGGATAGGTTTAGCTTCACCACATTGGTGGCACGTTATCAATGCCAGATACAGTCAAACCTATTAACAGCCATGTACACAACAACCAAATATACACATATTTGGTAGCTGTCACATAGATTTCTGTCATCTCTAGTCATAACAGGCAGCAGATTGCATTAATTATGTATGTACTATCTTCATGAATGGAAATTCAGCGCTCTAGGGTGAACTCTGTATCTCGAAACACGAAAGGAAAAAAAAAAAGGATATTTTCTTGAGGCTTAATTGGTGGACATTTTGTGATTATACCTTTTTTTTTAATCTTAGCAGTTGCTTTAAATTATCCCTAGTGTAAATTTCCATATGGCTTTTTAACCCATTCTTTCCTTTCTGGAGAATTTAATTCTTCCTCTCAGGTATTGTTCGTAGCATCACCACTAGTAGGTAGAGCACTGCAGTGTGACTGTCAACTATAATTGTAATTATTGCCAGCAGTTCATTAATTCACTGTCCCTGTTTGTCTCTCTGGAGAAAGGGGAAGTAATAACTAAATGTAAAACTTGGGCCTGGAGTTGAGTAAAAAGTAGCACAAATATGGTACCGAACTCAAGCTTTCTCTGTATTTAAAGGTTAAATGGTTTTATTTTACCACTACAGCTATTCCACCAAACATACGCATTGTGCATGTATCTGCTAGAGATAGAATTGTCTGCATATTGGGGGTCTTGCCAGTGTTAGCACATCTTATCAAATTATACCCTGGGCTTACATTGCTTTAAATGCAAAATTTTAAGTGTGCTTTAGGTCTTCAATGATAAAATGCATTTGAGACTGTAAGATTAAACCTGCCTTATTAGGTCTATCGAGTAGCCGATGTCCATGATCTTTATGGGCCGGATCTGACTTTGATAAGAATCAGATTGGGTCATAAAATGAAAAAATACCACTGTCACTTTTTCTGACATATCCATTTGACACATGCAGGACTGTATGTCAGATTTATACATCAAAAATTCAGCTCACTTTTCTTCCTTATGATGGAGGCCTTCATCATTTCTATAAAAATATTTTCCATTATAAAATATCTTTTCCTCCTCACATCTGCCTTTTTCGTTCTCTATTCATGCCTATTCAATGCGGAACTGAAGTAGTAAAGAAAATCATATGGGGAGGTCCAACGCCTTTAAATGAGCAATTTTTAAGAAACTTCAACTCTAATACATAAATTGATGATATGTCACATTTAGCAGAGAATGTTGGGTATCAAAAGACATGTCTGAGAAGAAACAAAAAAGAGACATAGCAGCAAGGTAGTATGAAGTGTCAACAACCCCTTTGAAGCTCAGACCCCTTTTTATTAAGATGATAAAATGAAAGATCAGGTGCTTAGTGTTGGAGCGTGTGAATATTTTGATCTGAGAAGACATCTATGTTTTTGTTTTTTTAACTAATGCATTATTGCACACACACACCCCAAAAAAGGTATTGGTTAGTGATACCATGGGTGAGCTTTTATCTTACCATATAGATCTGAGCATGTTTTACAGCAAAGGTAATTATCTCTAACCAGTGATTTTGGTTGGTCTTTGATTTAGCTGTTCAAGCAGATGCCACCATAGAGATTCTATTATGCACAAACAATTGTATTTCATTGGTAAGTGCCCTGCATGCCTACCTCATTATTAGAACCCAATTAATTTTTCTTTGTAATAAAATGGAAAGACTTAGAGCTAACAGGAAGGCTAATCTAAAGAAATTTGGACCAACCGCAAAGAGTACCTGGAAGAAGCATAAAGAAAGAAGAGCTGTAATTACGTGACACATGCACACATACAAAAAAGAAAGAACATGAATTGAAGTTTCAGAAACAGGCCCAGGGAGCACAGATCGCAATCTGGCTAGATTGTGAAAGTAGTACTAAGATGTCTTAATTATATGATTGATGTAAGCTTCAAAAGAAAGCTCAGTATTCACAATGGCTGCAAGGTTATGAGTGTTATCTAATGTATAAAGAAAACTACCACTGAAGGCAAACACTACACATGAAACTTGAGACCTTTCTCTTTCAGAACCAATCAATAATGTCTTATTTTTAATCTATATTACGTTTAAGAAAATGTGATGACATCCTTGATTGAAGATCACACAAATAATTATGCTAATAATGACTCACTTTGTAGGATCTACAAGGACTGGATCTACAAGGACTGTCGTTTGAATTCCTGTGACACTGTATGCGAGGGGACCTGGTTCAATTACCTGATAGAAGTACATAGACTATTTGTTTGAGACAAACTGGAAAAAGCACTGCTTGGGGACACTGATTAACACATTTTAACACCGTTCTGATTACTTTAATCCAGTGACTTAGTTCACCAGCAAATTATCTGTTTTCAAGATAGCAGGGATAGCTGACACTGGGAATCTCATCTTGCAGGGAATTCCGGCATTTCAAAACTTGTTTTTTCTCCAAATTGGACAAAAAGCCCTTCAAATTTCATTATTTTAGGAACGAATTTTTTGTACTTTTTCTTTCAAACTTGTCATTAGAATTTAATTTTATTTCAGTTTTATCATTACAACTGTTAGTATCAGTGGAAAATAAAGAAAGAAAATTTAGATTTCCTCAGAAGGAAACATTTTTATAATTTGCGGTTAAAAATTCAATGAAGAAATCAATACAAACCTTTCTTCAGTCAAGCAAATCATTATATTCTAGAAGGAAAGTGCTTCATTTGAAAATTCTAAACTGAAGGTGGTTTCTGAGCCTCCTAAGAATTTGCAGAAGATGACCAAATACTCAGCATATCAGTACAACCATCAATAAACTGCTTTTCTGCCTTTCTCACGGTGCTGAGCTATTTGTTCCAGGGGATATGAAGAAATGTTATCTTTGCATATAAAATGCACTCACCTGTGTACACCCAACAAAGTTTATTCTAAGGAACTAATAAATATTTCCTTGCAAGTACCCAAAATTACAGATAAGCTGGATAGAGATGAAATAGGTCTTTATCCACAATGGACAAAAGAATTAAATTAAAAGCTATAAATGCACTATGGCACAGCATATGTTTTTAATGCAAGCATCCACATAATAATCATCTTCTGAGATGGGTTTGGGTAGTCCAAACTACCTGATCTTTGTCAGGGCTGTAGGTGAAGCAGTCTTCTCCTCTACCTATCCGATCTGTTTATTATTGAAGGGTAACTCCCTTGTTTGGAGTTACCCAAATATAATCTTAACACAGTTGGCCCAAGTCCTTTTACGAGTCCTGATTGACCAGGTCTGATGGTAATAGAGTGAGAGTTAATGCTAGAAGCATTACACAGAAGAGGCAAAAATAAAAGCTCTACTGTGCAGCCAGGAGGGGTGAAGGGTCCATTGAAAATCAGAGAGATTAGCAACTCATCACATTATATGTGGGTTATCAGGAGACAGAGGTAATGAAAGTGAGACCTATATCCTTGATCAATAAGAGTTTGACTGCATTTTGAGTTCATTTTCCCCTGCCGAGAGTGAGACAGCAAGCTTACTATTGATCACAGTGTTAATCCATAACTAGTCTGGGCCCTAGCCTAGTGGAACAAGGAGGAAAAATAAGATAATAAGCAGGAACTCTTGATCTTTTATTATGGTGTGCTAGATAAAAAGAGTGCAAGGTTCAAGGTGAAATACTTTATGGTTAACCCTTTCTTTGCTGCTTAACTCCCAGTGCATGAATGAAAGTAAATTAGCCAGGCCTCATTTTTTGATATATATTGACCTTGAATCCTGTTGACAAACCTTTTGCTAGGACACCCACACGTGTGTACAGGTTACCACTCCACATCTCTTCAAAGCCCAGGGGACAGAGACACCCACGTGGCATCTGAGTGAGGTGCCGGGGCCACCTCCTCAGCTGGTGAAAGCCTGTGTCTTTCCCCTGAAATAAGCAGGCGTGAGTTGCTGTAGCTGAGATGAGACGAGACGCATCCCTAAACCTCACCTTTAGCACTGTCCTTTGGAAACTGTACTCGCTGATCTTAAGATGAGCAATACTTTCCATTGCTTGTGTATTTATTCTAGCCTTTGTTACAAGCATGTCTAGATATCCTCCGGTCATAGCTTTTGGTTTTGTTTTTTTTTTTTTCTCTGATGTTTTTAACTGACAACATGTGCAATTAAGACAACTTAATCTTTCCCATGGCAACAGCTGACTGATGCCAGAGACAGCAACCATTTTGAGGTGAACGGCTGACAGGAAGTAGTGGTGGCCAGTTACCTTTCAATAAATCCTGGGAAAAGGAAGAAAATTAACATTGTTATTGCAAATGTGTTTTTAAACCATGAATATGCCATAAACTGTAGCTTCAGTAAAATTTAAAAATAGCAGCATTTCCTTCAAGACTAAGATGATCTCTGTTTCTTAATAGAAGTTTCTATAAAGCACTAGAAATGCGAGTTTTATGTTTGTTCCATTTGGAGGTGAGGAGCACACCAAGAGCCTAGTAGCGCAGGAAGCATCTCCTCTGGCTCCTGTATTGGTATAATAGAAATATTTGCATCTATATATGCATTGAACTTTACTGCCTCATCATGTGATCTTGTCACCTTTCACCAGATACTAGTTCGGTACTGGCATTTCTAGAGTTAAAGCGACCCATATTCCAGCAGAGCAGTGACATTGCCTGTGCTGTTGGAGACATCTTTGGGATGTGACTGAGAACTAACAGCCTTGTAAATGCAATTTATGAGGAACAGTTTCATTTAAAAAAAAAAAAAAAATTAACAAAACTCCCTTCTATTCCTTGAATTTTTGGGCCAAAAGTCACAAGTTTGGCTGAGAACTGAGAACACAAAGATGCCAGCACACATGACACTGAAGGAGTACTCTTCCAGATCTCAGTGTGAATTTCACCATAGCGTGATTATTTGATCCTATGACTTGGCCAAATCATAATTATACTCTGCCTGCTAATGCTACATTGCCATTTCAGTTGGGTAGTGTGCCTTTCAGCTCTCCCGGGCTACAACTAACTCATTCAGATAGCTTGTATGACTACGTTACAACCTCTGTAGAGCTACCTCACAGTTAGCTCCTTTTAGTAGTTGTTAAATTATCCCTATGCATCATTTACATATTGCATGAGTTGGTTGGGATAATTAATGCCTGTAAAGCACTCTGAGGCTTTTGGATGAAATGTACAGTAGAATTACAATGAATTATTCTGGGGATGATTATGATAAATAAATACTACAGCAAAAAAACTGACAACAGCTTTCATATGCTATTAAAAAACACAAACCTGTAGCTGGAATGCTCTTTTCCAACTGTGAGTGCCCTGTAGTCTCAGATACTCAAACAAAAAGAAGATTAATCTTCAAGTGGTAGATAGCCAGTTATTCTTTAGTGTTCAGCATGTTTTACACAAGGGTGTGTAATGCAACTACCCACTGTAACATAAATCAAATTACGGACAAAACAAGAGGAGGAAAAAATCCCATTATTCTTTAGTTTAATAACACACAAAAATAATACAGGGAAAAGCGAATGGTAAGAGTCCCAAGAACTGGCAGGATTTTTTTAAAAAATATCAAATTGCTGAAGTATTGCTATAGGCAGCACCCACAGGTTAAGCTGAGTGGTCTTTCCTGCACAATATAGAGAAGCAGAGATTCCTGCAGATCAAAAACAAGCATCTCTTTGCAGTTTTAAGGGCTGTGTTTACTGGACTTCTCTCCTTTATTTTATACTATTTCAGTAGTTCAATGTATGTTATTAGTTTTATATTCTGAAAACACAGCCTTGACCACAGAGGCTCAAATATTTGACACCTTTAATTCAAGGTGTTGGTTTTCCCTGACAAGGAGGTTTCCCCAAACTCTCTCATCCAGTTTTTGTGGCGCACTTGAAAGCACTCATTAAGTTTGCAATGAAAGGAGGTGATTAGAGCAGAGGTAACTGTAAAGTGGACTCCTGCACAGGAGCTGCTGTTATAAGGCCATGATCTAGACTGGACACCGATGCCTCAATTTTCTTATGCGGGTATTTATATATGCATGTGAACAAGGCATAGATTTGTGCGCTTTGAATGACATCCCCTAAATCTTCACAGGTCGTATTTTCCGACTACAGCCTCCATTTATGCACATGCCAATATTTAGTGCAATCCCTGCACAAATAAATGTTATTGTCTTCATCTAACCATGGCAGCAACCTTAAAAATATCACTCATGTCAGATATGTGTACAGAGATTCAAACATACAGACGAAGCCATCTATATTCATCTGTTATAACGTGTGCCAAACCAATTATGAAATGCGATATAACATTTATAGTCAGATCAGAGCTTTGTGGTTTTACTCCCTTGAAAGTCCTACAGTCCTCAGGCTGACATTGCTGCCCAAGGTGCCCCTGGGAAGGGCTGCAGAGCCCTGCTAAATATTTGCAAATAAGTCTACCTCCTGTGAAAGTCTAACGTGAAAAGTTTTACCTTCAAACTGTGCGGTGAACGCATCTCCCAATTCATTAAGGAAAGAGAGGGACCACAGTTTGGAGTTGAAAGACTGCTTTTCTCTTTTGGTTAGGAAGGTTTCACCTTGTTTCTAGGAGTGAGAATTCAGAGTCAGTCACTGGGGACAGAGCAAGCCAAGGTCCCAATTCAGCCTATTGAGTTATGTATCGGGCAAAAATATATAGGAAAGGAAAATATATGAAACCATTAGAAGAATAGTTCAAGAAAGATGGACTTTGACCAGTTTATGGTCTAGCTGTCATGTATAGAAAGTGTCCGGAGTGAAGAGCTAAACAGAGTCCCTCAAGTCTACGTCTGGTGGGCTCTGCCTTCCGGGTCCAGTTAGATAGGCTAGGATAGGTCATTAACTGTCTCACAAAACACCTTTTTGAATCAGAATTAAGCCCTTGGAAAAAATTCTGGCCAATTTGTCAAGTTACACTTGAATTTCCTTAAGCAAAGTTAGAAATTTAGTTCTACTGCATTCGAGACGCCCCGAAAGGACTGGGGTGGATGTGGCAGAAGCTGCCAGGTAGAACAGCAAAGAGCGGCCTTGGAGGACAGCAATCAGATGCCAGCACAAATCACATAGTATTTGAAGACTAGAGGCCTGCATGGACAACAGCAATAAAAAAAAAAATGCTTCGGAGTGGAGGAACGTTCTAAAAATGGATTATCTTCCCTCGGCTGTGGGAAATAGCCGGTGTGAACCTCAGGAACCATCCTAACCCTTGAATGGTGCTGCCCTAGCTGCAGCACTGCCTTACCGTTTCACCCACTATTTCAGCTGTCCTAATAGGTATAAATACATGCTCCTCTGTCCACCTAATTCTAACCATAGGACTGGAGCACCTGCTCCAGAAATATTTCCCAGGAAGACATTTTTACTATAAAAATAGCACATCTATATGACTACATGGAAAGTGCTATACCATACTTACCATGAAATAAGAGCTAAGGAAGGTATTTTTTCATCTAGAAAGTAAAATGTTTTCTTTCATTCATCAAATTGTAATGTCATAAACAGTAGATTGAATAGATGTTTATGAATTATTCCCCTTCAAAATGTCCACCAGTGGTGTAAATTGAAACTGATGGATTCATTTCAGGGAATTTTTTTTAGCGTTATTTTGCATTTGTTGGTTTTAATAAGGTTTAATTTTAAAATTACTTCGGATTAAAGAAGGAAAATAATACTGTTTAAGAAATTTCAGCATATTCAGGACTCTTAAAGTATCCCAACAGGCAAGGAAATTTTCATTTTCCAAAAACCATTTTTCATAACAACACACGGCAGATCATTTTTGTCTGATGTTGTATTTTACATGGTTTTAACTAAAACCCACAAGATCGCTACATGTACTCAAATGAAAAGAGCGTATAAAACACAGCTATCTCACAGCCTGACTTACCACTTGTGAACACTGTAATCGCAAAGGCATTGAGATGAGCCACGGCCCCATTCTTCAGCTGGATTTAGTGGGGATCTGCCACGTGGTGGAAGATGTTGATTATATTTTTATGGTTTGGAGCTCTTTGGTAGCCTATGCAAAATGCACTGCTCACGATTAGGTCCCCAGTCCACTTTGGAGAAGTCAATGCCTGGATGCATTGGGGCTATCTGGAATAAAAATTAATTCTCCTGTACACACTGTTAAAATGATAGTGGGATATTTTACTGCAACATACACCGTAATCACACTAAGGAATACTGGCATGAGATGTTACAAATAGAGTTTCAGCTCCAGATTGTCGAAACTAACAATAATTTATGTAATTATTTTATATTAATTATAGGTCATCTACTAATATCTTTAATTAATTAGCACTGTAATATGATTATGTAATTTATAGTTACTGTTGAAAAAGGTTACTTTGTCAAGAAAGACACAAGGTAAACAGAAATGTTATTAAAACCCCATATAAACATTCAATTCAAAACTTGAACTAAACATAAAGAAACGGTATAAAGAAATAAATGCCTAAACATCTGTGTATACACACCCATATATCTATTGCAAGTTCATAAAATAGTTGGATGTCTTAGAGGTTTTTTTCTCTCCTCACAAATGAGACAACTGCAATTTATATTTTTGTTTCAAAATTCAAAAAAATTAATTTTGTGGTCTCTTGGAGGAAATCATTCCTTTTTGCAATATTTTAGCCAAAGGAATTGTTTTTAATTATGTTTAAATTATTGTGATTTCATTGACATGGAAAATTGTTTTTATTGAGGATGAATGTAAACGAAAAGATAAGTAGTTCTGTAATCATGTCAGTAACATTTTTATAAAACACAGTTTAAAGTTAAGGTCTGAAATGTAAGCAGTTTTTTATTTAAATCATATATATTTTCAAAGACTTTGCAATTTGCTTTATTGTCAGCCCTAAAAAGTATATTTACTACTTTCTTAGCTGAATTTCCCGATACCACAGGGCTTAGGAAACAAGAATTACCTTCAGTGGGATTCACAGAGGTCCTTTCCATGCTCAGGGTGGGCAAAGAACCCCTGAAAGCCTTCAGATCCCCATTCTCCCAGTGTATCTTAGAGCAGCTGTCAGGTTTCTTACATCTCTACTTGCTGCTGGATCTCACAGACTATTTTATGCCTGAGTAACTTTGCTCAGCAGAATATTTTTTCTGAATTCACTGGAATTGCTCTTATTTATTTAACAGCTGCTGAAGTTCTTGGTAGTTCTTTGAGGCACATTGCCTCTTCCTACGTGCTTGTGCAGAACCAGGGGCATTTTGAGTTGGGATAGTCATCCAAACCATGATGAATGAGGCAAACAACTGACAAAAATCATGCAATTGAAAGCCATGATGGTAAACAGGTGTAGCGAGATCAGAATCCATCCCTAGTGTTCATTACTGGCATATGCTGTAATACTATCAAATTATGTCGGCAGCCTGATGTGAGAATGGGGTGTGGGGTAGAAATTTGCAGATGGTAACAAGGGCAGAAAATGCCAAATGAATTTTAAGTCTGTGCAGCGTAACATTTTAGCATCAAAGTGAGCATTTAGTACCAAATACCATTAATTAACATTTCCATGGGCTTTTTATTAAATGCTTGCTCAGCAAGTCAAGTGTCTTTCAAGCTCGGAACAGCTGTGAATGTATAAAAATATATTGACACGGATATATTCATGCATGCAAATAAATGTATTTCTTTCATTTGTTGTGAATGATTGTTATTATATTATAGGTTTTTAACAAGTTAGAAACTAATTTGCATTATCTACCTGAACAGCTGAAAGGGGGGTCATACATTAATACCTGCCTACCTGTTTGTAATCACTCTGTAGCATCTGGTCCCAGCTAATCCTTTCTGCTTCCTACTTGTTAGCAGCTCGCTCCAAGGAAAGGGGTATGGACCCTAACCCAAATTTCACTTCCAGCACCTCTTTTAAGGTGACTCAGGTACTCATTTAATAGTGGCTTTAAATCCAGAAAAGAGTCAGTTGATGCCAAACAAGAAATAAAAAAGGCATAAATTAAGTTTAAAATAATGCATTGCAATGAACAGTTCTGCAATTAAGTGCAGTTCTTACAGCTTAATCATCATATAGTTTGCTAATGCTAGGTCCAGTTAGCAGTTACCTGATAGCTTTTGTTTTTACCCTGTGATAGTAACTAAATTAATTTGTTTCCTAATAAAATATTTCAGGATGTAGAGAAAATACAGATAAGTAGACAGAATCCTTATTAGGATCATCAGTATTAACATAAAATCCTTTTGTGCTCATTAAAGAAAATACAGTCAATTTAATTAATGCACATTAATCCCTAGTTGACATTAAAATCAGCTAAAAAACAACACTGATATAGATTATTAAAATGAGACCAAAAAAAGCGTACAAGGTGGCCCCTATAGGAAGAAAATCATTACTGAAGACCTAGGTTTCCTATTTTTTTAGGGAAAAGGTAATCCAGCTGGAGCCACAGTTGCTTGCCCATTACCCTGAGGAAAGTTTGCACCCACCAGTCATTTGCCTGCGGGACTCAGGAGCAGAAAGGCACACCGGAGATGAAAATCTGTCCCACGCAATGGTGATGTGGAAAAGCCCTAGTCATTCTTCCGCTAGTCCTTGCTGGAAGTGAAGTGATGGGTTTTGCACAGGATACTGGGCTATATTATTTTCAGGGCTATTGCTTGAGACGAGCTTGAGAAACTGCTTTTCACCTTCTCTATCCCATGCGTGCTTTTTGTACTTTTGTTGCCTTGGCCATGATTCAGCAGCATGTTAAGACATCGCATGATCTCTAAGTGGGTGAGTGATCTCATCCCTGCTCGGCAAAGCCCTCAAACTCACATTTTATTTTAGACTCAAGATATCTCAATGAAGTCATGTAGCTTCAGTTAAGCAGGTACTTACGAGTAGTATTATAAAAAATGCCTGAGTGACTCAGGTGTGTAAGACTTATTTTCCAAAGTATTGTAGGTGTTTAGGCACCTAAATCTCATATAATCTTTATACACGCGTTCGGGTGTGTCCTATGCTTGTATGTGTGAGTGTACATCAAATGCACTTGCTCTGGGAACAATGCAGGTATTTGAGCCCCACCTGATTAGGAGCTGTTTGCTGGCACAGGGCTGTGCTAGCGTGACAGTACCAACCATGGGATGTGAGTTCTTGTTTGCTCAGGGACCTTTAAACCCAACACTGCACCGAGCTCTGCAGGAAAGCTATGCCAAGATCAGGCTCCTCAGGGTGAATTTCCAGTCCATCCTCAGGGATCTGCCCTGGTGCCCAACGTGGAGTGGGAATCAAGGGACCATTCAACATCCAGTCTCCTTCCCTTAATTGGGGCGTTTCAGGGCTGGGATTTGCGGCAGCGATGCTTTAGGTGCCTGACACCACAGGGATCCCAGATTTACCAAGTTCACCCAAGAGCTACATTTCCTCCTCTGCTTCCCCGGTGCCTGCCCTAACCACTGAGATACAGAGCCATGCTCATACTTGCACATTCTCTCTGGCCCAATTTTCCTGCAAAGTGGAACCGTTTCAGGAGGAATTGATGAAAATGTGGCCCATTTCTCTCCTTCATCTCCCAGCAGAGATGGGACAGGAGCTTACGTCCTCTCAAATGGAGGAGGACCTTGAGCGTAGATCACCATCCCTCTGGGGCTAGTCTAACCCCTTGAGGGCTGGTGGAAGGGCAGGGAAAGCACACCAGGTCAGTCCTCTTTCTTCACCCGGTTCATTTTCTCTTTTAAAGCCCTGAGATCTCCCTCTTGACGAGACCCCTTGGCCAAGCACAGAGGCTTTATTTGTGAAGGGCTCAGAGAAAAAGCAGAAAACACCAAGCTGTTCAGCACTGCTGAGGGACAGAGAACCCTAGACCTGCCCAGAGACAAATTCTAGGTGTTTGCTCGGCTTCAAGGAGAAAAGCTGCGGTGCCTACAAACTCTGGGTTTACTTTGACCAGCAGCTGCATAGGCATTTTGAGAAACCACATTTTGGACATAGGTGCGTAAGTGCCTTTGTACACCTAGCCTAAGTTGCCTTTGAAAATTGGGTTTAGATGGCTCTGCAAATATTATCTTGCTATTATTTTGTTGAATGGGGACCAAAATCATTTGCTTGCAGAAGGTGTGTGTTGAGGAGAGATTGATCTTCAATGTGTAGCTTAGATTTCAACTGAAGATGGCAGAAATGTTTCCTGAAAGAAAAATGTAATAAGTTCTGGTTTAGAATTCTTGTGTATATAGCAAAAATCAATTCATTTTTATAGAATGTAGGATCAATAATATGTATCTGTGCTCCTGGACACCAGTATTTCTAAAATACCATTCAAGTCACAGCAGGCCTTATTTAAGTTAATGAGAGTTTTGCCATTGATTGTTTGGTTACATTTCACTTTATATTTCTTCATCGGTACCTGGTGGTTTTATTTTACACAGATTTTAACTCCAGAGTGACAATTTTTTTCTTTTTCTCCAAGATTTCTGTCTTCTGCTAAACCCCTATGAACTCCCTTCATTATTGATTACACTCACAGACTCTTATCTTCAGCTTGTAACTTATTTTATTCACTACTTAAAAAGTGAAGATAAAACATGAAAAAGGAAAAAGGGAATTGTGTGATTATCCCATGAACAGTGTGGGTTTTTGAGAAAGTACCTAGTTGCTAACAAAATAGAAGAACTTTTTTTTTTTTTTTTTATGGCATGACATGTTCCAAACTATGATAAGGTTTGGGGCTAATTAAATAAGAAGTAAGGTTTGTTAATGTACGGGTTTTATGATAGATGTTAGTATGTCGAGACTTTCCTCCTTTTTTTTTTTTTGCTTCATATTTTAAAGTTTCCTTTTATGTGTGTGAAAAATGAGTAAAAGTGTCAAGTCTTATCACACCTGAC
>NW_008824243.1:7165186-7166388 GCF_000699105.1 Pygoscelis adeliae
AAACACATTACTCTCCCCATCATAACGTGGTAGTGCAAACATCGCAGCTGGCCAGCAAACATGACCAAAGCTACCTTTAAACTACCTCTAGACTCTTTAAACTCAACTAAAAGGCTGATTAGGTTCCACCTCTTTGGTCATTATCTCATTTCGATAGCCACGCAATGAAAAAGCAATCTGGTAAAAAGCTGTCTCATAGGAAAACTGGTTAAAGTGTGTGCTTGCTTAGGACGGTGTACTTAAAGAAAACAATTTATTCGTTCGTCAAAACCAACTGTGTAAACTAGTTTAGCTGTTTGCCGAGGCTTGGAATGAACAAACGTTGTTGTTTTCCTCCCAGGGCTCCTCGGAACGAGAGAGAGAGAGAGAGAGAGAGAGAGAGACCTGGATCCACCATCAGACCTGCCAACAGGAGGTGTCGGTGTGGAGAGCACCCCGAGGAGGTTTGTGTGTGCCCCTATTTATTGGCTCCAGTCCAAGGTTTCTAGAATATTCTCTCACCCCAGTTTCAGGAGTGCTTGAGACATTAGTCAGTCAAGGAGAGTGACACTGGGCCGCTCCCCGTGGCTGGCTTAGAATCATAGAATCATTAAGGTTGGAAGAGACCTCTAAGATCATCGAGTCCAACTGTCAACCCAACAACACCATGCCCACTAAACCATGTCCCTAAGCACCTCATCTACACGTCTTTTAAATACCTCCAGGGATGGTGACTCAACTACTTCCCTGGCTGGCTGCGAGCGGCAGGGTGGGGTGCGAGGCTGCAGCCGGCATGTGTAGGAAAACCACAAGCCTTTCTCGGGCGATGTTTGCTCGGGTTTCTTTTGCAAGCGCGGCACAATGGCAACTATTCAGGAACCAGTCAATATGACCTGGCACTAACAAGCCCTAAAAACATATATGCTTCATTCTCACAGAGCCTACGAATCATGTTTTTAAGTGGGATTTACTTTACTTTGTCAACAGAACAGGTAATGTGGGAAGTCCCTGCTGTAGAGTAAAAGCGCTCACCGTCCCCCTCCTCCAAAAGAGATGTTTGGACCATAAAACCACCTTTTCTGGCCAGCTGAAGAAGTCCCAGCACAGGTGGTCCTAAGTGACGGGATTTCCCCCGAGCGAAAATAAGCTGGAAAGGAGAAATGCCCTGGGAAACGTCCAGGCAATCAAGCCGGCCTCCCTCGGGGGAGAGGGGGTCCCCCCAC
>NW_008824243.1:7166887-7169433 GCF_000699105.1 Pygoscelis adeliae
TAGGCTGGGTTGGGGGGCTCCTGCGAGACAAGAGTGCAGCCTTCAGAGAGCAAAAGAGTGAGCTCCCCGCCTCTCCGAGGTGCACAGACAGGGCAGAGAAGAAAAAAAAAAAAAAACACCTGCAGACGCGGAGAGACGGCTGCGGGGGGGAAGGGGCGAGGACTTGGCCCGGAGCGCACCCTGACCCCGCAGGAGGAAGGGGAAAAAATAGAAATAACGCTTTAACAAAAAAAAAAAAATCAGTTGGAAAACTTTATTTCCTGTAGCAAAGCGTGGCTGCACGCAGGGGAAACACGTAGGAAAGTAGCACCTTAATTAAACCTGCCCCAGATGCACCTCAGCGGGGCTGCACAGAGCAGCAGCCCGGACCCGGACCCGGACCCGGACCCCGCCTGGGGACGCGCCTCTCCAGTACCGGCGCTCACGGGCCGGCCGGGAAGGGACCAGCAGCCCCGCTGCGGGGAACAGCCGCCGGGAACCAGACCTCCTTGCGCAAATTAATTCATCACAGAGCTTGTTAAACAATTTGCAGAGCGGGAATGTTGTGGGCTGGGGGCGTTTTGCCTTTTTGGGAGGGGTTGGGGGGTGTTTTGTTTTTAACTCCTCTCTGGGGGCAAACAGCAGCTGGCAGCCAAAAGACTTTCTGAACTGTTTCATCTAGGGAAAGTGAGGAGAAAACTGACGTCTGACTCTCCGCATTTTAAAAATGTTTGAATATAACTGAGTGACCGCCGCTATTAAGCATTTGACGTGGCTGATGGTGCTGTACTCAGGTGCTTTGGAAGCCCCAGAAAATGCTCATTTGCAGGAAGAACTTGTTGAAAATAAAGGGCTGGGATTAAATTAAGGGGCTACAGGCGTTTGTTTGCGCGACCGTTCGCATCATGATTGTGTAAGCACTCCTCCCCCTCTCTCCCTATATCAAATTTTTAGTTCAGAAAAGCCTAGTAGCTGTGCGGTACTAGTTCATAGAAACCCCTCTCTGTATTTCCCGAAAACCTCGACTGTGCTGCAGGACCTGCTGTGTTAAATTATGATCCAAAGGCTGTGGGGTGGGAACAATCAATCAGAATACCTGGGGTAGTGTGTAATGTGTGTGCTCTTGCCAGCGGGAGCAAGCGGCCCCTGAACACAGTCCCCCAGCAGGTTAAATAAATATGATACTATAGACAAACCGAGAGGATCACATGGCCGCATCAATCAGCTGTTGATAAAATACGATCTTCCTTTAATACACGCTGGGAAAGTTATTTAACACTTATAAAACCTGAATCCAGTGCTGTTTCTTTTAGTAAAAGGGGAGAAAAATGTTCTTTGAAAGTGCAACTCCTCTTAAAAGGCGAGGAGGGGTGACAGTTGCATTTTCCTGGGGGATATAATAGAAAGCTTTTAATGAAGCCACAGACACTGTACAAAGTACGTGAGCCACGATGCTGGAAAAATACAGAAGCTGTTAAAAGAGCAAGTCAATGTCGAAGCGGCCGGAGTCGATTCCAGGCTGCGCGTTTGGGTTTATTTCCTTTTCGTTCATGATTTCACAACCCGGGTGGCTGAAAGGCTCCCGAGAACTGTTTCCTGGCATGCAATTAGGGACGAGCACCCTCAAGGAGGATGCGACCGGGGGCTCTTCCCTCCCAGTTCAGCATTCACCGCAGCTGCTGGACGGTTTGAGCGGCTGAAGAAGCAGCAGGGCGGACACGGATGCCTTTTTTAAGAGGGGTTGTCAGAGAAATAATAAAAGATTAGAATTTCCTAAAGGAAATCGGTTCTCCCGGGTATTTGCTGAAACAAAAAGTTGTTGGTAGTGGCTGATGGCTGGGTTTTTTAGTTGGATTTTTTTTTTTTTCGCAGCCGGTAGGAAGGAGTGGGGCTATCGGGGTGCAATGAGTTTTCCCCGCCTCAGGTAAAGGAGAGTGGAAGAAGTTTTGCCTCCTGAGACAAAAAGGGCTGTCGCCCAACTACGCTTCGGGATTCTCGCCCATTCGTTAACTACCCGCTTTCCACTCGCTTAAACGCGCCTTTTTTTTAATTACCGTCGCGGTGCCTTGCGCCACTTTTACCCCGTGGCAAGGCCCCGATCCTGCCCGGCTCTCCCCTGCGGGCTGCAAAGCCCCCAGCACGTTGGCAGGGCTGCCGGCAGGCGAGCGGGTTTAACCGCCTCCCCCGGGTCGGGCAGCCCCTCTCCCGCCTACCTGAAGCTCCTCGAGGCACGGGGAAAAGTCAGCACCGAGCCTCGGGGAGATGGGACATAAATCATTGGGCAGCCAGAACCTCCAAGGGGACAGGCAGGAGGAAATTCTGACGAGGCTTCCCCTAACAAATGAAGATTAATGCCCGCTGGAAAACGGAAGCGGTCGGAAGTGATGTTTATACAAGAGGAATCCTGGAAGTGGGGGAAAGAGGGGAAAGAAAAAAAAAACCAAACCAAAAGAAGCCCGGGCGGCTGACGGTCCCGGGCTGTGTCATCCCGAGGGTTGAAATCCGCGGCTGATGAGCCAGAAGGGCGTTTGACGCCCGGTCCTTTCCAAGGCGCGGCTGACGGCGCT
>NW_008824243.1:7169583-7170170 GCF_000699105.1 Pygoscelis adeliae
GGAGCCCGGGAGGGGGGCCTCGGCCCGGTGCCCCCCGGAGGCGGGGGGGGCGGCAGGGGCCCCGCAGCCAGCTCTGAAGGAGCTGCGGGCGCCTCCGCTCCTCTCATCTGTTTGGAAAGTTGCGCTAAAGAGCTCTCTACCTGCAACAGACACCCTTAAGCACTCTCCGGGGGCTTGTTGGGCAGATGTAATGGCAAGGCCAGGGGGTCTTGTTTGGCTAGACGTAGGGACATTTGTCATGGCTGACCTGTGAACTTCAGCTTCTGAGCCCAGAACTGTAAGGAGAGGCTCGGGCTAATGTAATAAAGCAAGTGAGACAAGAGGAAAGGCCTATCTTGCCCCAGGGCCACCACATGTTCGCTCCGTTTTACTGTCAGTGCTACATGGAAGCTGTGGCTTCATTTCATATTCCATTAATATTTACAGCGGCGATTGAATTTCCCATTACAAAGTTCACCATACACACACTGCTAATATGAAATATTAATAGTATTGTGCTTATTATGAAAAGTCTTACTATTAAAAAAATATATCTGCTGGGCAATTTGCGCGGGTAAATTCATTTACTGCGTCCACCCGGACCCGGG
>NW_008824243.1:7170461-7171800 GCF_000699105.1 Pygoscelis adeliae
GCCCGAAGGTGCTTTTCCCGGCAAGGGGGGGGGGCGGGGGGGAGGGAGGGGGGGGTCAGGTGGATCTTACGGGGGCAGAGGCGTTGTAGGTTTTCTGACCGCTTCCCCCCAGCTCGACTTTTCGAGCGGGTTTGAGGCACGAGCAAACCCTGTGCATCTAAAAGATGAGTAATCGGGCATCAATTTACTTTGCAGACTGCAGCTGAGTCACCTCCCAGTTGCTGCTCGGGGCGGACAGAGAAATCCTATCTCCTGTGAAAGGAAAATTGGCCGCCAGAGTCCCAAAAGTGCCCCGAGGATCAACTGAAATGAAAGTAAACCGACAATTTCCAGATCGCGTGGAAAACAGAGCAGTATTGAATTTAACCGGTGCAAACTTAGACCGACAGGACGACCCTCTCCTGGAGCTCTTCCTTGTGCTTTCATTTCAGAGAGGGGCTACCCGGGACTGTTCTGCTCTTTTGTTTGTTTGTTTGTTCTTATTTTTTTATTCCGAGCACTAACAGCCCTTCCTTTCGATGCATCGCAAATCTGCACGTTCTTGGGAAAATACAAATGTGCCACTTGCGTGCGAGCAAGGTGCAGGGAGAGAAACGAGCGAGTTTGGGAGAAGCCGAGCTGCAGCGCTGGCTCGGACGGCTGTCGGCTCTCAACCCAAGTCCGAGCGCTTTAGGGAGCCCCGCGTTTAGCATCCGCAGGTGTTTAAAATATTAGGAAGAAAGTTGGCATAACCTGGGATTTTTATAGCATTTTTTTCTCTTTAATTACACTGATGCCGGTCTGCAACTCAGATGCCCTTTAAAAAAACACTTGTTTTCCGTCAGGAGCTGGGCTGTATTGATCTACACGGGTATTTACTTTCTGCTGATTGCAGTAAGTAAAAGCCGCTGTAGAGTCACTCTCTTCACCTTGAATCTTTGGTGAAGGTTGTGTTTGAACTTCGCTGGGAGTGTTTCACCTCCCTGCTCTGCCAGATTTAACGGTTTCCTATAGGTCTGGGCCCTGGATAAGCTGTGTCTAGAGCTGATTTTTCCCTGCCGTATTTTGACCACGGGGAGTAATCAAAGCCAGAAGGAAGCCCCTGGCCAGCTATAGGTGCTGCAGATGTGGGTATAGATAGATCTGTTAGCGAGCAGACCGTGGTGGCTCCTCTGTTTTCCCAAAGCTTCCCCCACGCACAAGGAATAGACGCTATTTATGACTCTTAATAGGTCTGGATTAAGGTAATTTAGGAATCCTTAGGTTCGTCTCTCAGCTCGGGGAGATGACAGGCTCTAGGAGGTATGGATGGGTGACATTTCCACCATGAGATCCGTCCTTCCCCCCTCCCGCTCCCCCC
>NW_008824243.1:7171832-7176226 GCF_000699105.1 Pygoscelis adeliae
CCCCTTCCAGCCCTAAATGTGTCATGCTTTGTCACATCCTCTGCGTGTGTGTTTTTAGAGAACATTTGAATAAAAGGCTCGATGCCAGGTATTGGTGACACAGTGGGTGGAATTTGCAGCCTTTCCACAAAGAGTTGGAAGCCTCCATTTGCATAAGGTCAGGGTACAGCTTCTCACAGAACTTTAGCAGCATCTCTGTCTCTTAGCAACACTCTTGCACTCTTGGTCCCTGCATTAAATTGACTGGTCCTCTCCTTTTCTTCCTTTCATAGGGAGGCTTACAATAAAATGTCACCCTTCCAACCTGTGCCTGTCACCCAGTAGGTCATCTGTTTCTCTTACACCTCCTTCCCCTCCCCCCCCCCCGCCAATTAGGGGATGAGATTATTCATTTGGTGGATTCCCAAAACTGCTTCATTTTTTATTTTGTTAATTAATATTAATAACATTTCTCCTTTTGTATTAATAAAAAGGAGCCCTCATAAACAGCGAGGAGATAAGGAGCAAATTGCAGGCACCTGCAAAACAATGGGATTGGAGAGGGGTAATAAGGCGAGTGGAGATAGAGAGAGCAAGGTTTAGGTCATCCTCTCCACCCATTTAGTTGATGCAGGGTTGAACTCAGCATGGAAGCCTTCAATGTGCTCAGAATATTAGAGTCACCCCTCTTGGCTCCGGCATGGGAATTGGTGACAGAATACAGATGCTGATAGGTGGTGTTAATGGAGGGTCAGGCTTGGACAATAGTATCCATCACTTGCCTCATGGCTCTGCTGTCAGATGGAGTCATTTCTGACTGCTCTATCACCAAGATTTGGGAGAGATTCAATTATTACATTCAGCTTGGCAGCGGTAGATACAAATCTATGCCCAAAGGACCGGAAAAATCACCCCTCTCTCGCGCGCGCCCAGAGTGGGTTTTTCCCCTTTTTAAATTTAAAAAAAAAAAAAAAAAAAAAAAAAAAAGGGGGGGGGGGTGGGAAGAAAAAGAAATGTCCGTGCCGTTCAGTATGCCCCTCCGCTAGTTCCTGGAAAAAAATCAGCCGCCGCATTGCTCGGCCTGAGAGTTACCGGGCAGTTACATCGGCACTGTGAAACTTTTGTAGGCAAGATTGCCGCGGGTCCTCTAAACCTTGAAGCCTGTACCGAGAGCTTGTGCCTTTCCCCGCAGGACGTGGGGCTCCGCATCCCTGGCAGGGAGGTACATAGTGTCTCTGGGTGTCGAGAGCTGAGCACGACCCACTGCAGAGCCCTGCTTCACCCCGGGCGGATTGGAAGATTGTTTATCAAGTGCCCAGAAAATGCCCTCATTAACTTTAAGGACGGGGCTAAAGGACAAACTTTAACCACGGAAAAGCTCTCCATTTCCCCCTTCCTACTTTTAAAGGTATTTAAGTGGTGTTAGCCGCTTTAAATTCAGTCCGGATTTTATTCCCTGGCTCCCTGTGGCGAACTGATCCACTTCTAAGGAGGAATGGCTTCTTTTCTCTAACACGTTATCCATCTCGAGTGGTGCAAATGCTAAGGTGAAACCTGGTGCTTTTCAGCGGTATTTCTTCAAAACTCTTATTCGACATCCCCCCCCCCTCCCTCCTCGCTGCTCCTCCCGAAGCTTTCAGACACTGTAATTCCTGCAAGATAAATTCTCAGGTAATGGGTTCTGAGAAAAAGCAACAGAGGTTAGGAGTCAACTGCCTCCTCTTTAATAATTCACATGTCATATTTCTTCCACTTTGTCAAGTTGGCTAAAGAAGATGGGCAGGGCTGAGACAGGCAGACACTTGAGTTTATTATCCGAGGGCTGGGGGGACCCAGGGAAGGGCGATGCCCTCTCTTCCCCTAGAAGAGGGGCAAATCCTGCTGCCTGGCTCCCGGGTTGCCACCCGCTAGCCCATCTCCTAGCGACTTGGCAAAGAAACGCTTGTTCTCCATCAGACGCACTCCCTCCTGGCTTTCCTCTTCCTGGGGTCCCCCATTCTCCTCTCCTATTTACCTTTAAAGCTGTTAATTGTCCCTTCGCTTTTACGACTGTAAAAAAAAAAAAAAAAGACAACTTACAAATAAACCCGAGGGAGAGCACATACTGTATTATTTTTTTTAGCCAATGCGAGGTGATATGACTGTCTCCCTGAGTGATAATACTCTTTCACGTGGGATATTTTTCTGTACATATTTGTAAACGTTTCGGGGCTCGCTAGATCAAATTCAAACAGTTTTGGATAAGCAAAGGGAATCGGGGGTTTATTGGTAAGGTGAGGAAGCGCCGGGCTGGGCTGTGTTCTCCAAAGCAGCAGTGCAACAAAATACCAGCGACGGCAAATGGACGCTAAAACTTGTCGTTTAAGTGCAAGAGGCAAACAGTTGACTGTTCCAAAATTTGTCACCTTTCCTTACATTATAGAGGTCCCCGAAAAGAGTACGAAACTGATACATTATAATCCCAGCAGTCCCCGCTAATTTGTCTTTTCGGTTCGCTTTTAGAAAAAACTTCCAGGATTTTCTACGTTTTCCACTTTCTTGCCCCATCCTTAATACACACTTCCACCGCATTCCCCCAAACCGATCTTCCAGTGTCTGTGCAGAATAATGTCATGTACCTGTGAACGTGTCGGCTGCGTTTTGAAATAAAATATACGAAAAGGAGAAGAGAAGCGGCTCCCCGAGCCACGCCGCCTGCTCTCGAAAGCACGAGTACAGGTGAAAACGCGAGTGACAGCAGAGCAGAGAATGTCTTTATTCTTCTGGGAGCTGCCTCTTTTCTCCTCTTACTATATTATGATTTTCCTCATGCTATGGTTTAAAGTAAACCACTTTCCTTTTTTTCAACAGTCTTTCATTGAAGCAGCAACACATTTTCACTGATCTTTTGCAGTGTAGTCTCTTATGTGTGGCCATAAGTCTTATCCAGAAACAGTAAAGGCATATGCCTTTATCTGTCAGATTTCGGTAACTTTATACATGAAACGCAAGAGCAAGCAACTTTGGGGGATTTAGCAAAAGGACTTATCAGTGTAAGCAAGGATAAGAGCAAACCCTGAGGCCCATGGGAAGTTTGCCCTTGTGATACTGGCCAGGGTTTGTTACATTTTTGGTTAGAGGCTCATGACTTTCACCCTTTCTGCAAGCATCATTTCCAGAAACAGGCAGCTCCGGTTCGCGGTGCAGATTGCTCTGGGATTTCGTTGGGGTTTGTTTTTCTTCGGAGGAAACCTCTCATGTTACTGGGGGTTCAACACTTCAAAAATAAATATAAACCCGCAATAAGACCCATGAGCCAAAGAGAAATAACAAGCGTCAGACGTTGACAGTCACCTGCCCGGCAGGCTGGAAAGGGCTGGCGGGAGCATCATTTGGGGGGGGGAAAGGGATGCAGAGGTGCTGTGCGCTGTGGTTTGCGCCGAGTGCTTCTGCCTTCGCTTCTTCCGATGAACTACTACTCTGTGGCTCATGGCTTGCACGGGGGTGGCGGGCTGGCACAGAGGTCACCCTTGGGCTCATCAAGTACACGCGTGTCCTCATACCGCCTTTGCGACTGTCGCGTTTCTCCCTGCCCTGAGGAGGATGAGGGGCTCCCCGGGCGGTGCTCACCTGCCATAAGGCATAAAGTTACCCCGGCTGAAACTCTTAAATTTACACCCTGACACTTCAGAACTTTTTTAATTTTTGCAGACACGAACACTCTTTTTTTTTCCCCCGGCTCCCGAGATGTGAGTTTATTTTCCCGGTGCCAAACCGCTCCCAGAGACACCCGGCAGGCGCCGAGCGGGGCTTGAAGGGAGAGACTGAGCCGTCCTCCGTTGGCAGTCAGCAATGAAACGCACTTGAAAAGCTGCCAGAGAGAATTAGGATGGTAGCCCTATCCTGCAAAATCAGATGGTTTACAGTGTCCCTGAGCAGCTGTTAAGCTTGTTGGGATTATTATTATTATTATTATTATTATTATTATTATTATTCGGCATATTTTTTTTTAACACCTGCGAAGTTTGTCTATGAGCATGCCACTAAAGACAGAAGTACTGAGTGCTTGACAGACTCCATAAAGTCCTTGGCATCCTTCTAATTACGTGACAGGTCCAAGGACTAAGAGACGGGAGCCGGGGTGTGAGCGCGGCCCCGCGGGGAGCCTCTCCCCTGCCCGCTCCGCCTGGCACGGGCTGGGTGTTAGCACATCTCTGCAGACGGGCAGCAGATGCCCTCCTGGCCCCAAATAGGAAAGAGATGGAGGACTTCGGGTGGGGAACCCGATTGCAGCTGGTTCCTCCTGCCTCATTCACACACACAGCCTGTCCTGCGCGGCGCGAAGGGGGAGAGAAGCTCTCTAGACATCATCTTAAACATTCAGGTTTAATAGCAAAAAAAAAAAAAAAAAAAGAAGTTCTGCTGCCTTTTGGCCC
>NW_008824243.1:7176556-7179294 GCF_000699105.1 Pygoscelis adeliae
ACAGCAGACAAGCCAGGCAGGACAGCGGCTGGAGGATCGCTTTTGTCTGCCGCCAGGGCTTTAACCATTTCGCAGCGAGGCACCCCCAGGGCAGCCGGACCCCGGTGTCCGGGCCGGGTCTCCCCCCAGCCCCCCCAGATAGTGCGTTGCAGCCTGTCGTGGTCCCCCAGCACCACACTGGGACCAGGGCGGGGTCTCCTGGGCAGCCCCTGCCTCGGCGGAGCCCGCAGGTCCCTGCCAGGGAGAGCATTAAACAGCAGAGCATGCTCATGTCCCTGTGGCCCAGCCCAGCTGTGCTAATTATTCTTATTCTTATTCTTATTCTTATTCTTATTCTTATTCTTATTCTTATTCTTATTCTTTATTACTACTGCTCTTACTAATATCATTAGAGTACACTGGAAGAAACATGACCGCTATATTCTATATATGCTATTATATATTATAGAGAAGGCAACATCAGACACGTGTGATGAATATGTGCTCTTTTTATGTCCATATTCATATGCATTGAGACTAATGCACAACCATAAACATGAACATCTATAAACATGTGCTATACATGTGTGTGTTCGTACATAGAGTAGGTGTATGTACATAGATACACAGGGACAGGTTTTTCGTGTGTTATACTACACAAGAAAGTGTGCATCCTGCCCAGTCTGTTGCCTCCTCTCTTTACAGAGGTGTGTGTAGGACCAGAATATAAGGTGTGAGAGGCCAATGAGCCCTTAAGTGATTACATGTGATTTTATATTTTTTTGAAGACCAAGCAAACAAATAACAAACAGGAGATGGGTTAAAAATAGGCCCGGCAAAGTGCACTGTAACTCCAGTGCTGCCTGGCGTGTCCTGGCAAGAGGTCAGGCTGCAGGGCTGGTGGCGGGGCTGCACCTCTGATCAAGTATTTATGGCCACTGCATCTTTGCATAACATTTACTTTGCTTTCTTTAATGGTTTCCTCCACTCCTTTCCCCACTCCTCGCTGCAAACAGCCTCAGTTCAGCCCCAGCCCCTGTGATGATATCAAGAAAGGTTTTTCTTTTTTTTTATGGTCAAGCCAAAGCAAGGTCATTCTAATAATACCCAAGGTCACTGGTGGGAGCCACCGAGTCGCCCAGTCATTTTTCATTTGCTTGCAACAGTTAATGACAGTCACAGGGATGGTGCTGGGAGCTGATGGCCATGTGATGTCACCAGCACATGCTAGGGGATTATAAGGGCAGGTACAGGGCAGGGTTGTGGATTAAAAACGATGGAAAAAAAAAATCACTATTAACTGCTTCACTCCAGCAGCTTGGTGGAAAAAAAAAGGGTGCAGACAAAGGAGGGGGATTCCCCCCCCTCCTCCAAATCAGTCCTCCAAAATGCCAGCCCAACTGCTCCATTTTTTTCCAGATTTAGTGATTCAGCTGGAAAAGATCTGCAAAGCGTGTGAGAGGAGGCACCGCTTACTGTACCAGCTGCTGGGCAAGAGGTTGCAAAAGCAACCTCGCAATTACCCGGGGGCGTTCTTCTCCCTCCTACCCAAATCAAAGGCCTTATCCCTTTCCTCCTGCTGCCAAGGGCAAAGCCTGTGGTGACACCAGCAGGAGTCAGACCTAGACAAGTTTTTGGACCTAGACAGCTATGTTGTGGGGTTTTTTTGGTGTTGTTTTAACTTATCCTTTCTAGTCTAGCTGCCCACTTGGAAAAAAAGAAGAAAGAAAAGGAAGCAGACCTCCTGGTTAGGTCACTCCCCAGTCGGGCTGCGGTGCTCCTTGGCTGGAAGAACCCTGGGGGCGGTGGGTATTGATTTAACCATGTGCACCAACTGCGAGGTTCACGCGCCAAAGTGCCCCTCTCACAGCCACGCTCGCACTCAGACCTGCCCCTCGCCTCCAAAGAGTCACCCCAGTGACCTCAGTCCTCATGTGTGGCCCATCGCTTAAACCCATGTACGGAAACATTACACACCGGAAAGCCATGAGTTTGTACCAGCCTGCAGGGACCAGAGGAAGAAGCTACATAAATCAACTAGATTCCAAGTTTCCTTATAATTTAAAAAATATAATTATATTCTGCTCCAAAAGGTGCAGAGGTAAGAAGTTTTTAACCTGTAGGATAACTAATAGTTTGGACAAAGTAGTCTTTCTCACTGGGAAACAAACCAAAAGAAAGATAAATAGCATATTAATCTTCACTCAGCTTCTCATCATTGCACTATTTTGTCTTAGTTGTCTCATCTTACTGCATTTATTTATGAAACATGACCTTCCCATAGCCTTTGTTTCTGCATTTTTATTCTTTTCTGACATATTAACTGTACAGTGACCATCAGTTTCATTGTTTATTATTGTCATCACGTATCTTTTAAAAAAGGAATTCCATGAAGAAAGTTGGTTATCAGTTGAAATTTTTGTCCAATAACAGGTTTTTTAATCATTCAATCTACAAAAGCAAAAAACACCAATTGAAATGTGGCGGTCCAGAATAAAACAATTAAGACAGAAAAGAAAACAAGCGACTGTCTGGTTTATATGAACACCTGAACTCTAAGCTTGTTTCACAGCCTACAACCATTTTTGAAAGTCTCACTATTGAGGTCAATGGACCTTGGATCAACTCCTATTTAACCCAGAATGGATCAATCGGATGAAGACAAGAATTCAAACTGATGTAATTGTCCAAAATACACTGAGATGTGTAAAACCTGTACTTTCTGTTTTCTGTGCCTGTTGTCTTCTCTTAATGCGCAT
>NW_008824243.1:7179323-7193591 GCF_000699105.1 Pygoscelis adeliae
TGTCTCTTTTGAATGAAAAGGGAGAAACAGGTGCAGCTGGAGGCTGAACTTTTGAGCCAAATCGTGCTGTTGTAAACAGTCGTGGCTGCAGTGAAGCCCTCTGAAGGATGCTGAGCTATGGCAGTATGATATCTGCTTTGAGACGTGTTGTTAAGGATCTTCAGGTGTTTCCTGGTATTTACTTCAGCAGTTCTGTCAGAATCAAAGGCTGATTTATTTATTTATTTTCCCTGCAAGATACAAACCCATGTGCTGCTCCTCGGATGAGAAGAACATGGTGCATTCTTCCTATCCGTCTATTTTCCACAAAAAAATGAATTATGTCCCGTTTACACTTAGGCCTGACTTGATTTATCGTCGTTAATAGGATTAGAGCGTCAGCCTCTCTCAAGAATATTCAAATGCACGGGACGAGTGGTACCGAGTTGCTGGCGTCTTTCTTCTCCTCCTGTGATGGGCATAATGACCCACCTCTGAGCAGAGGGGATTTGTCCGGTGGGAGCAGGCAGATTATCCGTATCTAGTGAAACAAGGCGTGCATGGCAACCTTTGCCAAGGCTCAAAGCCAGAACCTACTCACTATAAAATAATTGTGTCACTACCTAACCAAGGCACTCTTCATGTTTCATTTATCTTTTGACTGTAATTGAATGGTTGAAAAGCAAAAAATGTAGACAAATTCCAGCTGTATTGAGATCTGTTTCTTTCTCTGCTACCATGGCCCATCATTAGATAGTTTCCCTCTCTGTACAGAAGGTCAGAGAGTATAAATATAAATTGCATTTTGCATTACTTCTAGATGAGTGAAGCTGTCAAAGCAATAATATAAGCTTTCAGTCCCACATTCTACCACTTCTTTCCCATTTTTTGGCCAGGAGGTCATGTGCAAATTGAACGTGACAGCCCAGGCGACATGTCCAACAGACTTATATTAGACTGTTCTGCCATGGCACTCATCAAAACATTAAACCCACATCGGACTTAGAGCTCTTCAGTAGCTGCTAACAGTACCTCAGACTCCTTGCAAAAATGTTTGTGTCCACATCAAACTTATATAAGAATAGCAACTCTTTTGGAGGATCTTGTCAAAAATGCAGAAAACAGGAAAAAAAATCTCACAGGCAAACCTGAAAGAGCTTATCATAGTAACGCAAACTTTTAGTTGTTTGAAAGCTGGATACATTTCTACTGTGTATGTATGTGTGTACTCTTCACTTCTGTAAAATCTTGCTCCTTCATGAAGTTTAGGTGAACATTCTATTATCTTACAGTAAGCAATAATTCAGTATTTAGTGGATATTTTTGCTATCAGCATTCAAGAGGGGAACAATCCCCTAATTGTCCACCCCTTTTTATGCAAACAAAGTTAGCTTCATGTCTGTTGGATAAAACACTCTGTATGCCAGTTAATAGCATTGATGATTTGGAAATAAATGTATATTTATAACATTAAAATCTGCATGGGCAGTCTCCACTAGCAGCTATTTGGGTGATGTAGTCAAACTTAATTTGTGAAAATAAATGCTACTGAATATTGTATTTTATATTAACTCAGAGCAAAGTTTGTCTACAGAACACCAAAAGGATGAGATTGAGGTTGTTGTCTTCAGTTGGAGTAAAATCGGGTGTCAAAGTAGCTTTAGAAAGTTCTTTGTGCTGTGTACAATGTTGGAGAAAAGATAATGCTGAATGACAGTGAAACAAGATCGCTCTGGGGACAGAAAACCAGATTTCGAGCCCTTCACCTTTAGGTATCTAAAAATGCAGCACAGGTTGTGAACAACTGAAAATTCTTAGCATCTGGCAGCGGTCTGCTGGCCTATGCTAAAGAGCTAGTGGTCTTAGTCCAAATCTCAGCAGAAAGGAGTTCATGTTATAAATGACATTATCTGGCAAATCTTTGCGACAGTCTGAGCAGAGGGGCCAAGAACTAACTTGGCACAGAAACCCATGCTTTCCCTCATCGCAGAAATGTTCTCCCTAGACAAGGGCTGAGGCGTACATATGGATCAAGAAAAGTCCCTGCCACGCTTGCTCTACTAGCTCTCCATGAATTTACAAATAACTTTATTTTCAAGGACTATGAGGCTTTTGCCTTTTTTTTTTTTTTTTCAGAAGGAGTAAACTTAGAGTGAAGAGTTTGAGTCCCATCTGGTACTAACTGGTAGGGGCTTTGTAGGCTTCAGTAGAGCTACACTGATTTACACCAGATGATGCTATTAGAGGACTGAACTATCCAACAATAATTATAAAAAAGTCTTTGATTATGCATGTGCAACAACTATTTATGTTTACATTGCAGAGATTTGCATGTAGCACAGTGGGGAGTATTTTATCTCTTCAAAACATTGCACCAGCATAAATAATCCACCAACATTCAAATGAGCAAAGAAATACCAGCTTTTTACCACAAGATGGACCATAAAGGTTTTTCTTCACGCGTCTTTTTCAGATTTGTCAATAATCCTCAAATGCAAAGTTCATTCTAAAGAAAGAAACATGGAAAAAGAAAAAAAAAACCCAACACATTCTTTTCCAGGTGGTTATATTATAGATTGCTCTGAACAGCAAGTGAGTCTAGATGCAACCAGACGATCCTGCACTTGAGAGAGAAGAGGATGGGGGAAGCAGGGGAAAAGACATAAAAAATGCCACACAAAAAGCAGTACTGTACCTCATTTGACAGTGTTCAAAGCAAATTGTCAAGGAATATGAACCAGTTCAAATCCAGAGTGAATACTTGAAGCAATTGGACACAAACCTATCAAAGGCGGAGATGGAGATAATCATGTGAAAACTGGGAGACGTTCTGTTGAAGTACCAGCCTGGAACGGCACAACAGAAATTACCACTGGGGGAATTGCACTGACATTTAAGCTTTCAAAATAGAAAATGCTTAAAAAATGCAGTAGTATGTTGTACCTTTGACTCACAAGAGGAAAGGGAGATGAAAGTGCAGGTAATATTCCTTTGATGTTGGAACTACATACATAGGTCTCCTGCTTTGACTTCTGTTTTTTTTTTTTTTCTATTTGCTAATTGTGCTTTGGTGGTGCTTCGAAGGCATTAAATTTCTCAGATTAAGGCATGTTGCCCTACACCAAATATAGCTTTCCTCTTGAGAACAAGGGAGAAAAGAGTTGTTTGCTTTATAAGTTTGATGCCCAGCAGAGAACTGGAAGATGCACAGACACCGCTGTCATGGCCTGGCTCCCTCCATTCACCTTTGCATCTTCCTTCAAATGCCCAGGTGCTGGTGACAGTCACACAGGTCTGGTGTAGCAGCATGGCCACGATTGCAAGGATGGCTCATCTTGGCATACGTCCTTGGATGAATTCGCTCAGCCCCAACTCAAAAAGCCCCTGGAAGTCACTGAGAGACTGCTGCATTGCTTCAATACCCAAAAGACCTTGCTGCCTTTGAGAGCAACCTCCGCTTCTGCCAAGGGTGTTGAGGCAACAGAGGGAAGTTTAATCAAAAAGTGAGGAGGAAGCACAGGCATAGAGACTTGACAGCTCTGTGCTCTCAGCTGTTTCTTTTGCTGAACTCCGGAAGAAAAACCAGAGATACCAAGGTGTTCCTTCATTTATACCCAACAGAAGTAAATTTTGCCCCACATGGGAAAACTCACCTGGGTGGTTTGGCAAGGACTCCGGTCTGTTGTCCTATGCAAATCACGTTGCCTCAGTTTCCCTCTCAACAGAATGAGGATGTGATAATGATAATCTGCCTCTTGGGAGCACTCTGAACAGTAATTAGTGTTTTTATTAGCTCTTCCAAGATGAAATGTGTCACATAAATGGTCCGACTTATTAAACTGAATTTAATTGGGAAGAGCTTGAGAAAAATTTCTATCATAAAAGGATATCTTTGAACAAGTGAAGGAGCTAGTGGACTTGATCCTGGCACAAGGATGCCCTTTTTTGTGACAGAACAATGCAAGCTCGGGGTGGGGGAAGGAGAGCCGTCACACCTGACGCTCTGGGTCCTTTAACGGGAGCCCAAGATGAGAAGTCGTATAAGGTATATGCTCAGGATCAGTAAGAGACAGAAACCTGAATTTAATTTCTGAAGTAAACAGGGTGAAAGTGAGCTTCTCTAGAAATCCTGTCTGCTCAAAGCAATGGAAGAACAGAAAAAAACAGGCCCAGGTTCTAGCAGAGGAATTTAACAAGGGGAGCACAGGCTTAGTTGGGAGCTTTCAAACACCAGTCAGATGGGATAACTCTGTAATTTTCTGTATTTGTGGATTTGTTTTTCTCTCAAAGCAGGTATCTCTATTTTGATGGCTGTTTTAGGGGAAAAATAAGCTACCATCTTTAAAACCCAGACTTTAATCCTAGAAAACTAGCTAAACCTCCAGGCACACTGCTTACCAGAATTTCAGGACAAGAGGAAACTGTCATGTTGTCACTACAAAATGGGGCCAAATTTTCAAAGATGTCTCTGCAATGAGACTCAGAAATCCAGTACTAAGCCATTAGGGGATTTGCATTCATGGTTTGGGTTTCCAACATGACAATAGGAAGTTTAACTCCAAACGCAACTGCATTGCACCAGTGCATGAAAAAAACAAAGTGAGAAATCCTCTCTTCATTTTCCGGGACAAGCATGAGTAAACTAAAGTGACAACTGCACTTTTGCATTGCATGCGGGCTTCCTTTGATTTTTCATGAGAGCTTGGACACCCAGAAGCAGTGTTTATAGGAGCTAATCAGAAAAAAAAAAAAAGAAGTTTTAAAAACTTCTCAAGTTTTGAAATCAATGGATGTTGAGCACTGAAGTCACCCAATAGGTATTAATTTCATACTCCTGAAATTTATTCTGTTAATGATTGTAAAGCTGTCTCTAGATCCTTAGAGGGGATATAGATGTCCAAGATATCAGGGAGTGTAGTGATAGGACAAGGGCTAACGGCTTTAAACTGAAAGAGGGTAGATTTAGATTAGATATAAGGAAGAAATTCTTTACTGTGAGGGTGGTGAGACACTGGCACAGGTTGCCCAGAGTTGTGGATGACCCACCACCCCTGGAAGTGTTCGAGGCCAGGTTGGATGGGGCTTTGAGCAACCTGGTCTTGTGGAAGGTGTCCCTGCCCATGGCAGGGGGGTTGGAACTAGATGATCTTTAAGGTCCCTTCCAAACCAAACCATTCTGTGGTTCTATGATTCTATGAAGATGAATCTGTTCTGAGAGTCTAAGTCCTGTCCTCTCTGTCAGCAGGGTGAGCAAAGGTAGAGCTGGGTCACTGCTTGCTTGCTGTGCGAATGAGGAGGCCGAGAGACTCTGCAGTGTACAGATCTGTGTAGGACTGAAGAGAACTGGACAGTTTTGATGTAGTTATAGACTGATCTTCCTTAGTGGCACCAGCTTTTGCAAGCTGCCAGATATATTGAGTGTGCTTCTAAATCTGGTGTTTATGTTTCACTTAATTTTACTCTCCATCATGATTTAACCAGCTGGGTAAGCAATGTTTCTCTTCCAATTTTATGGCTAACAGGTTTTGCCATGGCTCCCTTTCTTCTACAGTTTATGCGTTTTTAAATTGGTAGCTGCTTTAATAATATTTGGGGCTAATAGATCCCTTCCCTGAACCACATTCGCCATACTCACAGTGTTCCTTCAAGTACCCGTGTTAAGGCTAGAGTGTCAATGTTTTTCATCTTTTCTCCCTATCTAAAAGAGGAGTTTGGGATGGTCCATTACAGGTACTTGTGCCATATACTTCAGATCATTCAGTTGAGTGTGCTTCCTAAATTGTCACATTAGTGCAGTCCCAAAGCAGAGTGTATAATCCCAGTGGATGCTGGGCAAGATGCTCTTCTGGGGTAAAGTGACATAGCTGTGGAGTCTATCATAGTTTAAGGTAAATTTTTGAGACTGGTCACTGCTTTCTACTAGTCCAATATGGGTATGCAGTTATTTGTGTGTTTATAGATATTTCATTATTTGCTTGCATATGAATTCATTATATGTATTTTCATGTTATGTGATAAAATATAATGAAAACAGTTTTAAATTTATTAACCGGAATCTTTTTTCTTCTCCTCTTTTTTCTCCCTCTGTCTTCCTTTTACTGAATGACTAACAAATTAATGCTTAGGGAACCCATTTATGATGCAGAGAAAACTTGTGTTCAAACCTTCTATTTATCTTTCACTCTGTGAATATCTTCACTGTGGGTCAATTTGTTATTCTTACATGAGGATCTCTGCCTCAACAGTTTTGACCAGAAAGTCATATGTAGATTTGAGAAGTCTTAAAGTTTAACTGAAATTGATGCAATTTATTTTTAAACATTTATATTTTCCAGTGGAAGAAATACATGCACATATGGGATTCAAGCTCAAAAGTCTCGGAGACTCCTCTGCCAGAAGAGTTTGTTAGGGCTGTGGGTTGGATGAGCTGACTACAACCTCTTCCCTCTCCCAGGAACAGCATCTGTGAGGAGGCAGTGCCCAAGGTGAGAAGAGAAACGGCCAGCACTCCTCAGCCAGGGTGAACTGGCCCTTTAACCAATTCACAGTCACCATTTGCTTCCCACATCATCTCCCCTAATACACAATTTTATACTGTCCTTACTGGAGCCTTGATTTTTTTTTTTTTGGTAGAAGAGCTGCAATCATTGGCATTATTTTCCGCAGCTCTAAGATCAGTAATAAACACATACCATCACTTTCTTACTCCAAAGCATTTACTTTTCAGATGCCCATTATCAGATATGCTATAATAAACTAGTTGTTATTGGTATGGTTGAGGGCCAAATAAAATATTTCCTAATAAAATAATCCCAGATGTATAGGTGTGCATGAGCAGAGACTCCTATTCATACCCATTGCCGGAGCAACTCAAAACACCAGCCCAAATTTTAATTTATTCATCAGGTCTGTGCTGAGCAAAGAACGTGCTGAGAAGATGGGGTTGAAGAAACCAATCACTGCAAATATCGATCCCTTTGCAGACATTGTGTCAGCCAAGTTCTCACTCACCTCAGGCTGTTGCTTTGGTGATGCCTGACATAACACAACCAGCCAAAAACAAACGTGGCCATCCTGAACATTTGCACCACGGCTCATATCCTCGAAGGTGTTTAGGTGTCTACTCATTGCGATGTGGTGGGGTGGCTCTACACCATCCAGGCTGAGTGACACCGCAGTGCCTGAAGCCAGGCTCACCTGGCTCTGCAGGACTCCCCCGAACAGGGGGCACCAGGTGGTACAAAGCCACTGTAGTGGATCCGGTGCCATCTGCCCTCCTGGCCACGAGCACGGAGGCTTTTGGATGTGCCAGCAAGTCCTGGCTGCCAGAGCAATCCCTCGGTGCCGCTGACAGCTTGTATGAGGGACAGGACTGTGTCCAGATGGTCCCAGATTTTGAGGAACTGCACTGAGGGATCAAAACTGAACTCACCCCTCCCACGTCAGTGGTGGAGGCTTAGAGTGCTTTCTTCTCCCATATTCCCCATATCCTACTCCCATAGTCTGCCATCCCTGACAATATCATCACTGACAATGCCGCCCCATCACCACGTGGGCTGGCAGCCATCCCCAGCTCCCCCCGACCTGCACCGCCTGCCACCTCCCCTCCACCGCCCTTCTGAGGTGCAGCCTGGACTGCTGTGTGCCCCTTTCTCCTCCTTTCTGCACCTCCTTCCTCACCACAGCCTCCCATCTGTCACTCATCCCAAAAACCAAGTGACAAATCACTTTTCTCAGATCCTGTGCCTATCTTCCAGACATCCTTTACAGTCCTTTTTTTCCATCCTACAGCAAGGTCATACTTCTTAACCTCACTTCCCAGATGTCCATATGCTTTCTTTTTTTAATATATCATTCTGTCTTTCTATATCTCAGTTTCTTTTTCACCAATGATGCCAGCTTGGATCATCTGTTTAGCCACATCTTCTACAACTGCCTTTTTTCCTCCGTTCCCTCTATCCTCCCTCATGGCACTCCTTAAGCATAAAAGTGGCCAATAGTCCCTCTTTCCTATCACTTAAGAAATGTTCCTGCTGTTGGAACTTTAAAAAACTTGTCAAGATCATAACAAATAGGTCAAATGTAGCAGACAATCTGTCTCATAAGTTGTCATTTAATTTAAAATGAACACTGGATGCAAAGTATGTAACAACTGTGTAAGGTGATGGTGATGCACCCTTTCCTTCACCATTTGAAATTTATCCTGTAAACACTTTTGGCTTCAAGGAGAACTTGCAGTGATGTGGATGGACGCCATTTAACAAGGCACATGTTATCATGCAAAAAAAACACCCAAGCAAACAAAACAAAACAAAACTTTACTATTTACTAAGATTTGCTTTTATTGGGGATAGATTTGCTGGTAGGACTGAGGAGATTGCATGCCTTTTCCCTCACTAGCAAACCACGGATTCCCAAGAGAAAAAATACAACCCCATCTCTATAATGGTACTATTGAGGCCCGTTTGTGAAGAAAACCTGCTCAGTGCTGCAAAACCAGCCCTTCTTGCTAATTAATCTCTTTGCTCCGGAAAATATAAGTGTCTCTTCCTGACTCTGCTTTTGTCTGCCCCGGGCGCACCACAAGCTCTTGCTTATCATCTCCCTCCCCTTCTCACTAGTCTCCTTCTTGTCACCAGTGACCACTGATAATCACATCAGGCAACATCTTGACCCTTATCCCGAAGTTTCGACTAGGCCGGTTCCTTTTTTTTTATTTTTTACTCTCATCATTGTACGTTGGCAGTACCGTGCACCAGCTGATCATCAGCTCAGTTTGCCTTGCCCCCCAGCTTGCGTAGAGTAGTGTCTTGTTGATTGGATTACATCTGAACAGCACTTTAGCTGTCTTAATATCGGGAAGTTCACCGGAGCCCCTATGATTGTTACCCTGTGTCTATCACTTAGAGAAGACCGAGGCTGTATTTCTTCTGCGCTATGAAATAAAGACTAACTGGAGCTCTGAACCCTGATCAGCAAAAACCCTTCAAATATTTGCAAGTATTCCGCCATTCACCTCTCTGCAGTTTTCTTGGCTGAAAACGTCGCAGATCTTGGGGGGGAAGGAGAAATCATCCTAACACAGCTGCCAGGGCCACAGCCCTTCTCTGAGTGCTGGTTGTGAAGCAAAACCTGCTCTGCAAAATGTGGAGTGGGGTCATGGAATATTTCTAAATGCTGTAGAAGACAGAGCCACCGCCCTTTTCCCAGGTGTCATTTCCAGAGAGACATGTAAACCCCTTTTTCTGTTTCTCTGTATATCAACACACGTCTCTGCGTGGACACACACAGACACGTGCCTGCGAGGAGACACGTTCAGATTGCAAAGATTTAAAAGAGTCAAGAGCCAGACACGATGATTGCTTACCAGAATTCAAGGGTCCAGAGCAACACAAAAATATCAGAATCAATCAAACTACTTCTGAAGAAAATCTAAAAATGCTAGAGATAAGGGAGACCCAAGGAAATGTTAATACTTTAATATCTAAGCAAATTCTTCTTATTCTATATAGGCCGGTGGTCCCCAATCCACAGTCCTCTGATGTTTCCTGTGGCAAAGGAAAATTTTTTTTAAAAGTTGAAATTGAGACTGGCAGGCAGAGCAAAATAAAATGTTGCTTGTGGCACATTATTTGGTGTGTGTGAGTATTGTGCCAGGCCATTGACCCTGAGAGAGGCTCGTTCTGCTCTTTCACATTCCTTCAAGCAGCAGTTTTCAGCCTTTGGCCAGGAGAGACCTTGTGGTCCATGAGGCAACCTCCAAGTGACCAGGAGAGGTAACGCCAACTGGCAGGTCCGCGGTCAACGAGAAAAATGGCAGGGGCTGGAAAAGTGAAATGGATTGAAAAATCCTGCCTTATGGGAGGAAATAAATTTAACTCTTTACTCCTAGCTCCATTGCTAAGCCAGGCCAGGATGAAGCTATCAGACAGGCTGCTAAAAATACACCCAGAGAGCTAATTCTCCTAATAATGTAAAAACACCCGGAGTGCAACCTAAGTTTTATAGATGAGAAATTCAGCTGGCGAATCTACCTTTTATCCCATTAGTTTTAAATGCAATCAAGATGCCACAGTTAATAACTTGTCTCCTATGTCTTGTGGGGCACACGGATAAAGGCCAGTTGGTGGGTCAGGAGCGGCTGCTTCAAACCCATCCTCACTGGGAGCCTCAGGAAGCTGGAGCCGCTTGCATGCATCAGACACGCATGGAGCAAAGAGAAACCAGTTCTGCAAAGGCACCAGAGGATTCCCCTCTGCTCCCTCCCCCTGGTCAGTGATGGAGCTAATGAATAAGAGCAGAGTTGGTTTCATTTGCCGCAGGCTGGTTGACGTGATAGTCCCTGGTGAAACCCATGACCATGACGGACCAGAGAGTGCAGCTGGGGTCTGCAAGGGACATCATTTTAACAAAATAGATGAGAAAGGGGATAATCTCTCTCCTTGCCTCCAACTTCCCCTTCTTTCCTTTTGGATACATCTATTAAAAGTGAAAGATGTTTCATGCATATAAGTAAATGCTTGGCTGGCATAAACCATCACAGGATTTTTGAGAAACTTATGATAATCTTCAAGACCTAGCCATCAAGCTCTTTGTAAAGCATTCAAGCCAATACCTCATAGAAATCTTCTCTCTAATTTAATCCAGACTAGTTGAGACTAGGCTACATTTAGATCCGTGAAAATCTGATTGAAGAGCCATCATCAAAGGCAAGCAATAAGAGGAGAAAATTACCAAATTACTGAACTTGGGGCAGGTGTCCCCTGGAGAAAGGCTGGGCTCTCCGTGAGCTTCCTTTCAAAGGCTTATTTTGTGCAGGGCAAGGCGCTCACCTCCCGTAGTACCAGTTCTGTCACAGATTAATAGTCTCTTTCCATAGCAACACCTGACCCTATCCTCCCCTTGCTGTGATTATACATATATATATATACACGCATATAGATATATTCCCTGTCTAGGGAAAGGATGGACAGCTGACAATTTTCTGTGGCATCAGCACAATTTATTGAAAGGAAGGCTTAAAAAAAATAGATAGAGCTGGAATACTACTTCTAAAAAAAGAAATACGGGGAGTCACAGGATCCGCAACTGTGTCAACAGCACAACAAGCTGTTATCAGTAGCTTCAGACCGGATCCTGCTTCCAGAAGAGACTGCACTACGACAAGTATTGAACAAATGTGGGTGACAGCACTTTGGAAACAGGCCACTGCTGGGGCAGCTGCAAGGAGCTTGCAGGGACTGTCCAGGAAAAGGCAGTCGTCTACCGGAAGGCAATGATCCCCTCGCAGGCAATACTATAAAGCTGGTCTGCAAGTGCCTGGCTAAAATCCCAACTAGCACCATCTCTGTCACCACTTTTCAAATGAAAAGCACATGCTTTGTGTTAGAAGCAGAAACGTCTTTCACTGCATTGTTCAGCCCACAGTATGTAAGATGGGTTGGGTAGAGCTCAGCCTCCTGACACCTCTTGCAAGGAGGAAAGTACAAATAAAAGCAAAAAAGACCTGCACCTAGAAAAACATAGGACCTGGGAATGGATCAAATAGGAGCTGGAGAGGAATTCCTTCCCAGAGAAGACTCCAGGAATATTGTATTTACCAGAAAAATAAGTTTGCACAAAGAACTGAAGAGTTCAGTTTGCAAGAACTGAATCTGTGCACAAAACCAACCTATAACCAAAGGGGGAAATGTGATCAGGTCCAGGAACATATCATAAAACCATTCAGAGTCCACACAAAGCTGCTAATAAAAATCCCATGAACCACGGGATAACATCTCTTGATAAAGCAACCAGCACATGGGAGTGCCACCCAGCACTGAGCAGCAGACTGCTGCAGGTGATGGGCGATACTTAGATGCTCTCAATGTGAGAAAGAACAAGTCCTGCAAACCTGGTCCAGCACATTTAGAGGGTAGGGAAGCATTTGGAGGAGGCGAATCCTACAGGACAAGCTCAGGGTAAAAGTAGATCCCCTGACCATGTTAACAGAGAAACAAAACAGACTTCTAGCACTGGTAGAGATGCTGAACTAAGAAACAATAGCTTGCACAGGAGGACATCATTGTATTTAAGGAATCCAGCACAGAATGGATCCGCAGCCTAGAGATAACGGAACTTGCAGGTAAATTAAGGCTCGCAATGACCCAAAACCGCTAAAGAGTGCACTGAAAAGCATCGAGTGCGTGCTACTGATACTCCAGTGCTCTGATGTGAAGAAAAGGTATTACACAGGGAAAAAAAAATCTTTCCTAGGGGCCAGTAGATTAGGTAGCGTGTTTGTTCCAGCTGTGAGGAGCAGGAGGCAGCCTATCAACATACCAAAATATCTTAGCATCTCTCATTAGAGCTGATGATTTTTTTTCTTTTTTTTCTCTGATGAAACAGATGTCCAATTCATTGCATCTGAAACTTTTTTTTTCATCCCTGAAGATCTGTGCTCCTCACCCTGGGGCAGTCCCCCCCTGAGGCTGGCCCGCAGCTCAGTGCTCTGCGAGCTTGGGGGCCTTGGGGCCATCGGTCGGGAAGGATTCCCGGGTTCGTGGCCCCGGAGCAAAGCCAACAGGCGTGTTTCAGGGGAGGCTGAAACAAAGGGGTTTGAAATTCCCAATTTGTTAACCTTATGGACCCTCCGAGGCTGCTCACAGCCATAGGAATTAAAAAGGACGGGGAGAGGGGAGAAAAAAAAAAAGACAGTGCATTCCTTGCTTGATATTATTATCCTGGGGCCAGCGTGGGCTGGGGACCACTGGGGCAGAACAAAGAGTCAACGCAGACGTCAGTGTGCTCAGACGGAGGGTCCCGCTTGCTGAATGAACCGAAAACTTTTGACTTTTTAATCCCAAACTCAGTCAGAAGGTTATTAGACCAATGTCCGCTGGGCCTAAACCAACAGCAAGCCTCTGGCTGACAATTTCTACAGATTATGCTAATAAAATACAGGACTTCTTTGAAGCCGAAGCAAGTTTCTGCTCTTGCCATACACAAACCATCCCGGAGAACCACATGTGACGCTTTCCTAGCGGCGTTCCGCCGGCGTTCATGTGCATCTCTGATGAAATATGGTCCCACTAAAGTCACGGGCAAATTATGTTCAGCTGTGTTTGAGTAATACAAATACGCTCACATACATGTATGAAAAGCTACTTCCAAATCTAACGAAAACTGAAGAAACTCCCTGGCAAAGACAACTTCTTTAAATAAGCCTGAAAGAGTGAAAGCCAGAAAGGAACTGTTAGCAACAAAGTTTGATGTAGTAAAACGGTCAGCGGAGGGCCGTATCCTTGCTCGGTGTTTACACCGAGCTCTGAACCTTGCTGCTGAATTAAGGGTTAGTTTCTAGAAAGATATCCAAACCTGATATTAAAGACTGAAGTGATAATAAACTCACCAGGTCCTTCAAAATAACTGTTGAAGATATATTTTTCACCTTTAAAATGCTGTTAATAATGACAGTTTTAAAACTAGATGCTAGAAACCCAGGAGATCAAATTATAGTCCCTATGCCTAGCTGCAACTCTGATCCAGCGTCTCCTCTCCGCGAGTCGCCTCGCAGACACACCTAACTCAGTCTGCGCTGGCCAGATACTTTTATATTCTTTCTTTGTAGCAAGAAGTGAATCAGTAATCGTAGGCGTAAGTCAGGAAAGCAGGAGAGATTCCCAGATAATCACCTTAAAAGGCAAAGTTGCTTTTCAGTTTCTCTAATATTTTATCTTTTTTATATAATTTATTGTGCTGAAAACAGGAAAGATTTGCCCACCTGGGTGTCAGCAAACTTTCCTGGGGTCCGCATCAAGGTGATTTATTCCCTCTTGGAGAATATTTCTGTACAGGGAAGAGTATGTCCAAATTTACAGTACGGCAAACGAGAACAAAATTAGAGCTCTCATGAGGGTAAAATAAACTTTGGATAATCACTGGAATTGTCTTCAGCTCAGTCAAATGAACAAAGTTTTAAGCAGAAGGCGACTTTAATTTTGTTTACCATTTCCCACCGCACCTATTAGGCAGAATCACCTCAGCTTAGAGCCTAAGCAAGCACTAGTTGGAAAGAGAGAGCTCCTAGTGATAGTCCCCGAGAGATGCTGCCACGGTATGCTGCACCCCATGCCAATGGCAAAAAAAACCCGGTACCCTGTTGACGCGTCCGTGCGGCGGGGCTGCATGTCAGAACTGCACTGGGCGCCTATAGGAGGTTAGGGTTTAGGTCCGATTAATGCAATGTTCGGGTACAGAGCAGCGAAGGGCCCGCAGGAGCCTGGAGGCGAGAAACCCCCGAGCCCGGCG
>NW_008824243.1:7193807-7194744 GCF_000699105.1 Pygoscelis adeliae
CGCGGATGCGGGACCCCCGGCAGGGCGGCCGGCTGGGAGCGACGGCACGGCCTAAGAGTGCAATTAGCATTATCTTGATGAATTTATAGGCAGCGAGACCTTGCTGTGCCTTTCAGAAGTCTCAGGGCACTCTGTCCCCATCTGTTCCTTTATGATTATTACTTCACTTTTTCTTTTTTTTTAATAGTAATCGTTGACCTAATACGTATGACTGGGGGAAAGGGGGAAGATGCGGCTCCCACAACGCCAGTCAAAACTCTTCCTCAAACCTTCCCCACACGAACACTTTCTATCTCCCAGCGGTACTGGCAAGATGTTCTTAGCCAAATACATGATTCTATTAATGAGCACTCATATTTGCTAAGGAATGCAAATTCTTTCTCTCCGTGTGTTATTAGCTGTATCAGAATGTTTGTCCTTTCAGTCCTCTTTGAAGTTGAAGGAGGAAAGGCTCTTATGTGGCACAGAGAAGGGAAAAAAAAAAAGAGAGAGGGGAAAAACCACTTCTAACTCCTCCGGGTTATTATTTGTTCTCTTGCCAAAAACGCCAAAGGTAGCAAAAGTTACAGAAATTATTGAAAATGTGTGGGTTTTTTCCTCCAAATTAGATAGATTTTTTCCAACTGATCGTCCCCTTTTAATAATAATGGGATCTAATGAAGAGCCTGCTTTGAATTTACTTTATAAAATTATCTCTCTGATGCTCTAGAGAATCTGTTACGAGTTGGAAGGAAGTAAATCCAATTGCCTCCCCAAACATGAGAACGGTTGTTTTCAGCGCTCTAAGCTATAAACGAACACCCTCTCCCCCTCCTCGCCACAGGCTCCGCTGTGGCAGAGTTTCTGGCTGAGGCTGCGATGCGACCGAGCAGCACCGGGGCGTTGGGGCTGAGCCCGGTGCCCGTTTCAGCCTGGAATTCCCGGCGGGATGCGCGGA
>NW_008824243.1:7196098-7197700 GCF_000699105.1 Pygoscelis adeliae
CTGCGTGGTGGTGGGGCAGAGAGTAGGGGAGGTAGGATGCTGGCGGGGGGGGGAAAGGTGTGATGGGGCTCCCCGATCTGGGGAATTAAAGATAGCATACGCCCTCCCACCCCCCAAAAAAATAATACAGAGACCAGGGTGAGAGCCAGGTGGGTTTCCCTGAGAAAGGGAGACAGGATCGGGCCCTTTCGCCTGCTCCTGCCCCGGGTTAGGGACGCTCTCGCCAAGCGGGCTGGAGTCACCAGAAGGGTTTCCATTAATTTCCACGTTTGTTAGCGAGCTGTTGGCCACGCTTCAAAATAAAAAAATAAAAAGAAAAAAAAAAAACCCACCTTCGATCTGTCAAAACTTTATCGAGCAAAAGATCTCCAGCCACGGACCGTCCCGCTTTTCTTTAAAAAGGAAGAAAACATAAGTCGCCACCTCCAAATTGCAATACCCAGCCCCAGAACAAAGGTCCGAGCCCCCACGTTTTGCAGTCGTCAGGACAATCTTGTCCATCTCTAGGGTGAAAGGAATACAAATTCCCTAC
This sequence comes from Pygoscelis adeliae, assembly GCF_000699105.1. Classification (NCBI taxonomy): domain Eukaryota; kingdom Metazoa; phylum Chordata; class Aves; order Sphenisciformes; family Spheniscidae; genus Pygoscelis; species Pygoscelis adeliae. Next base: position 7,196,631 of record NW_008824243.1, read on the forward strand.
CTCCTCTCCCTCAGCCTCAGCGAAAACCCGCAGGAGGGGGGATCACCACTTCAACCCAGCGCCCACCGCCCTCCTCGCAAGACAGCTCTTTAATATTTCATTTTTTTGACTCTTCCCAAGTAAAAGTTTGAGAGTTGAACTCCTGCCCCGCGTCCTTGCCCAGAATGGCAACGATTCTCTCCTGCCAAGTTCGTTTGCTGCTTGTCTTCCCCTCCCTCCCCTCTGACCAGGTACGAACTCCCCGCAGCGGGACGGGACTTTTGCAGAGATTAAAAAATTAAGATATCCCCCCCCCCCGATTACAGTTCGTTCAGCTTAAAGCGGCAAATTCGGCAGAAGCTGAAATTTATGTTGTACTTGTGCAAAAATACGCGGGGGTTTTTCCCCCAATGAAGGAAATAGTTCTTATAAATTGACTTATTTCTGTTTCTCCCCACTGCCCGTCGAACGCCTTTAATCTTGCGTCTTTCTAACTCTGTTTCTCAGATTTTCTGTCTTTATTTGCCTGTTTCTAAAGTTGTACCCGAAAACCTGGATTGCAAACACATCACCACCCAGATACAGGCAGAAGAGCACAAAAGCCCGAATCCTCCTAATTCTGGTTTATCTGTTCTGGAGGGGCGAAAAAAAAATCCCCCCCCCTCCCCCAAGATGTTTCTGATCATCCTTTAAACCAACCCATCACTGCATGTTCGAATTACTTTATTTTAAATTCTTTACTCTTGTTTATTATCTTCAGGAAATTGCTTCCACTACCGCGTAGGTTCATTTTTTGTGACATAGCCCAGAAATATTCCCAGCAGAGGAAAACACACAGCAAACGCATCTCTCAAAAGTTTTTTTTCTTCACACCCTCAAGTTCGTCGATAATTTTTCTTCTTAAAATTATCATCCTTCATTTAGAAAAGGTGGGGTCCACGCAAATTGGGGGGTTATTTGTTAATTAACTGGTTGCTTCAGATGGCAATTAAAAAAAAAATAAAGAACTTTTTGTTCATTATTGAGATGCCATTTGCCAGAGTTACCACTGTCGGATTCGGGGGGGGGGGGGGGGGGGGGGGGCGCGCGGG
>NW_008824243.1:7197854-7200354 GCF_000699105.1 Pygoscelis adeliae
GCCCGAATCCTTTTTCATCCCTTCCAAGGGGAAAAAATGTTCATCATTCTTGTTAATGTTTCTTTTTCTTTCATAAAGATATAGAGAGATATATATATATATGAGAGAATTACCAAAAGCACATTTTCGCTGCTTCCCTGTCCTCTCTTTACCTGAGGAAGCGCACCGGGCGCCAGGGAAGAGTTAGGAAAAAAAAAAAAAAAAAAGAAGCAAACAAACAAAAATCCCTGCAGGATGCGAAATATGGGGGACTTTTTACTATTTCTTAAGATCTGGCTTGCAGAGCACCTCGGAGTAAAATGCAGAGGGGGAAACTTTCCCTTGATCCGCAGTCCCCGAACGCTTGCCTCGGAGCTAATTAGGATGGAGCATCCCGGCAAGTTCCTGTTTCCAAACCCAGCTCGTTCATTTCGGAACGTTACCCGCGTCGTTTCTTTTAGAAGCCACAATAATTAGACCCGAGCTGAGTTAACTACTCTTCCTCCTGGTCAACAAATCAATAGCAATTAATTTGAAATAGCTGAGATGATAAAACACTTCCTATTGCACCTGACCTTTCCAAAAGAGTTATAAATAGAATGTACTGAATATATGTTTTAACCTAATTCCTGTTGGTTTAATCCATCTTTTGCTGTTCCTCGGCTCTTAGGAGGGCACTTTTAAATTTTCTATTTCCGCCCGTTATTCCGACTTCTTTTTGAGACTTCAAACAAAATTTCTTAGAACGATTTAATGGTTTAAATAAAATAATAATGGTATGAGATATTTGTAGCAAAAATAATCTCTTTACATTAAGTTCGAGTAAAAAATGCAATATATTTCATGTAAGCATGTATGACGAATGATACAGTATTAGACATGAATATACATGTAGCCAATGTTATATCACTTATGCATACTGTTTCGGGGGACACGAATTGATGTAAAATGGAAATTGTAGAAGAGAAGAAGGTGATGGGGTGGGAGGACTGTAAAGGGGAGAGATCAGAAACGTTTAGGTGTGGAATATTAATTATAAAACACAGAACTCTCTTCACTTTTCTTTGCTTGGTAAGAAAGCCTCGTCTTCCCCCGCTCCCCCTCTTGCTCCCTCTCCCTCTCTTTTATTGGAAAGAGGATCCTAAATTCTTTTTGACTGATAGGAAGTTACAAGACAAGATGCTATTTTCTCTTTCTTTGCTGACAACTCTGTCATCCCAGGGATCATAGTCATGTCAGAGTGTCTGTCTGGGAGAAGAAGAAGGGGAAAAAAAAAATCACTGAAGCCTGTGGCCATCTTTGCATCAAAATTTTCCAGACCTCTATTTTTGATTGTGATCCCGCTGATCTGAGTTTGAAATGCGAACGCAGCAAAGCCCCTAAGCCTTCAATCGTGTGAAATTTTCAAAAGATCTCTAGAAGCAATCTCAGGCTGTCTGACCCCTGACAGGCGGAGATCTCTTTATACCTCTCTCTGCCAGCACTTCATTTGTTGGAATATCTTTCAGATTTGCACCTCCAGATGACAACCTGAGTGTTTATTATGTGTATGAATCTGAAATCTTCACTGCAGTACAAAGGAGACGTCTTAAACATCATATTTAATTTCAGATCATAATTACCTGCTCCTCTTTTGCTTCTAATTATCTATTCCTCCTTCCTCCCCGTGGCATGTTGATATTTTGTTGATTCTCCCTTCTAATCAGCCTTTCTTGCTTGCTTGCTTTTTTTTAATCGTATTAGTTTAGTCCACGGGGGAATTAAACATGTCACGGTGGACACACATCATGCCTACGTGGAGAGAGAAAATTCTAGCGACGAGTGCGTGCTCCCTATGGCTCGCTGTATACATGTATGTGCTCTGGAGAAATAATAACTATTCCTGCCATTATAATCCAGGTTGTTAGTATGCTTCATCTCCCATTAATCTTTATACATCAATTTATATTGGCAGCAGTGTTTATGTTTTGTCCCGTGACGTAGCAGCAATGTCATTTCGTAGCAACCAAAGCGGCCGGAGCCCTGTGGCGTCCCTCCTTTCGAGAAAGCGGAAGGGAGGAAGAGGGGAAAAAATACAAATAATTAAAAAAAAAACCCCAAACATTCCTAACTTTTCCCCTTTTCTTCAAGGGAACTTATGCGTCTCCTTCCTGCCCTCCTGTTCACCTGTTCAAAAGAAACCCCCTCTTGCCCCAGGCTCTTCGGAGAGAGACGGAGCTGGTGACGCCGATCCCGGTTATTTCCTTCTCTTTTGTTGGCGTTAATTTCTCAGGTGGAATAGCCGTCCGTTCAATAGCACGATAGGTGTCATCCCAAGTGCCCAGCTCATTTGCACAGGCTGGCTAAGGTAGGGTCCCGGCTTGCTCTGCAGCTTAAAAAGGGGGGAAATGCATGACTGGTGGGATGGGGAAAGCCCGCAGAGGTGGGAGGCTGGTGCGGGACCCCCGGCGTCCACCTCCTCCGCTGAGGCCTCCCATCCCCGCCAAGGTGCTTAGGAGTTGAAGATTTTTTTTTGGTATAG
>NW_008824243.1:7202915-7203551 GCF_000699105.1 Pygoscelis adeliae
CAGGCAGGGCCCCCACTCCGCCCCGGCGGGGGCGGCCACGCACGACCCGGGGCCGGCACCCACGCACACGCCGCTGCAAATCGCTGAATTTCTCCGGCAACGCCGTCAGCCGGCTCACGTCGGACCCAGCCCCAGTCCTCAGCCACCAGCTGATGTTTTAAACTGGGGGGACGGGGAACTAGTGGGGGAATCTGCACTCAGATACTTGCAACAGGTGTGGAAGTATTTTACCTTTCTCCCGAGCTCTTCTCTAAAGAGAGACGTTATCATTTTTTCGAGAGAGAAAGAGCTTCATGCAGCGGGATCGATTGTTTTTTAAAAAAGGGAAGAAAAATGTATTTGCGCCTCAATCTTCTTCAAGGATAAAGAGACTTGCGAAGAGCAATGTAAAAGACGGGTTCAGCTTTGGAGAGAGTGTAGTCAGCCAAGAAACCTCAAATAAAGTCCCTGAGCGGTAGAAGAGAAAGCGCGGAAACTTTCCCAAAGGTCACCTTTAAAGTAGCAGAAGAACTTCTCTCGTTCTCTGCTCTTCCATTTCTCGGGGGGGTGAAGGCGCCGAGACCTGCCTAAAATCGATAACACTTTCTAGGAGAAGCCCGGGTAGCATCTTCCCCCCCGCTCCCCAGCCCGTGGACC
>NW_008824243.1:7203996-7205826 GCF_000699105.1 Pygoscelis adeliae
CGGGAAGGGACGGGAGGGACCGGCGGTGTCCTGCCCACTGCGGGCAAGGAGACCGGCTTCGCCTGCGAAAATCGCCTTTTTTTCCCCCGAAAATAATCGACCTTTTCCTCCTCTGTTGTTCCTCCTGATATTTTTTTCCTTTCTCCCCCCCACTCCCCCCCCCCCGTGCTTATTAGCATGCAGGTAATAAATTCATCAGGTAAAAGAGAGGAAATGGCCCATATTTATTCTGGGTTCCTGCGTGCATTGCCTGACGGAGGTGGTGGGTTCAGTACTCGGACCAGTTTGGCCTTAAAAAACAGTAACGCGGCGAAGACTTGTGCTCAGAAGGCCTCTAAAAATGAAAAAAAAAAAAGAAAATAGCAGATGCCTCCCCTTCCCAGCTGGATGTTGGGGATCGTTTAAATACCCCTTTTTCCCTTCGAGGGTCCATAATAAAAGCGGTGAAAATGACACTGGTTTCCGTACAAGGTGGAATATTTGCTGCTTTAAGGTTGTTATTTTTCGCGGCGGGGAGAGGCTCGGGGAAGGGCTGCAGCACCCAACGCCGGCTCAGCTCCCCGCGGCTCCTAATGCGACACTGTATTAACTCCTAGTTAAGCCAGCAAATAATATTGTTCATTCATCTTTTTCAAAGTTGATTTATAGCAATCGACAGGTTAAAGCGTCATCTGACTTCATTACTTTTAAAAGCTGTCTATTTCAGAACTGTCACTTTTCATCACTTAAACCGAATAAAACGGTTGAAGAAATGAATTGAGAGAGACTTGGAGATCGTGTTTATAATTCTTTGTCTCGACGTTAACATTCCTAATGACCTGACCTGCATGGGGAACCTGTGTGCCTAACGCGGAGATTAAAACCAATCATAAAAAGAAAAGCAACGCACCAGGCTCCAAAAGTTACAGAAAAGGCGAGAAAGTGGCAGGGGACGGAGGAAGACCGGGACAGAGATGCCACACGCGCTCTGACGAAGCGTCATGTATGATCATACATGTACTGCCCGCGCCCGGAGAGGTGGACCTTAGCACCGGGTTAGCGGTAAATAATTCTGTCCTTTTCTTCCTCGCACTCCCGTCACAGCTGTTTAAAATATGGGAAAAAATAAAAATAAAATAAAAAAAAAAAAAGGTGTCTCGGATCCATTTAGCTCACTGAGTGTTTTTCGTACACCACCGAGGCGTTATTTTTTTCAAGTCTACAACCGATCGTTTCGGAGAAGGTTGCAGGTGTTGCGGGGACAGAATAGACCCCTAAACGATCTTTTTTTTTTTTTTTTTCTGTTTTAGAGACGTTGAAACAGTAAACAAAAAGCTAAATCACAGAAATGCAATCCGAAATGACAGCACTCGTCAAAGCGTTCAGGAACTCCCCTGGCCACATAAAAACCGTCTAGTTTGCGTTCGCTTGCCACGCTGGGAATTCACCTTTGTAGGAGTTTTTATGCCTGCGCGCCCAGGTTTCCGCCGTGCATTTTGCTTTATAACACTGTTGCCAATAACAGGCGTTTATCAATAAATCCGCAACCGAAGCGCCACGGCAGCCGTGCGCTTTCAGGGGGCAAAGCCGTGGGAGAGGAGGAATTATTTTAAACAAACTGCGCAGGTTGTTCCCCTGCGTTTGCTTTCGCTCAGTGCCGCGGGCGGGATCCCTTGCCTGCTAAAATAATAGCGGCCCCCGTGAAAACGGAGCAGAGGTGCCCGACTTCGCCCCGGGAGGGAGCCGGCCCCCGCGCTCCCGGGGCCTTGCGGAGCTCTGCGGCCGAGCAAGGGGCCGGGGATAAGTTGGGGTGGGCAGGGACCGCGGAGTGTCCGCGGCCGCGGAAGGTGG
>NW_008824243.1:7206136-7208206 GCF_000699105.1 Pygoscelis adeliae
GTTTCACGGGGTAACACAAGCCGCAAGGTTTCGGGGAAGCTGTAAAAAATAACAGATAGTTTTTCTCGCCCTCCCCGTAAGACCTTTGGGTTTTTCATTATTATTTCTTTCCTTTTTTTCTTCGGTGGTGGTGCCTAACCTTTCAGGGAGATTGAAATCAGAAGCGTCCTGTAACGCAAACAGCCACGACAGACTCGTACGTTCAGTTAAAATGAGCAAAAGCGAAGGATCACTTTCCCCCGGCTCCGACACGGGCGCACAGGCAGCGCCTGCCCTAATTTCTGCACGAAAAAGAAACAAACAAACAAAAAAGGCATTTAACTACTTTGTTTTGGATGATCAAAACGGCACTTAGAAGGCAGAGTCATTTCTTTAACTAGAGGGAGCACGTATAACTATGGCATTTTTCGGGATCTTTTTACGTTTTTTAATATCTTTGTTTTCCCCAGGAAAAAAAACAGGAAAAAACCAAAACACAAAAGTAAGCGATGAAAAAAACCACCAGCCTTAGCTGATACAGCCCGAAATTCCCGCATCGCTTGAGGGAATAATAAGCGGTGAATAAGCAAATGTAAAGAAGAAGATGAAAACGTAGTCTCGAAATAGTTTCAGCACTTGGAGGACTCTTTGGGGAAATTATTAAAAAAAAAAAAAAAAAGAAAAAAGAGAGACAGATCCCCCTCCAGGCTCACAATAGGGAGAGTGTCACATGCCCCTTTCCAGGCGCTCCGCGGGTCTCTGCGCGGGCCGGCTCGCAGGCGGGCGGTGCGCGGGGACGTGGGTGCTGGGGGGGTCCCTTTCGGTCCCGCTGAGGAGGGAGCAGTGGCACAGGCAGCGAGGGAAGGGGCGACGGAAAGGCAAGTCCCCGTCCCCCAGAGCTGGCTTCGGGTGACAACGGAGGGCAAATATCCCCCGGTTCCTCTTCGCCCTCCCGTTTACAGAGAATTCCTGCCCACCAGCACACACGGCAGTTGTTTAGCATGAAACGTGCCATTAAGTATTGATTAAGAGCATCCACATGTTATTCCGAGAATATAAAGAGCTATTAAGAGCCATTTGACTTTACCAGAAAGTAGCGAATATTAGTTAATGAGTAATGGAGAAAATAAGAGAGGTGCGGAGCGGCCGGGCCCCCGGCCGGCGGTAGCACAATTGGGTTCTTTCAAAGAAAGCAGAAAAGAAGAGAAAAATCGCTCTATTTTTTAATTCCAGCGAGAATTTCTACCCGGAACAATATAACCCAGCAGCTGCGACAGGTGGAAGAGAGATAATTGAGCAAAGGCTGCTTTTGACAATTAATATTACGGGGAGATTCGTGTCCCCGGTCCGGGCTAGTTCAGAGCCGGGGGTGCGAAGGGGCAGTGCGGGGGGATGCAGCAACACCCATAAATTACGAAGAGCACCCAAAATTGTAGAAAAAAAAGGGGGGAAAAAACAGGAGGGAGAAAAGATTGCGAAGAAATTCCCCCTGCCCGGTGCGGACAGCGGATCCCACGGGCTGAGAAGTTGCCTCGTTCCCCCTTGCCCGTCCTACCCCTTTGCTTTTTTCTTTTTTTTTTTGGTTGAGAAAAGAGTATTTCAGGTAGACAACTTAATGCCCGGAGTCTTTTTTAAAAAATGCTTTTATTGCTATTGCACTTCCTACCACAAGATGCAGAGCAAGTCAGCGGAGTTTGTATTACAACTATGTCATAATGTTTCACTGATGCAAAACATGTAGCCAGAGGGGGTTGCTAATGATTCCTGGATTAGAGAGAGGGAGAGCGAGAAGTGAGAAAAAGAAAACCTGGTTTGGTTGTGTGTTTTTTTTTTTTTTTTAAAGCTACGTAAAACCTACCCATTAATATCCAGCACTTGCAACATCTCGGTTTCTCGCACAGACACGCGGATCTGCCATGAGCCTTTTAAACACCGCAAACGTTTTGCATATTCCACCTATTAATTATGTTTGCAGCCTATTAATTTCAGGAGGCTCTTTTCTAGAGAAGACAACTTCCAACTGGGGGGGGGGGCCGGGATCCTCCAGGAGCCGGGGGTCTCGACTCGGGATGGAGACCGCTGCAAAGTTAC
>NW_008824243.1:7209259-7209799 GCF_000699105.1 Pygoscelis adeliae
CCGGGGGAGGAAAGGGCTCGGGTCGCGGTTACAGCCCCGGAGACCTGCCGGCCAGGGCTGAGCTTTGCACCTAAATCCCGCCTAAGCAGGACCCGCGGGCAGCCCCCAGCCCTGGAGACCGACCCCGACCCCGGGGCTGCCACCAACCCCAGGCACCCCGCAGGGATGGGCAGGGGCAGGAGGTGTCCGGCCCTTTTATCTCCAGATTTTGCTCAGAAGAGATGAAAAATAAAAAGTTTCAAATGTGACCTAGTTCCATCTCCCCCTCCCCCTTCCCTTTAGATATTCACGTCATCTATTAAGGGGGGGGGGGGGCGGAGAAGGGAGAAGCTAAATTTACGAGGTCTGGTGGGTTCTGGAGTCTGGGTGCTGGGAAACAGGTGTTGGCAGTTCGCTAGGGTGTCAGTCAACTTTTGGAGATGAAGTCATTAGGGAGGTAGTCTCCTCGGAACAATCTGGTGGTTTCAGTCGGAGTTAATTTATACCGAAAAAAAAAAGAGAGGGGGGAGAAAAATAAAGAAAGGAGGGGGGGGGGGGGGG
>NW_008824243.1:7210590-7214049 GCF_000699105.1 Pygoscelis adeliae
AAGGACTGATGCTCAGATCCGATCGCCCACCCCCCTTTGGAGTTGGGTGACAAATCACCTCCGTTGTATCAACCACTTGTTTCTTTTAGTATCGCGGGGAAAGATTTCATTAATGCTCCTCCGGCCCCCCCTCCCCTCCCTCCAAATCTATTCTCGTGCTCAGAGTGTGTCTTCTAATCATAATTAAAATCGTCTCATATACATCGGCGTCTCTTGTGTGCATATTGAATTGCAGGTGACTGGGCGGAATGTTATTTCACTCTAGTCTCTCATTTTTACATTTCCACAAAAAAAAAAAAAAAACCCAACAACAAAAAAAACAACCCCAAAACCGAAAACAAAACCCAACCCCAACCCCGGCGCTACCTCCCCGGCCGCAGATAAGGCGTATTGTGCGTATCGATAGAGAGGAGAAAGGCGATATTCACAATCGATCGTTTAACAGGCAGCCGTCGTGCATCATGTTCAATTCCATGGCAAGCCCGCTACTTCACTTAATATAATTAAGATTAAAACTCAAGTGGTGGCGGAGGGAGCGGCTACCGATGATTTGCAAGGACAGCAGCCGGGATCTGATGCCCGAGCTCAGACGGGCAGGGGTCACTTTTACGTATAGCGATGTCCACGTTATATCGTATGCACGGGCCGGTAGGTGTGTGCTACGCATACGCGCAGCGGCGCGCGTAGGTTCGGCGCTGGCACCGGGCAGAAAACTCACCCAGATGACTCTTTTTTTCTTAAAAGCGGAGAAAAATGATCGCCGCGCCGTTATTTACGGTCACATAATTAAGCCAATACGATGGTTTTGAACCAGAAACCCAGTCCCACTTCGCGGTGGAGCGAGAGCGGCTGAAGCCAAGTTTATTGACTATCATTTAAGGGGGGGGGGGGGGGAGAAGGGGGAGCGTAATTTACGCGCCATTATTATTATTTCTGTGTGTCTGAGGCCACAAGCAAAGCACAAATCGAGGTGCTGGGTGTTTATTCCAGGCGCTGTGACAGTCTGGGTGCAAGGCAAGGAGGGACCGTGGGAGAGTTCAGGCGAGGGCTGAAACCAGCCTCGCAAGCAGGGCTGAAACCTGTGTTTTCTTCCAGGCTTACACGCGGGGTTAGCATTCGTTTCTTTTTTTCTTCTGATTTTTTCCCCCCTGATCCCCCCCCCTTTAAAAAAAAAAAACACAAAACCAACCAAAAAACAAACAGACACGCTTGGTTCATTTTATTTCCCGACACCGTATTCAGCCTCTGCGCCTTAAAGTCCTTTAAGCGATAGGTCCGCGTTTACCTCCTCTGGAGCAAATGCAAAATACACTTCAACTTAAGGGCTGGGGAGAAATCTTCTCCGAAAGCAGAAGCTCTGCTGAGCAGCCTGGTGCTGCTGATTATATAGTGCAACTTGAAATGATCTCAGCCGGTGGAATATTAATCAAATCAATCATGGTTGACAAATGAGAAATATTTGAGGGAAGGTGGTAATTTACAACTTTGTTATTAGTTAAGAATCTCCCGCCTTGTAAGAGTAATTAATAACTCCTGGATGGGAACGATTTGGAGACGGCGAGAAGACAGCGTCTTGAAATAAAACAGGATAAAGAGAGGGGTTGAGGAGTGAACTGCGCCTCCGTGAAAGAGAAATTGCAAATGATTTTTTAAAAGATGTCTACGGGGGCATTATATATATAATATGTATATAATGTATACACATGTATAAATATGGCATAATCAGCGAGAGGGCGAGCGAGCGAGCGAGACTAGACAGGAAATAAGTACTGAAAAATAAATCAAAACATTGATTCTCGTGGTCACATCTCCCATCCAAAGATTAGACGCGACGCTGGATTTCAAAGTACTTCAAAGAAATGATACCCAATATGCAAAAGTGCAAGTCAGAAACCAGAGGAGTGACTCCAAACTGATTTGAGAAATGTATTTTCCCCCCTCGCTCTCATTCACCCACACACGCTCTCCCCAACGCCTGATAAATGTGAAGACCCCTTTTCTCCCCAACTCCCGCTCAGATGGGAAAACTCAATTGTCTGTAATGTTTATAGTGTTAACCCTACTTATCTGCAGAACCCTCCCCTCCCCACCCCTCCCTTTTCACTTTCCATAGACACACATTGATTATTAGACTGTATGGACCCCCCTCCTTTTCCGCAACCCCACCCTCAACAACTGACCAAAATAATGACTTGTTGGAAAACTATAAATCATTTTCGTGTTTGAATCCCTGAAGACGCTATTTAAGTAAATAGGCTTACTGTGAAACAATGCATAGATCCAAGTCCTTCTCCGGATTGCTTCCAAATGCTGCCATCTCCAAAACTTTTATTTACAAGAGAAGAAGAGGAAGAAGAAGAAGGGGAAGGGGGAAAAAAAAAAAAAACTTTGGCAAACTTTATCTCTTCTTTATTATAAGCTTCAGCCTTGCCTTGGTAAGCCCCAGCCTGTTCTACAAAAGGTGGCTAGAGATTGAGATTTATTGGTTTCCAAATGAAAAGATTCATTCGATATAAGAGGTTAACTCAAAGTTCCTTAAACCGTGACTAGCATTGGCAAGGAGCTTTGCCTAGTCAGCACAAAGGCAGTTCAAAGAAACCTTTAAAAATACACACAGATATACATACACACAAACACACTCTCACACTTTAGCCTCAACTGCAATTTTCTTTTCATTTTTGTTTCTTTCTGCCATTACAAAGCCCTGAGCCCCTTTGTAGGTAGCTGGAGGGTTTTTTTTTTTTTTTTCCAAGCTGAACTTTGCCATTTTGGTGTTGACCAACCCCCTTTTCTTTTGCAACCAGTGAATGAAAAGACTCAAGGAAAAAAAAAAAAAAGATTAAGAAGTAAACGGGGTGAGGAAAAAAAAATCCTTCTAATTTATAGCGAGCAGAACAACGTTTAAAAAATAATACAACGTCAAAGAAAACCCCAAATCTGTACAAAGAGGGGGGGTCAGGCAAGGTGACGGCAGGGGAGAGAAAGGCAGCGAACCCTCCCCACGCTGCTAGGGGTGCTTGAAGCGGGGTGTGAGGCTTTGGGGTGCTGTCATGACACATGCAGTGTGTGTGTGCGTGTGTGCGTGCGTGCGTGCGTGCGTGTGTGCCCGCCCGGGAGCCGCACACAGCGGCAGCCGGGGCTCCGGGCTGGAGGGCTCCGTCCTGTGTGTGGAGCCTGAGCTATGGAAATGGTAATGAGGGAAAATTAACCCGGCCGTTTGTTACATTGCAGAGAGATCAATGCATGACCCAGGGCTGAGGGATAGCTTACTTCTGTAGGGAAGATATGAGATAATCGCTCTGAAACACACTGGTGGCGAAGACAAACAGGGACCATTTGAATACCGCGTCTAATAATAATAATAACAATAACAATAATAATAACAATAATCCTCTCGCCAGAGCGTGCTAGGAGATAAAGAGCGGAAGGTGTTTACAGGCTCTGCAGCGCTGGCGGGGT
>NW_008824243.1:7214096-7217377 GCF_000699105.1 Pygoscelis adeliae
CGGGGGGCAGCAGCCCCGCCGCTTCCCGGGGGCTGCCAACTTCCAGCAGCCCCGCTCCTAACGGCAGGGGGGGCGGGACCTCAGGGCTGCGAGCGGGTTGCGGGGATATTAGAGCGGGGAGAAGCTGACCTTTCTGGGATTTAATGTTTTTCAGTGAAACCTCGAAATAAAACATGAGAAGATGAAGGGGTTGGACAGATTCAGCTGGAGGAGAGAGAGCGAGCTGCTGTCTTAAAAGCAGCCAGCGGAGGCTAATGAGACCTTTGGGGTAGGAATAGTGTACTTTTTTTTTTTTTTTTTTAAGTAAGACATCAGTAAACCCACAAAACTGGAAATAGTGACAGCGCGAAATGAATCATCCTCCTATAAAGGGAAGAGGAAGTACAAAATACGAGCGGGGAAGGGGGTGTCTATCAGGCGTGGATCACAATAAAAATATTTTTTTTAAAAAGGCAGCTGAAGAAGGTGGCGGGGTTCTCCCCATGTTTCAGGAGACAATATGGGCAGCGTGATGCGCTCTGACCTGCCTCCTATTGTACAAGCTCGCCGTTGGCATCAGCGAGGGGAAGATCGAGTTTTATCTGAATAAAGTCCAGCGAACTTTGCTGGATGGCAGCCCTTCCTCTCCCTCCTCCGTTGAGCTTCTTTCAGAGTCGATGTAAAACTAGTCTGGATGTCAAATGCCTCTTTTAAGGCTTTTCCCGCAAGATATTTCGCATATGTTTCTCCCAGAGTTGTAGTAGTAATAGTAGTAGTAGTAGTAGTAGTAGTAATAATAATAATAATAATAATAATAATAATAATAATACTTTTGTGAAACACACCCCCCCTTTTTTTTTTAAAGTTTCTTTTCAAGGCTAAGTGTAACTGTCAGCTGAGAGGATGACATTTCAGGTCACCGTACAGTTAATTTCCAGGGGTCCTTAATTAGTAATGTTGCAGGAGTTAAGGCAGAAACTTCTTGGCTGAGATTAGATTATGTAGGAAGGAAAACCCGCGAGTGGACTCCATTACATCTACAAGCGGGGATGACTTTCTTCTCCAGAAAAATACACGTTGCAAAGAATAGGGACAGACAATGATCTCCAGGGAAGAAATGGAGGGCGGTGGGATGACTTGGGATGCCCGGAGCTGAGCCGACCAACGCCACAGCCCTGCGGCTGCAGCGAGTGGGGAGCAGCCCCACTCCCACGGCGACCGGCAGCTCCGAGACATGTGGTGTGGAAAAGGCTCTGGGGCAAGGAAAAAAAAAACGGGGAAAGACCGCACTTAAGGTGACTGAGCACTTTGTGACCGAGGGTGAAGCCGCTTTCAAAATTAGGATTATCTTTAAACCTGGGAATTGAGAGTGGCTGAATCTGGCTTCGCCTGCGGGGCGGTAGTTTGCGGGAAGCGAAGGATAAAGTTTTAACCCTGGTACCTGACAAACAGAAATAATCACCGGAACAGTTAAAAAGACACTGAGAAGAATCAACCCGGGGGGGGGGGGGGGAAAACACGGGGGCGGCCCCCGAAAAGCCCGAAAGGGAGCGAACCGGGGAACGCACGGAAAAAAGGAGAGAAAAATGATTCTGTGATGCCTGGATATTCCGACAGGAGTAAATGCAAAATGAGAAATCGGAGAAGCGAGTCTGTGCAGCCTGTCTGGTCTATATAGCAGGGAGGTAAAAAATTACATCTGGAGCAGAGCTGTCCTTGGCTGGCCGTTTTTACACTTTGATTTTTAATTTTTTTTTAGCAACAAGTATCCAAGGATCTAAACCAATTGATTCTGGAGTTTCTTGGAATTTATCCAAAGAGCAATATAGTTTTAATTGTATGTTGCTTAAAACTCCATTTCTCGAGCAGTGTGAAACAAGTCATAAAAGTCATAAAGCGTATCACTGTTTTTTCCCCCACCCGTAATAGTCAGCCGGCACTCGCAATTCTCTCCTGATGCTCCTAAGGGGTGCAAAAATAATTTCGAAGACATGTAACTACACCATAAACTTGGAAACTGTTAATCCGTTTTAACTGATTTAGAAGGCACTTCTGATTTTATTTTTTAGGGGAAAAAGTAAAAACAAAATAAAATTAAGACACTCTCCCAAATATTTCTACTTACCCACGAGCAAGAAAGACCTCGAAATCTAATTTTAAACCTGAACACTAATGTTCCAGTCCGGCTAAGGGGGTAGAACTGGGTTACCGTGCAAAGTATTTGGGTGGAGATAAAAAGGCCTGTAAAGTTTATATACATTTCTGTTTTCCTCATCCCTCACTTGGAAACTCAGCCAGCAGCATCCCTAGCTAATCAGCCGGGACCAACCTCAAAAAGCGAACTTTTTTTTGAATTAACAACAATATATTTTCATCATTAAAGGCCATGGCTATAAATATCTGACTATTTCTCTTAAAAAAAAAAAACAAACGACAGAAGACTCACTGCCTCCCTCCCCCCCCCCCCTTCCCCCCACCCCCCCCCCCCCCCCCCCCCTTTCCCTGCACACCCACACTTTTCGTGTCTAAAATTAGCAGGAAAACTATGCACTGGAGAGAAAGTGCAATGTAGCTAAGGCAGGGAGGCTTCATTAGTCCCTGCGAAGGCTTGGGTTGGAGCTGGGGCCGGAGAGCCAGCATCAAAGGAAGCCAACTGCATCTTTGCAGATCATTTTGGCGCTTCAGAGAGCGATTCAGGCTGGAAATCTGTAAAATCCACGCAAACCTTTCTCCTCTCGCTACTAGGCACCCTTTGACACAGTTGTATTGAAGTTGGGGCTGGAAGGTCCTTGGAGGTCTCTGAGTGTGACAGTACTTAGAATAGCGGGTAGATGGCACAATTTTCTAACATTTAGAGAGAAGAACCCACGCTGGGAGCAATAAGTCCATTTAAAAGCCCTTTATTTAAAAGGAACAAAGATAACTGACAAACAAAGTACAGAGACATCTCAATGAAATTTCTAGAGAAGAATAAAAAACTCTCTGCAAAGGAAAATACAAGTTCTCCGGTTTATTTATTGTTATTTTAAGTACAATACCGAAATTAAATTAAATTAAATTAAAATATAGATGTATCTAACAAGCTCCTAGAAGTGCGGATGTTTAAATCGGGGATCCAGGATAGTAAAATACGAGCAGCTATTTGAAAGGAAGGAAATTCAGAAAATAGGGTTAATGTTTCAGAATGAATACAGCTCTCGCATGCCCGTTGTTTAAAGGACTCCATCAAATCAGCACATGCATTTTTTTTTTTTTCCCAAGGCGAATCGGAGAAAGATGTGGTCAAGGGGGGAAATAAGACC
>NW_008824243.1:7217578-7219668 GCF_000699105.1 Pygoscelis adeliae
AGGGGAGGGCCGCGGCTCTCCGGGGCGAAGCGGCTCCTAAGAGCCGCTCGCGAGCATTTAGGAAGCGACACACAGATAATTCGGGGACAATTTCCCCCCCTTTTATCATCCATCTTGGACTCCAAAACTCGACGACTTTTGATACCGAATGCACATATCGTCGACATTTTGGGGCTGAAGGAAAAGAAATAAGTGAAGGGGGGGGGGACAAGAGAGAGGGTGATGCTAAGAAATTAGGCATTGATCCGGGTTTGATCGAGTCTGGGAGCTTCCACTAGCAATAAGCAGGCAAACACTCCCAAAACAGAGACAGACACACGCTCCCAGCTCCACTGATTATGTTAAAAAGGGGGGAAATAAGAGGAGGGGGGGGGGAAGAGAAAAAGCAAAAGCAAAAAAAAAAGGCAGTAAGCGGTATGTTCCCTCGAATCTGTGGTGCTGTAAAGAAATCAGTTTCCGTATAAATGATTGTATTTGGGTGGGTGCTTTTCCGACTTATTTGTTGAGTAAATCTCTCTCACTGCGCTGAAGGCGAATCCCTGTTGATAAATCCATCATTACCGTTTGGATACAGGGAGACAGCAGCGCCACTAAATTTATCTTACATTTGTAGCGCTTTAATAGACATTTATTAAATGCTTTTAGAGAGAGACATGGGGCGCCTGATTACATCCTAGTTATAGACAGAACATAAAGACACACGTTAACAGCAATTTACAAGAAGGGGAAAAAAAAAGAATAAAGAAAAGAAAACAAAAGAAAAGGCAAAGTTTGGGAGTAAAGCTGCTGGGAAACAGTCAGCGTGCGCCTTTCCGTACGGCCGCTAAAAACCAGCTTTTCCTCCTGCATTTCTCAGAATATTAATCGTGGCCTATATCTGTGTGTGCATGTATCCATATAGAGAGTATATGACATACACCCGCATACATGCAGATGCGTGCGTATGAATCAAACAAGGCGACGCATATTTCTGTTCCGTTCACCAACACATCAGAATACAGGAGAGCATTTACAATAGATTCATCACCCTCTTTCACACTCGCCCTCCACCCCCTTACCCCCCCCGCCAGCTTTTAACTCTAATTTCAATCTTCTTCAACTGGAGAATCTCCAGGGACCTGGGCAAACTTGTGTAAAATAGTTAAACCAAGCGTGTTTCAAAGAGGGTTGCTGAGTTCCTCTTCCTGCCTTAATAAACCGAAAGGCCCAGTTCAAAGAAAACACACTGGAATCAAAATTCAAAATATCTCACGGCTCACAGGGATCGAGCAGGCTCGGAGCAATGTATGCAGCTTCATGCGTTGGTGGGCACGTAGTGATAAACATTTCGCCCTTCTTTTTGTGTGTGGAAATGCTTCCTTTGGGCTTTTTCTCTCTCTTTTTTAATTATTTTTTAAACATTTCTATTGCTCTCAAAATATCCCTTCTTCCACTGTCTCGCAGGTACATGTTTAAAGGCACCTCTTGCTTTTCTAAAGTTAACCCGCTCCTGCGGAGACCTGATCAAATTCGGGTTAACGCCGCTCACCGCCCATCGCTCCGCACCGCAGCGCGCCCGCACCGCGGAGCCTCCGCCTCGGGAGCAGCGATTTATTTGGGTTTTTTTTCGGGTGTCTTGCGAGGATCGCCTCTGCGTTACCTTCCCACCATCCGAGTCATGCCAAGGACAGCATCGCCCGGATTTCACCTCTAGCTCGGAGCTTATCCTCCTCTAACACCCCGTGGAGTCGCCTTTCGCGGGGAGAACAGTGACACACACACGCGCATCCACACAAACACAGAGCTGATCCCCGCACCTCCAGAAAAAAAAAACCCAAAACCCCAAACCACGCGAAACCTTCCCCTCACCTCTGCCCTTTTTCAAGAACACTCCTTCTATCTCAAAGTTTCCAAAAGAAAATAAATACAAGTGACACTGTGCTGGGGGAAAGCTCATTAGTTCGTTGTCCAACTCTAATAAAAGAACAGAAGTGCAAATTATAGAGTTCAGCTTCAACACACGCTCTGTCAGCTAAAATCAACCGAGTGCAGGCTTGATTCAAATAGCTGCGAAGTTGGTCCGCAATTCAAAACCACCTTCCCCCTCCCCC
>NW_008824243.1:7220101-7221454 GCF_000699105.1 Pygoscelis adeliae
CTATTTTTATTATTATTTTTCTTAAACTTCTTCTAATATGACATAAACGCTTCCGATTACCTAGACGGGAAGAACGCAAACCCTCTTCAGCACAGCACCGGGCTGGCCCCCGAGCCGCACAGCCACCCCGAGCTCTCCCTGCTGCACGTTACCACGCCAGATCTGTTGACATTTTACTTAGGGGGGGATGGGTAGAGAGAGGGGGAAAAAAAGAGAAGGGGGAAAAATAAAGTTTTAATGACATGTATGACATATTAAATTAGGCAGTTTTACAATTGGGTTTGAATGCGATGCTAACTGATTACAACTGTGTTATCAAAAGGGTGATAAGATTTATAACTTCGTGAGCACAAGCCTCTCCTCTTAATGACAATAGATGTTCAATAGCAGAAATCTGGTTTCTATTTTCCAAGAAGAGACGCTGTGTGTCTCCGTTGCCCCTTTATTACCGCAGGATTCAAGATCCTCTCTAAAACAGCTTGGCACTTGGAAATCCGCAGGCCAGGAATACCTTTATGGTCCCTATTAACTACTGTGTTATTTACACTTTCGCTGGTGCTTCTCACTCAATACCCCTATCACATACGATGGATAACACAGCCTCTCTCCTTGCCTTTCGCTGGGTGTTTCGGGGTTATATTTTGCATTTCTTTGCTTTACAAAAGGAAAAAAAACAAGGGAGGGGGGGAGAGGGAAAAAACCAAACCCACAGCCCTGTCTCTTACACCCCTCTCCTCCCCAGCTCCCTAAACCAACACATTAAGCAAACTTTAAAAACTGGGTTCCTATTACAAAGCAGCGCCCAGGACTAACTGCTTTAAAATTACTGCATAATTAGATTTAGTTGAATTTCACCATTAATTAGGCAGCCGCACTGCGGGGAGCCTTTGAAATCTGAGAAAATGGGAAAAATCATCTGAAGCACGTTTTTTAAACCCAACTTCAATAAATCCTGACAAGGCCTGCATTTCTCCGTGTATCTCTTTCCATTCTACAAAGCAGAGCGAAGCGAGCACGATCCCCAGGACCCGCTAAAGTTTTAATTAAAAAATACAAATACCAAAAAAAAAAAAATATCCATCTCCATTTCCACAGCCCGCTCGTTATCTATCAGCGGCGGCGGTTACGGAGCGCCTCGAAACATCCCCCTTTCTCCTTCCCTCTTCCCCCCTTTCCCTCGTTCCCCTGGCTTTTTTCTTTTTAAGGCACCTTCCCGAGGATCCCGCTGCCTCGGCGGGCGCAGACCCTAAATATAACACCCCGGGGTAGGTCTGACTCCGCTTCAATGGCCATTGAGCCGCGCTCGCACGGGGGAGATGCTTCCACAGGTCATTTACATGCAGATGGGATACG
>NW_008824243.1:7222336-7223164 GCF_000699105.1 Pygoscelis adeliae
GTCGCCATGTTTAGCAGCTTTTTTTTTTTTCCTTAAAAAAAAAAAAGATCTCCTCAATTCCACATAGAACAAGCTTCTCGATCCCAACCCTCCTCTTTTGTCCAATTCAATCTTTGGAGACATCTTTTGTTCTAACTCAGCATGAAAAGAAAAACTTTCTTTAAATGCTATAAACTTAAAACTAACTGAAGTCCCTAAACAAATCCTCCTCTGAGCATTCCAAACATATATACATGGGGCTTGTGTGTGTGTGCGTGCGTGTGTGTGTGTGTGTGTGTTTTTATTTAATTCTGGTGCATTTTCTGTTTACTATTATTCTCTGTGAACCAAAGCTCGCTGCAAGAAACTTATAAATACAGAGATAGCTTACAGGCTTTAAAACATAAAAAGCAGAGAATGTTTTGGATTTGAAAATCATAAATTATAATTTAATGCCAATAACAATTTACAACAAATGGTTGTTTACAATAAACTAACACAAAACAAACAAGTCAAGATCCTGTGTTCTTAGTAAGCATAAAAACTTCACACACACACACTCACATGGATAGCACTTGCAATAGAAAAAGCTAAATCTAGAGGTCAGCAATCCCCTGCAATAATAGTATATTTATATATTTATATATATTTATATATTTATAGAAAAGGAGCCATGATTCAGATGTAAAACTCTGCTCAAATTCACAGTCATACGCCCCTCAGCCCCCAGTACAGATGTGTCTATCTGGAACACACTAAAGATCAGGGTTTAATCGACTTTACAGAATGATCTCTCTCCCTCCCTCTCTCCCTTTTCGTGAAACCACAACATGGTGTAGTTACGTGTGG
>NW_008824243.1:7223416-7231974 GCF_000699105.1 Pygoscelis adeliae
CCCCTTGCAAAACCACATCATCTTGCCTCCCTTCAGATTTTGGTTTTTGTGCCTGCTCGGGATAGCACTGAATCCACGAATGGTGTGTCCGATCCTATGCCACTCGCCCAGGCAGGTTCCCACCGCGCCAGTGGGAGCTGTGCCTGTGCGAGGGCTGCAAGAGAGGGCCCTGTAGCTACACAGGGAAGATGCATGTACGCCTACGCGTGTATGTATGCAGGTATACATACAGACATATGTCCCATATGTAAAATATAGAGATGACCTGTGGTCATGCTTTCACAGTCTAAGGTAAAAAAAATCCGCTTGAGAGTATATATACATTAAAAACCGACTCCTCAGTGCTAGAAGCTAAAGCCACTCCATTTGAAGACCTCTCAATGACAACGATAGATGGCAACTACGGAGTATTATAAAAAATCACACATACTTAAAGAAAACTCATTGCAAACAACTGACCTATATTTACAATACTGCTATTACTTTGCTTGAATGATCTTGTGCGCCTATGTCAGACATTTACAAAAGATTTTTCGCCCCATTCTGATCACAAAATAGATACTGATCTCCAGATTTCTAATACTTTTTCACAACAATACCTTTCCTACGCAGGCACTTAAGTGTGACAAAAATAAGGGCCTTTTTTTTCCAGAAAATCCATTTTTAATTAACAGGAGGATTAGACGAATGGGGGTTGATGGTTTACCATTTCAGCATAGTACTTCCTAAAACCAGAGATAAACCACGAACTTAAGTCCTCCGCCCCCATCCCGGAATTAAACAGGTAAATACACTACAATACATCTGCTACAAACTTACTGTGACAAGTAAACAAATCAATCGCCTATGGACTTAAATGACTGCAAACTATAGAGAAGTAATGTGGTTTCTGAAAGACATTTATGACAGCCAAACAAGTTTCAGATATCAAATAATATTTTAATTTCTGAATACTTTCAATTTTCCTTGGAATATAACACACAAAGACTCGACCAAACAGTTCAGTTATTATAACTTTTACAGTATACAGAAATGTTGCACTTAAAAAAAAAACCTTCAGTTTTTTTAAACACAAAACTGTAAACTCTAAGATACTGAATCAATCACGTTATCTATAAGTGCCAACAGTGTTATTTTGTCATGCTGATTTCAATGGTATTTTTTAAAAAGGGAAAATATCAACAATTATTATAATACAAAGGGCTTGCAAATATACAAACAGATAGAGGAGTTTAATAACAATTCATGATGAACTATGTGGAACCCAATTCAAATTACAAAAGTTCACTTTGCTTGTTTGTTTGTTTTTTAAATCAAAACCGTAGTGTGTCTTGGACACAAATTCCTTCTACCTATAATAAAACCCCACAGTTCATTTTCTGTCCGAAATACCAAAAAACCTAGATTTGGGGGTAGTTATATGACACGTGTGGTTCATTCGGGTCTATATAATTATAGCTCTCTCAGCTTCAAGCTAGATTTTGGGTCACCACCTTAAGTGCGCTTCCATCATTGTGTTGTTGAGGGTTTTTTTTTCTCTTTTCCTTTCTTCCTATGATACTTTTCGTGGACTCAGTTTTAATTCTTTCAGAACATATATTTTAAGGATACACAGTTTTTTTTTTTTTAAAGAAGCCAAGGTTATATCAAAAATTATTATAGAACCACAGAATAAACTGGTTTGAAACCAGAAAAATACAAAAAAGAACAGCTATAGGTACATAGACACATAGGACAATTAATAATTTGGAAAAAAAAGACTTACTTTCTTCCGTTCTGCTAATTTTCTCCAAATTTCCTTTAAATGCACTTTAAGCGAGATTTTTTTTAAAAAGTTTACCCCAAAAAAGAAAAAAAAGAAGAAAAAAGAAAAATCCCACCATCGTTTCTTTTCTTCTTCTTTCTCTTTTTTCTTTCTTTCTTTTTTCTTTCTCTCTTTTTTATTTTTTACAAAAAATGATAAGTAGCAAGTTTTTTTTTTCTGAACGACACGGGAGTTTTTAATGCATTCTGTAAAAGTTCATTTGACAGTCTCTTTTTTTAATTCACAGTCCATTAATTTTTTCCTGTCTTCTCTTAGCAAACTTGTAACATCCTTTTACATCCTTTCTTAGCAGAAGGAAATTTAAGAAACAACCAGAACCCAAATGTCATTTGCTTTCCTTTCACTCTCTTTCATCTCCCTTCTCAATTTTTAATTTTTTTTTTAATTTTTTTCCCTCTCTCGAATATTTTATTGAATGGACATATAAGGCCAGTTAAAACTGCTGCCAGACAGTAACATATCCCTGATTAGGGTTTCTATGGGGGTTTTACCTACCAAACGGACGAAAAACAATTGCTCTATGACAGAAGAGGAGACAGTGCGAAGGGAGGGGAGACGTAGTAATAGCTTCCCGAATCGTGTTGGCTGGTTGGGATACTGGCTCCTAACATACTCTTCCAAAGCACACTGTGACTTCTCCTGTAAACTTTCAACATGGGCTACATCAGAGAGACCACAGGCATCTAGAAGAAAGTGTATTAAAAAAAAAAAAAAAAAGAAAAAGAAAGAAAAGAAAAAAAGAAAGCAATCATCAGATTAAAAAGTTGTGGTTTTTTTTAATTTTTAATTTGATCTTTTTTTATTGCTAGAATTATGTGTAGATGGTGCGCCATCACCTCGCCCCCCAGAGTTTAAGTAGGTTTTACCAAAAGGGACAATCTCTCTCTTTCTGTGTACGTGTGTGTGTTTGTATTTCTCTCTCTTCTGGAGGGTCTCCTTTAGGATTGAGAATCTCCAAGATCCGAGATTCCTAATGGCACGACAGACTTGAGGGGTTGACAAGGAGGTGCCGGCCAAGCGTAATTTCGTGTATCTATATTTTTAGGGGGAAAGGCTGGGGGGGCGGGGAAGGCTTGAGTCAAAAGGGGGGAAAGGGAGCCACTATTTCTCCCCCCCCCCCCCCCTTAGAAAATAATTGGGGAGAGCCTAACCATGTGATGAGAAGGAATATTAATAATAGTGCTAGAAATCCTTATAATAATAAAAAACTGGCCCAGCCAAAGATAATGGCGCCCCGGATCCAGCAACAGATTCTCCCCCAAAGAAGACAACGCGTTTTTCTTCAGTCTTTGAAACTGATTTAAGTGGCCCTTTAAAACTGATCTTGTCAGTTTAGCCTATTCAGAGGCAGCCATGCAAACTGTGATCTCTCTGTTCATTTGAGCTGTTTCTTTTCCCCCCTCTTTTCTTTTCTCTTTCTTTCTTCCCCCCCCTCCACTCCCCCCTCTTTTTTTTCCTCTTCTTCTTCTTTTTAAACCTAAAGGCCCTTACAAGAAGAAAACTCCCTGATAGGGTCTGGACATTTTTTTCCCTTTTTTTTCCTGATACGCTAAAATACAATAAGTTCCCTTTAAATCAGAGACGTCTGTGCTGAAAGAGCACAGGTTGTGACCTGACCTCCCTGTGGCTTTCCTAGGCACAGGGCTAACACATGCATATTCTGCGAGTCATTAGAACCCAGATTTTTTTTTTTTTTCTCTTAAAAGAGGCTGCAGCAAACATTATATGCATCTATGTGCGTCTGCTTTACATCAGGGAGTGTTATTGGGGTGCTGCAGAAGCTGCATGCATCACCCTATTTTTTTGCATGCGGCTATCTTCCCCAGAATCAGATAACAAGAAACGTTTATCTAGTTGGGAGGCAATTTACACGCCAGGCCTCACATTTTGAAAATAGTAATAAATTAAACAGTTACGACAGGATCGGACGATTGTTTTCTCAGAAGGCTAAAAAAAAAAAAAAAGTGATTTGGGAGAAAAGGCAGGATTGGAAATAAACTCCTCGGTGTGGGTGTGAGCTGGCCAGGGGCTGGGAAGGGATGTGAGCGTGTGTGGGATCCTCGCTGAGCGTTTGAGCGAGGGAAAATGCATCCTAGAAAACGATGGAAAAATAAAATAAGCACCCCACGTACACCCCTTCCCACGCGGGACCCCTGTCTCCCTGTGGCTAGATGCACCCTGCTCATTGATCACCTTAGGACTTTAGCAAGAATAATTTGGGGGGTGGGGGGGTGGAGGAAAAAAAAAAAAAGAAGAGAAGTTTTTAATGTGTAAAGCAATAATATATAAAAGGAAGTTTAGGTCACGACCCAGAACCTGGACAAAGTCCAGAAAATGACTTCGTTCCCCAGACCCCCTTTAACACAACAAGGAACGGATTGTGAGCCCTTCTTTTCCCACATAAACTACATTTTTTTTCCTGTTTCCTGATATCAGGCTTTAAAAAACTCCGATGAGTAATTATTTTACAGGTCCTGCTTCCATTCATATGTTTATCGCGTGGCCAATTTCCCAAGCTTTCAAATGAGTTACAGAAGAAATATATGTATTTTTAAACTCAATCCCAAAACTTCTAGGGCTCCAGCACGTTAGGTTGCCGATGCAGCCTTAAAGTTAGCAATCTGAGATAACGTATTGCACAAATTAGCGAGCAGATTTTTTTTTTCCTCAAAAAAAAAAAAAATTTAGCCTCCAGAGTTAATATCAGGTTTATTACTCACCCAGGTTAAACTCTAGTGCAAGCTAATTAGATTTCACAACGCACTCAATTATTGCTTTATAACTCATGCACTATTTCTAGGCAGCAAAAGTTGACACATATTTCCCCCCCCCTCTCTTTGATTATCTAAGAAACACCTCGAGGTCTATTTCCTCGGGAGAGGCATGGTTGTGCCACCCCGGAATTACACTGCGGAGCGGCAGCTTCAGTCTCCTCTTACTTTTTCATACTATCCCTGTCTACTTATGGTAATGATCTTTTCGCACCCGCTACTCGCCTTGGACTATGCAGTTCCTGCTGGGTACAAATGCAAACTTTCCCCCTTAGCTTAAATGACACAGAACTGCTCGCTGCCTCATTCTGTTTAAATCAGAGACAGCTCTTTGGAAAGTTGATTTATTTTATTTTATGGGATGGCAGGGAACATATTTTAAACTCAGCTTTGCACATTTAACTTTTTTTTTTTAATTCAATTTTTAATCCTGCAGGGCTTTTTTCCTTTCCTGGCTGCCCATAAAATGATCCTCTTTTTAAAGTGGTTTCACTGATAGGACGACTTGTATTTAACAACATCAAACAGATTTTGCTGCTGTTCGGATGCGTGTCATTAAATGCAACAACCCAGAGCTATACTGTTAAATAAAATATTATTTTCAATGGGAAAAGCGCAGTCTCTTGTGGCGAATGGGTGCCTCTCCCCGAGCCCCCTCTTCCCCCATCCCCAGTATTATTCAACTAGGGTTGGGGTGTGTTTTGGTTGCCTTTTTTTGTGTGTGTGTGTGTGTTTTATTTGGGTTTGGTTTTTTTTTTTTTTTAATTTTGCACTCCCTCGAAGGTGGGATGCTCAGATCCAAGGCCCTGAAGGGGAGACCACAGGGCACCGCTTCCTAAAAGGAAAGAGACCACGCTGGTTCTCGGGGGGGCAGGGAGCGGTGATGGGGTGCAGGCAATAACACTTTGCAAGAGCAAACAGTTCTCAGGGGGGCCGGGGGAAGGAAAAAGGAAGAGCAAAGAACTGCTGCCTACCTGAGGTGAAGAGGACTATGGCCTTCAAACAGCTATATTCTGCAGAGTCGACATGCAATGCTTTCAGTTTTTCTACTTGCTCTTGGAAGATTCGTATGTGGTCCATAAAGGCGACCACTCGGTCAGCAGACATTGGCGAAGCGTGGAGGCCAGCAGCTGCCAGGAGCGGAGCTACGTGGAGGGGCATGGAGCACTGGGCAGCGTTGAGGACAAATAACTCGCTCCAGGTCAGCCTCAGGAGGGCCACCTGGTCTGTGATCTGGAGGTCTGGGAAGAAGGGGATATTCCTGGCCCACTCCACCGCGCTGAAGAGCATCCTAGCTGCCAGTTCACAAATGTTCTCGATGCCCATGATGTTGTTGGGTTGCATGCACTGACTGCCAAAGCGGGAGGTGGGGTAGGGCTCTGCTCTCAGAAGAAGGGAGATATATCCGGATAGGTAGGAATGGCAGTTGAGAGGGTCCCCGTTTGTCAAGGCGAACTGACCATGAGTTGGCTGTGTGGGTGGCATTCTGCCCCTCTGGACCGCTGCAGTAAATAAAGAAGAAACTACAGCTATTAATATCTGAATTGCGACCATCGATTCAAATACAGCCTGCTTTGTGTGCTTGTGCGTGCGTGTGTGACACCGTACCAAGTCAGCTTAAGGGGGAACATGCATTTTTCCAGCCAGAGTTCAGCCCGTACCCGGTTTTGGGGCTCCGCATTTCCCGGGTCAAGCAAAAGCAAGAATAAAAGCTGAGCAATGCTGTCCGCTCGGCCAGGGCTGCCCGAAGGAGCCCGAGATCCTCACTTCCCAAAACACACCACAATTCAGTTATTTCCCCCCCACGCTCCACCGCCACCCCTCCTTCAAGAGATGCGGGATACGTCTTTGTGTGCCCGGGTATTTTTCTTCATTACACCTAAAACGGCGTATTGATTTGAGGCCGGGGGAACGGGATGGGGAGGGAGCGGGGGAGAAGGAAGAAACACTTCAGTTCAAAATCCCCGGCGCTGGTCCCACACGCATTTCTCGCCCACTGAATATATTGTTGCTGCTGTTATTATATCCCCCCCCCCCCTTATAAAAAATATCAGAGGAGGCGAGATCACCCCACAACGTCCCCGGCAGGTCCCCCGGCGAGGCTGGGGGCATTATCCAAAGGCACCTTCCTCAGCTGCCCATGGAAAGTGGGCCTTTCATTTTGTTAATAAATTTACACGGTGACAGCGAGAGAAAAAGGAGAGAGAAAAAGGGCTCAGAGGCAGAGAGACGGCAAGAAGGGAGAACGCCTAAAAATATGCTTGATTTATATTTGTTATCGCACGCATTACAAGGTTAGTTACTCTTGCAGAAACACAAAGAGAGGAGCCCGGCGAGTCCCAAGCCCCCTAACCCTTAACCTACATAGCAGCGTCCAGACACAGAGCACGCACTGGAAAACTGCAGGCTCACATTTCTCGTCTAATTTTATATCACAAAGACTCGACTTGCAGAGACCCGAGCACCCCACACTTACTTCTGGGCTGCTCCTTCCCCCCGCCCGTCACTTCTACCCCCCCCGCCTCTCCCGGAGGGACACGAAAATAAGAGGAAGAAGAGAAAAGTGAGATAATAACAATCAGGAAAGGCAGGCACACGGCAATATATACACACACACACACACGCGCGGATGTGTGAGTGTCTATATATTTTTAAAGGAGGAAAAATCCGGCTGGGAATCCACAGTGGAGTGCTGTAGAGCCTCAGTAGGGTGAGTCCCATTGTAATAGTAATTTGAACCGCCTGTGTAAAATTGCAATCTAAGGCAGGGTGCTGGGGGATATATATATGTGTGCGTGTGCATCTCGTGAGGCTCCGTGCGTGTGTACACACAGGCAGAGAGACACACAGAGCTGCTCGGGGGACGGGGGGTAACGCTGAACATGCAGGAGGAAACACGAAGGAAAAGTAACCACACGTCAGAATAATCATCTCGCTCCTAAGCAGCGTGAAACTAAAAATCCACTTCCAATAAACCTCCATCAGCAAAATCAAAACAAACACAAATCAATTACGAGTGCAGGAGAAAGCATGCAAGAGCCCCTGCCTCCCCTGCCCACCCTCTCCAACACCTCTTTCTTTCACTACGAGAAAGTTTCTGTCTGTTTATTCGGGGGGTGGGAGGGAGCAGGGGGAGGAAAGGGTCTGGTTGGGTTTGGGGTTTGGGAAGGGAGGTTAAAAATAATAATAAGAATAATAATAAAAAAAACAAACCACAAAACAAACCCCAAAACGCAGCGAGTGAAAAAAATTGCAAAACAAATGAAATCCCAATACCTTCCCGTCTCATGCCAACTTTGAGGCATTTTTTGAGGCGGCAGTACTGACACTGATTGCGGTGGTGCTGGTCAATGGGACAGTTCCTGTTGGCACGACAAGTGTAGCTGAGATTCCTCCTTACACTCCGCTTGAAGAAACTCTTGCAACCCTCGCAGGTAAACTGGCCATAATGTTTGCCACTAGACTTGTCCCCACAAACCACACATTCAATGTGCTGCTGCTGCTGCTGTTTGTCTCCTTGGTTCTGCTGGCTTGGCGGGGGGGGCTGGGCTGGCGTACTGGGAGGGCCCCCGGGCCCCGGGGTCTGTGGGGTGTGCGGGGCCCCGGCCGGAGGTCCCTGCACCGGCGGGGCTTGTGAAGGCTGCGTTCCCTGAGCTCCGGGCACATCGTCCTGGGGGTCTCGCCACGCACCGACTACCATTGCCATATCTATTGGACACCGTTGCCAAACTTCCTGTTCCCCCTTTATTTTCAAAGTTTGTTTGCTTTGCTTTTCAGATCAGCTTTGCAGCAGTCTTTTTTTTCCTCCTCCCCTCTCTCTCTCTCTCTTTCCCCCTCTCTCTCTGGACTCGGGCTGCAATATGCCCTATGGTGCACAGAAGCGCATGCAGCTCAGCATGGCACGGTGCTGCAGAGGTGGCCAGGGCAAGCTAATGACCACCTGCTCCGGCATGGGGCAAAGC
>NW_008824243.1:7234299-7238034 GCF_000699105.1 Pygoscelis adeliae
GCGGGCGGCCTGGCCGAGGGCACCGCGGTTTCACGCGAGACACCGTCCACCCCTTCCCCTTAGCACGGCGGAGGAAAAAACCCGCAACGCCGCTCCGCAGAGTGTGACACTCGTGTCTTTTCCCTCGCAACCTCCACGGCACCGCTATAGCGCGGCTCATCTCAACCCCTGTAACTTCATTCGGGGGCTTTGCGGGGGGTTGGTTGGGATCACGCGTACCCTGACACGGTAACACAACCTCCGGGCTGTAGCGGGAGCACCACTGCATAGATAACCCACCGCAGGACGCGGGGACGGCCGTTTATCTCCCGCTGAACATAGCTACGGGGCGGCGGAACGGGGACTTTGAGTTCACCTCCTAGTGCCGGTGGCCAAAAGACACTCGAACGGGCGAAGGGACGGAGAGATAAAACAGAAAACATGTGAAAATAGAGAGAGAAATGCCCGGCCGGACGGTTCCTCCTCTGCAAACACACGCGTGTCATGTACGCTCACGTTCGAGCTGGTCGCCAAGCACGGACGTGGGGACACAGACCTGTGCACGACTCTGTAAAGGATTAATTGCCCCTCGCCTCCCCACACGCACTTTTTCATGTTGCCACATGCCCACCCCCTTCTGCCGCAGAAGTCACACGTGTGGCGAAAGCCGCAGGTGCCGAGATGATCGGAAAGTTGTAAAAAGCACCTAGACTTGACAATGTCCTGCTTAGAAACCTGGCGTGTTAAGACCCCACGAAGGAAGATGTGCTGCGGCTCAATTTCAAAGGCAAGGCTGCAGCATTCCCACTGATCCCGACGGAGCAAAAATAACCTTTCTCCGAAACGGGGACCAGGAGGGACTGGAAAGACAGAAGGGGGGAAAGGAATCTTTCCCCGTTAAAATGTGGGGAGCTGCTTTATGATTTCCAAATAACCCAGAGCCGAGGAGGTCACCTTTCGGGGAGGGTGGGAGAAGGTGGGGGTTCAAAACGCAGAACAGTCACAGATTGTTGCTGATGTTGAATTTCCTGAGGAAAAAAAAAACCAAACCCAAACCCAGCAACAACCCAACACCAACCTTTCCTGTCTCGAATCTGACAAAGTAAACAGGATTAATTCGCCGTATGAAAAAACATTAGCGCCGTCTTAACAAACGCGGAAATCAGGAGAGAAAGCGGTTTTAACAGGACGTACAATATTAATAGTTTGAACGTATGATCGTAAAAATGAAAAGCCATTGATATACGCTTAAAAGCCGCCGTATACGCTGATTGCTCAAGCATTAATGAAGAATGCCCCAGATTAACTATTTGCTCTTCGAGGGATGCAGCAATATAACTATCTATTAGCACCATTAGATGCTTTGCTATTTATTTGAAAACACCCCTGCGAGTGGGTTGAGGCAGAACAGATGAATGTAAAAATGAACTGCAGCTAATTTCGCTAAATAATGCTCGAAACCTGAGCGCCTCGCAAAGAAGGGGGAGATTCTCAACTGTCCTTCTCCGAGCCTAATGACAATAGAAATGCTCTGGTGTAGAAGTAAGACCGTATTGGTTTTCCAAATAAACAAACGCATCCCTCCTGCCATTTTACTGCAGATGTAAATTTATTTTAATGAGAGGGAGTGGAAGGATTTATTTTGCTAAAATAGAGTTGGTGATAGAGCCGGTGTAAATCTTTAGGTTTTAAAAAAGAGGAGGAAGGAGGGGGAAGCTGCTTTCCTGGCAGAAAGCTGCCTAACAGTCCTCTAATTCTTTCTAGATTAAATCGCAATATGAATACAGCATCGAACAAATACCGAGTTTCGCTCTGAACTCAGTGGAAAGCAGTTACGTCTAACAGAATTCAATGAATTCCTCTTCTCCCTCAATGTAGTATGTGTGTGTTTTTCTCTTCCACCACACTGAAGTTCCATGAATAGGGAAAGTGGCTCCTATTGTGTGCCTCTGAACTTCCAAGTCAATGCAATTTTTAACCACTGGCTTGTGGTACTTTGAAAATCACCAGGGGCTGTCAGAGTTGGGTCCTCTGAAAAATTTACAGTGCTAAATCAGAGCATATGCTGTGAGAGAGGAAAAAAAATTGCTTAAGATTGGAGCAAGTACAGTATCTGGCTGCCCCCTAGTGTAAGTCTCTTATCTGCCTAAAATCCAACTTTAAAAGAAAAGGATCTCTTAAAGGGAAACGACTTTTGGCTCACGTATGCATACGAGAATGAAACTTCTGTACATTTTAATCTGATTAATTCCTAAGGATTTAAAATTAATTGGCTTGGGCACTCCTAGACCGGACTATAAGATTTCTGCATCAGGGTTTCTGCCAGCGCTGTGCCGAATAGGTATTTTTAAGGGATAGTGGTAAGGGATTGTTGTGTTTTTTTTTAATTTCTTTTAAAAAATGGGAAGAATATGCCTTTTTTGTGATTTTTTTTTTTTTAAACGAGGAACCGTGCCTCGCGTGCTGTTGTCAGAGCAAAACACTTTGGCTGCTTAAAGTCAGATCTACGTTTTTTGCAATAATACTTAAAAAAAAAAAAAAGGATAAATAATTGCCTTAAAGCCTCAGCCGAACTGCCAACCACACCTTCGGATGGTGAGTATATTCCAGCTTCTTTCCATTGTACTTGCTTAGCCAGAGAAGGGACCGGAGGGGGAGAGGGGATCTCAGCGCTATACCTTCACCACCGACCTCTTTTTTTTTTTTTTTTTCCCCTAAATAAATGCTGCCAGCTGCACACGGCGACACAATTCCGTGCAGTTTAATACCTATCACTTAAGTTAAGAGACTTGTCCTCCCCTCCCCACCCTCCCGAGCAGGTCAGTCCGCCGCTCCCCCCCGAGCAGCCTGAAACCCAGGCAGGGGAGGCTGCGACCGGGCTCTGCCTCCTGGACGCTGCTTTGGAAATGACTTTGAGGCGCTTTGCCTCGCCTCGGACCTGGAAGCCGATTCCGGTCGTTGGGTTTGTTCGCTTGTTTGTTTGTTTGCTGCTTGCTTTATTTAGCTAAAGGACGTGCTAACTGATGGTGCTGCAATTACACATACTTGGGTCTCCCCCCCTCCCCTCTTCCCCTCCTTAGAGCAACCCACGTAACCTTAGAAACGATCGTTTAAGACGTACGTTAGCTAACATTTGCTTTTTTGGATTTTTTGTTTTCCTTAAAAGAGAAACACAAGAATCACAACACATTGCCCGAAAAAAGTGTCAAAGAAGAAGAAAAAAAACTATAAGTAAACATACCAAAACCATATTTGCCTTGTTCAAGGTCCCAAATCGCTTGCATCTTCCTTTTTCTACCTCTCCTTTAGTTTGGCAGGTGAAACAAACAAACAAAAAAAAATAATCAGACCGCTGTTTGCCCCCCAGAAAGATGTGCGTTGGGTAATTAAAGAGAAGTCTCCTTCTTGGTGTTTATCTAAGCGATTGTGCAAACTGATAAAAAAAAAAAAAAGAAGGAAAAAAAAAAAGTAAAGTTACAGCCTTCAGGGGGGAAAAAAAAGGAGGCAAGGTGAAGGGAATAGATTTCCCACAACCTAAAGGGAAGTGCTTTCGATGTATTATTAGCGATCAGCCTTGGGAGAGAGGAAAAAAAAAATCCTGAACACACTCTAACTTTACACAGACAAGATTTCAGGGGGGGCTTTGTACATAGCTGCTTAGGAATGTGCGCCTCGCCTTTAAGAAAAAATCCCCAAGCCCAAGGTAGGAGATGTCTTTGAGTGATCCTTGTCTCTCATTTCATTCCTTAGAAGGAA
>NW_008824243.1:7239287-7259825 GCF_000699105.1 Pygoscelis adeliae
CGCCCCCCCCACCCCCACCCCCGGCTCCAAAATCCCCCCTTGCAGAGGAGGATCGTGAAGGTGTGCAGAAAGCACAGGAGACAAATTCAAGCTTTTCATCCTTTCTCCCCTTTTCCAAACGCTCATTTTCTGCAAAGCTGAACGGGTGGGGAAAGCCTAAAGGGGGGAGCCCCCCCACCCATTTATTGTTGAGATCCGTGGATGAAAGGATGACCTAGTAATTCAGTTTGATGATAACCATTTTCATGCTTGAAAACAAACTGCCAAATTAAACCTAAATGGAAAGAGCAGTGGGAAAGGTAGTGGGAGCAGGGCATTTCGAGATCTCCCCCCCACCTCTCCGAAAGGGATTGTTTGGCAAAAGGAGGAGGGAAAGGCAATTAAATAGACTAAAGATGATTTAAATCCCAACCAAAAATAATTCGGGGGAGAAGTTTCCCCCCTCCGGTGTTGCACAGCCCTGGATTTGAAAACTTTGGCCCAACTTGTGGCGATAGCTACAACTTTGCTCTGCAGGGGTCAGAGGTGAGGGCTATTTTAACCCTAAAAGCCTGCGAGTGACCAAGGTTGAGGCTGGGCTCGCAGCACTAATAGCCATAATTACCTCCTCCCCTTCCAGGGACATTCCTCGCAGCAGCAGTGTTAGGCGCCGAATTGAAGAAAATCCTGGAGTTGAACATATCTTGGGGGGTAAATAACAGCAATATGAAGGAATTTCAGAGCTCTCCCTTTTGCTTGGGGGGATTGAAGCCTCCCCCCCCCCCCCCCTTTTTTTTTTTTCCTCCTTTTTTTCCCCCTTGCCAGCATTCCCAAGGCGCTGGGTCTTTGTCTTAGAAGGAATGGAGTGTCTGAATGGTGTGAAAGGGACAGAGAGGGTCGCTTCAAATCGATTTTACTTGTCCTCTCTGTCTTTTCGGATCAACGCCCTTCAATGGACACATAGGTGCTCTTTCAACCAAAAACTTGTGCAACATTTTCTGCCTGTATTGGTGCTAAATACAATAAATGCCGGGCAGATTTTTTTTCTTTCTTTCCAAAGCAGAAAGCACCCTAATTAAATTGTTTTATATGGACAGTCAAGACAGACCAATTAAGTATGCATTAGTATAAAGATATATTCGAGAGATAAGCGCTCTATAGGAGCTCTGTCGAGGCAAGGTGTGTAAAGCGTCCTCTCGAAGAGAGGCTGTAAGCAGGGTTTCATATGGGTTTTTCCCCTCCATTGCCTCCTATACTCGAGTGACGGACTGAATAAGTTAGCGAAAAGCCATTAGCGAAAGTGGTTTCTAAACAAAGTTAACAGGTGGATGTGGCTGGCTTTAGATTCGAATGAGAGTCGCACATCTCTAATGCACAGCCATACATTTATGCAGCACGTATGCATGCAACGTACGTTTACAGAGATAAACGCCTTCGACCTATAGCTTATGTGCGAAGGCACACACACGGAACCAAAATACATAGCTGTGCACTTCTGTGGGCTACAGCACATGATGTGAGTAAGCACAGACACACACACTACAGATATAACTGCGTATCTATTGTGTATAGGCACCCAGCCCTGCATCAAAGACAGACACACGCACACAAGGCGTAGCTGTCTCGCCTGGGTGTGCTGCACAGACATCTAACCGGAGATCAGCGGGCACACAGCACACAGTCCTGGGGTAATTACAAGTGGAAATATATCCTGTTCGAGGCATAGGCTTTCCCAGGAGTGAAATAACAGATCAGGATAAAACATACACATACACACACGAACTTCTCTTTCTGCCCATTTTATCACCCTGGGAAAGCTCTCGTGTATGGTTAACCACAAGAACTGGGCTTTAAGCTCTTCTCAATTTCCATTTTTTTTTCCCCTTCACTGCAGATTTTCCATGTCGTTCAAAACCTCCCCTAAACAGACAAACAAACAAAAAAGGATTCAGCTCCCAGCCCTGCCTCAGCCTGAACCTGGGGCAGGCAGAGCTGCGGGATGCGGTGCGGAGGAGCAGGGAGTTGGGCTGGAAGTTGCTGGGGCACCCTCCATCCCTGGGCACTTCGTCACCCACCCGCCGAGGCAGAGCTGTGGGAGCAAGTCCAGTGCCCGGAGATGCTGCAGAGTGGGACCGGGGAATCGCCCCTTTATCGTGACATTGCACCGCAGAGACAGGACGGGTTTTTGCTGGAGGGGCCGGGGAAGAGGGGACAGAAGGGTACAGGGATGCGGAGCAACCGTGCGACGGCTGCCCGGTTTGGTATTCATTTTCTAGCAGCGCTTTGGATGCGTTAGCCCATCAAAGAGAGATGGGAGACGGGGAGGAATTAGCCATTCCTCGCTTAGGTGCTTTAATGTCACGGTAAACAGGTTAGAAACAGACGTTTTTAAAGCCTCAATTTCTCTTTACTGGTTACCTTCGAGGATAAATCATAACAGACTGTATGGGGGGCAAAGAATTCATCTAAAGGAGATCTCAGCAAGTCACTACCCGGACAATAGTCCACCTCCTGTTGGGCTGCGTATTGATCAGGAGAGGAGCTGAAGATGTCGCCACACTAAATATTTACTGATCACACACAAATAGCCGGGACTTGAACGATTTTCTCCTGTGAGGAGAGCAGAGAGAGAAGGGTAAATCATTTTATTAGTGTGTATAAAGCAAAGAGCACACTCTGGCTTGGAGTGTTTTAAGATGTGTCTTCAGCTGGATGAAAAGAGTTAGGGAAATCGATATGGAGTGATTAGACGAGCCAGTCGTGTCAAAGAGAGAGGCTGTGAATTTCACGGATTTGGTTATACCGGGAGGGGGAAAATATATCGAGAGATTAAAGGGAGGAACCCATTGCAGCACAGCCAATGAAAAAATAATATCTAATCAGACCCGGCAAAGGTAGGGACGGGATAAGACCCACATTTCTAAAGAATCACATCAGCTGGAGAGGGATCAGGGACACACATGAAAGAGGCAAACGGGGGGAGAGCAGGCAAGTAGGAGCCTAGAAATGCTACAGAGCAAATCCGGGAGAGGCAGAGAAAAGTCGCCTCTGTGGAGCAATGCTGAGACACCACGAAAATGGGGACAAAAGACCCAGGAGCGAGGGGAAGGCGAGGGCTGGGGTAAACGGGCGCCTGACTTCGAGGTGAAGTTGAGGGGTCTCCAGCCCCGTGCGTCCACCAGGCAGGGGGGTCTCTAGCAGCAGAAGCGAGGGCGCATCCAGCTCAGATGCGAGGGGTTTAAATCCTTCTCCTACAAGTTCGTTGCGTTTAACCACCTCATTTTATCCACGTAATGACAAGGCTCGTAATATGTAATCTGCAGATTACTGCCATTCGAGGGTGACCACAAGTGGCATAAAAAAAATATCAGCATTTCTGCAGATGACAAAATGGCTAAAACCAGCCCGTGCTTTAAGTATTGAAGTTGGGGAGCTGCTGCTGCAGGATTTTACCGGTCTTAGGGAGCAGTTCAGCCGTGGCGCAGGTACAGCCCTGGGTGTCTCGGCGGATTAAAGAAAACTTTGCTGGAGACAAGCAAACGTCTAAGTGCCAAAGGGCAGAAAACTGGGAGCAGGGCACGGCTCTGCCAAGCGACGTTAAAATACGTTTTTTAGGGGTACTCGGGATTTTTTTTTTTTTTTGGCCTCGAATCACTGATGTTTGGGCCGTGTTCAAACGCTACCTTCTCTCTGTGTATTTTTCTTTAGCAGAAAATAGGATGCGACCGCAGAGAACTGAGTCGAAGGAGCGAGAAAAAGTTTGAGCCGCACTTTAAACGATGCTGATTGCTGGGAGGGAGGAAAGACATCTAAAGCTAGGAACCGAGGAGTAAAACTGATGTGAAAACAGCTTTTCACTTCTCCTCCAAGTGCTAATTTTGCTACTGTAAACAAACACTGAAGTTAGAAACAGCTGCAAATAGCCTGCCGGGCACTCCGGGCTCAGGGACGAGGGGGGAGGGAAATGACTTTTGCTCATCTCTGGGGCTGAATTTCGCCCAAACTTTGCTTTCTCCCGAAATCAGTGGCTGATGCTGTTTTTAGCTGTGGAGAAGGGGGAAAAAAAATAGGCATATCAAGCGCATTTCATGTGAGCCTACGGAGCGCAGGCAGCTCGGCTGGATCACTAGTGCAACAGGAAACCTCGGGATAGACTCAGCCTAATTAACAGTTTTCCATAGCTGAAGCGATTTTTAAGAATCCCAGTGGATTAGCCCAATATGTTCAGGTGTGAGGCTACGAGGGCCTATAACTCCTTTCACTATAATCTTATAACCTCCTTACCTAATTCCTTAGATTGCAGATAGGAAGAGTCTGACCCTGGAGGTCGTAAAGAGCTTGGTTTCATTAACCCTTCCCTCCCCAGCGCTGCTCCAAGGTTAACTGCGCCAGGCTGTGTGTTTGGGGGAGGGAGGGCAGAAGAAAGGGATTTGCAAGAGGGGTCGATCCGACGGGGAGGCAAGGCTTAAAATGATTTCTGTTCCCTCCGTTCCCCTCCCTTGATCCAAAGGAAAAATGGGAATGGAAAGGAAACTTTTCTCTTTCCCATGCACTGGGAGGTGCATAAATGTACGGATATTTGTGAGACAATTCATTCCCTTTACACCATTTCAGAGGTTTGTTTTTTTTTTTTAATCTTTTTTTTTTTTTTTCAAACGTGGAGGAAATGAAACATTCTAGAAACGTCAGATATTGCAAAAAGCAAAGCAATCTCCATCTTTAAGACCAGCAGCAATCTCTTGAGCTTCTTGTCCATAGTAGAGCTGCAATCTTTAAAGAAAAAAAAAAAAACTGGAAAAGCTTCTCAGACTGTATTTGCCTGGTAACACACCTGGTTTATATTTTAATAGGTAGTTACATTGTATTGATTCAGGGTACATCATTGATGTTGAAAGTTAATAACTCTCAAATTATATCTATCTGCCTACATACATAATTGCATACACAGTATAACACTGTAAGAATTTGCATTTTGCAGCACATTCTTTGTTCTTAAATCTTTTAACACGTTGAATTGTTCCTTTGAAGAAAACGCTATTGAACCACATGTTTAAGGAAAAGATGCTTCTAAACTATATGTTTAAGCAATGAAATTGTTGAGTGCAATACAGGTTTCTTTGTATTTCACACAAACCTTGCCATATGCCAATCTTAACCTATGCATCTGAACTGCTTTTTTTCTTTTTTTTCCCTCCCAGTCAGAAGGCAGAAATATGTGAACTGCTGAGAGAGGTGGGTACTTTTTGGTAAGTATGTTTAGATATGATCTTCAGATACATTTATTGTACTTTCAAATTCTTTGGATACTAATTGAGCTAGCAAACAATATCCCAGCTGAATGTCTCAGCTCCTTCCCTATTTAACTAGCTCTTAATATAGAATTATATTGTAGCCATCCTTCTACTAAACAATATAGCTGAGCAGTCAGCAAAAAATAAAAAAAATGTTAAAACCAAATTATAATTGCTGCCTTATATCTGACTCCTCTTCCCTTCCGCAGTCCTAATGAACTCTTTAAAGTTTTTTTTTTATTTCTGAGTGACAGATCAAAAATAATTAGCAGAATCAGAAGCAGCTGGAAAGCTTGAAATAATGTGTCTAAATATTTCATATTGCTACTCCTAATACTAGCCCACCAGTTGTAAAAAGGAACCATTCCCTATTTATTCTACGGTAGATTATAAATACAGAAAGATAGATCCCTTTTTTCCCAGGGCCTGCTTCAGAGATGACATAAATAGGGATTGAACTATCAGGAAAAGAAAAGAAAAAATAAAATAAAAACAAAACCCTGGACAGGAATAGAGACAGATGGATAGATGTATAACTGCATCTGAACAATGTTATGTACCAATTAGGGGATGGTAAAAAGAAATAAATAGATCGCGTATTTATAACCTCATAATTAAAATACATTCTTATCTGTCTCCTCTGAAAGGTTGCAGCTTTCTTGGAAATATTTTGAGTGCATATTTTAAACTCCATGTCCCGAGTTGAATTAAGATGAGTTGTTTTACCCAAGAGTAAAATACTTGTTTGCAATTTAAGGTTTAAGTTTCAATTGCCTATCAATCGTCATCTCATTTTCTTTATATTTTACCTCCTTATGTTTGGAGACTTTTTTTAAAATGGTGTTAACTTATATCAAATTCTAATTCCTGTTTGTAGGAAATTAGTCAATATTATCCAAATAATCCCCTGTGTTTGGCTGAGGTAAATCGGATGAAAATTTTTCACGTTCAAAGGGTTAAAGCTAAACTGAAAACTTTAAAGGAAAGGGATATCAGCAAACAGTGAAAAGTGGCACGTCTGCCTCTCTTGACAAGCTTGCATTATATCACATGTAAGGAAGCACAAATTTTTGAATCTAACACCAGTTTTAGTTTTTAATAGGAAATAATTACATGGAACTTTATTTCCAGAGAGAATGTCCCTTCCAGCTACAGTGTTTTGCTTTGATCTAAGTATTAACTGGTAATAAAATAACCGTATTTTGGATCCTAAGCATATTGATGCTTAAAGGAATGTTATGCTTTCAATCAAATTCTAACTTTAGATTATCCAAAGGTATTTATCCTTCTTTTGTCAGAAACCAATTTGCTCTTTTACTCCTGCAGCTACTCACATGTGTTTTAGCATACTTTGTGAGTTTATAGTAGAATTTGCACTGTCGAGGTGGAACACTTTTACATGGAGCGAGATCTTGTTCCAGCCTGGCAATTTGGGCTGTTTCTCATACAGGTCCCCAGTCCAGCCCTTCTTTACACTTGCTGCACACCACCACCATCACTCATCTCTGAGCGCGACTACCGCGAGCGTCTTCGCAGCGGTAGTTTGTTTTAAATCTTCATAGTTATTTATTTATTTATTCATTTTTTAACCTGGAGAATCAATCGTTTGGACCCATCCTGAACAATTAACCTCCCCTTTCTATTACAGCCCCAAGTGCAGTACTTCATAAAGACATGAAAAGGACATCCCAGACGCCAGGACCCGAGCCCAGGCTTGTCACAGAGTATAAAAGGAGAGAGAAGGGGAGTTTTTATCTCTTTGCCCCGCCAATTCTTAATAGTTCTAAGTTTCAGTGTGACAATAAAACAGTTTTGATAACATAGCTCATGGGTTTCTCTGCCACATAAAGTTTTCTTAATAATAAAAAAGAAGAAACTTTATCCCTGCTAAATTAAAATAGGGCAGATGTTGGATATGGTTCATATTAGCCAGCCTTTCACCCCTTTGCCCCTGGCACTAAAGTTCTGACTTTTTCTTTCTACTATGTCTGTTTCTAACTGAAAGGTATTATTCCTGCCCTAGCTCTCTTCTTCTATTTATTTTTTCAGCATCTAAAATTAAACCTATTCATTTAGTAATATACATTCTATTTCAGATTGCTAAACCTGGCCAGAGAGGGGAAACGTTTTCCAAAAAGTGATGCACCACTGACCTTAAAAGAAAACACGAGGCAGGGAAAGCTGTTCTTAAAAGGTTTATTTCTAGAGAGTTTTGTACTCTGTTGACATTATAGGGATAATGGCTGTATTGCAACGGGCTTTCAAGGCCCAAGAGGTTTATGTTTTCTTCTGACCATAAGTATAATAAAAGTTTAAAGGTGCACAAAGTCTCGTCGCTTTAGATATTTAAAACTAGATTGAAAAACCCTTGGGAAGCATACATTATAGTGGACAGCCCTGCTGAGAGAATGGGGGATAGACAAAAAAAATACCCCAAACCCAAATAAAAAACTCCAGCTTTTTCATGCTAGCTGTACGAAAATCCTGGCTGTTAAACTCCCTGGGATAGCACAGCTCTTTTCTCCAGGGCTGTGAAGATAGAATTTATTGTCCATTTGGAACGATCAAGTTTAGGCTAATAAAAGGCCCTCTGTAAGCAGAAATGTCCAAGTTGATGTTTGGCGGAGTTTTCAATGGTGGAGTTTATATAGGATGGGGGCTCTGCACTATTTGAAATTACTCATATCTCAGCAGCTGAGGATGATTTGACATACAGAAGTAAACGTTAGTAGGCAACGGCTGAAGGTTAATCAACATTGCTTTCTGAACTGGACAGTTGAAAGCAGGAAAAAGTGCAAGCTGCTCTCTCTAGCTCTTCCCTTTGCTAAGGCGCTGCTAACTTTTATGATTTTTTTTTTTTCCCCTCTTCCTCTTTCACTATCTGTCTTTGCGCCTGAGGGCCAGTGAAAGAACACTGCAGATTCTAGATTGCTTTCAGAGTCTCCCTTTGCTGATGATGGATTACCATGTCAATTTAAACGGCATAGGATTAATTTGTTTCAATGATTTCTCTTTAGGCTGAATGCCAGTCTTTTTTTCTATCTCTCTCCTTGCTCATAATAATAATAATAATAATAATAACAATAATAATAATGATAATAATAATTCCTTAAAACCCCCAAACACTTTTGATATCCCACATTAAAAAGACAATAATAGAAATAGACAAGTTAGGTGTAACGTTGCAATACAGTTATAAGTTTGAGTGTTTTTATCTCATTCTAAGGGGCTGAAGCATACAGTCAGTCACATTAAAATGAAATTGGATCCAACGTTTATTCAATAAATACTTGTCTTGTAGGTAATCCAGAGCAGAGTGCTTTTGACACATAAGGACTTAATTTGTCTTGGATAACAAGTTATTAATATGGCACATTTAAACTTGCCACCTACAATAAGGTCATTTAGATCTATAATAAGACTCGCAAGAGAACTTCATAAAGCCAGAAACAAAGTTTGAAACTGCCTCCGAGTTGTGGAGCAGACGCACGGCTCATGGTTTGCTCTTTTCAGAAGAAAGTTCAGAGCAGGAGGAGCCACCCAAACCCAAACGGTGTGCATCTGCTCTTCTTTGAAAGGCAAACGCAAATGGAGTAAGGAGGGAAGAAAAGAACCCAAACACACATTTTTGAATGAGTAAGCTTTAAAGCTGTGCTGCGTCTGCTAGCAAACTTGTCGCAGCTTTGAAAGTGAAAAAACAACATTTGGTCCCGAGTGGAAATTCGCCTGCATTTGCACCCTATCTCTTCCATGTGCTGTGTAATTTACTTGCTTTTAATAATAAGCGAGGAAGTTGGAACATAATCCACCCATAAATGTCATTGCTGTAATTTGACTGTGCTGTGTTTGTTCATGCATTAGCCGTATATGTAAAGTGAAGTGGGGAGGTATGGTGGTGATCCCCATACAGCCTGAACAAACAGAGATGTTTTGGTACATACTGGATTTCAAACCCCAAATACTCTGCAATTGTTTTAAAATTTGGGAAGCTGGAGGTGGGGTGTTTAGTTTCAGACTGGTCCTAACTGAACAATGCCTGTAAGAGGTGCATCGGGAGGGTAATATCGTGGGCATGCAACACAGGACGTGTTTTGCGGCTGCGATATGGTCTCCACACTGTATGCGTGAGCTTTATTATTCTGCTTTTATGTATTAAGCTCTTGGTTGCTCTTGCCCTGGCAGATTCTGTCTCTTTAAGTAACTAAATCTCATTTTTAAGCTCTTCCTGGGAAAAGGATGTTACACATGAGTAGAAAAATGCAGGCAAGAAAGGCTAATTGAATGAAAAGAGAGAATTAGGTTAAAAATAGAGTACAATCTAGTATCACATTTTCACTAGTGTAACCTGAAATGAAGGTGCCTCCAAGTCCCTAGTGATGCCAGAGTGTTTAGATGTTGGGCACAGATGGAGACACCTATTGAAATGTGTCTGAAGAAGATTAATAGGACTTGTCAGTGTTGGGAAAGCACTGCTTTGCTGTAAATTTCTACTAGCACAAGATGAATTACCGATGAATGCTCAGTTATCAACCCCATCACTATCATTGGACACTAAATCAAATTGAGCAGTTATCTACAATCAGAAAATTTCTTTTAAAAATAGGCATACACCTTTAGGCTTAAACTCTTTAATAAGACAATATCCTCTATGGTATGTGTGTGTTCATGAAGGGATATGATTTAAAGTTTCTATACAAAAAGCTTCTGTTCGGAAACGAAC
This sequence comes from Pygoscelis adeliae, assembly GCF_000699105.1. Taxonomy (NCBI): domain Eukaryota; kingdom Metazoa; phylum Chordata; class Aves; order Sphenisciformes; family Spheniscidae; genus Pygoscelis; species Pygoscelis adeliae. The sequence continues at coordinate 7,249,278 of NW_008824243.1, forward strand.
TCCAAGTTTAGTGTGAAATCAGGGTTGTCAAACAATAGAAGATATTCAGAAAATACTGGTTATGCAATATAATGTTCTGCCAGGGGCCTGATCCAAAATGGATTTTCATGCATGTCATTAGATTTTGGATCCGTCCCTATTTGTGAGAGGTTTTTTTCATCACTCCTCTCCCCTTATTTTTGGTGATGATAAAAAACTTCTCTCTACCTTAAAGACTGAGCATCCAAATCATATATTAATGCAAAATAGCTGTCAAGGCTCAGGATATATGTATAATAATAGTACCACCGCCCCAACATATTTAGGAAATTACAGCTTAATATAATGAAATATGTGATGAAAGAATCAATGAATAATATTTTAACTGGAAAATATTTCCTTCTCTCCTTTACAAAAGGGGAAACTGTCACAAGCAAAACTGTCACAAGCATTTACCAGAATATTAGATGTATTTAGTATGTGATGCTGATGATGACAGTGATATTAAATAAGCATTATATGTTTTTAGTTTCTAGGATTTCTTTCCCTCTCACCCAGGCATTGTACTACTTTATCCAAGGGGATTTATGGTGGCATGTTTTCCAAAGTCAATTTTTCCCTTTTATTATAGACAAGGGCAGTCATTTATGTTTAGGGAGGGAGACAGGTACAGTGCCTTTATCTGATCTGTGTCCCCAGCCACAGCCACCTTCTTAATCGACGGCAAATTCCCACTCTGGAGGATCAGGCCCTATCTGGGCTACTTCTCAGCCAAGGAATGTATCTTTCCCTTCAACTCCACATATCTTACCTGCGATGTATGCTATTTTTTGAGGAGGGAGTAATATGCTATTTACCACAAAGCACAGCTTCAAAGCCTTTGTGTGTTTCTCATCTCCAGCCAAAGCTTATTATTTACCACCTTAAAAATTTACCCGGGTAAGGGATAGTAGCAGTTATTGTCTTCATTTTTACATCCTAATTTTCATGCAGCAAATGCCCTGCATTAGGGCCAGATTCTCACTCAGATGGAAGTTATTAACTTTAAGCAGAACGGAGCCGATTTCAGCCAGCCGCAACCCGTGCCCTTCTAACACAGTTGCTTTGCAGCATCCCCTTGTTTATTTTTCTCTTTGGAGGGCATGATTCTTTAAACATGTTTGTTTTACACAGAGCAGCAGTTGATTTCTAACTTTTTTTTCCCCCACAAACATGTAAAGAGAATATTAATAGGGAATATTAAAAGAGCTGAGTGCAGCACGATGCTAGTTAGATTGTAGTAGCTGAGAAATATGAACTAGTGAACATAATCCATAAACTCCATTTGGTTACTATAATACCCCAATCTGTATTTATTACAACCCCACTCTGATGCTTATACAACTGCAATTGCTAGATTTATACACTCTAATGGTTTCACAATAGGAAAAACCTGTGTTCTTTATCTTTCTTTTCCTGTCCAAAATAACCCCTTCCACATATACTTCAGGCTTCTCCGGACCTTGTCTGGGTTTAATCACAGGCTGTGGGACAAAATGTGCATTATTAAGAAATATAAATATTTTCAGAAGCAATCAAAGGGTTGAAAGATTGATTCGGCATGTAGATTGGATTTAATTCGAAGCAGCTTTGTTCTAATGAGGACTACTGGGATACAAAGACGGCAGCCGCTTATGGCCACCAGTTGGGAACTTCGACTTGCTGCGGCAACCTGTCAAGAGTTTCAAGGAACTGCCAGGTATTAAAGAGCAAAGTGGTGGGGAAGCTGGTGGTCTATTGTTTTCAGCCTCCTTCAGAGGATAGATTAGGATTTCATAGTCTCTATTCTACTGAAATGACAATCAAGGTTATTTCCTTGCTGTCCACGGGGCTGAATCCTGCAGTCCCTCACTTGGGGGAAACGCCTATTGACTTTATGGGGGGCTTTGCCTAAGGGAAAGGTGGCAAAGCTTGGCTGAACCCCAAGTCCAGCAAATTTGAGAGCTCTGTAGCAATTTGTACTGCTTCCAGACCTGGTGTGGTTGCTTTTGCAGTGACTTTTTCCGTTAGATTTTGCTACCTGTGCTCCTAGATGTAACAGAATCTTTTTGCATAGTGAGGTGTTTTCCCTGCAAAAGCATCTGGAGAAATACAGCTCCATGTTGGCTTGGAAGCTCTTGTGTCCTCGTTGGGTGACCCAGCAGAATTGCCGGACCCGTCCTGCTTCCCGGGGAAAAGCCTGCGATGTCCAACAAAACATCCTTGAGATGATGCCGAAAAAAACGGGACACTTGATAGCTTTCCCCGTAGACTTAAAAAACCCAACAGTAAAATTTCTGCGTGCACTGTGGGGGGGGTGTCGCGTCACAGGTACTTGGGGAGCACAAAACCCTGGCAGCTTTCCTAAATGTCGCGCATACAGTCAGAATCACAGTATATACAGGATCAAACAGTGACTAGTTTCTCTCTCCCCTTAGCCCCCCCTTGCCTACTTTTGTCCATAAAAGCAATAGAAAGAGAGAAAGCTTGAATTTTCTGAACTGTTTCACCCATCCACAGCTGGAATTCCAAAGTGAAATGAAAATGCCTTTAAAATCAACCCTACATGGGAGCCTGAGAGAACAAGTTTTCCTTTGTTGTAGGGTATAGTATTATTTGCTGTAGGTTTTTGATATACATTCTAAATTAGGCCTGCAAAGGAATGCTTCATCTTTAATTCATCACTCTCAGCTGAAAGAGATTAGCAATGTCTAGCACGCACCCTTCGTATGGTGCTGACCTCATCAAGTATGGCCTGAAATTAATTAGCCTCATTCATTCCAAATGGAAAAGGATAATGGAGCTGCATTTTAGAGATGACCATCACAAATTGTATGCAGCATATTTAAAATCCCTCCCCCCTCGCTCCCCTCCCCATTTAAAAAACTATGTAGATTAAAATTCTTTCCAGAACTTGCAATATGTCAGAGTTATCGAGGCATTAGGAGCAGAAACCACTCAGTTTTTATTTGTGGAACTGGGAGCCACATTTTGTGTGTGTGGCTGTAAAAGCAGCAAGCCTGTCTTAATGGCAGAACACCTGGAATTAATTTGATATTTCCAGGTGCTCTGGCAAACTGGGGCATCAAGCACTTGATGTTTAAACATTCTTCCACTGGCTTGCTTAAATCAATATGAAAGTGGTGTCCCTTTGTCATTCATACATGCAAAGTGCTAGCACAAACTCCAGCTTGGCTTCAGAGTCCTACATCACTCATAATCTAATTAGAAATCAGAGCAGAGCTGAAGCAGCATTCTTTGTGGATTCTTGGGCAGCAAATAGGGATACTTGTCTTTTGTTTCCCTCCTCGATTGCATCGTTCACAAGCTTTCACACCACATCTCTAAAGGTGGTTAGGTGCCTCAAGATGTTGACAGGCATGAAGGACAAGATTATTTAGGTATTTAGGTGCCTACCCCGGGTGATTTCAAATGGAATTAAGCAACTGGATGTTACTTGGGGGGGGGGGGGGGGGGAAAAAGAAAGTAAAAAGCTTTCAGTGCATATGAAAAGCTCTAATTTGTTGTCCTAAACTCTAGCAGTGTGGGCGATGTTTTGCCAGGGTAAAATTGGCTGCAGGGTAAATTTACTGAGGTCTGCTAATTTTTACCGAGGTGAGCGGGTACTCAGTTTTGGGCAGCGCAGCCCAGCCTGGCGGCTCAGCCGGCTCCTCCCTGGCCAGGCACGGTGGTGGTGTGTGCTCTGGTTGCTTCCCAAGGGACAGGGAAAGTAGTAAAGAGTACAGGATTTCCCACAGGAATTTGGAAGATGCTCACGTCTCAGACAATGGTGAGGATTGGGCCAAAATCCAGATCCAGCCTGGGTTCCTCCATCTGAGTAGTCCTATCTCGACCTGCGACTGCTGATGGATCACAGTGACATGGACCTTTCTCTCTCCTTACTCCCCAGCATCAGATCACCAAGAGGGCCTGAGAAAATACTGTGAGTAAGAGACACGTTTTTCCTCACACCAAATAATTCATTGTGAAACTTCAGATTTTGAAATGACAAGGTCAAAATGGCCTGTATCTGCAATGCCAGGGCTTGGGGAATGTTCCTGCAGTTCGTATGCCCAAGGCTGGATACATAGGGAAAATATTTTGTGATGTGTGCTGTAAGCACCTGATATCCAGCAAAATTGAGAATTAATTATTTCTCTTTAACACAAACAAATATTTGTCTTCCAAAGACTCCATTCATTAAGACTGCCGTTGAATCCAGGATTGAACCCATTGTTATTAATCCTAAATGAATTCAAGTTTGTCTACCATGAACAAAGCTGCTCGCCATCTGATAATCCAAATTTGCTCAGGAAAAAAGAATGAGCAAATGTTAGAAGCAGCAGGTGAAATCATACCACAGTTATTAAGCCTTCTTTCAGGGGAAGCACAGGATAGATTAAATTGTTATGTTAGGCCATGTTGTGAGTCCACGTCAATTTTGTTTCAGATCTTATCTTAGCTCAGAACTGTTTCCTCCTAAATTAAACTAAATGCTGAAGACATGAGAAGCATATTGACCCAAAGATTCAAAACTTTGGACTCAGCAGCCTTCTGATCTTTTGTCCACAGAGTATCGAGTTGTAAAGCTGTGGAATATTAAATAATCATGATTATCTTCAACTTGCCTAAGTTCATTTGTCATGCTGAAACACTGGCACGGATTTTCCTTACTGTTTTTTCAGAACAAGACATTGATTCTGCCTGAAAGCTGGTTTCATTTGCCACTGATCTTACAGACTGTGGTCCTATACTAATATTAAGTCTCATAAACTATCCGTGATCTGTAATTCTGTCTCTGGTGCTCTTAATTTCTCTTTTGCAAACACCATTGTCTAACAAAGAAACAAACAAAAATCATACAATCAAAATGACCAAACTATGCTGGTGCTTCTATCAGCTGTTATCATGTACAAGCAGTTTCTGAGGTTCAGAAATGCAGTGTAATTCACCTGGGATAAGAAATCAGATTTAAAAATGAGCTGAACAGACATTTTTAGGAATAAGTAAGTTTCTAAATAAACCAGCTTTTTAATTCAGTCTTTTCTATATTAGTAGTGTAAATCAATGTAGTCTGCACTTGGAGAAACCAGATGAGTTTGAATTGTCATAATTAAATATCATCCTATTTTTCTGCAGCACAGCCAAACAAGGAGTTTTACTCCTGACACAAGAGTTTTCTCAAGTAGGGACAACTTACTAACTTATTACAGCAATGATTTAAGCTCTGAGTGGTTCCATTATTTTTTAGAAAACAAATCTCTACTAAAATGCATAGCACAATTCATTCCTGGTGTCAGAGCACTGAAGGGATGGAGTTACAGAAGAAATAATATTGTTTAGATGCTTTTTAAATACAAACATAATGATGATACATTAAATAATGTGATTTACTCAGCCGGACTTCCAATTATCTACACGCAAACTGTGTGTTCATTCATCACTTCATTCACTTCAGCTGTAATGTTGGTTAGTGGTAGACATTAACACTAAGCCATAAGTTTGAATGGGAAGAAAACCAAGGAGAATGCAAAGCTGTATATTAGCTTAGACAAGTAGGATGTCATTGCTAGCCTGAATTTGTTGATGACACCAGGCATTAAGCAAGTAAATCTTTAGCCACTGAAGCAGCAGTTCACTTACTTTCAGTAATGACATCCAGGAGGCAATGCAGTGGATTTACAACAGCAGGTACCTATGGCCAGTTAGCCCCAACCACAAAATAATGACTCAAAACGGAGGTTCACCTTTCCCCTGAAAAAAAATATTTTTTTAAAATTTATTTTATTCTCACTTCAAATGTTCAGGAGTCTGGGTTTGCTTTTTTTGGTAGTGGGAAAGGATTTTTGTCTGCAAAGTATCGAGCTCATGGAATCATTTGGGCAATTTCCATTCTCGCCTAGCAAAAACTATGGAGATGTTCGATGGTGCAAAAAAGCATCCAGCTCCTGATCTGGGGGTTTGTGTGTGAGGTCAGGCCTTTCTGTGGGTTGTGTTTTGTTCCCATTTGTACCAGATATCAGTGACCTATAGTGGTTTCTCCTAAATCGCTGGACATTGCAGATCCACACACACACGGTGAGCTCAGGTGCTGAAAACAGAAGTGCGTTGAATAGCCATCATAGTTCTTTGTCCCAGCTAAATTATTTGACTCCTCTTCTGCAGGATTTTCTTTCTATACATCCTAATTCTACCATCTTTTTCCCCTAATAACAACATAAATGAGTACTCTATAGGTGTAATTACGAGAATAGTTCTTTTACTGCAAATACTAGAAGCCTGTAACCTGTAATTCACTTTTTCTGATACTCTTCTATTCTAACAGTAGACATGCTATTTTAAAATGTCTTGGACCCAAAAGCTAAATTTATATAGTGATATATAATAGCAATGGAAACTAAGCCTCCTTCTTAGCTCAGGCTTTAGAGCTACGTTGCATCTCTTTGCCAATTAGTGCCCTGTTCACCTATAAATACCATACCCACCACTCCTATAACGGTTCCAATATCAGAGTTAAACAGGAGGAAGCAAGGTACGTCTCCATCTGTTTAATTTAAGGTAAGAATCTATGAAAACCCAAGACCTACTAGCATGCAATATCTTCTCTTCCATTATTCCATGGCAAATTCAGGGGCAATAAGGGCATTTGCTTCTCCACAGTGAATCTGCCATATCTCTTGTAACACCAGATACCCTTCTTTTCTAGGGATGAACCATTGCAAGACCATGATTGGAAAGTGTGGGGACCAAGCACACAGAGAGATGGTTCATGCAGCTGGTTCCCTGACTCGTTGGGCGGCGATTCAGCTCTCAGTTATGGCACAAGCTACCAGAGGCCAGAGAAACATCTCATGGACTGTTCCTGTCCTGGCTCCTCCTCATCAGTGCTTTGAGCTGTGTGAAGTCCTGAGAACCAAGCCAATGTGAGTGCATGACCAGGCATTTGCTTCTCTCATGGTCTATACCTGAAGCACAGCGCAAAGTTTCATCCTTTGCTTCTGCAGGTAGGAGCTCAATCTAATTTACAGATTCAGCGTTAGTGATGAGCAAGACAATAATGCTAAAATAACCGATGCGAACCTTTGCCCTCTTCTAGAACTGGCATTGTTTCATCATTTTCTCTCTATTTTCTGGATGAAGCAGCCAGCATGAGGAGGGCATGCTGGCACACATCCCACTTGATAGCTGAAAAGAACAAACTGACAAACATTTTTAATATGTTGCAGTTTATCAACATCCCAGTGAATAAAGGGTGAATGCTATTTTCCATTGGTTATTCATAGATGTACATGGATATGCTGATAAACTGTCATTTAGTCCAGAGGCTGGACAGAAATAAATCACCAGATAAAATACATTATTCCTAGTGAAAACCTTTATGGAACGTGTTCTTGCCCCAAATCCCTCGTGGAATAGGCACAGTAATGCTCCCTGAGACCTGGCAGCCCTTCTAAGTGAGCATATGGTCTGCTCAGCTCTTGCAGTACCAGTGCACGGTGAGTAAACACACAGCAGTGTCAGAGCAAACAGGAGGCTGTTTAGTAGCATGGAATTCTGTAGCTACTTCAAACTTCATCAGTACTTCAGAAATGGATTCCCCTTCTCTGCTGGAGTGTGCACCGTTTGCAGGAGAGGTAGGACAAAACCGAGACAATCCCTTTGGGGATGGATGGTGTCTGTAGCCATCTCCCATAAAGCTGATGCTGCTGTGGAAGGGTCCTGACGTGTCAGAAGTTGCATTTTCTGGTGATGTTATGTTGCCTTCTTCATTTTTCTGAGATGTCCCCTGGTGCAATGTAACTTGTACAGTAACTGGAATAGAGAGAGGGACCTGAAGGTAAAAATCCCACTGTTAATCAAGTCTGGCAAAGGGCAGAACATTAGCTGCAGTAATTGTATTTCTGAGGGAGTCAACAAAGCCAGGCTCGTCAGCGCTAGCAAACAGATCTGGTCCTGCCTCTGTGCTTCTTGCACTGGCAGAACATTGCACTGAAATCACTGGAGTAGGGATCGGGCCAGGAATGAGCAGCTGAGTTGCAAAGCAAATTAATTCCTGCCAAAAAAGTTCAGCTATGCTCAGAAGTATGTAAAGTGTCTGATTTGAGAAGTGTCAAGTAGCATTTGTGACCAATTATCCAAGATGAAGGGGGCAGAGCTATGTTTACATGTACTAATCTTCAGCCAAAGTCTGAAAACTCCAATTCATGGACACGCATCAAATTTCCTTTCCAGGCTTGGCATTTGCCTGTACGCATGCACGCACATGGCTCGGGGATGACAGGAAAACATGATTACGACTTGCAAATAATACAAATAAAAAAAAAAAGTGAAGGGAGCTGCCATGCAGCAGCAGCATGGTAATTAAACCTATACTGTGATATGCAAAAAAATCATGGACCACTGTATGAGTAAAATAGCTTTATCAGCTGAGCTGAAATACGGTGTGTGGTGTGTCTGTATTGTTATTTTTCCACAACCTGTGAAGCCCTGGGAAATGATCTACACAAAAGAATGAGTAAAAGCTGCCTGTGCCATCGTCTGTTTAATTAACACTGGTATACCAATTTAATGCAATTAATCAAGATAGTAGGGATTAAACAGTAACTCAGAGTTGACAACAACAATGTTATCATTGCTATGGCATAGAAGGCCTAAAAAATGATAATGGTGACTAGAAACATCGTGGGTAAGAACAAGCTGGTTGGGGTTTTGGGTGGGTTTTGGAGGTTTATGCAGATCTATTGAAATTTAGGGGCAGCTGATTTTTCATGTGGCCAAGTGTTTTTCTGCCCTGCCCTTCCCTTTCCCCTCTTGGACCTTCCAGGGTAACCCCCAGCGTGGCAACAACTTTTAAAGCGATTCCTCTTTCTTCTAACAGGTTCCTGATGCTCAAGGTCTGACCTTAAAATGAGCAGTGCATAGGGCAAGAATGGGTACCTCAGTGAGCTTCTGGCCTTCAACCCTTCCAAATACAGCTATTTTGGTAACCAGAACAGTATATTCATGATGGGGAGGGAACAGAGCCTTCCAGTGAAGGATTTCTCGGCACATTAACTCTATCGGTGCTGGTTGCTGTGTCCCTGTGCAGGTTACTTGTGTCTATTTAAGACCCTGAATGCAGATTTGCAGAAGTCTGCACTTTCTGTAACTTCATGGCCATGCTTCAGTGCCTGCAGCACCTAAAAACTGAACCATTCTTCCTGGGGATTTCCACGTAGATCTGGAGAGAACTACAATCGCGTGCCACTGTGAGTAGTTCAGACTTGGATTTCTTGTCCGCAGGAGAGGCACAGCCTGGTTTGCTACAATGCAACTGTCCTGATTAATGTTCTTCAAGCCCTGATATACTGGGAAAACCGTTGTTGGATAAGGAGATGGTTGAGTTTTCCAGGCTCATTCTCTTGACTTAAGAATGTTAAATTGGGCGATAATGAGTAGTAACTCTGTTCCTTTTTATGGTGAAGTTCACATTTGCCTTCTAGTAAACATACACAGAGATGACCCTCCTCATTTCACACAGGTCACCAAACAGCCCCTGGGATGGTAAGGGTTATTGGCCATTTACCAAACTCCGTTTGACTTGGGTTCATGGTTGAGAGATGAAAGGCACTATATTGCATTACCAATCCCCGGGGCCAGCCAGTCTCCCTAAAGAAGCATTTCATTTAGCAAGGCAACTGCTCGCCCATGGGAACCAGAGTGTTAAGAAAAAGAAGATGCAGTTTCAATTGCAAATGCTTCCTTAGGGCAGATGTCTTAAAGCCACATGGAAACTCACTGCTTCAGTGTTGCAATAGTTGCTCCAGGACACTTAATGGCCAGCAGATTTTTCCCATAATTAATTTCCCCTTCTTCCCACCAAAACATCCATTAGGTTACTCATGGTGTTTCTGCCTCTGCCCTATTCTGTTTTGTTCCATCTCCCTTGGGGAGATGCCCCATACCTGGGGCAAACCCAATGCAGCAGGTATGAACAGTTACCTTTCCTAAGAGCTTCAAAGTCTAGGCAGCATGCGCCTTCCCTGTCTCCCAGATGAAACAAGCAGCCCTGGTATCACACTTAAAGCTGTTGGGAGCTCGGGAGGAGAGAAGTGTTCTCCTGAACTTCCCAAACATTTTCAATGTCCTAGGGCCGAGATGCTGATTGATTTTTCTTGGCTACAGTGGAGTGGTCCTTACTATCAGGGTAGTCCAAGTGTTGCCTTTTTACAGATGATGGATGATGCAGTGCTTAATGCTGCAGCGGTTACAGGAAGGAGGACATCTGCTGCTGAGACAGACCAAGAATTCAACTCGGACCCATCCTGAATTTATTATGACCTCAAAATCCAGTGTTGTTCCAAATTCATTAGCACTGGTCAAAATCCTCTTTCACTTTTCTCCCTTGCTGTTTGTGATGTGAATCATGAGACGTTCAGAAGTTGCATTTGTTGTTTGATAGTTTTACATCATGGTTGTAATAGTGCATCTGCGGAGTCAGCAGTTCTTTCTGTGTTTGTTTGTTTATTTATTTAATACTTCATCTCCAGTAAGTTCTTGTTACCCAGTTCC
>NW_008824243.1:7259874-7274648 GCF_000699105.1 Pygoscelis adeliae
ATGGAACAGGCACAAGTCAACTGAGAAAATGAACGACTAGAAGGTAAGTGGAAAGAATAGTAAATGCAGGCCATTCATGTGACAGGATCTGATTCATTTTTATGCCAGGGAGATTTTTTTAAATGGGACTTCTCCCAGTGGAGAGCTCACAATGCTCAAGGCCTGCTTCACTATAAAGACAATACATAATTATTCAGAGCTTATTATTATTTTTTATCACTCATTTTTCAGTCACACGGAGTGAGGGCACAGATGAGATCAGGACCTAGGTTATTGCCATGCACTGTACAGATTACACGGTACACTCTACTGTGAAATCCCTATAAAAGGTGCTAACTATCTGCTTTATGGAGGCAGATAAATGCACCCAGGTTGAAGGTGGAAGTGACTGGTCTAAGATGGCAGAACCCATCAGCAGCAAAAATGGGGACTCAGCCTGAGACTCTCTATCCTGGGATCCTACTGCTCGTTGCTCTAGACAACTTTTATTTTTACATTTATTTTGAATCACTGAAATGATGAATGGAATAAATGCCATGTCCTTTGAAGCACTATTTATCGTATTTATAGAGAACAGATTATCTGTTCTCTCAGGCTAGTGTAGATTATTAAGAGTGATAAACGCATCAGGAAAAAATGTAGGTTGGGTGTGACGGAGAAACTTGTGTTTTATTCCGCAATGCCATCTTAATCTCTGGTTGTGGTATGACAGACTATGTGGTCTCAGTGATACTGCACCATCCTGTTCTCTGCTTTCAGGCTGGATCTCAGGGTCACAAGCTGGATTTGGAAGAAGCAACTTTCATGCAGATATGTGACTGGAATACAAATACTATTGCAGGGTAAGTGGATTTTTGTTCAATATGGGTTTTATACAATGTATAAAGTCTGTACAAAGTTTGTTAATCCCAGCCTAGTTGTGAAACTGTGTTTGACCACTACTTGTTTAATCCAATAAAGCATACCTGTGTGCCATAGCAACACTTGCTCTATTTATATATTTAAATTATTTTACCAGGTCAGCCCTTTGGGATTTAGCATTTCATTCATAAAGGATTCTATAACACACATCAGTTGTGCTGTCTCTCTACTTTCTGAATGAATTGGGTGATTTTCTGAAGGCTATTTATATTTTAATTTATTGTAATATTTCTCTTTCTTATTTGAATAATTGAGACAAAAAAATAATGTTTAAAAAAATAAGAGCAGCTAAAAAATAGTTCTCAAAGACCGAACTGATACTCATTATAATTTTCTCTTTAGTACTTGCAAGTCTTGGGTTATCTTACGCAACTTTTCTACTTTGACTAGTGCTTTACTCTTTGTAAAGAACTTTAGTATCTTTGCTCAGACACAGAAGGTAGTGATAACAGATAATGTGTGTTATAGGTTTGCTTTACAGATTAAATCAATGAAGTGTCCTGAAGTCTAGTAACTACTCAATACCAGCAACTTGTATGACCCTCTATGCTGCTACTACTACTGCTTTGAAAGAATTTTTTAGTCATTTGGACTTTAACTACTCAGACGCATTCCTTCCTGCTGCAATAGCAGTGATACAGGAAGGTGTGTTTTAAACCATGCAGTCATTTCCATCCTGGATTTCAAGAGGGTTTATTCTTGTCTCAGAGATGAATCATTCAAATATCCTTCTACAGATTCCAGGTGAGTTACTCACGTTTAGATGCTTCCAAGTAATACACAGAAAGGTGCTGAGAAAATGACAAGTCTCTGCCTAGTCAAAAAAAAGCTCAGCAAAAGTAGATAGGAGCAAAATGCTTGTACAATTGCTCAAAATCTTTCTAAGGACACCTAGGGCCAAAGGACTTCTGCCTTCAAAAATGCATGGCCGACAGGGATGCACAATACTTGCTTTACTGACCGACCCATCAGCTGCTTTCTGTCCCCAGAAACAGTTCAGGAAATGACTGAAACTATCTGATGGTACAAAAAGGGTAATTAAGTTTCATTGTGGGAATAAGAGGGTAATCTGTCCAGACAAATCTAGGAACTAGTATTGAAAACTGTAGGATCTGAATATAAAAAATTAGTAATTTTGAATAAAGATGTCTATCAGGACTGTAAATTCAGAGAGTAAAAAAGCAGCTTTGCTTAATAGACCCAACTCTCTCTCCATCTTCCTCTAACTCATTTTCTTGTTCTCTTTCTTCCTTTCGTGTTATTGCAAAAAATGCCTGTAAAATCTGATACTGAGAATGCTTTAGCTTCATTTCAATCTTCTCTTCTCAAAATGTTTTGTTCCACTGTGAAGATTCCCCCTATGAGATAACCTTAGCCATGACTGCACGACCGCACTAGGCTTGCAGGGCCACTTATTTGCAGAGAGAGCAGCTATATTTTGAGGAGTCTCTGAGGTAGCCAGCTCCCCACTCTTCTGAGGCTCTTGAAGATGTTTTTGAGCTTGCATGAGAAATCACCTGGGACTCAGAGCAGATCACAAGGTGCTTAGGACAATATTTTCTCTGCGCCTTTTTTTGCTGAGCAGAATTGCTGCACTATAAACAAATACGAGTTTTGCCTCATTCTTAGATACTGAGAGTTATGAAAGCCCACTCTATATGTAATGAATGTATAGATCATTTTGACCATACCAGAATCTATTAGTAAATAATGTTCCCTGAAAATGTACAGGTGAAATAAAGAACTTCTTGCTACTATTGCTATATTGGTACCAAGAATGACTGATGAGGCCAACATGACCCTGAAGCTTTGTGCTACTGATGTTTAAATACAATGCAGAACTAACTACAGGGTTTGGTGAGCAAATTCCTTCCTGGATTAGGATATTCAGGATTTATACTGCTGGAAACAGAACCTGAAGCTATACAAAACTTGCCTGTCCCTAGACTTTATCACAAGCCCCAAACTTCTCTTCACTGACACGCTCACTAACATTTATGAAGCTTTTCCATTAGGCTTCCCTGATTTTGGTAGTGATCTTAATAAGCAAATCACACAGCAATTTTCAGAATGAGTAGGACTCTGATATAGCAAACTCGTATAACACCTATGACTCTTCTTCACCGTCTGTGGAGGAAACCCAAGGATACCAGGCTGTCTAAGACCTATGGCTGATTGTCAGCACAGTCTCTAGGCCATGGGAAGGTTAGTTTTAAAGAAGATGGCACTTAAGGGACATCTGTGTGACACATGCTACAGTGTCCAGAGACTGGAGTCTATGTATTTTGCTCTAAATCTAGAGATGAAGTCACTGGAAAAAAGGGAAAGAAGCATGGGGGAATAAAAGTACTTTTGAAAGAGAAGAAATCTACATTTCAATGAAAATCCTTTCAAGGCATTTCAAATAAGAGTCTGAGAGAAATAATTACAAAGTTTGGAGAGAAAGAACGTTAGCTTTGATATCTTTTTCTTCTATGAAGCAATTAAAATAAGCAATTTTTCAAATACTAAGCAGAAAATTACTAATGGCTGAACCCAAAAGCTTTCATTTCCTTCTTGGGGCCTTTATTCTTCTAAAAAAAGACAAAAAAAATGTGAAGGTGGTTTTCCAGATAGATTAATGCATAAAGCAGTCGCTAGTTGGATGTCATAAAAACTACAGCAGCATAGAATAGCTGAGATTAAGAGCTAGATTTAAATCATGCAACAGTCCAGTTAATATCAATGTCTAATTAAGAAATGCATAAGAAGTCTGTAATGTTGATTTGATGGAGAAAAACTCTAATAGGGTTTCTTTTGGAATTTTCCATTTCAATTGCTGTGTAGACTTTTAATGGATGTCCTATCCAGCCTTTGGTATTAGCAGGAATCATCCTCAAATTAAAACCAAGGCCTAAAATGGAACACAGGTAGACAAATTAGCTCGTCGGGGAAGCAGTCTGGGTAGAATGACAACGTGAGCTCAAGCCAAAATTTTAGTACGAATAAAAGAGAACAAATGTCTCAAATCTGGCGTGGAAACCGTAACTGCTTATCGTTTTAAACAATTTAAACCCCTGTAATTTTAAACAATATAATATTAACCCATTTCCCCACCTCTCTAAGCCAGCTGAAATCCCTGACAATTCATACTTAGAAATCCAGACCACTAAGCATTATTAATTAGTCTTTTTAAATAGAAAGTCTTTCTATAGTTATGTATATTAGTAGTATGCAGAGGTGGGCTCTTTGCTTGCAATGGGATTTACAGCCCACAATTCCCTATCGCTATCAATTAATACCATTAATCTCACACTCCTCTCTGGGTAACTAAAGCTCTTAAACTCTTTTGGGCAAAACTAAACCTGTGACATCCTCTGTGTCACAGAGATCATCCAGGATGTTTGGTCTCGAGGTATGAAAGGGAAACTGGTTTTATGCTGCATATCACTAATACCCCGAAGTTGTTAAACTAGGAGCAGTGTAACTGTTAGTATGAACAAATCCACATTGCAAAGAGGGAGAAAGCATAGCACTGGATTAAAGCAACAGTGTATTTGTTATCACCACTTTGTTGTTGACCCAGCAAATCCGGAGGGAATTATCTCAAGAATCCAGGAAGGCGGCAAACTCAAAATAACCCCTTTGACCCAGGCAGCAAGCACACCGGGGAGTCATTTATAAGTTCATTAGAACACATTAAAATACAATACATTGGCCATGGTAAAGCGAGGCATATGATTCCATCTGTCTACATACTTCTTTCCAGTACTAAATCCATCCGGAGACCTTTCAGAATTGTATCATTAAGTCTTGCCACTTCACTTAGCAAACAGAGAGTGGAAAAGACTGGATGTAAAATCAGAATAACAGTGAAAGTTTAGCACTTCTGAGTCACTGTCATTGCCTGAAATGTCACAGTCCAAAGTCACACCTGGCATTACTCCATTGATCAGTGAGGCACAAATACATCATATTAAACAGTGATACCATGGCCCTGGGGGATGCCCCAAGGATTTTTCTCCTTGAAAGAGATGGGAGGTAGGATGTTCTCAGTGAGGCATCCGCCCCCCGAGTGATGCAGAAGGTCTGACGTAGGGGCATTCAGGTCATCGCAGGAGTCTGATTTTTTTTTTTTTACCTCCTTCTTGACTGTATGACTGGAGAGATACCATGGGTAAAGATGCTTCTAGATGATTGTTCAAATGGAGCACTGCTCTAGCAGGGTACTTTGTCTGCAAGCTTTGTTGGATTTATGCAATACTTAGGAAAAAAAGAATATGAAGCAGGCTGCCTTTTGCAAAAACATGCAACAGAAAAATAAACAAACCTTAACTTGTTCAACACACTTGAGAGCCACAAATTCTGTTACAGTTTTTCTAAATGAGAGGAAAAATTTCTCATTTTCTCCATAAAGCCATTCTTTTAGACATTACTGCAGTCATGACCTCACCGCAGTCCCTGGATTCTCTCTGAAAAAATTAAAATGAACTAATACACCAGTGATCTCATCACAGCATAAAGGATGCCTTACACAAGGGGGGGAGGAAATCAGAACTTCAGTGCTTCACTTGCATCAAGAGTAGAAAAAGCACTATAACATCATTGTGGAGAAACGCTAAAGGTACAGTGCCGGAGAGGCATTTTTCCATCTTCTTATAAGCTATTTGGATTTGTCCTACCTGATCCTGCCTGTCACACCTGTCATCCTTTTAGCTGTCTCCACATCTGTTCTCTTTCCTTTTTTCCTGCCTCTATCTATACCTTCCCTGGCCTCTTCTGTGCCCTTCCTACATGTTCTAATGTACCCAATTACTTTGACTCACATACACTACTATTCTCAACTACATCCAAAATACATTTTGCAGAGTATATACATACAATCATGTTACACAAAAATATTCACACATACTTCATCTATAGCTTACATTATTCTAGGTAAGAATGCGTTTCCTACATATATATACAATTTTCAGGTCAAGGGCTTGTGGATTATGACAGCTCTCATCTACTTTGGAGCTGTTGTGTCTTCTAACAGAAATCAGGAGGATGGGTAGGGAGAGATGCTTTGTTTTCTTTGGCAGGAGAACCTATAAATTAGTATTCTTGTAACCGAGAATCCCACCACATTTTTAATGTTGTGTCACATTCTGAGGTTGGAAACTAGAATATCTTCAGAACATGATGAGTATAGTGTTAATAATGTAATCTTATCTCTTACGCCCGCAGGTACACTGCAGCTCTGGCTTGAGATCACACCCTTAAGCAATGAGGTGACAAACCGGTTTCCTTTCTCAAGCTGAATGTCACATAACTGCCCAGGGGCCTGTTTTGGTGACAGTAGCGTCTCCTGACTTTTCAAGGAGAGATGTGCCGGTGTGACCTGTTCCCACCCTGTACGCTTGGCAGGTGGAGACAAAACTGCTCACTTCCATCTGTGACATTTCTCAGCCAGGAAGAAAGGCACAAGGCATCAGACTGTAGGCTGGGAGGCATCAGAGCAGCCACCTGTTAGACACTGACAAAGAAACTTCCAAAAACCATCAAGTGGAGATGAATTCCCGGGGCTAAAGCAAACCGATATAAAGGGTGGTGGTGCCTTTCAACCCACCCAACAAGACTTGTTACTCCTAGATGAGGCAGCAGACAAACATATCCAACCCCATATGCTCTGCAGTTGGTAGATCTGCTTTAGTGAAGAGAGCCCTGATCAGTGATGAGTATTATAGGATAATACATACTGCAGCATTAGTAGAAGTCCAAATGGCCCAAGGAGCAGTGCAGAGCATCTGTTACCAACAAGACAATAGTGGGTGAAAAGCTGTTGTAATTCCTGGCCCCAGGATCCTGTCTGGAGGCACAGACTTCCCAAGGCAGAGGGGAGCTGGAGAACTCAGGATGTTCAGCGAGATCTCATCCTCCTGCAAATTTACCAGGTCAGCTCAGTCCAGGCCAAAGGAGTGGGGCAAGGTCCTCAGCTCTACTGTAAGTTCATTCCTCTACTGATTGTGAAGAGGTATTCATAGTAGATCAGGATCTTGAACTGGGACTGGCCTACCAAGCTGAAGCTGGACGAACTACATCAAATATTCCTCCACTAGAGATAAAACCAATGTCCAATTTTAGCCTAATCATCACTTCTGCCGGAGGAAAGAGAAACTCTTTGAGGTAAGTTCGCTTGGGTACAATTCTTTCTTTCCAGGTTAAAGAAGGGCTGCAGCTAATACATATCCTAAGTCATAATGTGGATTTGCACCTTTTCCGTTAAATATAGCTGATTCATATCCAAAGCATCATTTCTCTATTCCTAATGCTCACTTATACCGTTACAATTTCTACATTAGTTGCAGGTGTGAAATGCCAACTGATCCACACTTCTCTTGCTGTCAGCAGGAGAGTTATGTATGTCAAAGGCCTGATTCTCAGAGGTGAGGTCACCAGGATCTACATTTGCACATCTGCTTTGCTAAACACAAAACTGGAGATTTGCAAAGCTCCGATATGCACAAAATGGGACAAGTTCACTGGGGTCCGTACATATTTGTGCTTCTCATTTAGTAGACAGGTCCGAATTTTCTCTCTATACAAAATCTTTGGTGTTTTTCAACAGGCAGCATTTTGCTAGTCTTCATATGTGGATACTCGTACGTTCTATATTAACAAGGAAAAAGACTACACCCCTCCATGTTACACGATACAGGAGAAGTCAGCATACCAACAGGTAAAAAAAGAGCCTAATAAGTTAAGCAGCTTCAGAAAGATGCTAATATTCAATGTCTCCCTGCTTGGACTGTGCAGATATTGAGATCAGGAGCTGATCAGAGCTCCTGGAGGGACAATGCTCCTGGAGCCTGCCGTACACAGAGGCATCCAGATTTGGTTTTGAGGGCTTCAAGAGAAGTGTCCAAGTATTTCTACATCCTGCTGTTAGTGGATTTTTTTTTTCATACCTCAGAAAAAGTCTTCCGATTGTTATGTGTTTCCACTTGATGCCTAGATAATGGTTCTTGCTCAGTGACATCTAGTACACAGTATTTTCTGCCTTCTACATTTTACATGTGATCAAAGACTAATCATATATATATGCCTAATTCTTTCTTGATTTCTGCTAATCTAAAATATCCTTCAGTATCTGCAATAAATATTCCCACTACTAATCTATACAGACTATTTTTTTGTCTTCATGTATGGTAAATATTTGGCCTTTTAATGTCATGTGGTTATGACATCATGATTCTGGTTATTCTGGACTTATAGGACATTTTAAACACATGCATCCAAGCATCATTCACCACTATGCACCCTCAGTTGACTATTTCTAAAGTTTTTTTGGGATAGTGGAACCAAAATTGATCTTAATATCCAAAATGAGAAAACAGGGAATTGGTCATCAGCTGTATGTTTCGTTAAATGGAATTTAGACCTACCATCCTGACAGTGACTTAATTTGAATTAAAACCAAATGATTTCAAAAACCCATAGCATACTGGGAAAGCCATGTGCAGAACACATAGGTCAGAGTAGGTTTCATGAACATCTGAGATCCCAATCCTGAGACTATGCTGCTCAAAACGGACATCTCCTGAAGAAAGCTGTTAAATAATTTTCACAAGGATCGGAGGAGATGCACTTTTCATACTGAGAAAGGGAAGCACTTGCTTTTCAAAGAAAAGTTTGATTCTGGAAAAGACTCATTATGCTGGTAAGTTAAAGAAACCATGCCGTAGCAGACAGTGTGGGTTGTATGGCTCTTCATGGAAGCGGCTATTGAATTAAGAAGTGTCCTTTTCCTCTGAAACTTACACCAGAAATTCAGAGCAAAAGTTGGTCATGTTTCATCAGACTGACTTCATTACCTTCCCAAGTTATAGAAATTACGTATGTTTCCCTGGGCTGTAGAATATAGACATAATAAACCCATGAAAAGAGATGAGGAAAAATAAGAGATACTGATTTTCTTGGGATGAAAGACAGAAAAATTTGGCTTAAAAAATATTTGAGTATAATATGCTCTGGATTTTTAAAGAAAGTTTAAAGAAACATTTTCTAAGTGCATGCCTGTCAGTTTGATTCTAATTTTTGCCATGCATAATTATGAGAAACTTACAGACAACTCATAAGGTTTTTTTAGTTTCTGTTGAGAATTGCCTTTTCCAAGATAATTCTGTATGCTATTACTTTAGCCCACTGGGTATCTTGTAGGCAAGGTGTAAGATTATGCACATGAATATTTCTGTCTACCACTTTTGTGTGCTGAGAAAATATCAACTTATACTTTCTCTTGTCATTGGTCCTTATTCCATCGAGGATATTATTAATTACCAGCAAGACAATTTGGTAATATCATGCAAAGTGTTACAGCATCATTTCTGTGATGATTTACACCTGCTAAGGGTCTGATCATTGAATTTTAAACCATATTTTAAGTTCAAAAGATAGAGAATATTTTTTCTACAGGACACTTTCTATTTTTAATAGAAATACCCTCCTTTGTTTAATTTATTGGGACAGTTCTTCTAAACGATAGGGAGCTTTTGAGCATGAAGATACCATTTTTGCACATTTGCACTGCCCTGAAAAATTTAGAGCACACTGCTGTACTGGCTTAAATCAACTCAAGTCTAAATGCCTAAACACTATTTTTGACAACTGTGCACGAGGGACGTACCTTTACAGGGATTCTAAAGAATACAAAACTAAAAATATCTCAGTTGCAGAGCAAATTCACTGTATTCCTTCCTCCACTTTGTGATTATGGTTATATATATATTTTTTAACCCTTGCAGGTTTATTCCTAAGTCTGTTAGAGATGATGGAAATGATTCCATTAACTCCAACAAACTCTGCTTTCTACTGGATTAAGACGTTTGTACATCAGATTTGCTGGTGATGTCCCACTGATGAAATGGGGAATTTTATAAACACATCAGGGCGGGTAAGTGCCCAATAGAAGAGATGTCAGATAGAGATCCAGAAATTACAATCTACTTGTAACAGAAATAAAACAAAGAATGCTTACTAATGAGTCATGAATTTCTTTATAATTGCTTCCACATTTGGGGCAACTTTTTCCTAAATCATCTACAGAAACCCTGCAATTCATGGGACTTTTGATAGTGGTTATGATCAGAACAACACATCTCATATATGATAAAAATTACTTAATGTTGGGAAGGATTTTTTGCTCCTCAAATGACTTTTCTGAGGCTTTATTTCAATCTCCAGATATATTCTTATCCTCCTCCTCATTTTTTATTTCTAATATAAAAGCAGGAGTTCTTATCAATTTAGAAGAGAAATAAAACTAAAGAAAATTCAGGCAGAACTGTAAAGCATGGTCTGTTTTAAAGTTCCAACTCAGATAATAAGACTCTGTTTTGTGCTGTACTTCTCTCATGAACTCAGTTTTCCATAATGCATTCAGTGTTGTAATAATGCAAATCAAATACAATTTTAATAACTCCTTCCATTAAAATGATCTATTAATGTTTTAAGACTCCAACACTTATGAGCATGATTCTAATTGCATGATTTTGCTGCGGGCAGGTTTTATAGATCTGCCTGATCTTCGGATATTTGCACCGTTAGGATTATTTTAAATAAATTAATTTTTTGGAAGAGTTTCAGTCTCAGAAACAACAGTTGGGTTTGATAGTGGTTGTCTTGTGGGTAGTTGTATGTATCTGTTTCCATGTGAGGAAAAACTAGATAAATTTAGAACTCTGATAAATGGTGGCTGAGGTTTATAAAATGACAAAAGTTACGAAGAATCTTCTGAAGAGGGGAATACTTATCCACTATGTTAGTACATGGAGCAAAAGAGGTTTAAAGTGAACAAATTTTCTATTTGTTATGCAGCACAATTAAATTGCGGGACTTTCTGCCACAGAATACCCAAAATATAACCAGATCAAAAAAGGACTAGAAATTCATGTAAGATAGTTCCTTTGATAACATTAAACATTCTTGTTTTATGCAACTTCTACTGTCAGACTCTGAAATGCACCGAGTGATAGGAACAAGGAAAATACATCAGGAGCAGAACTACTTTGTGTTTGACTTCTGACATTTGTCTGTGTAACTGCTAGGGGTTAGCTGGACCTTTGGTCTAACCCAGCACAGCTACTTCTAGGCAAGACAAATTGTTGTTTGAAAGCTCGCTCCTCTCTCCAGAAACCTGTGAAAAACCTCAGGTTTTCTTGTCATTCTGCAGAGCGGGATGAGGAAAACAAACAGAATGGGCCTTGGGAAGGAAGGCAGCAAGAGTTGCAAAGAAAGCATTTGCTGAGTGGCTTGTGAGGGCCCTTACCTTGACGTGATCCCCAGACTTTATCTCTAGTGGTAGGCTCTTGGCCACCGGCATGCTGGCTTTCCTCCTCGTACGTGCTGTTCTTCCCCTTGAGCATCACTTGAGATCTACAGCAGAAGGTTCCCTTCTTCAAGATGAACCGAGACATCAACACAGTCTTCCACTCTTGATTCAATATTTCTTCTGTAGAGAATTTACTCCAACTTTTGTTCATGACAAATGCTTACATAAGCCTTGAACAAATGAGCAGTAAAACTAGAAGTGGTAATTTTCTTTGGGGGTTAAAGAATTACAATTTACTGAATGTTGCTAATTGTATGCTGAGAACTGATTCCTTGTCTGCAAAAAATAGCATGTTCTTTGGTGAATGTGTCTTTACCCACTCCAACAGTGCTAGTTCTTCTGCCTGTTTGGTGAATTCTGTGTCTGGCATGACAGAAAAGAAAATTTCCTCTGATATCTCAAGTATACATTTTCCTTGCAGGATGGAGTCCTAACAGACTTGCTACGGAGTTTACACACTGGCAAAGAAATAGTGCACAAGTTGTGCAAAACCTATGAAAATTTTTTACTTCAACAGGAACACTTTAGATGAGTCCTATTTGAGAGTAATGGAAGGGACAAGAGGCCATAGGTATACAGGCCTTGAGAAATGTAAGCTTTTACATGAATGGATACTCAGAAGTATAGATAATTTCAGGAGTATTTGAAATTTTCAGTGCTGGATCAGCTCAGACCATGAAGTTCTCAATTATTTCTCCTCAGAAGCCATCCCAAACAAGACACCCCGAGATACTGAATTGATGATAAAAGTGGATTATGTCTAGCTTTTTCCATGAAAACTTTGTATTGGAAAATGCCAAACAGGCAAAAAGGGAACAATGTGGTTTTCATGAGGCTTCTCAACTGAAAAAAAGATGTTAAAGACGTTTCAAAAGCATTGCAAGTGTCCCGATAGATATTTTTCTAAATGAACATTTATTTGCTTTGAAATGTTTTGGTTTTAATTTTTAATTTATTAGTGAAAACAAAAAATGAAATAGTTTGAAATTACTGAAGCAAATGACTCAGTCTGATTTTTTTATTTTTTTCAGCAGCTTATTGGTTAGCCAGAGAATTAGTTGAAAAAATGTGAAATCTTGAAAACTCCCAAAGAACAGAAAAAACCACTTCCCTGACAGCTATAAAATGAGAGAAATATATAATGACATTTTCATTTAGCACAAAGATTTAGTAAAATATCCACGTTTTCATAGAAGTTGCAGAGGCTTGAACTTGGACACACTTTGGGTTTCTTTCCAAGTGTGATGCTTACATATGGTAACTGATAATGTTTTTACTAGACCTGGTCACGTACACTCAGATAAATAACTGGAGGTATTCCAGCCTCCACAGGGGTTATAGTCCCTGTTTCATAAGCTGCTACAAGAAGGAGGGCAGGAAGCATGAGCAGGGAATTTCACACAGTTTTAGTTCAGACAAATGTGTTTAAACAGAAAATTAAGATTAATTCCTAAATAATTTAGAAGTGGGCTATCCAAGGAGAAAGAGCCCTGGATGCGAGGAAAGGTTAAGCTTTGTAGGGGGGAGAGGGAAGCCTGTGTAGCTACACTGTGCCGTGCTAATGGTGTAGGGCAAGAACATCCTTAGATGCTTGCTCAATTTGTCAGGAATTTCTCTTCTGAACTCCAGCTTTCTCCAGAACACCCTCAGTCCTTTTATCTGTGAGCTATCTCAAAGTTTACTGTCTGCCTATCGCCTTGGCTGAACCACACTAATAGTCAGCTAATTACATGTGAACACTCTAATTTGCTTTATGTCTTTCTCAAAAAAAAGGTGCGTGTGCAGGCATGCACGTGAGTAAACTTTTGCTCATGCTATAACATCGCAGCACTGTGTAGAGTTCGTGCACCAGCCAAAGCATTATAAAATATGTTACATGCTTGCTGCCCCCTCCGTTGCTTGCCACCACCAATGCTTGTCATTCCTGATTTGCGACATCACCTGTTACTCCAACACCAGGCTTCTCTAGACCAGAAACTGGAGCAAAGAAGAGAAATACGTGTTTGTCATTGAACTGAACTGAGAAGAAGGAAGAGGAGAATGATAAGATCATAGCCTGCAGCACTTTGTTTATGAGAACATCCTTCCAGTGATATATGTTTGCACCAGGCGAAAGTATTGTGTCACCCCTAACATATTTTAAATGCCAAGGCTGTCATGCAAGAAGACAATGATGAACAAGTTTAAACAGAATATGGTATTGTAGCCATGTACAGAGTGTTACCCTTTAGAGGTTTGCACTGGTAGTGCTTCTTAGCAAAATGTTTCCGAACTCTGTTATATTCCCCTATGGAACCTCACTCACACAGAATTTAAACTAAATGGAAATATTTCTATTGTAGATAAACCGATGGGGTTATACATAAACCAGTGCATTTTCTTACGCAGGTTTTTCAGGCTATTTCACATATCCCCCCTGCCATACTACCTGAGCTTCTCATAGCTTCTTGGATAGGAACCCCGCTTCACTTAACAGGCAAATAAAGATATGTCTACACTGTGCACTGAAGAGCAGGGACTGGCCCCAGGTCACTACATGTCAGAGGTTTACTCCGACTAGCTCTAGCATGCTCCTGTGGACTGAGTTCCCATTAGCTACTGAAGCTCCCAGACCACGTCATCTGGTTTAATTTCACGCAAAAGAATTCAGTTTGCGTGCTCCAAGACTGCCTCTCATTGTGGGGCAGGGTAAGCAGGGTCATTTGGAGGATTCACTTCAAAAGTGCACTCCTGGGCCAAAGTGAAATGCTAATGAAGAAGCACCTTTTGTCACAAAGCAGGTATGCCCAGAGCTGTCATCATATGGCAGCTTTCTTCCCAGATATTTATCTTGAGCTCAGCCGCACGAACACCATCAGTGTTATAACTCTATTGCACAACATGACTCATTTGCTCAGACTGACAGCTCAAATTGAGCCTTGGGAAAGCCAACATCCAACACATGATATTGAGTACGGGCATGACCATATCCACTTTGGATTCAGGTGAAAGAGCTTTAGCCATGTATGTCACATGGGAATGAAGGCATCCGTGACACCACGGAGTTTTACGTCTTTGAGGCAAGCTAAGGTCAGAGCCACTCCATGAACCATCCAGGACAGCATTAATAACACTTTACAAGAGAGAGGAAAGGGAGCTTCTGATTGCCTGAAAAAAAGTTCAAGGAGCTAGGATTTCTTAAGCACTTACCGAGGTCCTGTGTGGGCTTGTGCAACATGTTCAGCATCTCCCCACCAGTTTTCCTTTCTGTAAAATGGAGATACCTTATTTTTCTCACAAGGTTATTAGGAGGATTTTCCAATTAAGGCTCTTTATAAATGCAAGTGTCTTGCAAACAGTATTTAATCACCTGACTAAAAATGGTCTCCAACTTCTTTAGGCAGAACATTAGTTTTTATAGGGACTAGTCACAGTGCCCCGCTTTAACATAAGGCTTCAGGATCATACACTGCATCTTTAAGACATAGTTTACTTCTGAATCAGTAAATGTACTAGACAAAGC
>NW_008824243.1:7274700-7290173 GCF_000699105.1 Pygoscelis adeliae
ATGGCAAGGTGAAAATAATAGAATAAACATCATATACTTCATTATGATATCGGTTTACACTTCCAGGGTACACAAAAAGAGGCCATTTCATCAAGCTAATTGCCTGAAAGTAAAAGAGAGAGAACTTTAGCTATTAGTCTATTATGGGGCTTTTTTCTTAATCACAAATAGGGGCCGTGTGTCCCCAGGGGGATGTGTATTCTAATTTACAATTGAACTACAGATCAGAGCAATCAATCTTGTGCAGCACTTTTACAGTGTAATTGCTGCAACATAACAAATAAAAAAAAAGCAGCCTAAGTCGAGTTTCAGCTTGAGGTGGAGATATTTACCAGGCATTGGTTCGGGGTGGGAGGGAGGCAGAGAGAGAAGAGAGGCGCCAAAGCCATGAATATGCAATGAGGGCTCATTAGTGCCCCAGTGTTGCCATGACGAATGGCATTATCCCCAGACTGGTGCAGCCTAAACATGAATTTTATAACGACCCATTTATCATGACTTGTCATGGGTTTCTTTACTGTACTTTCTACTGACTCTCGCACCTTCCACCATTATCACTTCAGAATCCCTTCCTTTTGTTATTTTATCTTATTCTAGCTTAGTTTTTGGTAACAATTCTCAACTGATAAGAGGAAGAGGACTGTAAATAACAATATGCTGGTGTTCAAAACCTTAGAGCTTCCTAAGCTGAAGACCCACCGCCAGATGTGCTGGTGGTCTTCAGTCCACTTACCAGTGGATAAGTGTCCTCATTGTCACAAATATCTGCAATCTTGTCAGTTGACTCAGCAGAAATGTCTCAGATTGACCGAGCATCGAGACAAGTATCTTTCCATTCTGGCAGATGTGATGGATGAATCTGTTTTGTTGACCTAGGCCTGTCTAAAAGTGCTCTTGCTCAGACCACTCCAGCGATGTGCACAGTATAAAAACCCACCTCTCATCTTTATGTTGATAAAGGTACTAAATTGGATAAGTAGACAAAACCTGCTTTCTCCCCAGCTTCAGTTAAACTAAAAAAGAAAAGTACTAGATGTAAAACCTAAGTGATAGGAAAAGCATTTACCTTCTAGGAGCAAGAGATATTAGTCAACTCTAAAGGAAAACAAAATTACTGCAAAGTAATTAGTGTCTGGCTTTAGCTCATTTTTGGTCACTGCACGTTGTCTCTGTTTTACTGCTGTCCCTTTGGCCTACCCCATTCCACATTTAATATACCACTGCTTATAAAGAAATCCCTGTGGCTCAGAAGGCTGAATTGCCACTGCTGGGCTAGGGCCTGCGCTCTAGTATATAGAGGCTTTCATTTCCCAAGTTATGAATCTGACATCTCATGGCCAAATGCATGCCAGTTTATTTCTGAGAAGTCTGTCCTCATTATTTACCCCAAATAGTTTCACTGTCAGTATGCCTTTTTTCCACTATGAAGTGGCTGGAGTATCTGAAAGTATCAAGCCTCTCTTTGTTGGATTTTACACTTTTGCTATTACAAGAATTTGTCTTTAGGGATAGAAAAATCAAGCAACTTATTTCCAGCTATTACTTGGATAGGACTTCATGTTCTTAAACAAGTTGTGAGCTCCCATGATCTCCAAAAACAACTCTCCCGAGGTCTTACATCAGGATAGTCCTACAGTTCTTTCATTACTCTACTGGATGTTTGAAAATATTAAAAGGCATCTAACATCCCAATCCAGCAATTTATAGACTCAGAGTCTGGTGCTGTAGCCCTCAAAGCCTCTATTTCTTCCACAAAATCCGCACTTTGCTATTATTGTCGCCAAGACAGGCACGTGTTTCACTAGGGGAGTAGTTTGTCAAAGCAACAGTCCATTATCCAAAGATTCATCACAGGTTCCCACTTCGGTACACGATGGAAGAGAGTCTGGATGTCAGAAAGTGAGGAGAAAGGAAAGCTTGCTCTCAAAAAGGTGCATTAGGTAAATGGCACACCTTGATTAAGCTGGGCATAGCTGATTAGGCCAGCACATGCTGATGTGTTCTTGCCATTTATTTTTTTTCTTTTTCCTTTTCAAACCCATCTGTGTTCCTTTGGAATATATAGGTGTAGTTTTTTAAAGCCCTAGACGGCACCTTGCACAAGTCCATGACCTTTGATGGAGAACCCCAGCTCCCACTGCAATACAAATGATGTTCTATTAATTACCAAGAGACAAAAGAGGAAAAGAAATCTCTCTTAAAGAAGCTAACCAGAAACGACTGCTAATATTGCAGAAAGTGTCCACTGCCATCGCAGAGATTCAGGACACAGCAAATATTATCATTATTCCTAAGAATAAATGTTTGCCCTATGACCCAGGTGATCTGGATCATCTATTGAGTGGAGAGAATGGAGAGTTGTCAGAAACAATATGGCATAATTAAATTGTTCTTTTTAAACTCCTATTAGGAGTTCTAAAACTTACTATAGTCAGTCTATAAGGTCAGGTTGATATGCCTGATTAACGAGCCATTATCTGCAGTTTATGTGATGGAATACTCAGATTCCTGTTTGAGTTGGTTTTAGTAATTCACAGGTCCCATGCAGGGAGATTATTCTATTATTTTATACCAATATTTGCAGGTCCCTCAGGGAAACAGGCTCATCTTCCTTCCACTCACCTCATCAAAAAGATAGACGCTGAAACAAAGATTATTAAAGGCCAGCCAATGCAGATGACATCTAGCTCTATGTCACTTTAGCGTCCAGTATGACTACAATCACGTCAGAGATTTCTAGGTTGCGATCAACCACCATATGGAGGGCAGCTGCCTAAGACAGAAAAGCACTCACTATTCCTCAGTCAATCCACAAATGGCAATCATTAAAATGATTGCAATCCTTAAAATATTAGGTCCTTGGTTCTAAACCAACAGGCCTCTAATGATAGGAAACACCCAAATTTCAGGAGAAAAAAAGATGACTTTCATTGTCACATGAACCCACCATCCATTAAAAAAAAATCAGCTGTGAAATTGTTTCAAAGAGAAATTAAGAAATATAGACAAGATTTTAAAATGGAAGAGAAGCCTATAATGTGGGACTAGTTGTTTATCCTGAATTCAGGGGAAGTCTAGTGACTGCTGTAGGATCAGAAGCAGGCTGTGAGCGAACTCACCTGAAACTTCTGCTCCAAATGTACATTTTAATGCAATAAAATCCTGAGCACGTAGTAAAAATATGCAAAGTTATATTCAGTAGTTTGCTACATTTACAGATAGAATTCACAAACTTAAGATGCAAAAAAAAAACTGGAAAAGAACTGCAGGTGTGATTACTATATAATGCTGTTCAATATCTGTTCAATTGATGTATTCACAAGAAAAAATAAAAAAGCAGATACTATTTCCCTGGATAAAACAACATACTTTTAAAGACATGATAAAATGCTAACCCTGAACACAAAACTCATTCCGAGTGAGTACTTAAGTATTTGAACACCTAGGTAGTGCCAGGAAGATATTCTTCTGTGCTTGTAAAGACTATTGGCTGTACTACATAAACCGGATTAGTCTTTTTTTGCTGTTTCTTTTTGTGGAGAAATCCATCCCTCCTTCCTCAGTTGTGTTTCAAACATGGCCTAAACATTTTTTTCTCCCTCCAAAGCTTAGATTTAGTCATCCTAATGAACTAACGATCTTTTCCTCTGGATAGACTTCAGCTTTGTCTTTAAGCTTTCTCCACCTTTCTCTATGTGGAGCCAATGGCTTTCTGCTCCCCACTTTTAAACAAACAAACAAAATGTCCTTCTCCCCTCTCCTCTTCACTTCCTTTAATGACATCTTCAGTCATTAATGAGTTAATAAAAATCTCAAAGTCATCTGGGAATAGATAAGGGGAAAGAAAGAAGAGTATTGTACACATAATGACAGGCTCCCTGCTGGCCCTAAGATGTCATGGGTCAGCCATGTCAAGAATGTGTGTGCCCAATCATCTGCTGATTTTTATCAGCAAGGCCTCAAGCAGAATCTGACACAGCCAGTTTGGGAGTTACAATGAATAAACAATGACTTCTTGGATTGTTGGCGGCTGTATGATAGAGTGAGAGGGTTTATATATACTAAAACATGATGACATTAGCAATCAATATACCAATTACTGGACAAGTTATTGGACGAAGAATGCACATGTCTTGAGCTTTGTGCACTTTGAATATACTACCAGCGATGGAAACCACAGAAATAATGTTACTTAACCCTTTGCAAGCTAGATATGCTAATACCTGACGATACCTTGAAGTTTCCGAGAGCGTGCAGTAAAAGAAAACCTGGTCTGATTTTGCGTATTAAGACTCTCAAATAGAAGACATAAGCCTGACAAATTTCTTTTTCATTAGGATGTGAAGAAGAAAGGAATAGATTTTTCAAGTGAGCAGTTGGGTGTTGGGACAATGGGTTCTAACAAATTTAAATTGTTCTCTATAAAATTTCAGAGGAAATCAATTTCTTTTCACCTAAACACCACTAACATACTACACAAACTTCATCACCAAGAAGTTAGAACATATCTTTTATAGGATGGTTAGGCAAATACCCCAACAGCTCTCACCTGCTTATTCTGCAGTAGAGAAAGGAAGATAAAACTCTAACGTACTTTTCTTATTCCTGTGCTACTAGAAATGCATTTCTGCATCTGATCAGTGATCACCTTCTTACTTCCTTTAGTCAGCTCAAAATATTCAGTGTTTATGGGTTTGTCTTCTGTTATTCTGGAATTGATTTTGAAGATTCAATGCCAGTGTTATAATTGAAGCCAGAATAAAATGCAGTTAAATAAGTCACCTAATTCAAAGTACAAATATAGAAAACAGCTAAGGTGGAAATCTATGTGGCAGGCAGACCTGCTGTATCTGTGGGCATAGCAGAAGCATTGTCTAGATTGAAGTTAAATGGACAACTCTCCATCGTCCATTAAGATGGACAAGTCCGTGATCTAATGGAAAGCTCATGGGTTTTGCCCTGAATACATCATTAAAATGCATCTTTTTCTGTGTAGCCTATGAATGTCAACTTTTACTGTGATCTGGGAAGCAGCGGTGCTACATACCCTTTGACTTTTGCTCAGGTGGGAGCAAACAAGGCAGGGCATAAAAATAAAACTCAACTTTGCTTGCCAGGGCATTAGCCAATGTTGTAGAAATTGTGCAAAAGTAGGGAGGTAGCAGAGTTCAGACATCAGACTGACACTGTGTACTTACTGTGTATCAGGGGCTGAATAAAAATCTCAAGATACATCTTTTACAGATCACTTTTGTGATTTAAGGGCTGAAGTGTTACTCTAAATTACAATCAAATCTATTCTTGCTTCTCAGAGCACTAAGCACTTCTCAGGGTTGTGTTGGACAGTAATGGCAGAAGGACCAGTCTCAGACAAAGGGGAAAAATACATGCGACAGCATCTGGTTTAACTGCAATGGTTATGAAATGTTCAGCTGGGTCCTTTCAAATGGCTCTTCCCTTCTCATTGAGTAAGTTCTTGAAAAGTTTGGAAGTGAATTTGTGCAGCACGTCTGATATGAATAACAAAATGCTTTTAAATGTAAATGTTTCATAAAATAGCACCAGTACCATACATTACAGTGAATACAGTTAAAAAAACAAATCAGTAATCCCTTCTCTGTAATTTACAATTAACTTTTTGCCTCGAGGTAACAGCTACATTCACAAAAATAATGGTAATAGATTGACCTTGTTATGAATGGATAACAAGCTGGAAACAATATAGTTTGTCACAGAGCATTAACTGTTACTGTTGAAATTGTAAATAATGTGTATAGAACTTACAATGTAAATGGCTCTCCTTAAAAATATTAATTATGTCAATTAAACACTTGATGCATAATGGATTATTCCAAAACCTATTTAAGTCCATGTCAGACTGAGTACACCATTTTCTAAGATCCCATTCCCAGACTACTGGAAAAATCTATGGCTGTGCTCTGAGTGCTCAAGGCGGACAAAGGGCTTACAATGGAATATCGCCTTAAATTAAAGATATACGGCTGCTTCTTTTGTTTGGATTGCTTGCATGCTTTTTCACCAAGTACAGCATCAGAAGATTAGACTGTCTAGAGACACCGGGCTCTTCTGAGATGCTTTCAGGCTGCTTTGGAAACTAATGAAAAGCAACCCTCATCCAACAGTGCTGGCCACTTGCTGGAGGATCTCTATGGCATACAGAGCACTCTGCTGGCTTGTAAAATGCCACTTTGTAATCACTGGTAATGGGACAGAGGAATACAGATAAGTTTTTACACCTGGCTGGTTTCTCACACAAAAGTGCTGTAACTCATCACCCACAAGCCAGCAAAAGCTATGAGGGCTGATGCTACTCAGCTGATGTCCTCTTTGTATGTCCTTCGGAGACAGGACTGTGCTCATCTGGGAGAGGGAGATTGCTATCACATGGTTTTAGAGAGTGATCCAAAACTGGTATATAACACATGGCACAGAAAAGATTAGACTTTTCTCCCAGTGTCTGGGGACCACTAATTTATGAACAAGAGACTAAACCATATTTTTGTGCTTCCCAACCACAATAAGTGCTCCTCAGCTGTAGCTCAAGACTGGACTTAACAGCACAATACTTCAGTGTTCTGGTTAATTACCATGTATAGACTGTTGCATTATAAAGGAGGGATTCCCACTAGATTATCCACATAGAGAAAGTGATATTAAAATGACAAGCCACCAAGAGGTCAAATAACCAGTTGCCAGAAGTTAGAATAACTAGACTGTGGAGCAGCAATAGCTGAGGAGCTGGCGTGTGTCCCAGGACTGGTTGTCACACAAATGAAAGAAAAGACAGCTGGAATCTTTTTGGATTGACTGTTATTTTCTCTGAACATAGTGTAAATCTAACACTTTGGTTTTTCAACCGAATGCCTGAACTGGGAGTTGAGAAACTGATTCAGTAAAATATAAGGTCTCTTTATACCTCATTTTTCCGTGTGTGAGCTTCATCAGCTTTCTTTAGCTTTATCTTTTGGGATCAAGGACTGTTCAGGCAGTCTGAGCATAAAGAGTCTGATTATAGTTAGGGCTTTTCAGTGCTGCTGTAATCCAAGCAAATACATTACATCCTCTCTTGCCAAAAGGTGTGTTCTCCCATCCGGGCAGAAAGAAAGTCACTGCACACGTGTAACTGAGCAGACACCTCTTCCCCCACGATGGGGTCAAAATCCCAGCGTGAAGCTGGGTAAGGAACACTCAGATTTCCCTCCGCCCAATGCTTTTCTCTGGGCAGCTCTTGTTTCACCTTCAGTTAAAGTTTAGCTGTTTGCTATACATTTGGTGCCATCTCTTTAAAGATGTACATCTGAATGGGCAAGAAAGTTAGGGATTAGCAATGGGCAGAGGTCAAGTCTGTCAAGACTTTAAGCATGTCGTTGGTTGTAAAAAAGATTACATTACTGGCAGCTCTTTGCCAGATCAGTACTTCGATGCCAAATGTTAATCCTTGCTGGGGACAAGATGGCTTGTAAATGTTACAGGAGAACATAGCTTTTCCTGTAGAAAACAGGCATTTATGGTTAAAACACAGGGATTATTTTCTCATGCTTACGTTTGCATTTCATGCCGATTCACTCTTGCTTGCTATGAGCTTCGCTTCAGTACTTACATTTAATCGCTTGAGATCTTTATTTGTATAGCTAAGGAGAGTATGGTTGAGTTCTCAAAGCACTGGGGAGCAGAAGAGCCAGAGCTCAGCCTCAAGTTTTGCCAGAGGACTTACTCTGACACTGGGTAAAGCCTGTTTTCTTGCTGAACCTTAGTTTTCCCATCTGTAAGATGGAGCTGCATGTAAAAAGGATCCTGTAAAGTTTTATTTATGACTGTCAGGAGAAGAGTGTTTATTGGATTTATAAAGCAATATACATATTTTAGTGTGGCTAACTATATATATATATATGACTTTACAAGTAATGTCCTTTCCTAAAATTAGATAGTTTTTGGTGAGCTCAAGTTTCCAGGTCAGGTGTTTACACAGGGCAGCCAAGGCATAAGCCAACACAAGATTTTAAAATAACAGAAGACTCATTTGGCCCAAAGTTTATTCTGCTGTGGACCGAGACCATAACTGGGTGTAACCAGCAGCTGTTATTAAATGTGTGCAGGACACTGCATGTGACTAAGCATAGTCAGGAAATTAATATTGCACCAGTAGATCTCCAGCAGCTGACTGTGCTTGTACAGCTATACCCCAGTGCCCAAACTGCAGGAAATCCTTTGGCTGTCCCATGTGAAAGGGAAGCAAGCAGATCTGAGTGCAAACTGTTCTCACACCTGCTTTTGGCATCTTGAGATCCTCAGTGTCTCTGTGCCTCAGTTTCTCATCCTATTTTGGGAGGTAATGAAACTCTATGTTAAGGCAGAAATCAATAAAGCTTCACTTTAAAGGGTGTGATGAGGTCAAAACCACTAGTGCCTGATGCGTATGGGTTCTAGAGTAAAGGGGACCATGTAAGTTCCCAGGTAGATTTGATAACAGAGTTCATAAAATAAGAAAAGCAAATTCAATCTGGGGAAACCTGAGCTTCTAGGTTTCATGCCACATACACTTAGTAGCTATAAAATTAGAATACTCTGGTAGAAGAGGAATCAACATTTTTTTCTGGTAGGAAGTAAAAAATGGTATGTGGCATACTAAGTATTAAATTGTGTTAGTTCAGTTTTGTTATGCAGATGGATTTTTTTCCTTCTCTTCTACTCTTTAAAATGTTTTGAATTAAAATAGCTTACTCAAGGTCACCAAAGGCATATGGTCCTGCTCAAAACTTTAAACAAAACATTAGTTTTTACAACCTTTTGTAATTTGGTATTGTATACAACATGGTTATAGAAGGAGTTTCTGTAATCTTTGCAGTGGGTGACAGAAATATGAGAGCCAAATTTATAAGCCATTTAGTGAAGCATTTAATCAATTTCATGCATAGGAAATAACTCCGATTGCTTTGCTTTATCAATCTTGCTTTCTCGGAGACCTGCAGTCACCCCAACCTCAAAACACTTAAGTGCATGTGGGGGGAACCATATGCAAAAATCTAATGTTGTACACAGTGTCAGGAACTTCTGAGGGCTGCTTAAACTTACTTGCCAGCATCAATAATCCCTCTTGAGGCTGTTAATATATTTCAGAAGGAAGGCAGAAAGCCTAATATTTATAGGAAGTTGCAAGGCCTCTTTTTACAGTTTTTCATTAAAAACCCTTTGTCTAGAATGAGTCTTTGACACTGTGTACAGTTATGCAGATTAAGCTTGCCTCTAATACTAAAGTGTTTGTGTACGTTGCCTTTAATCACTTACAAACACTTAAAAAACTCCCTGCATCACAAGTCCCTGTTTCCATAAAATATGAATAGCATATAATTTGGCGAATTCAGAGAGACACTACTTGAGATGATACTGCTCACTATGGCCAGAATAAGAAAAACAACACATTGAGGTCTAGACTGTCTTGAAGCCCATGTAAGAGTTAAAAGTCACACTTACCCATGACTGTAACTGGGGGAACCATCTGGGGGCTTTAACTTGTAAGAAACTGAACTGAAGGATTAGAAGAGTTCTTCTGGTCTTCAAACCATGGCTCTGGATGGACTGCCTGACCCTTGCATTGGGCAAGCAGAAGAGAACAACGGTCCTCACCCCTTCCACGAGGCAACTGGTGAACTGGAAGATCCTTAGCTTTGTTCTTTATCTAGTGGCATCTGTACTCATAAGAAGATGGGATAGGGCTGGTCTACTGGTATATGCCAGCACAAGTTACTACCCTTCCTACAGGAGGTAAAAGAAAATATTGTCCAAACCAATCTCGTTCACTTCTCCTGTATCTGAACTCCCTACCTGGAGTAAGAGGTAGGGTTTAAAAGACTGTTTCAGAGCACACTTTTGTCTCATGTACTACAACAGCTTGTACGATATCCTAAGCAGAGTACTACACAATGACTTTTTTCCCCGAGTGAAAAATTCCTGAAGGAGCAAAAAGGCAATCTCTCTGATAATCATCAGCTGCTCAACTATATTAAATTTAGACAAGGCTACAATAGTGCCAGAGTTGTCCCCTGCCCTCTAAAATTAGAACTGAAAGAATGGTGGGCATAGCGCTAAATATATAACTCATTTAAAAATAATGTGCTCTCAGGCTTTTCTAATGCTTGAAAAACTGATCATCATAAATCCCTAAAGATCTGTTTGCACAGCCAGCCCGCCTCCACCAGCCCCAAACATGTTTCAGTAGGATATGTCCTTTCCCGAACATCCACTTTTCTTCACAGTATATAGGCAAAAAGCAGTAAAGTTTTGCCGCAGTTAAACAATATGTTTCCTATTTATCTAGGAGGACAGAAGCTTAACCTGGCCTCTGCTTTATATATAGAAGCAGAAAAAAAAAAGAGAAAACAAAAAAGGAAGAGTTAATATTTACTATCGCTCATAAGCACTAGTCCTGGAAGAGTGGATAGAGACTATCCATTTGAAGTGATCACAGGTGTGAGCTTTAGCCCTTTAAGCTGTAGGAAAACCTTAGCAAACCTCTACAGACACCTCCCCTCTCCCCCCAGCAAATTAAGAAACCTCATCTTGCTTCTGCTATTTCATAGATTTAGCAAAACATAGTGCTAACAATTTTGGAATAAATAAAATAAGCAGGATGGATTAAGAGCAGTTTTGTATAGAAACAGAGCTACGGAAAACCTACAGGAGAGCACCTTCCTTTCTTTCAGGGACAGAGCAGTTCCTGCCTAGAAGATGACCTCTCCTTTCCTTCCCAGCTCCCTTCTAATGATATGATACCCCAGGGAAGGAGATACATTGAGGAGGGCAGCCCTAGGGCTGCACTGAATTTATAGCCAGTTGGGACCTGGCATGTAAATTGGCCCAAAGGAATGCTGGGACCTTGGAGGACTTAGAGTTCTCCATCTCATGAGACAGGGGGTGTCGTGAAAAATTTAGGCTTTTGTTTGCCAGCTGTTTCTCTTTTCCAGTTATTTCAACTATCAGAGCATCTGCAGCAGATGATGAGCTTTTGAGAAGAGTCACATAAGGGGATGGGAAATATTTGCTTGGGAGGGTTTCATGGAGGTACCCAAAAGCACTCCCCTGTTTGGTGTGATTCTTCCTTGGAGCGGGGAGAATAAATCTGGGCTCTATAAAAAGCCAAGCCCCACTTAACTAGAAAAATTAGCGATGGAGATTTTGTGTGAAGTTGGGGGCCTTAGTTAAAGGAGGTGCTGCTGCTTCACCACAAAGTTTAGCTAAAAAGAGTGGTGTTTTGTCTTTTTTTTTTTTTCCTTCTTCTTTAGTTGCTCTTTTTTCTCCCATGATTATGGGAAGCTGGAGAGGGCTTAGGTCTGTGCTCTTGGTCTTCTGTAGGGCTGTGAGAGGTGTCTGTACTGCAAGAAGTGGGTCTGGACTTGATCTGTTGCAAATATAAAAGCTTGTTAGGGAAGCAAACAGGTCATATTACACGTATTCTTGTACCTTAAATAAATCAAGAAAGGTGTAAATGTGCTAGTCATGAACTTATTTCTCCCTTGGGCTACTTCCATGAGATGTTTCTTTCTCTTCCTTCCCCCCCTCATTCTACCTTCGCTGCTTTGGATGGCATCAGCTTATTGGAAGGGTTTGCTGAAAACAGTAATATTAAAAAGGCATGTTTTCTGTTTGCTCATCTGGAATATTCTAGGAGAGATTAACTAATTTAATTCTAATTAACCCCATAAATTTGGGGTTCCCTTTCTAGTTTTGTCTTGCAGAAATGTTAAGGCAATAAAAGTGTAAGTAAAAGAAGCTGCAGCTTTTTTTTTTCCTTGTTAGAGATACACCTATTGCAATCTTAATCACCAGGTGATCTGCTTTTTTTTTTTTTTTTAATAGTAACTGAAATAAAATATCTATGCTTTTCTGCTGGAGGAAGACAGATCCTACCTGGAAAAGTTTCTCACAATATGAATCTAAGATTTTGGGAGGAGAAAAATAGTATAGGAACTCAAGGGTTTTTTTTTTGTTGTTCTTTTTTTTTTTTTAAGGAATTCAGCATGTGGATCCAGTGACGAGTGGGCAGCGCAGAGCTTGCGCCTGGGGCTAGTGGCTGTTCACATGCAGGACATCAGTTTGATGTAGAGAGATCTGCAGTTGAGTGATGCTCTCGAGATACTCCCCAAAACTCAGCTAGCAGAAAGGCCATTCCCCACCTTTTATCCTCTATATCCCCAAGGAAGTGGAGGTTTGGATTTATTCCTCTTCCTTGCTCATGAGGGTGTAAACTTACCTCCAGGAGAATGCCTTAACTCTCAGTCCATGGGCTGTTTCTGGGGTAACTGGTGTTTTTGATGACTGTATTCTGAAAATGATTACTTTGCTGCTCCTAGGAGCTGTTTGCTACTCTGTGGACTTTTCTGGACTCGGTCTAGAGTTGCTCAATTTTTACTAATGAAAGTAAATGAGAATTAAAGGAATGCCACTGCCTGCTCAATCGCCAAAAGTGGTTTTCTTGAAGCAGAATAGACACAACAATTTCAAAACCTCAATCAAGTTTTTTTACTGTTTAAAAAACACAATATTTTATGGATGTAATTTATACACAGAAAAGAAGAGGGCTATTCCCAATATTATCTTTATCTTCTAGACATAAATAACAAACAACTCCGGTAATCAAAATTTACTGCAATTGTAATAGGTTTTGGCATCGTTTATGTATTGCAGGGAATGTTAACATAATGTTGACTTTCAGAACTGAGGCCAGGTTTTTTGGTTGTTGTTGTTTTTTTTTTTCCTTTTAGGCTGGATTCATTATTAAAAAAAAGTCCAGTATATTTGTGGCTTTTATGGCATTCGAGAGATTAATTCTCATAAATAACACTGTTTATATCTCCTAATCAGAAAGTTGAAATTATCTGTGACAATGTGAACACTAAAAAGTTGTATACTATGAAAATATTTCAATAATTAATGCATGCACTATCTAGAGCAATTGACAGTGAGGTCATAAACATAATGGGCCATCTGTGTTTGATTTGTATCTGAAAATGCTTAAAGGGAAAGGCAGGTAGTTCAGGCTTTTCTTACAAATGTAGACAGGCAAGATTTTTCACCTTCTCAGAAGGTTGTTGAACCGTTTCATTGCGTTAAAGAAGAAGAAAAAAAAGGTTCTTCCAGGCTAGAGCCTTTTAACACGCTTGCATTTTGCTCCTGTATTCTCTGACAAGCAGAGCACACCAGTGGGATTTTTAGTTTTCTTTTAGAGTACACAGAGGGTTGTCATTCTCCCTTATTTACTTTATATTGTTTGCTCTATGAAAAAATGCCACTTCAGGCTCCTGAGAAATCCCACTAGCTCACTCTGCATTCTGGGACCTGGGTTTAAATAGTTTCCTTTGGACCTTTCCAGGTTCAAATCTGCGCTGGGCTGTTGAAAGACAGCAAAACTTTTGTGCAGGGATCTGGCTCGTTGCACCTTTATGACCCTTCTCTGGATTTGTCCCAGCTTGTCTCCTGAAACTTTTCTCCCTTGTGAAAGTCAAGGTTCAGGTTACCTGCATATCTGGGATTGGATTTAATTTAGCACTAGATTTCTGTGCTGTAATGGGGAGAAATGGATTGTCCTGCTATCGTTAGGAATAACTCTTTATCTCTGAACTTATATGCATTGGCATAAAACCAATATCAAGCTGGAATGACTCAATAAATAAACAACCAAATACCCCTCTTGTTTTCACTGGCTGATTTGATGACAGTCAGACTCCTGCTCTTGGCACTGACTGAGGCTCTGCTGAAGGAAATGCCATTATCTTTCCTGTGCCAGGCAGAGATTAATACATTCTTAGAAATTGAATCCAGACAGGACTTCTAAATGATTTCATGTGACCTCCTGTATATCAGGGCTATTAAATACTACAAATTACCTATGATAAGACCAGAGATTGCAACCTATTTAAAACCGTACAATTTTTCCCTCTGCTCTGCCCTTTCTTGTTGCCCAAATATTAAGTGTAGGCACAGAATAGGTCATAGCAAGGTAGCACTAATGTCTAGAGAAACGGGCTGAAATATATCCAGGTAATCCCACACAGTAAGAATTCCCTCACTGTCCCTGGTAATCTGATCTGGGGTTAATTTCCTTCTCAGATCTGAATCTGGTCATCAGTGTGATCCTGATCATGAAAAGAACAGACACTAGCTACTACCTGTGAGATCTCTCCATTGCCCCCGAAAATTTTGACCACCTTTTCAATATTTCATACCTAGCATTGCAAAATCTTTGAAGTAGCCAAGGGAAAAAATACTGGAATAAAGCAAGACCGGAAGCTGAATTGTATTACCAAGGTGTGAGAATTATTCTTCATGTTGAAGTACCCGACTAATGCTCAGGACTCTGAAGCATAAATAT
The DNA here is from genome assembly GCF_000699105.1 of Pygoscelis adeliae. NCBI lineage: Eukaryota > Metazoa > Chordata > Aves > Sphenisciformes > Spheniscidae > Pygoscelis > Pygoscelis adeliae. Next base: position 7,289,087 of record NW_008824243.1, read on the forward strand.
TTTCTTGATGTTGAACCACAAGGGTAATAAAAGAAAGCAAGTCCCCAAATTCATGGAGTAGTAAGAGGAAGACTTTGGTCTATGGATGCTGAGGCTGGCAATGCACTTCTCTCACTTGCACAAGCATCCTCCTTTCCCCATATTTTCTCAAAAGTGAGTGTGTATAAATCACTGGGTGTTCCAAGGCAGACCGTGAAGAAGATAAATTTTTTGTCTCAATTAAAGTGGGTAAACACCCTTCACCTTTGTTTATCTTCAGCTGTACTGTTGTGTTTACAGATTGAAGAATTTCTCCTAGGAGCTACAGCAGAACCCCTTTTTTTTTTCCTTTTTAGAGAACAAATTTTGTCTTAAACACTTCAAGCCCACTGGTCTCCAGGTTTAGCAGTTTTCAGTACTGGGAAACTGCATCTTCAAAGCTGGGTTTCTGTAACTTCTGTCTCCACTTTTCATCTTGTGTTGTTGGCAGCAAGGTCAAATGCCCCACATTATCCAATATTCTCCCTGCATACAGGCACCACTGCTTAGAAATCAAGTCCTCCTCCTTCCTTTTTGTTTATACGTTGCACAATAGTGCTTGTTTCTAGTACCTAGATTATTTTCATCTCCTATGGTCTTCAGTATTTGGCTCCCTTTTGAAAGTAGAGTTGGACCCAGCCGCCTAATGATTTATCTTACCAGTGTTTTTTTTTTCCAGAGACAAGGTAATTTCCTTGTTTCTACTTGGATCTTTCTTTTTTTATTCTAGCTCTATACTCCAGAGGGTTTTGGCCTCTTTATGCTATAGCATTGAATAGAGGTGGAGATTAAATCCTTCAGGTTCAACTGTTTTGAGACAGTTTACCATTCTATAAAAGTAGCCTTGTTCCCTGACTTTTGCCGTATTTAGCTATATTACAGTAAATACAGGATAACAGACTGCTCTGAATCAGAATCTTGTCCTCTCCCATCATTTGCTAACATAATAATTCTTCCTGTCATTTATAGGTTTTATTAGCATAATTTTATGTACTATGTGAAAATTTCATAATAAAGTTCATTATATTGTCAACTGCAAGTTGGGTCAAACCAAAGCAAAACCTGACCC
>NW_008824243.1:7290220-7293424 GCF_000699105.1 Pygoscelis adeliae
TAGAAGTAGACTTTGTACCCTCCTGGTTTCATAATCAGCAGTTAAAAGACATCCAAAGCTGATGTATAATATTACTCAGTGAAGTTTCAAGTTTTTTCAAGCCATATATACTTTTGTTCTCTGCAACATCTATGAAAATAAGTTCCATCATTTAATTCGTGTTGAGGAGAAAAATACTTTCTTGTAACAGGTGCCCTATATTGTATTATGAAAGGTAGTAAATAATTATTTTCTACTCTATTCCAGATTTTATAGGCCAGATATCATGTCCCCTCTTTCTTTTTTCAGGCATTCTTTACTTAAAAAAGACAGCAAAGTGTTATAATCTTCTGTATCTACTTTGAGTCAGAATGACCAGAACTACCATGGATTTATACATGGCATGAGGATATTTTCTGGTTTTCATTCTTTACTCATATTCTTGTATTTTATTTTCCCTTTTGTGGAGCACTGAATTGGTGCTTTACAGTGAATTATTCACAATCGCTGAGATCTTTCTGCCATAGATGTGTCTAGAGCCTGTGTGTGTCTGTATCATACTTGCATTGCTCTTCACTCAGTGACACCAATTTTCTTCTGTTTTCTTGGATAATTCTCTATCATTTGTCCATATCTGATCAGCATAGTTGGTAACATAGGCTCCTGGGGTGACCCTGCTCAAAAACTCTCCTCAGCCTGAAAACTGGGTATTTATTTTTGTAACCAATTCATAATAGCTCAGTTTAAGGGCCTTTGCTGTGAAACGTTCTCAAAATCTTTCAAAAAATCTGAGTACCTTCCTGGAGATGCACGTGCATTTGCTGATTCCTTCGACAGAACTTTATTAAAAGGGGTTTGTGCAGACCAAGGAATGGTGCTGAATATCTCTTGGCATTAAAAATTGTGGCAGTTTTGCTTTACTAAGTTAAATTTAAGATAATTTCAAAAGGAGAGCATGACTTTCTACTTAGGACCGTGGTCTGGCATTCAGGATATACAGGTTATACTACTCCTCTGCTAAAAATCTGCCTTACTGAGCAAGTTGTTTCATCTTTCTGTGGTGCAGTTGCTCAGGGGTGCAATCATTACTTATTTCTTCCTTCTCTATTTAGCTTCTAAGGTTACCAGGATAGGGGCAGTGTATTTATATGTACATTTCTTTAAACCATTTTTTTTGGTAACTCTGGATAATGTCATAATCCAAGCTGATAATGCATTTGTTAAGGTCAAATAGTTTGATAAGGGCATTAGGTTATTGCTTTTAATCAAGCTCTATTTCACTCTTTCAATTAATACATTTTTTCAAATTTTAGTGATACATTATCTCAATGGGAATATTTGTTTCGGCCACTAAATCAACCAGCATGCTGTAAGCAGTTTTCAAATCCTGTGTTATTTCAAGTAAAATTATTTTGCTATTATTCTGCTGTTTTAAAGAAGCTAGTTGGACTCCGGCACTAATAATGTCAGCAAAAAAGCCAAGGACTTTTTTCCTGAGATTTCACTAAGGTGTGATAATTAAGAAAAGTGAAAAGAACAAAAAATCACAGTGCCTTTGCACTGAAGATGTTCTGCCTTAAGAGTCTGAGTAATAATTGTTGGGTCAGTGACCATAAAACAGTCCTATAAATGCAGAATATAAGATCTGAACAGTGGCATTGCCTCGCAACAATTATGCCAGCAGCTAATGGTAATATCCAGTGGGTTACCCGTCCTTCCTCCCTCACCATTTAAAGTGGCACCATCCCTGTTTTCACTCTGCATCTATCATAAAGACACATTGATTTCCTTTCAGAGGAAAACACATATTTCTTCCCTCCTGCTAAGAAGATAAATCTGACAGATTTTAATCAAATGTAGTTGTTCACAACTATAGAAATGTTTCCAGTGTCATAGATGAAAACCTTTTTTTTTTTTTTTTCCCCTTTCCTTTTTTTGAAAAGGAGGAGGCTTCTGGAAGCCAAGTTTATTTGGAGAGTACACCTGTGCTAAAAATCTTACTATATGCACTGGCAGTTAACATTTCAGAATGCCCTATGGGCAGGTTTAACTTTACTGCCCTCCAACATAATGCCTGTCTTGTAGTGGTAACCATGAATACTGCTATAGTTAAGGGTCTGTCAGTGGTTCTATCATAAACTCCCTTGTTTCCAGGGTTTTTATAACTCAGCCATAAAAACTCTCTCCAAGCTAAAGCTTAGCTTACCAAGGCAGACCTGATTCTGATCTTGGAAAGGCAGATGATACATATCCCTCTGTCTCTTCTCAAATTAGCTATGATCCCCAAGGAAGGGCTCTCACAAACCATGGGTGCCATACATGTCCAGCAGTATATGATAGATGAAGAGGGAATAGTGTCTTAGAAAGGCTTTCATCGTCTTCAAATGGCAAATAAATTGGTCTGTTACTTTGAAGCAAGAGGAGTCAAACAACACAGTGCTTTCCAATTTAAATTGCATTTTTACTTTAGTCTTTTATTTCTTAAAGTAACTTTAGGAGTTCATTACTTCTTAGCCTGGGCCATAGGCAACAATCTGATAGCAGTTAGAAATGTGGAATATCATTCACTATTTAAGTATTACTCTGCATTTAAATCAGTGGGAATGAATGTAGAAGTGGGTATCCTGAAGAAAAAGATCAATCAAATCTGAGTACAGCCAATGTTCAGAGCAACATAGAAACCATGGCTATTGTGATCCCAAAAGAAAGGAAGCGGTCTTAAAAATGTAAAATTACAATTTAGATTTCTGCTTATTTGACTGTAGACTTAACCCAGCTTGTAGACAGGCTGGCTGCAATGAGTCCAGAAGTAGAGCAAATGTTGGTGCATAATAATAATATTCTATAATGGCAGCTAATATAGATTTGGAAATAGGTTATACATTCTTCAGTAAAATTAGAATGTGATAGATGGATGCTAGCTGTATTATAGTTCTGATGCTGTGTAAATGCCCACTAATTAAAACAAATACGACAAATTCTGGATACTGGAAATGTTTTTTTGGGGAGCAGGAAGAAATGTTCAGCCAGGATATCCACAGGCTTTCCATTCTATGGTAGTAGTTATCTACTGATGCTTGAGGTGCTCCAGTCCTCTTTATTCTGTTCCTGAGTGCCCCAAAGCTGAACACGCTAAATATTTTGAATTTGAACCTGCATGTACATCTGGTCAACGCTGAAGAGAAAATAAAGGAAATACCTTGAATGTGACTATTTAGATCAAAG
>NW_008824243.1:7293630-7333616 GCF_000699105.1 Pygoscelis adeliae
GAAGTGTTTGGCTAATATTGGCTAATATTTGACTAATAAAGCTCCACCTCTGATCATTTTAAACCTGTACTCTATTATTGTAAGTCAGTTAGAGATTCTTCAACAGCCTGAGTTTGGTGCGACAAGTCTTTCTGCTCCTCAGACAGATTTCAGCCACGGTCTCCAGTTGGGTAGTAGCCAGTGGGCTAAATGGTTGAATTTGATGTGGTTGCATTAGACAACCTGTCAGAAGAGCTGGCACCATCACACATTCATTCCTAGTGCCGGGTCATATCTCTAGTATTTGACATATTTACTGTATTAAAATTTGGGCTCTTAGGAGCAGGAAAATAGTGACTCAAACTGTCGCCTCTCCTACGCTGGTTTTATTTCTGGGTGCCATATGAGGCCTGTGGCATCTATTGCCAGTCCTGTGCCCACGTGAGGAATAGGCATATTTGCTTTACCCCATCCTCTGGTTGTCATTTTGGTATAGCTCGTTTGGCTTGACTGGGGGAATAACATGGGCCATGACGTGACCTGGCACTTCCTTCAGGGAGAGAGGGAGAACAACTGTCCAAAGCGTGGTTTGGTCCTTGTTCCTCCCCTGCTCTGCTCCTGGGACAGCCGTTCTGTTCAGTGCCTCCGACTGCTTCATGCTCCAACCCAGGGGAGCAAAGGAGAGGGAGGAAACTACCGATCCATATCTTCCAAAGAGCAGTTTATAACAGTTTAAGGAAGAACTATGGAAAATGAAAACAAATTAATTAGGAAGGGGTTAAAGTGCCTTTTATTTGCTATTTCTACACCGATAATGGAACATTAATTTAAACCAGGACCCTTTTTGGAAATGAGTCAGAAGTAAGCCCTGGTCAAATCCAGTCTTACTTTTAAACAGTATTTCTGCTTCTGTGTTGCAGGGAGCTTTTATGGTTCCTGCCCCTAAGCCAGATCATCCAGGCCTTACACTTCTTTAGATCTAAGCCAACAAGATGATGTTCTTGTGACCAAGCTTTTCTCTAATGCTTGTGCCTTTATGAATCTTCTCTCTTCAAGATTTCAAGGAAGTTTTTCCTTTTAAGGAGTCTAGTCTCCCAGTGATCTTGGGGAGGATTTGCACATTTAAGTCCCATCAAATGCTAATAAGAATTCCTTGGTCAAATCCTCTGTCCCGTCCCTCTTCATGCCTCACTGGGAGAAAAGAGCCGTTAGTGTGTTTAAAAGTAAATTTCAAGGTTTCCTTTTTGTGTGTTCCAATGGCCGAGTTTTATTCCTCTTGTCCTTTTTATTTTATTGTGAGGCACCTTGAGTTATTTGCATGATAAGACACCCTGTAAATGGATTATATTGTAATGCATTGTGTAGGTTTAATGTTGACAACAGCTTGGTTTGGAAGTAAGATAGCAACTTAGATTTTTAGTTTCTGATGTGCCGTGCAGAGAAATGGCTTTTGAGAAGCATGAGGCAAAGCAGGAGGGATGAGGAGGAGGCAGCCGGAGTTAAGTTGTATGAATAACGCGAGGGAAGGCTGGCATTAAAGAGGAGTTGAATACATTAACTTCTCGGCCTCCAAACTGGAGACAATCAAGGGCACAAATGCGAGTGGCTCTCCCCTCTCTACCGTAACCGATAATGTGTTTTTTCCCTTCATTTTTCCAAGGATAGCAAAGGAATGACAATGTTTTCTGGTAACAATCTTTCATATGTGATGAGTGTACCTTTGCAGTCACTATGCCCAGAAGATTATGTCATTATATACTACCTACTTATAAACTGAAGTTGGTCCCCTGGAGAAGCCCTATATTTCAGAAGAAGTGGTGAAATGAAAAAAAAATCTGTTTTTTTTGGGGGGAGGTAGATTGCTCTTAACTCTCACTGGACCACGTAATGAGTGCTGGTGCAGGACATTTGGTAGTCTGACCATAAAGCATGGAAAACATACACTCTCCAGGAACAGTATGTTTAAATCCTGGCAGAAACAGCTTGGCTTTTCTTTCCAAGGTAAATACACAGTTAGCATTGAGTAGGTATTTTAGATAATACCATAAAAATATAAACTTGGTGTGGAGCCTAAAGTGCTTGTCATCTATGCTGAAGTCCTGTATATTGGCTGCATTAAGTGTTACATGCTCGAGATATTCTGTGAAAGTGGTGGAAATATTCCTCTTTCTCCCTTTCATTTGCAATAATTAAACTTACCAGTTCTTTAAACTTTGCTGCATACAACTTAAAGCTTGAATAAAATGATAGTAATTAAACCAAAGAAGATGACTCTGTTTCACTTGTGTCTTGTTGGCTTAATTCTGCATGGCAGTCAGCACCCTTGTGCTGGTCTAAAGTTCTTGAGCACCTCTTCAGTTTTCAGTATGCATGTGGTACCATTGCACACCGATAGAACTATTCACATATTAAACTGCAGTTTGATAGGTAACGGTAAATATTTTACCTAACTGTTTTTTACCTATAGTGTTTGAATGGGGGAAGCTGAACAGTCATGCAAAATTTATGCCTCCCTAAAATTAAAATGAAATGTTGTTTAGAATCACTTTAGGTTTCATTTTTTAAATCGAAGTAGTCATGAATAGCATTTTTAAAAGCACTTTGATCATTGTGCTCCTTAAAAAAAAAAAAAAGCAGGAGAGAGGGGAGTATCTTTTGGGAAGAAGCCTTTGAAATCATAAAGTGTAACTAAGTCAGCATACTGTGACCTGTCAGGAAAGGACTGATCCTATTAAAGCTCCACTGCATGCAGCCAAAATATTTTAAAGAGAATTCTGTAGATTTCTGTGTTTACTGACGTCAGTGTGGCACAAGAGGAAGATTGGCTGCTATGTGGGTTTTTTTAAGAGAAAAAGAACTGCCTAGAAGAACCACCAAAGCATTCCAGATTTATGCCACTGTATTGGTGACGATGCAGTTTCTGGGACGTGTTGTTACTTGATTCAGCTTTCTGAATCTGTGACTATTTGGAAAAAGGGAGATTTTGATTTACCAATCCACTCTTTTGTATTAAAATATACAGAGCTGCTTGTCTTCCCTGCAATTTGGATTGACTCCACAGTTACGAGGAAAGACTTGGGCACTAACTGTCCCTTATAGATGAGTGGCATGAAAATCTGGATTAATTCTAGCAATCTGAGGGAAGCAATACAAGGATACTTATACTTCTCACTCACGTGCATGGTCTTTATGCCATTGGACTCCTACACTGATAAAGAGATGCCGTACAGTTGTATAGCTGACACCAGACTCAGGGCAATAAACTTTTAATATTAGTTTAAATTAAAACAACTTGTGCTTTTAAAGAGAGGAAGACGTTCTTTGTAAAGCACAAATAAATTCTCCAGCTCTCTCTGTGAAGACGTCACTAACAACTCATTTAAACTCTTCTCATAAAAAGAGTGTTTGTGTTCTAACAAGAAGTTTTTCAATCTGGAACTAAATGTTACTGATTGGGGAATTTGGATCTCAGCTGCTCCTGAATGACTCCAGATTTAATTCCATTCATGTCAGTGTTGTTATTCCAGATTTGCATAAGGGCAATAGACCATACTTTAGAGAAATCAATGTTACTGAATGATTAATTTATTATTAAAAAAAAAAAAAAGTAGAACCTTCTTTTGTCCCTAGAAGCAGTACTCTTATGGCCTTTTGCAGTTGAAAATGTCTGAAGCAGGTGAAAGCAAAGCTGTGCGATTGGTATTACATTTCACAAAAATATCTGGCATGTGCAGTGTCCTTTCCTTTTGTGGGTTCACCTGTTTGCGTGGCTTCTGTGCTATGTGGGGTGAGAGCATTGTATCCGAGATAGCGTAGGATGCAGTAAAAACATTGTAAAATAAATCAGCCTGCATTTGAAATCAGAAATTTTGCTTTATATACAGGGATACAAAGACTGATATAACACTACTGTAATCTGAAAGAAAAACAGTGATCAAAATTGATAATAATTCTTCCATTAAGTGACAGAAAAAACTTTAATTAAGACAGCCTACTCGAAACTGAGGATGCTTCATGTGTGACTAATTCTGACTGGCAAAAATATTAATTTTAACAAACATTAATTAGCAAGTTTTTGTCCGTAGCTGAGAAGATAGTTGCATGCAAGTATATGCACATGTGTATATATATATGTACATGTAGGAGCATGTGACATCTAGTGAAAAAGCATGAGGGTTCTCACATATCCTGCAATATTTAATACAAAGTTGTCTGGTGTCTAAGCAATGTGTAAAACACATGCACGCATGACAGGGTGCACTTAGCATACATAAGCACCAAAAAGCCGGTGGCTAACATGAGCTATTTGTACATGAGGCTGCATCTGGCACCTTTCAGTGGTTCACCAGGTGGGCACCGATTTGGGATTTCTCCATTTTCGTGTGCCTAAGCTGAGACAAACTGGGTGAAAACCTGGCCCCACTGCTTCAGGCTCCTGACAGCCCCAGGGGGAGGTTGCAGCTCTGACTTTCTCCTCCAGCTGAGGCATCTGGGCCTATTTCCATCTTCCAGAGCCCTGGAGTTTCCCCATGGCTTGTAGCCCCAAGGGACTGCATGGTTCCTTGTCCTAGAGCCAGATCAGGCTGAGGTCAATGGCATAACTCGCCCTCCAATTTTTGGGGACTAAGGTTACACCACTGATGTTACAGGAGAAGTGCTAAATGGCAGAATCAGCTGGATGTAGTGGCTACTTTTGAGTATTTTAGCCCTGTGGCTTGAGCGTTTGGGTTATATTTTAGCAACTGAGATGACCGTTCTTTACAGATATTAAGAATGCAGAGCCTTGTGAATAGCGGAAAATTTAACATTTCATGGATATCACAACTCACGCTTTTTTTGAGCAATACTAGTGTGTTGTAATTCTTTTTTGCCCTCTATTATCCTTTTACACTGCCACAGAATATACTTTCATCTTTTGGAAATGACCCTTTAATGTAGTGGCTAAAATTTAATTTAGGACATTTTGTTCTAAAAAGTGTGAGCTTTGTTTCACAGGAATAACACTGGGGGTTCCATGTTTTTTTATTGTGACTTTTAGAGCAAAAATGCAGTTTTTAAAGAAAATGATCAGATTTTTTTCCTGACTGCTCAATCTGCAAACTCTACTCAGCCTTGCAGACCAGACTGTGTTCCTCCTGAGGTTTGAGCTTTTGCTACCAACGCGAATTCTGATATCACATCCTTCCAGTGATGGCTGTGTTGCCTCTTTCATGCTAAAACAAGCATAAAGTAATTAAAACTTAATTTTCTTTGCAAGGTATGGAAAGAAACATGATTCTAAAGCACCTTGGAAAAATTCTTTTGAGAAACAAACTGCTTTTTTTAATAGGAGTGTTTTTTTTCCCCAGCGTAAAACAGAACTTTGAATTTTGAACGAAGTTTACCCTCCTGTGTGGGCCTTAATATGAAGGTTGTTACCCGCTGTCATCTCTCGGAAGCTTTCAAACCGTGTTTAACTGGAACATCAGAGACAGTCCCTTCAGCTGGTCAGAATAATTTCGGTTCCAAACATCTTTATAACGAAATGCAAGAGCAGATGCTTGCATCTTTTTATTGCCTTAGTGCCTAATTTACTTGACTGTAGTAGCTACAGAGGACTTCTGCCTGTATTACTGTAACTTTTAAAAATTTTCCTGTGCGGTTATCAAAGTTTTCTTCCATTCCAGTTACTGATTTTATTGCCTAATGCTGGCAATACTCAGTTATCTTTATCTCATCTTGATCTATGCTTTTTATTTGAGTTGCAAAAGACCACAGCCACAATTCAGCCTAAGAAGATAAACTAAAGTAATTCAAGCCCAGTGAATGGTTTTATTCTCTTGTGTTAATACTTTCATAACTTACTACTTGTCTGATCCATTTTCAGCTGTAATGTACATATAATCAACCTTTTCAGACTTCTCACAAGAAAAGCTTTTGTTCACTGTGCAGTAATCAGTATTAAAGGCCTTTAAAATGGTGAAAGTCAATGACACTGGAGCATTGTCAGACACACTGTTGTTGATGAAGCGAACTGATATTACTGTGAAAGACCAACTTCATCTCAAAGTTTTTTCATCTGTGGTGATCACAACATTTTTCACTTATTGTTCTTCACAATCATGTAAGCTGGTACCCACCTCTGATATTTCATTCTAGCTGGCTTTTTTTTTCTTCCCCAGAATAACTACAGAATGATTTGATGGCTTGGAAAGAAGCGTTGAATGGCCTCAGTCCATTAATGGAGCCTCTACAGACACCATTATATATGGGCTATATATATTACAGCATTTGAATCAGTGAAGAAAAAATCTTACAGCAAGAAGATACCTGATCACAAATATGATTGTGTCACTATTAGATTTTAAACCTAAAAAGAGCAGCTCTTTAAAAAAAGAATAAAAGGAGTGAAATGGTCAGATTTTTTTCTAGGGGAACACTGTACTTTATGCCTAATTATAAACCTAAGACTGGTTCCAGAGGTTTCAAATCTTAACATTAAGCTTGTAATTAGATGCTTTGGTGTTTAGAATTGTTGGGGAGATAATAATGTATTCTTCTTCCAATTTTTAAATGTCTATTTTTGACCCATTGCAAATTAGGTTTCTATTTGAGGTGTCAGATAGAAACAAGGTCCTTTAAATCTCACAGTCACCAGTTAATATGCAGCTTGCGATGGTCTCCACTGCTTTATAGCCTGTTAACTCAAATAACAGTCAACATTTGGATCTAACACAAAGGTGGAGAACATCCTCGCATCACCCAAAGCTGTCCCGTGAAGGAAGAAAACACTAACTGGAGTCTCTGGCTCTGATTGCTTTCTGTTTGCCCTCAGGGTGTCCAGCTGCTGAAATACAAGCTCTTATTAGTTTTACCACTCTATGAAGCAGCTTTGAAGATAGTTGATTTTGGGGCACCTTTTTGACTGGGATACCAAGCGGAAGTCCTTACAGAAGCTGGCGTTCAAAATGAATTGTGTCTGTCACAGATTTATACCTTGATATTGTCCTAAAACATACTTAGATGGAAACATTGCTACTTCTTAAACTAAATCAAAGGCTATTAGGTGCAATGGCTTTTGTTAGATCCCATAGTACAGCTGGAAAAAACAGACAGCTATTGGGCATTGGAAGCCTTCCTTATGTCTGAAATGCAGCAGCAGACTTAGCTAAATACAGTTGAAAATAGTTGCCACATGTTAACTGTATTAGTCAATTAGGCAGTTGCTGAAAGGGAAATGGTTGGTATCCACGAGAAGAGAATAAAGCAAAAGCTTCTTTTCAGATTTTCCTATTTCTAGCTATTGTTTGAAATAAATATTAAACACCTATTTCTTTTTTTTTTCCCCTCCCCCTCTAAGAGAACAAGTAGTGGTTTGGATTTTTTCCATAATTTTTCTGTTTCCTCCTTTTGCACTCCTCATCCTATTTTTTGACTCACTCTTCCAATTCTTTAATTCTGGAGAAGTTACAGAAGGGAACAAAGGAAAACTGAAACTCTCTAAAGTGGTTGAGCTAGTTTCATTTTTCTTTCTGCTGTTATAACTTTTCCAAACCAAACTGAAATTTTGGATATCATTCACTTATTCAACTCAAGTAACAAAAAGGAAAAATGAAAGGAAATGGACAGGGAACAAAAACAATTCCAGCACTTACAAAAATATCATGTAAACAGTAGAAAAAAAAATTATTACATTTTATACCTTCTCAAGGGGAAAACATTTGAGTTTTGAATTTTTTAATGAAAAAGTTCTTCCATTTTTCAGCTGCTCTGAGAAATCCAAAGACCTCAGCTGTTTTCATCACTAGTGTTACCGCATTTCTACTTGTCTTGGATCTTGCTTTTACAAGATGCTATCGCTGCTATGCTGTGTCTCTTCTGAATTAACTGAGCTTTTCAGCTGCATATTTTAAGTCTACATGAGTCAAACGTTCATTGGACTCATCAGTCATCAGCCCCATATATCACTAATGCTAACTTTGATACTAAGATGACTCATGTCCTAATTATTTTGAATAACAAGTGTGCTCTTGTCGTAGGACAATATGATTTCGCTTGCTACAAAATGGATCAGCAGAAAGTGGCCACATAATGCAGGCTTGCAAAGTGATCATGAAAATGCATGTTGGTACAAAATCGTTCACTCTTCCTTATTTTCACAAGGATGATTTTTTTCCCCCCGATGGGTCCATTAAGCAACCCCTGTCTCTCTGTAGGTAACAGGTACTTGAAAGTTTAAAGCTGAAAATAAAGCACATGCTTTTAAGTTACTTTTATGCTGTAGAATTATTTCACCTGTAATGTGCTATGACAAATAACTAGGCAAATGATCCGCCAAAGGGGCTGTGGTTATAATTTTTTTTTGTGATTACAATTTCCTTTTTGATCGTTCAGCATCTGTAATTCAATAGAACATTGACAATACTACTTTATGTCCATTGCATCTTCTATATATATTAACAAAAATGAGGAAAAGAAATCCCAGGCAATCCTGATGAGATGGAGAACATATTAACACTCATCATACAGGAGAAATGTGAAGCCTGGGGAGACTACTAAACTATGCTGGGCTGTAGATCATAGTGACTTCAGTGGTGGCACGTCCTGTTCAGAGCATGGCATAGGACGATGAGTCAAATTAAATGCTTTGGACTGTAACTGCCTTTCCTATCCCAGTTTAATCTAACACCTCAATGATTAAACACCCCAAGAATTTGCCAAGAAACTGGTAGTGCTGATCTTTGGTCTCCTTCAAATAGTCTCATACCAATACCCAAGCAAGCTACTTTAGCGTATCTCTATGCTGTTCTTTAGTTCACTGAAGACTTTATCTAGATTTACAACATCAAACACAGAAAGCCACCTCTTATTTGCAATCTTTAGGTGTTATTGAAGTGGTTGTTATGTTACAACAACGTCTATCAGATTCATGCGACCAGGAAGGCCATTGTGCAGTTGTTGCCCCCACTTCTATATCTTGTAGCTACATGTTTATAGGTGGAATTATTTGGCTGTTTCACAACTGTTTTGTTCCCATCAATTATACTACTACTTCAAGGAGCAATGAGCTAAATTTTACTTCCGAGTTAGCATCTTTGGAAGTTTTTCTTTTATTCTTTGAGATGTGAAGTTGTCCAGACTATCCATGTTGTAGGTGGGACACAACAAAATTCTTGGCAAAGTTATGCCCCAAATCCCCATCAGCTGAAAATAAATTGTTTCTAAGATGAAGTTGCCTATTTCAGCTCAGATGGAAAACTGAAGAAGGTAAAACATAGAGGAGCATGTGGACCGCACAAAATGTAAACAGCTAGCTGATCTTTGGCCTGATCCAAACAGACGCTGTTGAAATCATTGAAAATATGCCAATTGACTTCTGTGGGATTTACTGCAGGTTCTAAGTTGGCAACTACACTTTCCAGCAAACAAATCTTGTCTACTTTTACATTTCAGGCTTATAGTTAATCAAGTTACCCAGGCAGAAATGTCTTTGGCACTAACATGTTTCTCTGTTTCTTTTCCCTGCAACTAATAATGTTTCTCCAGAAATTGCTTTCAAAAAACTCAAAGGCCAGTATTTGGATAAGCAATATCAAAATGCTTCAGCATTAAGCTGTGATAAGTATTTCCTCCTGTTTGTTGTAAGAAAGAAGGTTTTACACAAGCCATGTAGTCTTAACTTTCACCAAGTTAAATAAAGGTTTAGTAAAAGGATTTTCTGCCCTTTTAACCCCCAATAACCAGAGTGCATCCTGTGTGACCATTCATTACATATGAAATGGCTGTAATTTATACCAAATGGGGTAGGTGAATTCAAACAGAAAGATACCATCGATGATAAAAAGATAACACTTCTCTGTAACAGATGCTTCATTTTATGATGGAAATAGGGAAGCTGAATGCTACAGGTGCCAGGCTGACACTAGGCCTGTGGAGAATCATTAGAGCCTCCTCAGAGATCTAGGTTTACTCTGTGTTTAATCAGCCACAGTCAGAAGAAATGGCTTCATTTCAGCTTGATGAGAGCCAGATTACAAAAGGAAGATAGATGGCCAATAAGGTTCATCACTATAAGCATATTGTCTTAATTTGAAGAAACAAGCTGGCATTCTGTGCTGAGGAAAAGTGAAGTGCAATATGGCTAGTATCAAAACCTAGTTATTTCAAGTCTCTGTGCTCCCCACAATGAAAATATTCTGGCTGTTTTTCCTTTGACTAAAATATTAAAAAAATATTGCACACTCTGCAAATGATCACATTTACTCATGAGATACCTCTGCTTTGGGTTCCAAAATGCTGAAACCTGTCGAAGCAGTTTTGCTCATCTTAACAATTCTCCAGCCACTTATTTATACATACGTATATTACAAACATAAATATATTTGTGTGTATACACAAGTGAAAAGCTTTGAATTGACTATTGATCAAAAAAGGTCTCTGAGCATAATATGAACACGCACCTCCTAAAAGGGTCATGGTGTAGCCATCTATCATGACTTCCCACGACAGCCATGGGGACAATGAGACTGTCAGCTGGGGCGAGAGGCTTGCCGTGATGGGGGATGGGAATTTGAAAAAAAATAGGAACCCAGACCAAGGAACTCGTTCACACAAAAGATAAACAAAACTAGAGATCTCTGCTTTCTGAATGAAGTGCATGATTCATTGCTATTGTTTAGCTTTTCCTTAGTGCTGGTTTTTTTCTCTCTTGCGCATAGACTGACTTTTTGTATAAGCTATTTCTTCAGTGTTCTCCAGAAGAAAGAGCGCTCCTTCAAGCCAGGGGAGCTCTCAGGATAAGAGTATGGGAGCCTAACATGATGATGGGAACAGTATAATTTTTACTGTTTATTTTACAGTAGAATCCAGATGGTTTTATTAAAGTCAGAACCTTTTAGTATCAGGCAATCTACAAATATCTACAACTGTGATTTTTCAACTCATTTTGAATTGTGAATCCATAGGAATTTTCTCTTCTATGGCAAATTTAAACACCCTAACAATAGGTTTACATTTCTAAATCACTCCCACAGGTCTCTTAAAGGAAGTTCTCTGCCCCAGGACTACCCAGATCATTCATGCAGAGCTTGAGGTGCAAAACTGCTGAGTATCATAACTATAGTTAGGGAAAGTTGGGGACTAAATTTAAGGTAAATTGGGAATGGTAGTAAAAGAATCCCTGCCCCAAAAGAATTGGTGGGATAAGAGCTTGATCCATAAAGCCTTGGAAATCAGTATTCCCCCCCTTCCCCCCCCCAAACTTACTGGATTTTGGAACAGACCTAAAGGGGTAAGAAAGCAGAAGGCATTGTATAAGAAAGACATGGAAAACTGGCAGGATTAAAAGAATGCTTTACCAAATGCTATTGTGTGTACAATTTTGTAAATGTAATGAGCAGGTCACAAGCAAGAAGTCTAAGGAGGAGATTTTCTATGTGCTGCAGAATAAGAATGCAATGGAGTGTTTTGAGGGGTGAAACTATGGTTAATTTATGGAGTTTGAGAAGTTTTGAGACTGCTACTGCTTGAGGGAGAAGTGAAGAGTCAGGTTTGATTGATTTGGGACAAAAACAACTGAGACAAGGGAATGGTTATGGAGGGTCTAACTTGTAAATGTCTTGAATTAAAACAAGAATATTGTGCCTTGATGCAGTGGACGAAGAGGAGGAACTGATGGAAAATATGAAGCAAAGGCATGATAAAGTCAGAAAAATTGGGCCATAAGTTGGTCTTAAACAGTATTTTTAACAAAGTCCCAGAGGGTATTGTGCTCTGTTCGAGGCATGCTACAGCCCAGAAGAGTCACCATGGCAGAGGAAATGGAAAAAAGATGAGCAGAGGACTTCCCAGAAGCCAAGGCCTGAATAAGTATTCTGAGATAAATAGTATGTTATGCAGAATAATAGTTTTCTTTTGCTTTTGCCCTTACACCAAGAACACCGCTGTTTCTTTTGGTCTTCCACTTTATAAAAAAGCTCATTTATTTTTTTCCACCTTCCTTTGTTCTAACTTCACCCATCTTTACATGTTAAGATGAAAGTGAAGCAACTCCTACTGACTTTACAGGTCTGAAGGGAATTAGGAATTTGACTCATCGAAATTATCTCTCCTCCCACACTTTTTTTTTCTGAAACATGGAAGAAACACACTCCTTCGTCCCTCACACATTTTCCTAATGTCTATTCGGACTAAAAGCAGAGTGCTCACAAGCAAGCAGCCGCTTTTAAACAGCTCAGACTACACCACATCTGTGTTTCTGCAGTACCTGCTACGCTGCTGGTCCAAGACAGCTTGAACTGCCGCCTTATTTTATGGCTGTACTGACACAATCCTTCAGTGAACCATGCGACCCCTGAAGTGTTTAGAAAGGTGCATTTGTGTAAGGGAGACTTTTTTCTCTGGAGTAAATCAGAGGCTCCTAGATAATCTCGCAAGAACACATTATTGACTTGTACCTTTCCCTAGGCAAGGAAGGCTGCATTTTTCAGAAAACGATACGCTGAAGCATTCACAAAGTGGAGACTTAGGAAGCTTAACAATTGGTAGAAATATTATCATCAGCTATCACGGTAACATTATCCAGCCATTCCCACCCACAGATACACACACACGCACACTGGATTTCAGCTTAGAAAGCCCTGCAAATAACGCACTGTAGGTGTGTGGTCCTCAAAGTGTTTAAATGTTTGAGGATGAAGTGAGCAGGAACATCTTGCATGCACCAGCTGAAAGAGGGTTGGGAGAAGCGGGGGGTGGATTTCCCTGGACGGATGATAATTCTCTATCCTTCTATGTGCTGCCAAACTACCTCAACTAGTCGGGGTTTATAAACTTTTTTTTTGTCTCTGAAGAGCAGATCTTCTAGTGTTTTTTGGAACACATCAAATACAGTACAATTAAACAGGAGAAAAAAATATTCCCAGGGCCCTTCATTCCCTTCCTTTCCCCTGTCAAGATATTACTTAATTTAAATGCTGCCAAAGTTAATAATGAAAGACGACATCCTCCAGTGTGTCAGAGCTCAGTGCCCAAGCAGAAAAGCATGAGTGGCTTTCTGCACTCCTTTCTTTGCTAAATTCAACCTGGAAAAAAACGGGAGCAAATTCAGGGATACTGTAATTAGCAGGATTTAAAATGGTCTCTTCAGGTCACTTTTCTTGGCCCAGAAGTGCCCAAGAACTCGACACCTGAACTGAGTATTTGATGTGCCTGTGCTATCACATGATACCTACAGCATAAGACTAGAAGTGCCACCAAGTCAGTCAACCCAGGTATATGCCACCCACAGGTACCCCATAAAAACAAACTGCCTTGTAACAACATCTTTCCCTTACAAAAATGATGGAAAGTGGACAGAGTACAGGTCAGAGATACATATCAGGATTTTGTGAATATAACCACCAGGGCTTTTTGAGGGGGAGGAAGGAAGGGAGTTGTGCTTGTTGAGGACCTGGGAGGTTTTGGGGTGAGGGAGGTTACGGGATTGAAGGCACCCTCCACGTTTTCTCCCTCCTCCACCTTCCCACAAACCTAATACACCGCTGAGGCAATGAACAGAGCAGATGAGCAGTGCCAGACCTCAGTTCATTGCTTTTTTTAAAAAAAATGAAACTTTTTTCCCTTTTCTAAAAATAATCTGTGTGTGAATCAAAGGGGGAAAAGAAAGGTAATGCACAAAGATACAGAGCAGCTTATTAATTAGTTTGAGGTGCTCTCAATGCTCCTGTATATATGGAAGGGCTAAAACCATAAAATACTGAGGTGATATTTTGCTGCTGCTGGGCCTGTGGAACATTACTGTGATGTGCAAACCCCCTTTGCCTGGGAAACTCACTCTCGGTGTCATCCCAGTTGGGGTCATACAAAAACAAATGAAGGTTGCACAAAAAGATTTGAGGTTTTGGCACTGAGGCTGGGGATGGGGATTTGTGCTGGATTTGTGCAAGAAGGAATATTCTTCCACAACATGTCCACTATGTGCAGGTGACATTTGGTGGGTTTGCCCTCCCCTCTCCCTACCCTCAGCAAAACCCTATGCCAAAGCCTTCTTGCTGGGGGTACTTCATGTTCTCTAGCATAGCAGCCTTCGGAGACTTCCTGGTACAAAATGAATGTCCTCCCAAGGTGGTCTCTGTTCTCCCTGGTCTCTAACAAGGCAATCATAGTCCCTACTCCAGGGAGCAAAAGTAGAGTGCTGCAAACCACGGTATTCACCTGCTAAAGGTCAAGGTCAAAGCCTGCCTGGCTGTAGATCGGCATACCTTAATCACACAAGCCTAATGGCCTTTTTCTGTAGCCGATGGAGCAGAACATCATGTGATGTCTATCACTGACTTCCCAGGTACCATTTACAGCTCAGTCATGGCTCTAAAGCAAAGCTTTTGCTCCTCTCTCTGGGTCTGCAAGAAGATGCTTTAACCACCTTGACCTTGTGCCTCTGATACCAAAATGTGGAGCAAGGGGAACCTGTGATACCCTAAGCTGCAAGTAGGTGGTAACTGAACCCACTTTCACAACCCCAGGAAGGAACTGTGGCAGTGGTTAAATCCAGTGACTGTTCTGCAGGAGCATACTGCTTGTGGGAAAGGCTATTTGTCTCCTCTAGCTATGTCTGTAATCTCTGTGCTTTCACCTTTAGCTATGGGAGCTTACACTTTAAAAGAAAAAAAGCAGGAAAATAACCTAAAGTATACCTAAGTTGTTAATGAAATCAACTGGGGACCACTGCATGTAACTGATGAAACAGAAAAGTTGCATCTGTCTTGCGCAGAAAGTAACAAGAACAGGTTAAACTTCTCTCTTCAATGCAAGCAATGACATTACGCTAAGGATAGTCCAACATCTATCTGTCTGTAACCTCTCTCCCCTAAATAGCTACTGTTTATCAGCTACAAGTTTTGGGGAGTTAGTAGCTGGTTGTTTTAATGAGAGATCATAACCTATATGGTACCAAAAGGTGCCAAACCAAAGGGAAAGTCATTACTAGTTTTGAATGATTTCTGAAACTAGTTACTCTCTTAAACACAATTTAAATCATGCAAAGTTTCTGGAAAGCAGTGAATGGCCATGCCTGGATCCATCACCTGGATGTCATGTACCTGCTTTCCTGCTGTATGTCCCCTCACTTCCTTGCTAGGTAGAGGGAAGAAAAAAGGCTGGTAATTTATGACTCCTATTAATACAGTAGGCTGGATGTGTTGACAATATGTCAATAATTATTTCTGGCAAGACCTGAACAGTATAGTATGGGTCTCTGTAGGATGACTCATTTTACCAGAAGACAGATATGTGTGACCTGAGTTTTATGACAGATGTCAAATATATCGAAATATGGTGTGAGGAAGATCATCTTATTGGCAAAGTAATGAGAAGCCAGTGGGAAGATTAATGTTAAAGCTGAATTGTGTGGTGCCTCCTTCACTCTGTGTTTTTGATAAGTGATGCTGGGGCAGAAGTGAAGGGGTTATCCTCTGCCTTGTGTGGGCCAAAAGTGGAAGAAGTTTGGAGGAGCAATAATATTAACCAATGTGACACCTTAACATTCATGGGGAGATCAAAAAATAAACAGCTTTTTATAGGAGAAGGAATTGTTGCGGGGGGTTGATAAGTGCGACAGTGCTAGGGGAACGGCCAGCTAACCAGGCAGCGTGGCCTAAATCTTTCAAGGTGTCTGCTGTCGTGACAACTTAAATGGGTCTTATTTTCAGGAAGTGCTAAGCCTCCCACTTTCTGAAAATCAAGCCCTCGTGTTTCACGCTGGCTGCCACAGAGCGGAGACCAGCTGCCACCTTGGGAAGTGTAGGCTCAGAAAGCTTCTCCTCCTGCAAAGCCAGCGCAGTGAGGCTTGCTTTGCAGGGTTGGGCTCTTTGCTGGTGGAAAGCAGTTCCCTGTCTCGGGCTCACCCATTGGGGCACCTCCATGATGTCTTTGGAGCCTTGGTGTGGGCCACCATGGTCCTCAGGTGCATCAGAATGGTAGCTGCAAAGGGCTCACCATCACATCTTTCTGCTGGCAAGCCCTCTCTCCACGTCCCTTACCCTTGGCTCCTGCTGATCCCCCAGATAAATGAGCTCCAACAGACTTCACTTCCAGATAAGAGCTCTGGATCCCGGCCTCGCCGTGGGCACAGGGATGCAGGCTGGACCCACTTTGCTGTTGCAAAGGCCACCTCTTTTGTACAGAGAAGTCCAAAGAATTAATTATCCCTCCATTCCTTGCTCCTGATGGAAAGATGGTGAGGAGTTGCCCCCTCAGGCACTGAAGGAGAAAGTCTGATTCGTAGTGGGGGCAGGAAAAAACCCCACCCTGTAGCTTGATCATTTTTGGTCCTGCAAAACCGCTGCTAATGCTCCATGGGAAGGGAGTTGTCTGTTCCCAAAAACTGCAACGTTATCCAGGGAGCAAGGGTTTGGGGAAAGACTGTGTTGCGATGCATAGATATTTTTTTCTTGTTTGTGCAAGAAGGCCCCTTTCGAGTGACGTGGGTGCTTTAATGTAATAACAAGGTCAAGCTTGAAAAAAAAATTATATACTTTGAATAATTGAGCTGTATTTTTAGCCCTCATTTTGTGATCTGTGTCACATATATACGTGTGTGTGTGTGTCTCATTTCCCTGTTCAGCAGAGACGCTTTTGCCATATTCAGGTTTGCTACCTGGAGAAGAGGCACATGGGCACTTGGTGAACTAAAGGCACCTCTTGACTTCTTTCAGCACAAAAAAGAGTTGCAGGGTTTTTCTTGCCTTCTCTTTTTCTTGGAAAGGTCATGATTATAATTTCACCATGAATAGGACAATTTTCTTTCATTCAGCTCTAATAGTGGCACAAATTTAACTATATTGTGCTAGCAGGCACTGATATATTAATTAAAATATAGTCTAATTATTTACCCTAGTTAGTTCATACAAATCTCAGTAGTGTAATCAGTGGACTCCCTTAAGGATTTTTGTCATATTCAGCAATAGAAATGGTTTCTCTTTTTTACTCTACTCAGGAATAGAGTTAGTTTGGGGTTTTTACTTCCAGGTCAGTAGTTCAGTGGCTGCCACGGCCCTGGTCTGTGCAGAAGGATGCAGAAGGATTGTGCAGCCACAGTCACGCTGACTGGTGCTAATAGGTGGATAAAGCCTATAAAAAAGTTATTATAGGAACTGCAGCAATGGGGTGAAGCAACTCTTCCCAGCCCTGACTTTGAGGAAATTCCTGATCTCGTGCTGGTTCTTCTGCAGTACATTTGGTCACATGTAGCCAGAATGGTTTCTCAGAAATGGCGCTCTGATGTTCTTCAGCGTGAACAGATGTGGAACAATGTTTACACAGGGAAAATGTTCAGCCTATTTCGTAAGGAAGGGAAAGGAATGCCTCCTGGCAAAACGGAGGCAGAGCGCTAAGATGATAGGGATCTGAGCCTTTATTAAAAGGACAAGAGAAGCTGATGTCTGGAGTTGCAACACAACTCGGGATGTCCAACTTGTGTATACTTAGGGCTTATTTGCTGTCAGGTGTTTATTTTAAACACAGGTGGTATGAAAGTTGCATATGACATTGTTGAAAGGGAAGTAAAAAATGTTCCAAGCAAAGAGGTGGAGGAGAGGAAGGATGAGGTGAGGTTGAGGAGGACCGAGACTGACCCAACCTGCAACCTGCAATGTTGGCAATCTCATAAATGCCTTTTCTCCCTCTGGCATACAGCCATCAGTCTTCAAACCCTGTCTCCAGAGCACGGAAAATTGAAGTGTGGGTCAAGAATTCCTATTTTTTCTCCCTTGGTGTTTTTCTTTCATTGCCAGTCCCTACCTTCTCATCTCACCTCCACTTTTTTCTTTTTCTCAACAAGAAGACCAAGCAGCATTGAAAAGACGAAACTGCATCATCTAAGCTGCTGGAAGAGACAGCGATGCAACTCTATACAGCCCTTCATGCATTCACTGTAATTAAAAAGTGTGTCCTTCCCCCTAATGAAGAGAAGGGCTTGATGGATACAATTTGGGGTATCGAACACTGAACCCAAGTTGTCTGTTGTCGGTATAAGTAGCGTGGGTAGCACCTGTGAACCAACTTCTCTGCAGGAATTCTGGGCCTCCTTAATTATATACTTTCTGCAAACAATCACTACAAAGATCAAACAGGAATTAACACACGGGCTGAAGAATCAAACTTTTCCAGTGAGACAACACAAGACTATATAAAAACCTGCCTTAAACAGCAAAGTCATCAGCGTTCCTGGTAGTGCAGTCTGAATTTCTTTGGAAATCAGGTACCCTTTAAGCACATTTTCATCATAACATAACCAATATACCTTTTATTACATTTCCTCTCCCTGTTCTACTTCTGGTTTAACCATGTGTGAACCAAGCTAACATGATTAGACACCTTGTTTTTCACCAGTCATTTCTGTTTGCAGTCTTCCATAAAGTGCTTCAAATGAATTTTAATATGTTGATGGTACTTACTGAAGAGATTAATATTCATAATAAATACCCCTTAGAAATAATCTTCAGCAAATCCTTTTGACAGAGGAGTCAGGGCTGCTAACGACAATAACTACTACAAAATGCAATTTGGTCAATTACTTTAATTAAATTTCACTCTGTAATGTCTTCTCATTTATATAGTAAACTAATAGGGGAAAAGTACATCATCCTTATTTGCCACCACTTAAATGTCCAAAAGTGTTTCCTTATGTTTTGTTTTAACATTTGCAGCTCTCCCAGCTTCTCAGAACATTTGAGATAATTATGGGTTTTACAAATAAAGCTTATTCTTCACCAAGAAAGGTTGAGATTTTCTTTTGAATATGCTTTCCTAGAATAAAAACCTTGGCTACGCAGATCCTAATCTGGTATTTACAGACTAGCTGATTTTGGATGGTGCCAGCATTCCAGTGTAAGTGGTAGAAGAGTCTACATTTCATCAAATGCTTTTTTAATTATATTGTTTGAAATTGGAGTAAAAAGGAACACAGCTGTCTAGAGATTTTGGTAGCATACAGGTTATAATGAACTCCTGAGAAATAACAGCAGCAGTCTTTTTAATGTACTTTACTGTGCTGAACAAGGAATTTTACACTGTGGGCTACATTCTCAGCTGGAGTAAATTGCCATATCTCTGATTTCCTCACTGTACGACAGTCTGGTTCTGAGCTCCTTGCTTAAAAAAATGAACTCTTATTTTCAACAGTTCATATAACAGAAGAGGATCTGGCCTGGGTTTATGATGGTGCAATAGTGTGTAAATATTAAGGTCATCTGTTATCTGGAAAAATGCATGAATTAAGTTAAAATCAGTAACTCCTATCCCACCCTGTATCACTAAAGTCAATAAAGCTGTTTCCATGAGCACTGTGAATATTCATGTCAACAATCATAATAAGGCATATGGGAATGCAAAGCAAGCATGTATGCCAATTTAGTGACAATTTTAGGGGCAGCATTGTTTTGGGGAGCTGGTGCCGTAATTCTTCTGCCACAGCATTAGCAGCAAGTAAAGCTTCAAGAGAGAGAAACAGCTCATTTTTATTATGGGGTAAACTGGGGAGGGGCGGAGGAGGGAACTCCTCTTCCTCAGCAAATGTGCTAGATGCTGAAGAAGAAACCACATTTTTTTTCCCTGTGGTTTCACTGAACTCCTGTAAACTGCAGCAGTTTCTTCAGCGGGCTTCCAATTTCTCTGACGATGCTATAAATTTTGTTGGGAAGATGAAGTCTTACAGTGCAATTAACTCTAAAAGTGGTACAAAGCAACAGCACGCAGATACCGGGCTGCAGTACTTAGCACTTAACTCTGAAATTCTGATAAGCCCTATCAACTCAGGGTTGTGTTTAATGTTCACTCCTGCTTATATACTGAAGATACAACCTAGCGGTCACAGTGTTAACACTCCCCAATATCTATTACAATTAGTTTTTGATTAAGAGGCCTAGCATGGCTTTTGAAGCCTTTTATGTTGTGTCAAATGGCTAGTGATGGAGTGAGATGCACAGACACCTCCCAGTAACAAAGCATCTTGTAAAAGGTTTCAAGTGAACTATTTTATCATCCTAATGGAAACCAGATGACTCTAACTCCCCCTTTAATTTCAACTATTTACTGAAGAGTCCTTGTTTTGAATTACTTAAAGATTTATTCCAAACCACTATCTCATGCATTAAGAATCACTAATAACAAAGCTATTCTGAGCGGAGCAAAGCTTTTAAAGAATGTGACTATGCCATCGCATTTATTCTTAAGTTTAAACCGCATTTTTAATGGCTTTCACATTTTTATATCTCCGTTTATTTTCTTGGTGATTTTTTTATTTTTTTATTTTTTATTTTTCTTCCTTGAAGCCCTGAACACATTTTTCTCCAGACATTTCCAGTCCGTGCTGCAGTTTCCTGCTCCGCTGACAGGGACAACAGGCTGGAGTTTGGGTGGTGGAGCTGAACCCCTACATGTGCTCCTTTGTCCCATCCTCCGGAGAGTGCCTATTTTGGATGTCCTCGGCAGGCTTAGCAGAGGAAGGATTGCCAAATGAGGGCCTAGGGGGGAAGTTGTGTCCACCATGCACAGCTTCGTTATTTCTGCTGAGCAGTAAAATTTTCAGAGGACAAATGTGTCGCTTCGTGTTAGCTGTTCTGGCCTGACGGCTGAGTCACCCCGCATTGGCAGCTCTCCCCTGGAAAAATGGGAGGACTGGGGGGATCTGCTTCCTCTGCCCTTGCCCACTATCTCTTTCAAGCTCATCCCTTCCTCCCAGCCACATCACTCTCTGCATTGCTGCAGAAGGAACCCTCAAATAACCAGGATTAACTGGATTAGCAGTGCAAAGCGAGTCTCCTTTCTCTGCTGCTGCGGTATCTGCTGCCTGGGGTGCAGACCTCCCCATTTCCGTGGAGCCTCGCAGAGACACAGAAATTGCTCTTAATGAGCATGACCATGGACTGGTTTTCATCCCAAAATGTGACACTGTTATTTACCTCTGTCAGTATTTTACCGAGCTCTCCCACTCCCTGTGGACACCACCTTCCAAGATGATTCAGACAACACAACTGCTATATTCTTTTGCCAAAATGCCCTTTTGACTCAGACTGTAAAGTTCTTCAATATATATTTTAGTGGCATTAAAAGCATTAAAGAATGCCATAGTTAATTAAAGATAGATTTTTTTTTAAGGTAAATTTATGAGAAAAAGATACACGGTAAGAAAGAACAGGGTGAAGAAATACAGCTGTCCAAGAATAAGAATAGGTTGTATATTAAAATGTAGCCATTAAATGTCTTGAGAACCTTAGCTGTGTTGAATAAGGAATTTGAACAAATAGAAGATGGTCTATTTCTAAAAACATTAAGCAGACTTTTGTTGCAATGCGTACCAATAACTATTGACCTTTTGCGACCATGAATCTTCTGAGCCACAGAAACAAGCAGTTAACAAATCAAACACCCACTCCAAATGGAGAGCTCTTCATCCTTCACAGAGATTTCTACTGTGTGAATATGTATTTTCAAATCTAGATCAAACAGAGGCCTTTAGTACCAGCTTTGCATGTGTTGGTCTTCAGACGGAACTGGAGTTCATGGGATGAGGGGAGTGAGTGAGTGAAGTGCTTAGGTGGGATTGAGCATCAGGTCGTACCAAACGGTACCAAAAGATGAGGAATATTTGGCATATAGTTGTCTGCATGTTAAAAACATTAAGGACAAGGATGTATCTATAGCTTGTCTCCTCTTATTCTACTGTAACAAGAAATATTTTTACAGTGGTGTAAAAATATTGGTGGATAAAACAGGTATTAATTAACAGCTCACTATCATTAACTAGACTTCAGTATCATGAAGTAGATCTCATTTGACAAACAGGGAACAGGAATCACAAAATAAAATGGTTACATGTTCATGAGATGATAGAAATGATGTTAATTCTCAGTTCTTTAGTCCAGTTACAAGGCTGAGTTGTATTGTAAACCATAAACAATATGCACACATAAATACTGCTGCATTTGTAAAATCCATATGCTAGCACACAGAGATGGTGACTTCTGCATATCATTAAGAAAACTTTACAAATTACATTTTGGTAAAAGTCAGGGAGAAAGGCTCTTCTGCAAGTGTAGCATGAATTTTGTGTTACATCTGCAGGTCCACAGAAGACTCCTGGTTCTCCAAATCCATCATCAGAAACCCTTTCTATCGCACCATGAAATATTCCATCTACTTTTCTCTGGCTTCCCTAATATGTCCTCTCTCCTACTGCTCTCCTCTCTGACTGTACTTTCTAGATGATCTTAGATGTTTCTACAATTTTACTCAATGTTCAGATAGCACTATTTTACTTAATATACAAAAGCAGCATTTTTTTTAAACATTAGAAAAGTGTAATATTTATACATAGAAATATTTTTCTACATTTTCCTGTAGTGTGAGTACCATGATGATTATTGAAGTATTGGGAAATTCCACTCCCTTCTAATATGCAGTTCTATACGCTTTGCACCGTTTTTAGTTAAAATAATAATTAAAAGTAAGAAGCCAACTGATTTGTGTCCATTGAAGTTTGCATTATGAAAACATGTCAGGAGAGATGCAATTAGTCTCAGATCTGGCTGCCTTTATTTCCTAGCCTGAATAACCAGGGACCTATTTACAGTCAAGTCAACTAGGACTAATTGTGGACCTAAGCGTGAGGCCTGGCTTCATGGTAATTTTGGTATTGTTATATTTTAGAAAATAGATGTTGGTAAAACTTTTACCATTGGCAATTTAAAGTATATTTCACTTAGAATCAATAGGCAGCTTTAGTGAGCATTGATGGAATGTTAAATCCAAATATTCATACATTTTAATATCTTTCCAGTAATGAACAAAGGGAGGAGCTATCTTTTTTTTTTAATGAGATATATTTGGGGATGAAATAAATTCTTTAAATATTTTATATTCTGCAGAGTTGTCAACAAGACAGCATCAGTCTGAGAATCAATTGCAGAATGAACTGCTGTGCAATACTTTTTTCAGCAATTCAAATAACTTTACTCTCCATGAATTAAAAAATAATTTGTTCATAAGTTGAGAGAGAGAAGAAAGAATGAGAAATGGATGCCTTAAAATTAGGCTCCTCTAGGTTTAATTTTTAGATGCTTTTTAAATATCGGTCCTTGCCCTTTCCAAAGTTATTTCTATTAGCTGTTTTCCTAAGCTTGCTGTAAACTGCCAGTTTTCCTCTGTGTTAATTATTAATATGACCTGTTTATGTACCAGTTATCCAGCTAACCATTAATTTCTGTTTACTCATTGATGACCTTTGCAACTACATGCCAGGCTCTTGGCCAGTAAATGTCAACATTTTTTAATAATCTAAGAATACTCTTCATAGCTTAAGATTATCTACCTAAAATTTTTTTTAATGTGAAAAAGTGAAATTAAATACCACTTATAATTCACAGACGTTTGTACAAGGCTGTTTCAGCCAAATGGCACAGTGGAAGTCAAAGAAAAAAAAATCTTCACTGATACTCTTTTCTTCTGGTTTTGTTTTAAAATACATTAAACCAGGAAAAGTTATAGGTCCATCATGCAGGCATAATAAAATGTTTTTCAAAAAGAATTACCATAGGCAAATCTTCATTTTTTTTTCATTCAGATTTTCAGTATTAAGCTGAGCACAAATAAGATATCTCTTCCATATATTCTACTAATTGTTAAAGGCTACACTGGAGACACGATTGAATTAAAGCTGAAAGTGGTGATGTTAATTTTTATCCATGATTACAAACTCTATGTATATTTTTGCTCATGAAATGTGCCTAATTTAAAAAGACAAGCAGTAGCCCAGGACGAAAAAGAATTTGAGGGCACTTCCCACTCAAATTGATGTGTAGGATGGCCTCATCCAATCTGCTACGGAGATAAGTGGAACAGGCAGGTCTCTTCTTCCTTGGTCCACTAACATCCTTTCCCAAGAAGAGCCTTGAAATATTGTCTTTGTGATTACAATTTGCAGGTCTGAAATTGGCTTCCTATTGAAATATTTTCAAACATTAGCATCATCCCAGCCATAAGTAATGGTGATGGCATTGACAGAGATTGCAGCTTTGATATATATGTAAGTATATGTTCACATTTTCTCGTTCATTGGCGTTCTAACTTCAGTAAAAATTAGGTTTTTTTTTTTAGCTACAGCCTTGAACACTTGCTGTGACTGTCACTTCATGTTGAATTTATCATACAGAATGAAGTTGTAAGGCTGAGGAGCAATCTGTCATAAGCCATTGTATCAATAATCTCTGAAGGGGTTTGTTTTGGTCCTGGGTGGGAAGTAAGCTTTCTAGATTTCTACCCTCAGTAGCATAGACCATTTGGGCTCAATAGTATTGTTTCAAAGGGATTTTTCTGGGCTGTAACACGTTTACTTAAACACTGTGCTTCTGTACAGGATGGTTATACAGTACTTCAAGTATATAAATGCCTTTCACGTTTTCTGTACTGAATGATAACTCACCTTGTCTTTCTTGGTGAGGTAGGTAATAAATAGAAATCTGGACTGTAACTGAGACATTCTGACTTAGTTAGATCTTCTGGTGTCCTGAAAAAGACAAGTAGACTCAATTACCATGCCAGCAACTACATAAAGATTGTCAAATTAAATCCAAAACCCTATGTTTAAATAACGGTATGACAAAACCTGAGAAAAGGCAAGAATATCAAGTTCTTCTGACATTTTGACCTGAAGTTACAGCACTGTGGAAACAAATACTCGTTAAAACGTGCATTATTATCTTGAAAGACTGAGGGGCAGGTCTTGGTCAAATCCATCTTAGCCTAGAGATGTGGACAAGTGGTGCTGCAGCCATTAATACACGCTGCGTTCCTTGCTTTTTATTGAGATAATCCCATGGTTTATTTGATAAATGTGAATATATGACTAAAAGGGAAAAATAATAATACGCTACACTTTCTCAAGAATCTTTCAACCAACACCTTAATTAAGCCGCCAAAAGCTTTGTGAGTTGGATAAGCGTTACATTGAATTAGCGTCACCCACCACTGATATGGAGCTATCCCAAGGTTCAAGCACAACAGCTGTCTAATGGTGTATAGTGACACTACACACCAGGGTAGAAACTGAAGAAGCATACCACATCCGATTGAAACTGCAGGGAGACCTGAGAGAGAATTTAATTATTTCTGTTGGAACTTCTTCAGAACATTGGCTTGGCACCCCAGTCTTGCAAAGCATGCCGTGGAAACTTTAATGAGCTGCAGTTGTAGAGGGTAGGCTTTCTTTTAGATATCATTGAAAGACAACAACTCAGCACACCTCAGCATCACGCTAGAAAATGAATTCAGTGCTGACTCAGAGGACAGTGCATAAACTAGAATCGTCAGCACCATTCTTTGCAATAACTAGGTCTTCCTTGGAGGTGTCTCATCTAAGACTGACCTAACTTGACACATCTTAGCTTGTGAGACAAGGGACAAGGCTCAAATGTAATATTCCTGTGGGAAGTGGTGTTCTGTGTTCATCTGCTTTTCTGTACAAAACAATGACATATTTAATCAGGGTTTTTTTTTGCCCCTCAAGATGCTTATTATTTATAGGGAGCTGTTTAAATTTTCCAGATAAATATGTATTCAGAGTCTTTCCAAGCTATATAATGTGCTCTATAGATCAGAGCAACTCCATTTAAAATTGTTTTTTAAAAACACAAATTATAATTTGATAGACTGGAACAGCTCTATTGGTTTCATAGATAGCTGGGCATTTATTTTCCACTATAAAGATCATAATATTTACCCAATGGACCAGAACAGCTCCTTCTTAGCCTTTACTCCCTCTATTATACCACAATTATTTAAATACATTCTGCTTGCATTACTTATTTTGTACCCAAGTGGATGGGAATTACTTGGGTGAGTAAGTAAAAGGGGCAGGGGTTGTCTCATACATCCCATCATCTTCTGAAACACTGTTCAAAGATCTAGATGTAATAGGAAGAGATTAAGAACTGATGGCTTCCATGACTATTTTTATTTATAATGTATCGTTCAGTTCTCCATCTAGTTCAGTGGGAGAGTGGGTTATTCAGCCATGTGTTCTGTGCATTGCAGGTGGGAGATATTTTAAATGCCTATATCCTGACAAGGTGAGTGGTTAGGGCATGATTTTATTATATACATATATATGTGCGTGTGTGTATATGTATATGAAAGCACAAGTATAATTTCCATGATTATTACTTTCCTGCTTTATTTTTGTATGACGTCAGAACGCAGGAGCATAAATCCATACGGCGGGGATATGCGCTATCTTGTTATTTATTTGTGAAGAGCCAACAGAGTGCTTGATACCATATGGACTGCAGCAGAGGAGATACGTGTTCAGAAGCACTTCCTAGTGGTATAACGGAGATGTTACTGCTGCAGTGGTTTCTTCTTGTGTGGGCAATGCTACCTTAGACTTTCAAAAACCTGGGGATTGATTTACCCACCAAGGAAAATTAGCAACTATCATTGTCATCAGTGGGTATTGTCTTGGGGTTCCCTGATGCTAAACGATGGCTATTTACATACATTTTACACGCCCTTTTATATCACTTAATTGATAATCTCTGTTCCCAGACTTAAAAGAAACATTTTATCTGCATCATATTCCCTTATTTTTGAACAGGACTTATTCTTCCTTTGATTTCTTTTAATATTTTTGTTTTATAATGAATTAATACAGAGAGTCAAATCTAACCATTATGGAACTAAGAGCAATACATATCCAACCCATTTTAACTTGTGATGAAAGATATGATCCACCAGCTTATTCCCTTCTCTAACTTATTTTTCTAGACTTTGTGTCTCCCTTAGCCAGTATGTCCTCACAGCTGTCAATATGCAGCCATACAAGCAGAGGTAAAGACCGTATGTGGTGTCCATGGTTTCCTTCATTTAAGAGGTTAACCAAAGATGTTGCATGGTATGATTGCATTTTTCGCCTACATGTGATGATGACTGAACTGCAGGATGGCTAAACTGTTGAATTTCTTGTTTTTCACATTGTACATTTCATCCAGCTCTGTGACTCCTTTCTTCCACAGCCCCTTTCTTCGAAGAAAATGCCCTGTCAGCAAGTTCCCAGTCCTCTGTCATGTTCTGCTCATGCCTCTCCATATTCAGCTGGTTCAGTTCCAGCTCCACTACAGGCCTCCAAAAACACAAAATATTTTCTTTCTTCTAGAAAGCTCATTCTGATTTATAGTCCGGATGAGCAACTCAAAAAGCATATGAACAGTGAAACATAGTTTGGGTTTTGAAGTTATACTGAGTTACAAGAACTGAAACTTCCTCAAGTACAGGGACTGTCTAGTGTGGGGTTTGAGCCAAAGGTATTCTCTGAACAAAACTACTTAAGCAAAAATTTTTCCTGATTGAAAAAGGAACAAATGAATGTCAAATGTTTGAGTTGGAGAAATGTGCAGATAGTTACAGGAGTGGTTACATGGTCAGTGCACGGTCAATCTAGCCGTAGGCTGCTGATAAAAGGCAGTTCTGGCCTTAGTTACATATTCTTGCAATCTAATTCACATTTACACCAGTTATCTGGCCAGATTAACCTAACTGAGAGCTACTGTCTTTTCTATCCCTCAGTAAGGTTGGTTTTCAGATTACTCAATGAGCTGACCCTGCTGAGTGTGCATTCACACAACTGCCGGCATTGATACAATGGGTACTTCAGGGATATGCAGCCCGTGGTGAAGATGAAGATGAGATTGGCAGCAGCCTGGGCACCAGCAAAAAGCCTCCGTCTGTGCTCAGTTTTGGCCAGGACAGCACTACAGTCATGGAAGTTAGGCCTATCCATTAATGTCTGTCTAAACAGGGTCATTGCAGGGTCTGTTGGAGGGATCTAATTAGAGGTCTGTTTTTTCTTTAAAAGTCCTCGCTTAGTATTTCCCTTACTTTTCCAAACACCCTGAAGTAGACAATACATCACAATGAGGTCAAAGCAGAGGAAACGGAAAAAAAATGAATCCCAGCAGCCCCAGAACAATGACAGTTTTCATTTATTATCTGGAAGTCATGTGAGTTTTAAAGTCACCAATCATCATCAAGAGAAGAATGGAGCTAGATGCTTGACAAGGAAGATGCTGTCTGTGGCAGCATAATATTCAATTTACTGCCAAGGTTACTGACTTCTGAAGCAACAGAAGAATAAGTGAAATAATTGATTTCTTACCTCAGAGGTAATATGGCATCAGAATTACACTAGCTATGTTCAGTTGTCTTTTTTTTAAACAACTTTCCTGATTCTATTTTAGTCCTTGAAAAAGTAGAAGTTCTTAAGGCTATCTTGGAGCCATACCATGAAAAAAAAATTTCTTAGTGTATCAAGGGTGCAAAGAAAAACCTAAAATACATGCCTACCAAAAAACAGGTTATGTTGTCTGCCTGAGACTGCAAACATCCTGCAACAAAATGTAAACTGCCCCTTTGGCATTAATTATATCCTGCCCCAAAAGCAGCATGTTCCTGTTGAAGTTTTGGGTGGCGGTCCTTGCAGAAGGAGCTGAGGGCATCGGATTTCCTTAACATGACCCTGCCCCATTCCTATGCCTATATATTGTCTATTTAGGGAAACATTCCACTGTCCTTGCTCATGCTGAGCAGTCCCGTAGATATAAATCATTCTGCTGTGGAAGCAGGCACAATTCAGCGTGACTAACGGACCCTTCTGTGCTGATGAACATTAATGGATGTGGCATCATACATGCTCGTAGAGCTGAAATCAGTGGGACTGCTCATGGAGTAAAGTGCTACTCACTGTGAGTAAATGCAGCAACACGTCACCTATGGGTAAGTAAACTATTTGGGATAGGAATCTGCCAAATAATAGAAAAGCACTTTACTAAGCTGGATGGTTTAATTAAGTCTTAACTTATACATTTATGTCAATAATCACACTTCACAGTTGGAAGGAGCTGTAACAATAGTAAGCCAACAAAATACATACGTGCAGTAGTATAATCTTATAATGTAGGACTGTCTCTCGAAATAATTGTCAAACACTGTCAATAAGGGGTAGTTTTTAATGCTCAGCAAGCGGTTAAATTCAACAAACTTAAATATTTTCCAAAACAATTTATATTTATTAATGGCTACTACAAAATCCATTTACCCATAATCAAGTGAAACTTGAAGTTGCTGACTTTCTTAAGTGCCAAGAGTCAACAATATTAAAGTAAATAGTGGAGAACATTCCAAGATAGTATTAACACAATTGATTTATTGATGATTGCACAATGGGAGGTTATCTTTTGTTAATTGACTCTGTAAATAAGCTCATAGGCGTCTCAAGTGAAGAAAAAAAATCTATTGCTACTAGAAACTCTACAGGGTGAGTTAGCTATGCCACTCCATAAAGTGTCTGCTCTACTGTAAAACTCCTTGTGGCTGGATAATGGCTGAGAGGCATTTCTAGCAACAAAACCCAGCAGGTGCTCATGCATACATGGTAAGTGACACTCAAAATGTTGTTAGCTTGGACTACCCCGTATGTGAAATTATTCACCTTGGGTTTCGTAGAAAAAGACAACCATGGAAAAAGGAGGGACCATCCTGGAGCTCACAGATACATTTACAAATCAGCTGGTGTCCATACAGCAGCCAGATCTGATCTTACTTGTACTATTTGATCTTTCCAGGTGATATCTGGAAAGTCAACTTCTTCACTCTGGCCCAGGACCCACCACTATCACCTAAGACCCAATGCCAAATCATTTCTGGTTCATCCAAGCTATGTTGCTAGATACCTCCCCATGAAATGTTTTACAGATGCTTAGATCTTCTTATTGCTTCCCTTTACAGTTCTTTGTCTCCACCATGTTCTCTTCTGGTTTGAGCAGGGCATTGCCCAAGTTGGGTAACGCTTTTACAATGTCCTTTTCTTGTTATTGCTTGCTTCAGTACCTTTATGGTGAATAGCAGGGACACTGCTTACGCAGTGGCTATGGACTATCTTGTTCACTAATTTCTAGCCTTCTTACCTGAACAGCCCAGTGGAGGCAATTTGGTAGCCTACTTTTTCCCGCTTTGGTTTCCATTTTCCTCCCAACAGTATTTCTTTCTCTCTTTTTGATCCCTCTCTGTTCTTGTTCCCTCTGGTAATCTCATTCTCATCCCACTCTGACCCTGTCTTGACATTAGGAAAGAGTCATGATCAGTCTGAATGTCCTACTTCACTTGGTGTAAGATCCAAGAGGGAAAGTCCTTTGCTCCTAATTTAACAGCCCCGAACTGTGAGCCAACATAATTTCTACTTTTGGCTGACAACAGCAGATAGACGGGTGGAACAGGAGCACTGTGGCCACAGAGCTACTGTGCAGAGACAACCCAGTAGAGCATTTTTATTCCTGATCTGTAAAACGTCATGAGCTTTCAAAGAAATTGGCTTCTAGTCGGTGACCCTTATGAATCACCTGCACTGAGTCATGCTCCTTTCCCTGTCATATCAACAACCTCAATATACAAAAACCAAACAACCTCTGCCACTTCTCCAGGAGAGCACCCAGGCTGTGGGAACAAAGGCTCTGCTGTTTCCTAATCTCAAAAACAATTAAGACATCAGATTAATAGAATTTTAAATGCTTTGGCAGATGCAGGTGGAATGCTCTCTGTTTGCATTACTATAAAGCCTATCAGTACCCTTAGCATTAAAGGGCGCAAGGGAACATAAAGTATCAGGGTTGCAAACAAGACCGAGCATGAAGTCTTGCACTAAAAAAAAAGAGATTAAGAAAAATAGCACGTGTCATTTCTTGTACGTCTAGCTTCTGAAACTTCTGCTAGACGTCACTGAAGCCTGAAGTTTACCTCTGAGAGGACAGGGAATTCCCTTCCGTCATGAGATGTAGTTTCCTTTTTTATCTCCTTCCCCTTGTTCCTCAACACAAAATTGCATTCAGTGGTTCACTTAATGACTGTAATGCCCTTGGTTAATAGGATTTCACTGCAATTCCTATCCTTTAGCTTGGCACTGGAGCTTGGTGTGCATGTAGTATTAGCTGGGTATTTTAAAGTGCTGTCTGCCTGGAAACAGCATGACAGCCCATCCTCCCAGTATTCTGAGTAGTAATCCTTGGAATTACCCTGGATCAGGCAGAAGTGAAGATCTTGTCTAGAGGACTCGGATTTCTCTGTTGGGATCGCAGCTCATGCAAAGATTAAAGGCCATCTCCAGAAAGATATTTAGGCACTTCAATAGGAATGAGGTGCCTGAATACCTTTTGTGGGACTGGCCCTAACTGCATTTAGCACACCTGCCTGACAGCTAGGAGTCAGAGCACTGACCTCGAAAACTGATGGGAAATGCCCACTGATTCCCTTTAAAAGAGCTGTTGAATTTTTGTGGGGACTCTGTAGTAAAGTGTTCTGGGAAGAACCCTTTTTGGATCCTTCAGTTGGGAGAGGGTGGTGAACTTCCTTCCCCCCCCCCCCCCCCTTTTTTTTTCACCCCCCCCCCCCCCCCCCCCCTTTTTACAGTTCAGGACAAGGTGAATTTCATATTTTTCTTTTCAATCATCTGATCTGTCGTGACCCCTCCTGTACACTTCGTGACACCAAAGTGCTTTTCCATTCTTCATTCCATCGCTTTGGGATCTATAAAAAGAGCGACAGTGTTGAGGGATTTCTGAACAGACTGTTTCATTCCTGTCACTGTCCCAGGAGGATTAGAGTTGCGGAAGCTTAGAGTTAGGCTCATACTTCCCTCTATCCAAATGCCTGCCTCAGAGATAACGGTCTTTGTTTAGGAGGCCTTAATATTCCTAAGGCAGTACTTGAGAGGATGTGTTTTCACATTGCCTCTCTCCCTCATATTTGGTACACTCTTCCTCATATGAATTCAGTAACCCAAGCCATTCTCTGGAAGCATCAGTGACTCCCATTTACGTCTTTGCCACCTTTTCTAAGAATGTGTTCATTTCATTGATCCCATGTTTCAACACAGC
This sequence comes from Pygoscelis adeliae, assembly GCF_000699105.1. Taxonomy (NCBI): domain Eukaryota; kingdom Metazoa; phylum Chordata; class Aves; order Sphenisciformes; family Spheniscidae; genus Pygoscelis; species Pygoscelis adeliae. The sequence goes on from NW_008824243.1 coordinate 7,325,559, forward strand.
AGTTGTCCCTGCCATTATCCTTGACCTAATCATAGCATTTAGGGATCTGCGTGTCTCATGGTCACAGATGAGCACATGGACAGAAACTGCCTTACAGACCTACCCATATAGCTCGCTTCAGATCCATGAGAACGGCGTGCGAAATTCCTATTAGGTCCAGTTTCTTCTGAGCTGCGAGGGCCAAGATAGTTGTACTTCATAATCTGCTGGAATGCTTCTTTGCTGGCTTGGCATAGCCAGTCCCGCAGAGGGAAGAGGGGGGGAGAGGATGTGCTCCAGCCCTAAGATCAAATGTCGGGCACAGGTGCTGGCAGCGGAGCAGTGCTGCAGCCCCCTGGTATGAAATCGCAAGCTGGCTCATTCTACGGACCTTCTGAAAACAGCCCAAGATTGTGTATCATGAATTATGATGGCAATATAAAACTGAAAGCTTGACTGCATCTGTTAGTTAAAAATTGCTGTGAGAGCTTGGGAGGCTGCTAGCTCAGTGTTTTAGCTAAATCTCAAATAGGGTGGCTGCACTTTACCTTCCTAATTAAACTCCCTCTTAGTTTTTGTTGCTCAGGTTAATTTTTACTTCCCCTTTCTCTCACAAGCTGACATGGATTAGCGCTATCGATGGAGACACCTATTCACTGTGTAAACTTTGAATCTGAATTCATATCTTGCTCTCTTCCTCAAATGTTTTAAGGTCCTTCGACATGGAGCCGCCACTTTCTGTTCCAGGGGCCCCATGTCTGGGGAAGAAAAGAGATCTCCTCTCACAGTGGGCAAAGTTTTAGTTGACTGGAGACATATGTTGAAGCAAAGTTGGCACTTTTTCTCAAATTGGCCAAGAGCATATGTAAATACTGGTACTGCACATCCAATTTTGCACTTTGCAAGTGAAGAAGCAGCTTTGTAGACAGATACAGAGCACGTACAATCTTTTACACCTTCATTTTGATAGATGTACGTGTTTTTTTCTCAGCGTCTGGCTGCTTATAGATGTTCTGCTGTGTGTTATTTTCTCATCTTGTATCACAAGTGAAGTATCTGGTCCTGTTCCCGCGCAAATGAATGTTAGACATCTCCTTGGCTTCCAAAGGGCAATGTCAAACCTAAATGAGGAAGAGGTAGAACGGTGCTGGGGCGAGACACTCCTAAAAGCCTCTTAAGTAATCCAGGAAAGAGCATTCATAAGTGTTCCTCTTCCCTCTAAGACACTAATGAGTCTCTCCTTAATCACAAACTGTTTATGCAGAGCACTACCCTCCTGACACAAGAGCAAGCTTCACCTCTGCAGACCTTTAAAATAAGTCCTCTAGGCTTTCTTTCTTTTACAGGAGGTAGCTGACCCCAGTGACCTTGCTCCTCTCCAAATCATGAGCTCAACCTATAGATGCGAGGGGATATAGTATTCTCTTCACTTCCTGTCTTAAACCCTGGTCTTAGCCTTAGTGCAAGCTGCCCAGGAGATTGCTGTGCGTCCTGTCCCTCTTCCAGCACTGGCAACACTCCTGTAATGGGTGGAACGATCCTTTTACACAGGTTGCACATCATTTTTTTGGGGTGTATGGAGCACTTTGGGTCATTTTGGATAAAGGGTACTACATAAATGGAAGTCCTTATTATTAAATCAATAAATAATAACAGAGTTAGCTCCTTGCTGTTAGACATGCTAACTTTCACCTTGGTTGCCACATGCACAACATGGCATTATTTTTCTATTTTCTTTATGCTCTTGATGGCTGAACATGTTATCAAAAATGATTCTCGTAGAAATTTTTATGTTGGCCAAACATTTTCGGCACAGGAGGGGCCTTGCAGAGTTGTAAAGGGAAACTTGCCTTCCTAATAACTCATAGCTGTTGTGGCTACTATGTAAATCTCTTTATCCAATCAATCAGACATGAAATAAAATACACTGACCTGATGCTTGGCTAGCATGTAAATTCCAAGTCACATGAGGCCTGGGGAGTTATAGTGCAGAAGAGGGAGTTTTCATTCCCCATTTGTAAGATGATATCTGCTGGACTCATTGAGCAAAAATATTTTGGGGCCTGTGTCTTACAAGGTAAACTTGCTCTATTGTGCAGAAGAACATTCACTGAAATAGCTAACATGGATCATCTGATGACATTAGCTTTGTAAGTAATTTCCATGATGTCAAGGGTACACTGGAGATTAAAGGGGGATTAAGGCCTACTTGCACAGTCAAAGCATCACAGTAAATTGACTTGACTTGGCAGGCTGCATCTAAAGTTGGCAAGTTTTCACTAACTAATCATATAAAATCCAGGTTTGTGGTGTTAGCTAGACTACACTTTCACAGAGGCCAGGAAACGTTAAGCTTTCAAGGTGGGAGGTTTTAGGAGCTAAAGGAGGAAAAGGGAGGGGAGACTGTCAAGGAGACTTTTGCAATGTCAAGGTGCCAAGAGGTGCTAAGTAAAATAACGACCCAGTTTTACTGGAGAAGGCTCTGCCTTTCAAGAGCAAGCTGGTTGGATTTCTACCCAAAGGGCTTTTCCTCCAGCAAAGTTTATTTTTTCCCTCTCTCTCGCTGTCACAAAATGCAATCTCCTCTTAAAGGATCAGACCCCGCACAGGAACTTCACTGAATAAAGATGAGTTTATATTTTAAAAAGGAAACAGCTGGATTGCAAAAGCAAGGGAGGTAGGCAGCTCTTGTTTCATTAGCTAAGGGAAACTCAGGGCCCCAGAGGAGAACAACTGGGAGAGCAGCCATGACAGAGAAAAAAAAAAAGGAAACAGAAGATCATAAAGAACTAATAATGAAAAATGGAAAGTGAGAATGAGCCAAGAAAAACAGGCAATAAATAGATTAAAAAAAAAGTTGGGGGGGGGAACAGAAATGTAAAGCGACCAAGCAGGAAAAGAGCAGGGCAGAGAGTATGGATTTTCTGGAAATAAAATAAATAATTCTGAAATTTCTCAAAAGCCTGATGAAAAACTGGAAGCATCTCATGGCTGATCTCTTGATCTCCAAACTGGTGGCCACTTCAATATAAAAACGAAGGAGGAGCACTCTGTAAAATTGCCCAGCAATTTGTCTGCTGCTTCCGCTGGAAAAAAACAGAGTGAGTTTGGCTGGGCTAGAGAGTCCAGGTTCCATCCATGGTGATGAATTAAGGTCCCCTAAGAGCAGCTTATAAAAAAATGTATCTCATGATTGTTTAGAAGGATCCAGTCAACTGTTTATCTGTGCAGTAATCACTAAATGATGAGTTGGAGGTAGCCTGGGTGTGGGACTGTGCATAGCGGGAGTCTCTGAATGGTTTCAGATGAAGAAAGAGTAGAGATTGAAGGAAGAGGGGGGTAGGAAGAAAAACAGATACTAGTCTGTCCTTCGTCTTGAAATCTGTTCATTGTGATAAAATATATAAACATGGCCAAGATTTCACAGTCCAAGAGAGAACAGATTTTTTTTCAGCTGCCCTTCAATTAGATCCATAATAATCCTGCAGCTTTATATGGTTTACAGACGACACTTTGCCCAGCAGAAATGGTGCTATTCTTTAAATTGTGCTGTGCTCATTAGGTTTTAATAGGAGCAGTTGTTTAAAGGGTGGGTGGGGGCAGGAGGGGGAATGCACTTGGTGATGCATAGTGGAATGTACATTAATCTTGTTAATGACAACACAGTTAATGGCTGGCAAAACATTACTTTTGAATTAACCTTTCTCTTGTGCAGGCTATACTTGAGAAACAGAGCCAGGACACCGAAGATACAAGGAAAGTGCATGAAGACAGGGATACAGGATTTCCTATGATTTTATGTTGTTCTTAATTAGGAAGCATATTGGCAGCAAATGCTAACATGTGTTGGGATGTTTAGCTGTAGCCAAATAAATGTTTTCTATTACAACTCTGAATTCTTTGCCTAGCCAGATCCCATGCTGTTCTGTTCATGTCTTACAAAATCCCTTTATAAGTCATTTTGGGGGCCAATTTTCTGTTGGCTTATACAGCAGAGTTACTTTGAACATATGCATTCAGACTCCAGAAGGATCGTTGTCCTTACCTTTTTTTTTTTAAATTCTAATTTTTTTTTTTTTGTGTGATAAATGGGGAAGCCCTTCTTATGAAATGCTTCTGTAACCCAAGTAAACAATAGCCTATACTGAGCATGCTCATTTAAAGCAAAAAAGTAGGGAATGGATATAACTGGTTTTCTCTGGTCACATGTTCACACATAAGCTGAATGAATAATCCATAATGAATCATTTATCTGACATTTAATCTCTTTCTCCTGTTTATGAATGGTCTGCAAATACTCTGCTGGGGTTTTGTTTTGGTTCTGTTTGTTGTTTCAAATTATTAGTTAAATAATTTCTGATCTGGCTTGTAGGTTATTTGAGAACAGTTTGCTATGAGTATTCACAGTTTATAACTCCTGTTACTTCAATGAAGTGAACACATAACTAGAGTCTGACTTGAGTAGTGCAAGTCTTTTCTTGTGCAAATGGAAATTTCGGGTTTTCCCTTTGCAAATATCCTGCTACGTTTACTTTAATTATTATGTGAAATATTTCTTGATGATTTAGCCACCTCTAGGTAGGAAATCCAACGGATGTCTCCCACCTCTGTGTTTGAATTTTACATGGTCAACTTATCCTAGTAGAGGTTGAAGCTTTCTGAAACTGATTATCAGACAGTATGGTCCCAATGTATCATCATAAGGTATAGGTCCTGCCTGCACAAACCAAGTAGAACAACTGTCACAGAGGGCATATTTAAATGAGAAGGGAATTTAACACAATCTTCTGATTTGCTGCATTTGAGCAGCTTCTCCAGGCCCAGTGCTTGCTCTGGTGGAGTCTGACATTGTGTTATTGTGTGCTCATGTAAGCAGGGGTCTGACTCCCTCCTGCGAGGGGTGGAACATCATCGGTCTATAGGTGCAGAAACATTCTGTTGATTTCTCTTGAAGAACCAGAGGGTTGGAGTGGAACATGCTGAGTTTGGTTTACATCCATTTCGTAATATCTTTGCATCCTTCTGTTCCAAACTGCTAAGTTACAAAAGTGGGGAAGATAAGACATATGTCTTCTTGTGAAGAGCCCCAGTGTGTCACCATTGAGGCACTCATCCTAATAAAGTCTTCAGCACTAAGGTGAAAGAGGAATATGGAAAAGAATACCCTTGTGATAAAGACCCTGCCTGGATTCAGGACACCCTTCATCCTTTCTGAAATAACAGAAACACTCCAAAAAGCTGGAGTGACTCAACAGATAAAAGCAGAGCTGCAGAGGCAGCTAGCGAGAATAACTACTGGAGGACATAGATAACTGAAGTGGTTAAAGGTAATTCTGGCTAGTAGGGAAAATATAGCAACTAGTCACTAAGATTGTCCATGAATCTGGACAAGCTTTTTCTCCCTGCCTCAATGTCTGGTAGCAGAAGAGTTGCTGGTGGTAAATAGTGCAATGTTTTGAGCTGTGAGACAGTAAAAATTGTTTTCACAGATTTCTGTGAGTGATTTTTAAGGTTATGTGTATGAATTCATACTCTGGGCTTATGAAGATTTTTTTCTTCAGATCATTGTGTAAATAATTCAAGCTAACTAGTTTCAAATAAAGTATATCGAAATTATTATGAATGTATGCTTCTTATGCTTATTAGTGCACTGTTTGGCTTCCATCATATTTTGATTCTAAGGTTTCATGTTTTTTATGATCAGAAAGTCCTTTGCTTCCCTTAGGTGTTCATAAAAAAAAAAAGGAAAAAAAAGGATTTATCTGCTATGACTATTTTTCATGGACTCCCTTGCTGCTAGTGAGGGAAAGAAGGTGCTCAGGGACTGCCCATTAACTAGCATGTATGAAAGACAATGAACAATGGAGCTAAAAATAGCTCACAACCATATAAGTATAACAGTTGTTCTGTGTTGCTGCAAATATCAATTTATGGTGAAAAGAAAGAAGACAAGTTGCAGTATTTAATTACTTGTGAATGTGATTAGCTGTTTGAAAACTTAAGGACCATATCATATCAAAATCCCATACCATAAAAAGAAACTTGCTCTTAATTTTCTTCTCAAATTGGACCCCATTAATCACTGTAAAAGTTTCAAAACCATTTGGCTGAAGAACTCGGATAACAGGAGGCTTTCAGGAGGTCATGCTCTCTGATTGGCATTCTTGACCCTCTGTTGTCTCAGTTTCTCATCTTCTGGATTCACCCTAGCTGTAGTAACCTAGCTGTCTCTGGGCTAGGTTGTTCTGTTACCAGTGTGAAATCCTCCATGGGCTCATGTTGCATTAGACTGGACTGTTCAACAGAACATGCAGGAAAGAGAAGAGGCACCAGCAGCTCAGCCATGCCTCAGAGTTCAGCTTCAAAGAAAGGTAGGGCTTGCAGTGGGGTGGTTGCGAACCGGCAGAGATTATAAGTAGACTTTTGCAGTCCAGGCTGACATTTAAAGGCTTGAGGCCTGATGCAGAGCAAAGAAATGTCAGTCTTTAAAAGAGTGGACTGGGCTGGTGAGTAGGGAGAAATGTCAAAAGAGAGTTTATAGGCTTCTCCTAAAGTTGAAGTAAATGTATTTAATTCCTTTGATATGACCATGGTTCTTGATTTACCTGTGAATGAATGTCACAAGAGCTAGAGTTGGTTAACAGATGCTTGAAACGACACGGAGGAAGCACAGAGACTGGGAGACCGGTTAACATTTGACTGAGGGCACATAACATGTAAGCCTGCCTTATACTGGAGTCAAATCATCCCATCTGATGTGTTGGGAGCTGGATCTCCACACTTGTTCTTGTGGCTCAGAGACACATTTGAACCATTGAGTGGTTATTCACACCTAACCCTTTTTAGGATCACCCATTATTCTTATTAACAACAGCGAGCACTACCAAGAAGGACAAAAAAATATCATTCTTTCCACAAAAAGGTAAAAACATAATAGTGAATTAAAGTTCTAAATGATAGGACTGTTAACATAATGCCTTTTGTCTAGAATGAACTATAAAACACACATATATACAATGGAGAAAAACCTGTAAATGTGTAATGGACAAAAAAAAATATATATAATAAAACTGTTGAAAGAATGCATTTTCTCAGCACCAAGGCTATCCATAAAATTTTTACAGTTTTCCACTATATAACATTATCTTTCATAAAAAATGATATTTTAAAGCAAAAAGGTTGGCAAAGGAAACAATTGGTAGTTAACGGAAGGATGGGATTACAGCACTCTGCCTTTGCTGTGAATGGTGGAATAGAAAATGAAAAACATTTGGGGCATTATATGAAGCCCAGCAGTCATGCTCCATATGGTTTGAAGAGTTGAGCAATGCTTGACAAAGATTTTACGACTTCATTTTCTTAACACTGAATATTAGTCCTTCAATCTAGGCCTCCCACCCCATTCCTTGTCTTAAATTTCTCCTGTTTTTCAGACAAAGAAATCTGTTTTATTAGTACGTATCATTTATATTGAGTTTAATCACATCTGGTTTAATACGCTGTTTTCTAACCAGCATGGCCTTTCTGAGGAATGCCCTGTAATCAAGGTATTCAGGCAAAATTGAGGTAATCTGGTCCCCAGATCCTCTAACAACTTCCTATGTGACTTAATGCAAGTTATTTCATCTCTTTCTATTTCAGTTCTCCATCTGTAGAATGGAAAAATAGTACTTCTGTATATCAGATATTACCGTGATAAGTTTTAGGATAAATAGCTAGAGTCATCTGTATAAGAGGACAGATCCATATTTCTGGATAATTGGATTTGGAGCACAGAACTTCCTGGCTCCCAAACTTGTGCTCAGACAGATCAGGACATTAAAATTTTATCTCTCAGCCCACATCATGGCTTTCAAAAACAAATATTGCTCCCCTCTGTCATAAAATACAGATTGATTAGTTACTCATTCTTCAGTCTACAATCTACGGCCATGTGTGCTGCCATCAGTGGAAGGAAGTCTATAACCTTCCCCAGAAACGCATGTGGATTATCCTTATTTTTATTTGACCTTTAAATCATTAGGCACAGCTGGGGACTGGGCCAAGTTGTACGTTTGTAATGATGTGCACACTCATCAT
>NW_008824243.1:7333630-7344490 GCF_000699105.1 Pygoscelis adeliae
CACCGTAAGAAGAAAGGATATTTGTGTCTCACCCTCAAAAAAAAGTTAGGAGGTTCATGGAGATCTCAGTGTTGGTACACAATCCTCTATGTAACAGACAAGCAGCATGTTTACTGTTACTACAGGTGACCTAAACTGAAAAATTCAGACCTAGATCCAAACTTTTTGAAAGTCTGAGTATTTGGATCTGCAGTCTTAGCTTGGATGAATCCCTAAAAAGGAATTACTGTTGTCATTTATTACATTGATTCACATACTATGCAATACAAAAGAGATCTTTCCTGAAACATCACTTTTCATTTCATTTATTTTACTTCACAGTGAAAGGCAGCATTCCTCTAACCCTTCTCCTGCTGTATCTGAGTGCATGCCCTCACATGTGGATCTCACATGCAGTGGTATTTCAGATGGCATGTTCTGTATTAGGTGGATAGAGTATCACTGGTGGTATGATTTATCCCATAGACTCAGCACACTAGAGAGCACTCAGCTGGTTAATATTTCATTTGGATTCTTTTCTCTTTTCTTTCCAACCATCTATGTAAACTTTAAGACAGCCGGTCTGGTTTTAGGAGGTGATTTCCTTGCTATGGATTAAGGATCCATTTGTGAGTCACTCTTCAGGCACTTCAGAAGAGTAGATTTCAGACCTGAAAGAATGTATTGTAAACAGAATAATGTGCTTTCAAAATTAGCTCACGTACCAAATTATGTATTTACTTAATACACATTAATGGCTTTTGAAGAAGCCATTAGGCTCTATTGCGTAAATAGTATGTATACCAAAATATGTATTTAACCTAGATAGGGCAGTTTCCCATTGTTGGTTTTCCTTCCTTCTTTACAAAGTTTTATCTTCATGGCCTTTTTAAAGTCTATTATTCTTGAAGAATTTATCCTCCAGGAGATTGTTTCGAACAGTGGTAACTGAGAGGGCAGGGAGGAGAGGGGGTTCCTGAGCTTTAATGTGTAGAAAGGAGGAATAGCTGTCAGAGCGGCTAATAGGACTTTTCAGACTTTGGAGTGGGGAAGGGATAAATTCAAATCTTACTGAGCAAAACAATTCTCTTAAAGGGAAGAATCCTACAGGGCTCTGTGTCCTGATCCTAACTTAGGGAAAAGGAGTGGGTTCTTGCATCAGGCAACTTTATGTTTTCACATTGGTCTGACTGTGAACAGCCCTACATCTCCATGAAAGAGGTGTGTAGAAGAGAAAGAGCCCCTTCTCTGCTCCCACCACTGAGGTACAGGACCTGCTGGAGGCACCCTGCTGTGGTGGGACCTTCAGAGGGCTCCTTGCGTCCCTAACCCCTTAGGGTTGGGATACAGTCTGACACTGCCAACCTGGTAGTTCAAAGAGCCCTTAAAATGTGCTGGGATTTCAAGCAAAGAACCTAAGCTTTCTGTTTTGTTCTCCATCCGTATATAAATATGGAGAACTGGGATAATGATCCTTGACAGTGGCTTTGTGAGGATCACTTGATTGGAATGGAATTAATTGTAAGAATATTAAATGTGAGAGGGCTACTAAACCAGTTGGGACTGGTGGGAAATAAGTGGGGAAATAAGTACAAACAAGCTAAACCTGCTGTGTTTCACTGTTTAACTGCTACCTCCTGTAACTGGCACAGCAAGTAAACCATATATCTGCTAATGTTGCAGGTGTACTCACAGCTAGCTCGTAATGGAAAAAAATATCTGTAAATAACTGCTCAGTTACAGCAAATGCCAAAAATTACAGTCCATGTTATTCGCAGGTGATTCCGCCAATCCTAGCCACGTTCATCAGTTTGGAAATAATAATGAACCCATATCAAAACTCCAGAAAAAGATGTTATCTTGCTCAGAAAATGCAATGAGAACTAACAGCTAAGTGCTAAAAATAGAAGTGTTGTATGAAGCCTTGTAACTTTGGCATATAGTCATGAAGTGCAGAGTGAGAGAGGGAATGGAAGGCATTCCCAGCACTGGGCAAGAAAGAAAGGAATGATGGACACACAGGGATAACCAGTATACAGGGAGAAGAAAAGTTTCCTAAGTTTTAATGGAACTTACTATGGACTTAATGTGTTTTTGTGGGCTCTGGAAAGTTCCTGTCTATATTAATCAGTCTATTAAACAAACACTTCTGCAAACAGTCTGTGCAAACTCCTCAAGTTGGTTCACCTGGGTCAACTTGCAGGATGGAAGGGGGCAAGAAGACTTATTGGTCTTCTTAAGAAACTAGTTAACTACAAGTACAATCAATATCATGAAAATGAACTCAGCATTATGATTCTCTGACATGAATTGCTCTCTTGCAAAAATCTCTTTTTAGCCATCCTCTTGCTTATGTGACTTCAGGCAGGTATCTCCTGTTAAAGCAGTTTTGGGGTATATTTGAAATTGCCCTGACTTGATTTCTAAAAGAAATCAAATTAATTCCAGACTTAAATTAGGAAGGATAATAAAATAATAATAATCACGAAGAACTGGACTATTGCTAGTAGGTCCATTAATGATGCAGTTTTTTTATCATTAACTTGTATGCATGTATGAACAGGGAACTATACCAGAAATTATTTTGTGCAAATGTATTCAAGCAATGTTATCAACTGCAGACCAAAAATGCAATTGGAGCTGTATTGTTCTTTTTCATTGACTTTTTGTTGACCACAGGAAAAACTGGTTTTAAAGTACAACACAGTAACACAGTCTAAAGGAGTGAAAAACTTGTAGAGCCAGTTTGAGTTGTAAGGGTGTGCTAACTTGTGACCCAGACGTGATGGTGGTTTTAAAATCCAGTTGAAACAAAGAAGTTCTATTGTGCTTTTTGCATATTCCCTCTAGGAAATCATACCGCGTCTCCTCCACTCTTGTCCCACAGACCTTCCTCCCACCTGTCTTCTCATCTGCTGTGCCCTGCTTTCTCCTCTTGTATCCATGATCTTTGTGCTTTGTTGCTTCCCTCAGTAGTGACCATGCCATCCCTTCGGAGACACCTTGGACTGTATATTTTTCCCATTCCATTTATTCTTACTCTGTTTAATAAAACTGTTCAACTGTTTTTTCCTGTTCAGTGATTGACTTTAATAAATAATTTGGGGTTTTGTGCCAAATTACTTTTTTTTTGGTGAAAGGATGAAAAACTGCCCTATAGAAGACTAATTTTATATATTTACAATGTTTTCTGATTTATGTACTTATCATCTTGAAAGAGTTTTAGGTATGTTTCTAGATGATATAAGGTTTCCAAATAACATATTGAAAGGTTCTCTCTGAAAATCTAAGTAAAATATATTTCCTGAAGTTATTTGCAAAGTTTGACCAGAACTAAAAATATCGCTATGCCCCTTTTGTCCCCTGTGAAATAATAATTTTATTTTCAGTTTTGGGGGAAGGAAGAGAAACTGAGCTGTTCCATGGTTTAGATTAGACACCGTTTAGAGGATAGAGTTTTGGTGCTTCATAAAGTTTCTATCACGATGACACACTTATCTTTATTAATCTGTAGCTGCTCCCTTGAAACAAAGCAGTTTGAATCTCTTTTTTCTCAGGTACTGGGAAATTATTCATTCCTGGTGTTCCATCAGGCATGTCAAAGACAAATATTTCTATGTGCATCTGTATTTGGGCCACCCATCCTGAATATGTAGCTCAGCTTTTCATGCCCAAAGTCTCCTGCATTAAATTTCATGCTGCATTTTCTCTGGGTTACCTACAGGTGCTATTTTTCTTGTTTTTATTAAAAAGCTAAAATGGCATTTTATTCCTAATCAAAAGCATTTTTTTTTAGGACCTGTTGGTCTCTCTGAGATAAGTCCATCATGGCAGAGAAGTAGTGCAGGTTTTTCTTCACTAAAGGGTTGTGACTTCAATTGTATGAAATTTGCCTACAGAGCTTCTAGCAGATTATTGATTGATAACCTGATATACATTTGTGCATTTACAGATTTCTACAGTTCTGCTCAAAGTAAGGTTTAGAGACATCATCAGTGACCTGGTTTCATATATATTCAAAGAAATTAGATGGCTTCCAATCATATACATGTGGATATGCACAGTTTAAGAGAAAACTGGGTACTGTTTGGAATTATTGTTCCTCAAAAATTCATAAAGATGTGGTGACTGTATAACTTTAATCGAAAGTATTTATCCAGCTCTGATTTCAACAGATGTCTGAACAATGGAGGAAAAACCCTCCACCCTGTAACAAACCATCAGTCTGCTTCCAGACTTCCCATGCTAAAATTTTTATGGTGGTCACTGGTAACATGTATGTGTTTTTCTCTCATGTTTTTGTAAAAACTACTTATCTTTTTTAAAAGACTTCTTTTTCCCTTATGCAGTTTGCAGCTGCTCTCTCTGTATTGGCTGATTTTCTGTTGAAGTTACTTTTTTGCATGGAGGAGCCCTGTTTTTGAACCCCATGTATCAGTTTAAGAAAACTGGGGAAAAAAATACAGCGAAACTTTTGGATCCATCTGGTTAGATGTGGGAATGTTATCATCATCTGGACATCTGGACAAGATGGATCGGTTTGGCAAATAGTAGATTTGCCCCTGCTCTAGCTCTTTCTGGATGGTCCAGAGGGGATTTTTTTGCCTAATGATATGCTAGGTTCATCCTTCTCCAGCTCTGTCTTTCTGACCCCCACTCTCCATCACCACCAGTGGGGGTTTTCCTCTCCTCCAGCGGCAGCAACCCCTCCACTGCTCTCACTGCTCGCCATGCTCTCCCCAGTAGTATCTTTCCACAGGGGATGCGCAAATCCTGTTGTTTTACATCATATTGTCATTGCAGCCACAGGCATGTGTCTGCAAATGTCCCCTAGCAAGAGAGAGAAATGTGTTTCCTCGTGCCTGTGCTTGCAGCATGTGCGATCCGCTCTCCTCCCCCAGCCTCTCCCAACCACATGCATCCTGCCTGCTGGGGCTGTGCCTGCTGCAAGACTCAAACCAAAGCTGCCTCCGTCTCTGCAATCGGCGTGCGAAGGAAATGGGATTGTGCAAGTGGGGAGGCGAGCTGCCCTGGTGTGCGTTCAAAAGGAGGGAAGCTGAGATGTGCAGGGTGGCAAACTTGCCTCTGCCTCCACGTTGATGATGCCTTTAAGCAGAAGACAGCTCAATGTGAAAATATCCCCTTAGCAAAGGGACTGGCCTGTCTTTGTGGTCACTGGTGTTGAAAATGCTATGTATTAGGTCTGTAACGAAAATATTGCCTTAGGCTCCATTTCATAGTCAAACCTTTTTTAATAGGGCACCTAGAGGATCCCATGGCAAGATGAAGGGAGGTGCCAAAATGCCGCTGCAGTCAGTGTATCATACCCCATGACTGCTGGGCAATGGCTGGAAACCTGCTCAGTACCGCTCTGTGTCATTTGATGCTATACGCTTCCATATCTGGCCCATAAGCACATGCTGAAATTCCTGAGCATGTGCGTAAAGTTAAGTACTTAAATGCTTTGCTGAATAGGAATTGACTGAACATGTGCTTATGAATTACAGCATTAATCATTTTTACAGCTGACAAAATCACTGCCCCAGAAAAATATTCTACAATTAGAATGAGCGGGATTATTTCTTTCATTTGTGTGAAATAAGCGTGTTCCCAGTTGTACTGAACGTGTTCTGTTTTCTGTGATATTAGAAATCATTTTCCATAAGATTTCATATTGCTCAAGAGAAAACTTGAGAGATTTTGGAATTGATCTGGTCCCTGGATTTGGGTTTATATTAAGAAAACATTGTAAGAAAAGACGTAATGGGCCAAAAATATGCACTTGCTTTTTTTCATTGACTTCACTGAAGGGCAGAATTCGGGCCAGTTCATTAATCCTCTCTTGTGGAAGGTACTTCTTTCCATATCTGATTTTAATTTGTTTGTAGACACTGAATGTAGTTTTTCATATGGTAGAGTGCTCCTTTTTCTTCCTTATTTCCTTCACAGTCATTTCATAATAGAGTTCAAAACCAGAAAAAAAAAAAGAAAAAAAACCCAAAGCAACAAACCAACCCCCTTTGTACGAGCAGCCAGTTAAACAGATAATAATGGTAATTCTTCTGCTCTGCTAATGATGATAATATTGATATTTATCAATAACAAATAGCATGCAAGTGCCTGGATGAATAGAGTATTTTGCACAGTGGGGTTTTATATCTATATACGAAACACTGTGTGGTAAAGGCTGCTAGCAGGCAGGTGAGGGAAGCTAAGCAAAGAATTGCCTCACAGCAGAGCGCCCGGTAACAGCAGAGGGGAAATTTAGTCCAACCCAAGAGCAGAAATAATCCCTGCAGTAAAAAAGCTGCAGAATCTGTAATCTCAATATCGAGCCCAACAAAGACCGTGCATCTTGGGGCTCGACTAAGTGAGCTCTCACTGGCAATGGTGTGGGGCTCACGCTAGCTAATTTGGGAGTGGGAAGGTCCAAGGAAAGCCTGCCGGTCGTCGGAGCTAAGCTCAGGCAGCCTGGATATTTCCAATGCGCTGTTTAGGCTGTTACGCAATCCCTTTGGTGTTCAGCGTGTTTTATTTTATTGTCTGCAAAAGGGACTTTGAGAGGCATTATCTTCAGGAGATAAATTTACAGCTGCTTTGCTTCCTATCTTATGTTTACTTTTTGAACCTCTGTGCCTGAATATTACCTGTTGGTAAAGCTGACTCTGTAATTATTGATTTTGAGGCTTATGATTGTTCGCCAGACAAGGGGAAGGGGGAGAGGGAAGGGTGATCACAGAACAACCAACTATTCCAAGACCTTCAAAGGTGACTCACACAGAAGCGTAAGGCCCAAATACTCTGCCGGAGCAAAGTACTGTACCTACATCGACGTCCCCTGAGCTCGTTTGCTAAGGCCAATTTAGTATGCGACCTTTGAGTTTCATTGTAGCAAATGACTTGAGGTATAGCTATTATAAGGTGTGTCATGCTCACTTTCAGAGGCCCTGAATGAAACAGACACCTGGTTATGGACCAACCATCTGAACATATCTGGGCGCTAAATCTAAGCATGAGGGTGGCTGGAGAGAGCTTAGGTGCTTGCTCTTGGCACCGCCCATGGGTCTGACTCA
Source organism: Pygoscelis adeliae (assembly GCF_000699105.1). Lineage (NCBI taxonomy): Eukaryota > Metazoa > Chordata > Aves > Sphenisciformes > Spheniscidae > Pygoscelis > Pygoscelis adeliae. The sequence continues at coordinate 7,340,683 of NW_008824243.1, forward strand.
GAGCATGGCCCCAAAAGAGCTCTGAATATGGACAAGTTCAGGAGTGTCCCTCCCTAGATGCCACATACATCCAGCTTCACTGCTCCAATCACAGGATCGCGGTTGGTTATGCTTATAGTCACTACCAGATCCAAAGGAGACAATATTACCTTTTTAAACAAAACAATAAAGCAATAAACGAACAATAAAACCAACACTCCAGATGTCTTTCCCATGTTAGATAACATAAAACTAAAGAACAGCTGCATACATACACATTTTTCTATTTATTGTTTTAGTATCAGCTACAAAATGTTTCTATATAAGTGTCCACACTAGAAAAATCCCAACTTTTTGAATCACAGCCATTTGTGTATTTTATTTTCTTAGGCCTGAATGTATTTCCTAAATAACACAAAAAAGCTTTTAGTTTGCAGTAGTTTTTACTTGAATTTTCAGCAGCAACACCAACATGTGCATTCCCCTCCCTATGTGTGTTTCACTTGACATGTTTCATGTTACAGAGACTGTGCAAGAGACTTTGAGAGGTGTTATCTTTGATAGAGGAATTTATGGCCATTTTCCTATCTACCGTATGTTTACTTTTGAATCTGTGTTGAACATTTGTTATACTCACTTGTTGTGTCTTGTCTTAAATTAGATCATAAACATTTTGAGGCAGGGACCATGTCTTCCTGTATATTGCTTGTTTATTTAGGCCCTACTGTTATGGATGTGGAACTGACTGGGAGTGATTGTAATAATAAAAATAATACTGCTAGAAATTCTTTTGTCCTGATAAAGAAATGTGCAACTCCTGTTATCAGAACATATCAGAGAGTAGGGTGCTTAAAAGAGATTGTAGAGTAGTAATCATCTTTGCAAATGCTTTGAACCTTAGTGTTAAGAAAAGGGAAGGGAGGAGAGTTATATTTTGATTTATAGAAGGCCCTGGCAAAACCATTTCCAAAGTTGACAATCTCCAAATATTACTCATAGACTTGCATGTGCATCTAACAAAGGTTTTGAACAATTACCCCTAATTGCCCTCTTCTAATATTCTGGTGAACAGAAAAATCTTCATTATAAGAACACACGGCTTGTAAATGAAAGGGATGAAAGCTCATGAAAGGACGGAGGCAGACCATACGTCATCCCACACCTAGGCACAACGGGATGCATTAAGGAAGCATTTATGGTGAGGCATTCCATCAAGTCAAGGTGTCAGAGGACATATGGTCTCTTTCACCATTAACTCAGTGAATTTCCATACCTTTCCACTGGTCCGTATTAATCTCACTTTGTGACGGTCAGCTTTGTTTGATATCGTTCAGGCTTTGCTCTGAAAGTGCCCAATATGCACATGCAAAATTCATGAAAGTGAATAACTAAAAATCATCCCTTTGCGCTTGCTTTTTGCAAAAGAGAAATTAAAAAAATTTGTGTCAAACAGAAACATTTTCAGTAATCAAGACAGAAATTAAGAAATACAGATATGAATACTTAGGTTTATCAATATAGATACCTGCTTGACCCTGCTTCCTGACTAGAAAAAATTGTTAGTATATGTCTTTGAAATACAGTGTAGCATATTGGTACCAATTTGTTTGGCATGTGGAGGTGTACCTATCCATCTTAGTCATTAGTCATGATCCCAAAGATATCACTGGGATGCTGGTAATTGCTAATAAAATGCACATGTAGAGATGCTTATGATGAATATTATGGCAGGAGATGGTAGACCCAGGAGGTAAGGGTGACAAAATTAAGTCTTAATTTTAGCTCTTCTAAAACCAGATATGCTTCCATTTTTTATCTCCTCAGTTGGCTTTGGGGACCTATGGGAAAGGCTGAAGCCGGGGGGAGTCTTCCTCCTTTTTGGGGGCTTTTCTGCACTCTTCTCTGGATATCTGTAGAATGTCTAAATTTAGGTAGAGGAGTGTGTGCTAATCCTAAACTCAAAGCTAAATTTCCCTCTCTGTGGATCTGTTGTAATCTCAGAAGATATCAGGCAGACACCTTCATCACCAAAAAAGATGCTGAAAAATAGTTCATACACATATGATCAGACTAACTAGAAGTTATTATTATTATTTTTTAAGATGGACTCTGTTTTTATTTTTGGCATTTCTTCAGCTAAGCAATGACTGTAGCCCAAAATCTCTGCAACTTCTGTCAGGGAAAACTTGCATGTAATGTCATTGTGTTTTTGTTACAAATAATTGAAAGAATACTAAAAATTCCAAGAAGCCCTAATGCTGAGGGGGGGAGAGGGAAGGAATTTGTCAAAGTGCTGGGTGGGAATAAGAAAGCTTTTAAGACAATCATTATAATAATACCATCATAATAATGCCTTTATCTTGAGGGGAAAAAAAAAAAAAGAAAAATCATCAGCCAAGCAACTACCACTGAACCTGGGACTAAAACAATCTCTCTGAATTTTCAATTGTCATAAAGCATTGGTGTTTTCTGAGGGGAAAAAAAAAAGACGATAATAAAAATATATGTCTTGGTTTTATCATGACATCTTGTTTTTCACATTACTTTTCTCCTGTCCTAGAGGCTTCACCCAGGCTCTCTGAAAAGTCTCAGTTCTCAGTCAGAGTGCTTTACACATTTGGATTGAAAAAAATATTGCTGTGTTTAGTAGTTTAAATTCAGGGGTCCTTTCATGAACGTTTAGAAGCATTGACATAGTAGAGTGGGAAAACTCCCTGTATACACCTATTCCATTACATTTTCCCAGCAGAGAAGATGTTGGCATGTCGTATTGCTGTATATTTCCTAGCTCTCCAGTATAGTCTGTGTATGTACATACATGTGTGTTTAATATACATAAAATCCCTAAAATGTTTGCACAAAGAATATTGTTATTCCCTGTATGTATTATCTGATGCTTACCAGGAAGAAAAAAACCTAGTGGACTGAAATTTGGAATGAAAAGTTAAATGAGTGTAGACCCCTTACTTAGCCTAGATGCTAACGACACATCATCCAGTGTCTTAGAATATATGCATTCAGAAGATCAAGCTATTAGAGAAAAATTCTCTATCCTGAAAAACAGGCTTATCACTGAATCAGGAATTGCCAGTAATGTCTCCTCAGGGATGCTTGTTTTTAAATTGCGTTTTGGGAGGCTTTTATGACTGCATCCACACCAGTGCTGTGATTCAGAGCAGTGATGCAGTTTTGAAGCAAATCCCCCAGACTGTCCCATTTACCGTGTAGTGGTTCAGTTTGCAGAGTGGTTTTGCAGCACGTAAGCTGGATTCTGTTCGGAGAAAACTAAACTGGAGGCTTTGATCCAGGCATGTGCCAAATGTTCTCCAACTCCTACTACAGGAATAAGAGGCCAAACCAATGACTAGACCTCCAGAAAGCTTGGAATCACACTCTAGGATATTTCGGTTCAGGGTTCTGGGCTAAATCAAGTTTAAAACAATCTTGTCTCTCCACCTCCCCTGTAGTGCAGATAAAGAAGCCTCAGCACCAACTGCTCCAACCTATTGAACTGCTCCTGCAGCCACAACTGCCTTGAGAAAGTAGATGTAGCCTATGACATCTTGAAAGTATTCCAGATTTTACAAATATTTTCTGTGCTATGTTAGTTGTTTTTCACTTCTCTGTTGCTTGGATCTGGTGCAAATATTCTTAAATTAATTTGAAATGATCTGAGCTTGTCCCCATTTTTTGTTGCAAAATTTAAGATCAACCTAGTTTTTTTTCCCAAAAGATCATACTGCACTGTGAAGCCATTTGGGCGATTTGGGGAAATTTTTTTTCCTCTTCATTGAAATTGCTATTTATGGAGATATTTAAGAAGATAATA
>NW_008824243.1:7344554-7413998 GCF_000699105.1 Pygoscelis adeliae
ATTGCAAGAACTAGAAGTTTTTCACAACACTTTTGTCCTCAGGTTTTCAAAGCTGTCTAATATTGCCCTACAATTGAATATAGTCAACTCCCATGTCTACATTATGCCAGTGGGCACCAAAGCTTATGATCAAGTATAAGCAACTTGTGATATTTCTAGCTTTTGGTAGAACATGTTTGCTTTACAGGTTATTTAAATTGTGATTTTTAATTTAGATATTCATCTCTCTTGTATGTTTTTCCTTATGTGCCTGGCCTCATTAACCCGTCCGGTTGACCTGCATCATTCTCGTGTTGACAAAGATAGGCGTTATGAACCTTAAAATGTCATAAACACCTCTAAAATGTGACCCTACTTGCATGCAGTGGGGAACGTTTGACAGCATTACACCAGTCATCTGATAAGCTCAGGTCAAAAGTCTCTCAATTGCTTGCCTTTTGTTTGGGTGTCAAAGAGGCAAAAGCTTTTCATGTTTTTAATAAGCAAATTAATGAAATACTTACAGTACATTGCATACATTAACTCTTAGGTAGCTGGTTTTCTTCTGGGGCCATCTTTCCAAAGGTCAGAGGCCGTAAATGCAGTTTCAGTTTTCCAGGAAACAAAGAGGACAGTGTATTTCAGTAATCCTTTCCTGCCTGTACTTAAGATTCCCTTTTTTTTTTCACTTTGGCTTACTTTCTAGAGGCATAGTAACACTTGCCAGCTAAGCCAGATGTAGCATTTCAACCAAAAAAATGCACCGGATGCACGTTCCAAGTTTGCCAATGGCTATGCATGCGGCTGGAATGTCAGAGCAGGAGCAGCGGATTAGGAAGATTGTGTTCGTGTTACTCAAAGCAGAAGGAGCCCAGAAAACGACTCTGGAATTTCACTGTTTCAGCCACTTTTTCTTCATAGATATAACATGTTTGTTTGGTAACATTTTCATGCTCCTTACCATTATTCATTATAGCGTTGCTTATATTTTCAAAATATTAACCAATTAGTCCTCATATGTATGGTCCACAGCAGTTTAGAAAGTCTGATTTTTCTTTCTCTAATAAAGAGAAAATAAAGAAAAGAGACTTTTGCCTACCTAAGGTGACATTCAGACAATGACAAGCTAGCTTCACAATGTAAAGCTGGCTTTACAATGTCTCCTGTTTTCCTTTATTCTCCAGACAGATCTATGGTTTCTTAATTTTTCCAAGCAAAAACTAAGTTCATTTAAAGTCACTACTAATAATGCACGTTTGGCTGGGCATGATCATCTACCTATTACTTTTCTGTGGGGTCAAATGACCTGGTATAACTGTGTGACAGAACAAGTTAAGCTCCATCTCTTTTTCCATGATGGGGTGGTGGCTCTTCTAGCTTGCATTTTATACTAATTTAAACCATTATGTGGTGTCTACTATCTAACACATCCCATTTTTCATCTTCAGCCACAAAAGCATGCTGCACAAATGGGTGAGCACCTTCAGACTCCTTTTGCAGGTAGGGAAACCAAGGACGAGAAGTTAACTGAAAAGCCAGGGAAATATGCCTCCTGCTGGGAGCTTTAGCAAAGGGACTTTCACTGACTTCTAGACTAGACACAGAAACCTGAACTTCTGTCTTCTAAGGCAATTCACAGTCTTCATGTTAGCAGAACATCAGCAGATGTTACATTTACTAGACGCATTTCTCAATCAGGTTGTGTTTGAGTGGATGACCAAACCCTTGTCATTTTATGTTTATGTTTTTGCCTGACTGGAAATGCTTCTTAGTCTCTGGTGCTTTAATTCTAGAATCACAACATTGCATGCTATAAATGTAGTTCAAGACATGTTTTACTGAAATTCATTGGATGCCGTGAATTTCTATGAGGTAGGTTGCTGGAAGCAATCAAATCTACTGAAACAAATTGACTTCTCAGACCTGTGGTCAGGTTAGAAAATCAGCTCTTCTAAGCACACTACTGACAAGAAGAAAAGGGCTAAGCCAATAGAATATTCAAGGAGAAGGGTAAGGGTACTCTTTCTTTCATGTAACTGAAAGTCTGTGAGCATCTTTATGTGATGCTCATCATTTCATTTCATACAGGTTTCACTCTTGACATCCAAACCAGCAACCACAGACTGTTTTCCTTGCAGACTTAAATAACTAGTGCCTGGGACGTTAAACATAGAGCGAAAATTCACAAAATGAGACGAGAGGCTGTAAAACACTGGCTAAAATAAGCTCTTTCTGCAACGGACCATGCAATCCAGGCTAGGCTGAAGCCTGCATTTTAGAAAGCATCTTCAGCCCAGCTCAGGCTAAAGTGCTTCATTCTCTAAGGTTCCATCTACAGCTCCATGCACCAATGTTCCACAATTTACAAGTGAACAGATATCTAAGTTACATAAAAGACATAAGAAATACAACCATGAGATTATTTTATCCCTTTGCTCTGGTTGGACTGCTTTCATTCTAAAATGAAATAAAAAATGCAGGGAACTCTGCCTTATTAACAAAAGCTATTAAAGTAATCTAAACATCACATTAAGCTTTGCTTGCGCAGCAGTAGACACAATAAGAAACACATATTACAGTCATTTAGATGCAAGATAATTTACTATTTTTAAGATCTTATAGCATCCTTGTTCCAAATTCTTTTCTTTTACTATTTGCTGTTTCTGAATATTTTGTCCCTTCCCCAGCTCTGATTACTGAAAAGCACAACCACTTTTTAGCTGGAAAACCTTACTCAGAGTACATGTCAATTCTTTACTATCAAACTGGGCGGTCATGTCAGTAGAGATCTTACAAGAGTTTATCCTAAGCTTGGTTTGTTCAATATTCACTAACCTCTAGGACTGTGTGATAGAGCATGCCCTTATCAAGTTTGCAGATGGCACCAAGCTGCCAGGGTGCAAGCACTTTTGGAGCAGGATTAGAATTCAAAATGACTCTATTAAATTGGAGAAGTGACCTGCAGTTCAATAAAGACAAGTTGAAAGTACTACAATAAAAAGGGGAAAAAATCAAAGATGCTTCTGGTGTTCTGCAGAAGAGAATCAAGGGTTGAGAGCTGGACCACAGACTGAATGTAAGTCAACAGTATGATGCTATTGCATCCCAAGATGAAATGGGGGTATTTGCGCTCCTCTAGTGCAATTTTGGCTGCAGTTCAGAGTCCAGCATTAGGCACCACACTTCAAGACGCAGACAAATCAGAGTCCAGAGGACAGCAACCAAAATGATGAGAGGTTTAGAAAAAGTGACCTATGAGGAAAGGTTGAAAGAACTTGGTTTGTTTAGTCTAGAAAAGAGAAGACTGAGGAGGTACATGATAACAGACTTCAAATATTTAAACGGTTGTTATAAGGAGGAAGGGGATCAATTATTCATGTCCACTAAGAACTGGACAAGAAATTAGGAATGGCTTTAATTTGCAAGAGGAAGATTCCAGTCAGAAAGCTTTCTGACCACGCTGGAGCACATTAGCAGTTTCCACAGCCTCCCTGGGTATTAAAGGTTTATAAGAATGGGTTGAACAAACTTTGTAAGGGATGGTTTAGATCTGCTTCTGCCTCAAAGCAGTGCTTAGGACAAACAACTTCTTAAAGCCTCTCCTGGCCTTATTCCTATAGTGTGTAATATAGATTTGTAATGTACACATCCCTATGTAATTATACAAGTGCTAAATCATTATCTGAAAGCATACTCATTCTCTACTTACCTCTCCAGGTATGTGATGTAGTGATAGTGAGGAAATATCTGGACTCTGCTATTTGCTAAAAGAGAATTGCTCAAGAGTTTTAAAACCCATTTCTGTAAATGCAACAGTGGAAAATCAGAACTCATGCCTGACCTCATCTGACAGCTGCTACGGCCCTTATAGTGGGATTAACAACCTGGACATAAAACAAAGGTTATTGCCAGTCATTAAGGTGTGATATCGCTCAGCACAATTAGGACACGTCACAAGTCTGCATGGGGCTATGCCTGAGTGGAGAATTACAGAGAAAAATGGTGATGCACCGACCTCTGTGAAGAAGCCCTGATGCTGTGATGAAAGGGAGGTTATGCAGGGCTTGGAAATATCCTGAGAGAAACGGGAGGCCACTGATGCTGGGGTGCGAAACTGTGGCACAAGACACCCACCTGACACCCAAAATGTCCCCCCCAAAAAAACATTGCACAGAACATATGCTTCTTTTTTTTTTTTGTACTATCTACATTATATATATCTATCTACCTGTCCTCATGGGATCCTTTAGGTCTGCAAAATGTGTCTGTACGATGCAGTACAGTGATCAATAAGAAAAGCTGAGTCCTGACCCTGACAGAGTTTCTGACTCTGAACATTTCAGGCGACGCCTCCCAGCCCAGACGAGATGTGCTTCTCTGCTGAGTAAGGAGGGGCTTTGGAAGCTTGATTCTGCAAATTGGTATTTAGCAACTTTCACTCTTCAGAGATGCACACAAAGAGACAAAATGAGGATTATACTACATGATAGGTATAAAGAAATAAAACCGTTGTAATATTATTGGTTAGTTTTCATAGCAATTTAGAGGTGAGGTCATGTGTTTCAATTACAAAAGAATGAGTTAGCTTATAATATGCTAAGTTCTTTTTATTAGTTGATTAATTTTTCACGTAAATTCTAAAAAAGTAATTATTTCTTCATGTTTAAGCTTTCACTTCTACTGCCTTCTTTTGTAGTGCTTTTCTTAATTACCTACGGTAATCTGCATCAGCAAGAAACTAAGAATGCTTTGCATGTCTTTAGTGTCTTCCCTCCTCTTTATCTATTGACATAGCTATATAGAGAGATCTCAGCACTGTAGCATCTGGCATCTTGAATCACTATTATAAACATTAATTAAATAAACCTCTCAATACTTCTGACAGGTGATGAGAGCTTCTGACTTCTGATGAGAGCTCTGGTGCCCATTTTACAGGTGGAGAAACTAAGAGTATGTTTGAATTGTGAGATTTGCAGATACTTCCTGGCTTCCAGGGCCCAGGTGCATGCCCTGGCCACATCCCAAATCTGTGCTGGGGCAAAAGCCAGGCTCTTTCTCCCCGAGGATCTTGGTTTCCTTAGGAAGGAGACCTGAGTGCTCAGACGGGGAGGGGTGGCTAGCAAGGCTAGGTGTTGAGTCAGGCCTGTGGGTTGCACTGCAAAGCGTTATCCCCACAGTCTAGACATAACCAAGGCAAGTTAATGGGTTTGAAGGAGGCTCATGGTGATTCTGCATTAAAGGTGGAAGCAGATAAAAAAAAATCTTGGCTTCCTCGTCACACACTTCCTCCCATTATTTAACTATAGAGATGACCACGCTGGTTTTGCACATTTAACAAGTCCAATGCAAACACGATTCTTTCCTCCATTTTCATCAACTTCAAGATGTTTTATTTTCAGGGATCTACAAAGGTTAATGTGCAATTCAAATAAAACCACAGCAGTGACTGTATAGAATAATAGTTTCACTTCATTTTGGAGCAGAACTTGGAAAATGTGGCTACAATCTAAACTAGTAGCAAAGTGCAGCGTGCTCTCTCCCTCTTTCTAGCTGCTTTAAGCAAAGGCCACAGGTAGCAGAGTCTTTTCAAGCCCGTCTACTCGCTGTGCGGAAGGAACAAGCTGGAAGACGGCTTTCAAAACTGCAGCATCTCAATGTTGCTAGATGCACGTTTTTGCTTTACAAACTCCAGCATGTTTTAGCAATTAAATTCTGTTTTTCCTGGATTAAATATAGGTTTGTCAGCCTGTGGACAATTACTATAGATAGTCATGGGGCACTGTACCAGTTAATGCACTTTAGTCAAAATACAAGGGGCTTGCCTTTCAATTTAAAAGTTACCTTGTCAATAACAGTCATTCTTTCTTTGACAGCACACCTGCCTTTCCACACTCCTTTTTAATTTTTTCCCCCATTTTTACAGTATCATATTTTAACACTGAATTGATAGTCTGTGAGTGGTCAGACAAGGTCCAGTGAAATCAAAGAGCATCATTTCACTGGCCTCTTTAGAAGTGTTGGATTAGTCCTGTTGTCTACAATTTAAGAATGGGTACCTATCCAGAAAAGCACTTTAACACGTGATAACAGTTAAGCGTGTGCTTAAGTGCTTTTCTGAATCAGGGCCCATATAAGGAAGCACTTCTAGCTAACAGTTCCAGCTAGTTCAAATAGTGTCCAACTTTGCCAGATATTAGATTTACTCTAAAATATATAAGCAAAACTCCTTCCAATATTGAAAAGCCTCACTGAATTCTTCCCTTCAAAGAATTGTTTGGAGGTTTCCTCTGTTATTGATATAAGGATTGATTCAAGTTGCAAAAGAAAAAATGTGTTTATGCAAATATTAAGTGCCTGAAAACTACACCACGGCTGTTTAGTTTTTGGATGAAAGTCTTGGCTTGTTGTGTAAGATGCATCAGCATCTATGAGACTTAGAAAACATCTTTTGTTACATGGTTATTTCAGTGGAAATACACTCTGCAAAACCTTCTCTTCCAGAACAAATTCAGATTTCTCTGCATTTAGCATTTTAAAAGTATGAAAAGCTTCTTGGCACATGTATTCCTTGTCAAAATGAATCTAGAATGAGATAGTGACAATGAGGAACAAAAGTTTTATAACATGCCCTTAAAATTTTTCAGAATGGGTTTGTGTTCTAATTATAGGAAAACTACACCCACAGTGAGAGGGTTCAATCTGCCCGTAAGAGGTGGTCATCAAGGGCAACAAGTGAAACAGGATGATTTCGTTTCATATTTAAACATTAGTGATAAGAAAGAGAAGCCTCCTATGTTGCTTTTTGTCTTTTGTTGCGTTAACTTCAGACCACGCATCATCTCTAATGAGCTTGATAAAGCATAGCAAGGAAAATGTGCCATAATTCATCATGATTCCCATTTCAAAATGACAGTCAACTTCAGAAAATAGTCCATTTTGCAACAAAAGAAAACCAACAAATGATAATGGAAACAATATCCTCAAATGAAAACTTACAGTCCCCTCAGATCTGACTCCCATTATGGAAAAGTGGGCTTGATTTTGTTAACAGTACCCACAGATCCTCTATGGTTCATCTTGTAAATAGAATATTTGATTTGTCTATGTTGTCCACCTTAGAAAAAACAGCACCCCAAAATTTTATTGAGTAATACGAGCTGATATATGGAGAAAAACAGGAACAGCATTTTAAATTGTTGGAAAATGTAACATTAGATTTAATTCTTTCCCATTAAAAAGCTATGGCCCATGCTGCAATGTAAGGTATAAATAAACTGCTTTCAATAACAATAAAGGAGCAATCTGTATGTTTTGGGGAGCTTCTGAAGAATTTTTACTTCTTTGTGTGAATATCCAAACTATTTTTTTTTTTTTGGTGGCTGCAATCCTCTTTTAGAAATCAGTCTATATTCTTTCCTGTACATCTGGGTACCTTAGATATCACAGCGTTCACCATTTACATAGCTTACCTTTAATCTTTAGCCTTTGAAATAATTTAGTTTCATAGGAGGGGTAAGTCTTGGGTTGGAAAAGAAAATGGTAGTTCCTGAGATGAGGGCAAGGAGAGATGAAGGGTGCCAGAGGTGGGCTCAGCTGGAGCCCAGCACCCTGACTCCTTCACTTCCCAAAACTGAATCGGTGTCCTAAAGACATTGCAGATTTGTCCAGTGGTGTCAGATCTACTAAACATTATGTTGATAGGCTCTAAAGCTTTTTTTTCAATATGTGTCATCTTCTTTAAGAGATGTGATGACCAGAGAATATTATATTGCAATTTGGAGGTGAATGATCACCACCAGAACAGGGTGTGCTGGTTTAAGATAATGGAAAAGATGAACTTTGTGAGGCAGAAGACGGGTCAGCAGCCTGTCCAGGATGGTCTCCTGGGTTGAGATGCTGTAGCCCAAATTGGAGGCAAAATTTGCCAAAGAACTGGGAGATGCTGCCTCTCAAAAAGGCAGGATGCTGCTGTCCTGGGGCACCATCTGCTAAGCATCTGAGAAGTTACACCCCACCTTAACTGGCCTCACAGGTCGTATTTGTGTTTCTGTGCATGAAACACATAAGAGCAATTCTGGTCTCTGGTGATATCTCTCCTGAAGACAGAGCAGGCATCTATTTTCTGTGAATACTTTAAAATACCCAATTAAAATTAACTGTTTGGAAAACACTAGTTTTTTACTATTTGATTGATGAACTAGGGTATCATTACAAAAATAGAAGAAACCGCAATGACTGGTGTCAAAGTGAATTTATGTGAACCTTCTAACAAAAAATTCTCCAAAAATTATACTCAGGATCATTCTTACGTAGTAGTTAATTAACATGTGGAACTCACTGCCACAAAATACAATATCTTTGAGGCATAAGTTTAGCAGGATTAAAGGGATTTATTAAACACTTATATGGATAATGAGACCGTCCGCAGTTACATTACACAGGATGAAACCATACATTAGGGATATAAACAATTATGCTTCAGGACAGAAGCCAACTACTGACTAATAGAGTTAAGGAGGAAATTCACTCCATAATTATCCAGGATTTTATGCACCTTTTCTAAAAGTTCTAGTACCGGCACTGTCATGAATGGGCTACTGCCTTACAGGAAATGTTGGAATACAGGAAATATAGGAAAAATAATGAAATTATTATTTCTTTTATGTCTAAAGATATTGTCTTATTTTTCACCTCCATAATAGCAGTAATTATGGTCTTTTAGTAAAAAAAATTGGAGAACGGGAGACAAAAAATTAATCCAAAACTTATTGAGGCTAATGAAACAGGCCCCTGCCTCCTTCCATATACGAACTGAATATCACCAGTTGTTCATATATTTAAACATTAAGAGAAAGAACTAAGGACATAGCTGATGTTATACCTTCTATTTGCATAATGGTATTATAATATAATCAGCACTACTTTCTTAAGTTTTATTTTTGCATCCTAACTCACTGCTGTTTTAATGGTACTACGAGCATAAACTTGCACTGAGTTGTTTAAAAGGATGCTGATATGCATGAACCCAACTTTGACAGGAATTTTAATACATTATCTGAAAAGGGCTTTGCAATAATTTGAATCTCTAGGAAGTAGTACTAATGCATCCAGCTAGGACTTCTACTGCTCAGTAGACCCAAGATACCACGTTTTCCACGCAGGCACTTTGCCTATTTAAGGTTGTCCACAGAACACACCTCCCTGTGTTCCCATTTTCTGCTAAAGGCTGGACTTCATCCACAAGGAGTTGTGTCCTTTGTTTTTTTCTATGCAAGAGGAAATCCCAATATTCTTTTTATCAGGAACATATGCAGTAAGTCCTCTGTGGAGCTCTGGGTATGACAGCAGGGAAAGTGTCACGTCCCTTCCCAAGTCTCCCTTGTACGGGCTTCTTGCTGGAAAGGGGAAGGCAAATCCACATGCTCTCACATTTTTGTCAGTGACTTTTCTCGGCAGCCGTAGGATCTCGAGAAGCACTTGCCTATAGATTCCTGTGCATGCTTGCTGACAGAAGACCTGAGCATATGCAGTAAATATGATGCATCCATCCAAAAGGACTCAGATTTGCTGTACACCCCCAGGATATCACTGTACACCACTTGTACTGGCCATGGCTGGGACTGCCAGATGCTGTACAGCTGTGAAATTTATGGAACCCTAAATAAATACCCAAGGCTCTCAAATTCTGCCAAGGTGAAAGTTTTGGGTGGAAAAAGAGGACATTTACAGTGAAACCCAGCCTCATAGCAACCTCAACAGCTTCCTTCAACATCTTTTGTTCCTCAAGGAGAGGATTCATGGGCTCTAGGTCTTCTCTGCTTGTGTTATGGGGGAAATTGTAATGTCTCAAATGGCATATCAGTATGTACAGGCAGAGGGCTGTGCAAATAATACATAGCTAAAAAAGCCTATGCATCTATACCTCTGGGGCCAGAATCAAAATCACTGAAGTCAGTGGAAAGACTCCAGAGACCTCTTCTATCAATCAGAAAACACAAGTAGGACTTGAATTAAAGACAAAAAAGCAATAATAAATAGGAAAACAATGAGAGAAGCAGGTGTTCAGCATATTTGAAAGGCAGAAAAGCAAACTTTTATGTTATAGCAGTGATGCTCTGCAATGAAACTGAAGTCTGTCAACATCCAGATATGTTTCACACTGTATGTTTGGCATCGCAACAGGTGGTTACTGCCAGATATACCAATGAAGAATATTCCAGATTTGTTAGCTATTGCACGAAGTCTTTCCACCAGATGAATTGGCTGTATTTGGCAGCAGTCAGTTAGTAAATAAAAAATGATCTAGAGTTCATAACTATTGTAGCTTTAAAAAGCCAGCTAAATAACATTGTTTTTCAGCAGTGACATTCCTCACCCAGAAGGGAAGTCCAGAGAAAACAGAAAAGGAAGAAAGCTCTGACAGTCAATAAATCTGGGCAACGTCGAATGAAATGGTTAAATAAGTAGGGAACTCATTATTAAAAATGTCCTTTAACAGCCTATTTACATTTAAAGAAGAGGACTGAGAAATGAGGTAAAGCTTCTGTACAAAGATAAATTTGGTAAAACCGCCGTGTTAATGTCTAGGGGACGGGATGTGTATACTCTAGGGCTGATTTTTTTTTGTACTCGGCTTGGTCTTTAACCTTCTGATTTTCCACTATGTTGCACAGCCCCAATGGACAACTTCAGGCTGTTTTTACCTACAAACACAGCTTTGGCTAAGAACAAGGTTTCAAATTGTAGTCTGCTGGGATTTTTTTTAAAGAAAATTCCTTATTCACTGGAAATTTGCTGACTGCTTGAAAATGGAAACTGTTTAAGGAAAGATCAGTTTGGATGATTTTCCCACTCTGATAAGAATCTGGGAAGAAAAAAATTTGAAATTGCCAGCACATTCCTTTATGCCATTTTCAAAAGAAAAGCAGCCCAGTGGTAGTACCGACACAAACAGTTCAAAATGATCAAAACAGCTGTTTCAGTGGACGGCTTCCTCTTCATCTCTTATTACAAACCCAGGATTTGCTCTTTTTGTTTTAGAATTGCAGGCCCATTTTACTCCTAACAGTCTTACCTGTGTTTCATAACCGAAATAAAAACTCTGTGCTATGCAACTTTAGGTGTATTTGTCACGTATTTTTGCCCTTGGATCCTCTATTGTGTTGCTTTTGACAAACTGTTTAAATACGCCAGGCTGAGCTGATGATTCTAATTTGACAGAACTTATTTATAAAGCTGTTATATACCATTAAAAGAAGTATTATGCAATATCAATTTATGCTGATAATTTTCCAGCCATATAAACCCCCTCAGGAAGCCATAACATGACACACATCGTATATATTTTTTTACTATTCTAAGGCCCAGTTTTAAGGGAGACTCCATGTTTTTCAAAACTATAGCTTCCCCCTTTGATACAACCGATGGAGTTGCACCAGTGGAGCCTTATTGGTGTTTGTTTCAAGCATTAAGTAACCTTGGGGAAGCCTTTTTCTTCCTTCTGCCGTTCTTTCGTCCGATCACAAAGCAGGTTTCAGGTTTGGGCCTGCTGGTTGAGGGGAATGCTTAGCTCGCCTATTTAAAACACAACTGGATTTTGCTATTCAAATGTAGGAAACCTAATTACACATTGGTAAATTCTCTTCAGTCTACCAAACACAGAAAAAAAACAGTGACAGAAACTGAAAGGCCAAAAAAGAGAAAAGAGTCCCTAAGACCTAATGAATCCAAACTAAACACCTCTCCACAGAAATGTCAAACATTTCTCTTAGCACAAAACAAGGCTTAAAGAATTCCCTGCTTTTGTCTCTGGGCTAATTCCTTAAGCAGAGAGGGGGATTTTCTTCTGGGAGTGTTATTTCACAAAGAACTAAACAGCAAATAAACAAAAGACTCTCAAAGAGTGAGAGAGTATAAATAAAATTCATGACTCCTTAAAGAGTTTACACTGAAAGAATGTGGGGGATTATTTACAATTAAAGCATAGTCTGTGGAATACAGTTATTATTACAAAAATGAATAAGAGGGTATTTCATTTAGCTCACAATAAGAGTGCACCTGGGTCTTCTCCATTTGTTAAAATTGGAGAAAACTCACTTGCCCTCAGAATCATATATTTGGTCGCTTTTAACAAACTCTTTTTCATATACCAGGCTGGGTAATCCAATTGAAAAAACTTGTTATGAAGTTGCAAATTATCTATGTTGTAGCTGCAAAAAGTGCCAAAAGGAAAGGAAAAAAAAACAGGGGGAGCAAAACAGGAAAGTGGAGAATTTCCTTCCTTTAAAAGAGAAAAAAAAACAAGTAAAAGTTTCTTCTGTTTTTCTGTGAAAAGTATACTTCAAATCCCCAACCCCTCAGCCAGTCCTGCAGAAATGAGAAAAAACCAAAAAACCCCTTGTCAAGAAAAAGAAGTGTTTTTATACTTCAGGCCTAGCAGAACACAATTTTTTAGTAAAGTGAAAAGTAACAAGAAAGGAAGAAAAACTTTGGGGGAATCTCTCTTCTTCCTTGCCAAGCAGAATATGAAACAATGGAGTAGGTTAATAATGGAGACAAGGTTAGCTGAGGGATAAGATGAACATGGAACAAATACAAGATTTCACTTCCAATAAATTAGCCAGACACAAATGAATGGTTATTAAGATAAAGAAGCATAGGTTGAAGAAGTCACTTGATTATAAATTATAGAGCAATTAGTCCTCTTTTCAGTGCTTTTTTTTGTACTAGGCATTTTGTATGCTACAGCAAATGTGTCATAAAACAATGCTGATAATGATGTTGTTGAAAGCCAAGGTAGGGTGGCCAAATCCCATATATGTGTGTGTGTGTGTGTATATATATATATGCATGTATTAATAGGCTTGTGAGTAATATATGAGTGTGTGTATCCATACGGGTGTATGTATCTCTATGTGTGTACATCTGCGTGGGTGTACATGCATGTCTGCCTACAGCATAAATATCACCAGGCACATCCATGTGCAGCTCTATTAATTCTTTAGAGAAGTGATATATTAATACAAATTAAAAAAGAAATCTATATGAGTGTCATAGAATGTACTTTATCTATCTATCTGTCTATATTATGTCTCTCTGTCATGTTAAAAAGAAAGCTTTATAAGAGAGGTTAGGCCATGGAGACTTATTTCGTGTGCCTGAGCGACAGAGACAGAATTTAAAGCTTTGCTGAATTTGCAGCAAAGTTTTGATTGAGTCTTATCCTGCCATGCCTGTCTCGGCAAAGTATCTGAAACATTTGGCTACACACGATTAAATGAACAGTATTTATTTTTAGCATCTGCTGCCCCTGACTCAAACTTTGCTACTAAGAAAATTCAGCTCTATGGAAAAGAATTTGAATTCCAGCTGGGCAGTTTTCAAAATAAGATGAAAAGTTAAGCAGGCAATTGGTGTGTATTTAGGGCTCAAAACACCTTGCCTCCTAAGAAGTCTTGAAGGAGTTAATCCCTTCTCAAGATAATCCACTAAAGAGCATCCTTCATTATGATGTTAAAAGCAAGGATCAGTGCTAGGGGAGTCTAACAATAGGACAGGGGTGCTTTTCAATCCCCATCACATTCTTCCCAGGTTAGAAACAGAAACTGCTGTTATTCCAGCCGAAAAACAGGACCGGTTTCTCTCTTGGTGTTAAATATTCAGATTTAAAAAGGGAGGGGAAGGAAAAAAAAGCAATTGCTAATCCACTGCATTAACTAAACTTCTCTCTCATTGGGTATTTTTCTGCCAATCTTTCTGACTATTATGACAAGGTGGTGAATGCGGAAGGGCCGCACTGAAATAACCCACAACTCTCTTAGACATCAAAAGAACTTTTGATAAGAGGCTTGTAAATAATTTCCTGGTGGTAACATGTGAGTAGAGAAAACCTGAAGCAAGTCGGTCTAACTTCACTGAATGAAAGGACGCTACATCCCTTTACTCTGGGCAGGAAACTGACTTCTACTAAAACAGGGGGAAAAACCCACATGTACCAAGCTGGTTTGTATTACTTATGTGGCTAATATTCTTAATATTTGGTATTCACTTTGTTTAGTACTGAGTATCGTGTTTTTAATTAATGGAAAGATAGAGAAGTGTAAAAATACAGGTTTTTTTTGGGGGGGGACCTTGCAAACCTACAAATACACACACATGCACTCACACACTGTTTAATATAGAAATTATCAAATCCAAAAGTTTTGCCAATCTATCCAAGAAGAAAAAAAAGTAAAAATATTCATAAAGTGAGAGATTTTATCTGTATTTTTATGACAGTAAAGGAGGCAGATTCAACCTTTAAAGACTGTAGTCAGAAAATGAAGAAAAAAAGCTATTACTCTGATAGCCGGCCATACAGCTGATTTAGGATGTGGTCCAAGTCCTGTGGATCTCCAATAACCACAACTGGTGTTTGGATCATGTCCTCAGACTGCAATAACAAGTTTTTGTAGCATGCATAATTGATGGGTTTTAAGGAATCTCATGTAAAACATGTTTCATTGTGCCTTGGAAACGTCACCTTAAGGAATTCTAGCCCCACGTCAGGGCCAAAAGAGACAACAATAATATTTCAGTCATGATAATTAAATGCTGTAAGCACCGTTATTTTCCTATTTGTTGTAATTCCAACTAAGAAGGGCTCTGATTGAGACCTGGCAAGAAGTGGTTGAAAAATTGCTCTTCCAAAGGGGGAAGCTAAAAGAGCACATGACTCAGCTGTAGATAGCAATTTTGATTCTTTTGTCCAATATAATCAGCAAAAGCTTGGTAGCTCCAATTCACTGCTAAAGTCTGCAGCAACAGTAGCTGAAGACTTCCTGACACAGGGCCACTGCTTCTCCTGAGCATAGCAGATCTCTTCACAGGGGTAAGATCACGGCTGGACAGGAGGAGCAGCAAACCCTGCCTCTAGGTTGATGTCCCTGCTCGTTGCAGGGGGCTTGGACTAGATGACCTTTAAAGGTCCCTTCCAACCCAAATCATTCTATGATTCTATGATTTCCATTGCTCCACATAGGTGGAGCACAGGGCAGCTCTCTGCTTCTTCCCATCATCTCCACGCAAGAAAATGAGATAGTCTTATGCTTAGCTAATTTGGAGGAGGTGACAATTAAAGGGGAAGTGCTTCAGTGTATCTGAGTACAAGGGACCTTTTACAGCTCTTCCTTCTTGAGACTGTCCCCCTGATCAAGGCCAAGCTGGAAGTGTGTGAAGCTCTACTTTCTGTGAAGAGGTGGAAAATATGAATGCTGCAGATGTTGCAGATGTCTCTTAACTCTTTAGATGTTACAAAGCTTTCTGGACATGTTGAAAAGGAATAATAAAGACCTTCTGTTTAGGCAGTGTTGATCTGCTCGAGGGTAGGAAGGCTCTGCAGAGGGACCTGGACAGGCTGGATCGATGGGCCAAGGCCAACTGTATGAGATTCAACAAGGCCAAGTGCCGGGTCCTGCACTTCGGCCACAACAACCCCATGCAGCGCTACAGGCTTGGGGAAGAGTGGCTGGAAAGCTGCCTGGCGGAAAAGGACCTGGGGGTGTTGGTCGACAGCCGGCTGAACATGAGCCGGCAGTGTGCCCAGGCGGCCAAGAAGGCCAACGGCATCCTGGCCTGTATCAGAAATAGTGTGGCCAGCAGGAGTAGGGAAGTGATCGTGCCCCTGTACTCGGCACTGGTGAGGCCGCACCTCGAATACTGTGTTCAGTTTTGGGCCCCTCACTACAAGAAGGACGTTGAGGTGTTGGAGCGTGTCCAGAGAAGGGCAACGAGGCTGGTGAGGGGTCTGGAGAAGAAGTCTTATGAGGAGCGGCTGAGGGAACTGGGGTTGTTTAGCCTGGAGAAAAGGAGGCTGAGGGGAGACCTCATCGCTCTCTACAACTACCTGAAAGGAGGTTGTAGCGAGGTGGGTGTCGGTCTCTTCTCCCAAGTAACTGGCGAAAGGACGAGAGGAAATGGCCTCAAGTTGCGCCAGGGGAGGTTTAGATTGGATGTAAGGAAAAATTTCTTTACTGAAAGAGTAGTTAAACATTGGAACAGGCTGCCCAGGGAAGTGGTTGAGTCACCATCCCTGGAAGTATTTAAAAGACGTGTAGATGAGGCGCTTAGGGACATGGTTTAGTGGGCATGGTGGTGTTGGGTTGACGGTTGGACTCGATGATCTTGGAGGTCTCTTCCAACCTTAATGATTCTATGATTCTATTCTATGATTCTATGACTGTAAGCAAACAAAGTTCTTGTGTTATTGCAAACTGCTGTACCCTCATGCTCTTGCTTGACATATGAGTGGAAGGGATTTCATCCCTACTTGCTAGCCATGGTCCTTCCGGTAGGGAGGGATCTCACAGCTGTCCTGCTCCATGCTGGTGATCCCAGGAAGAAGGGAAATGCTGGAATTTCCCCACTTGCTGAAGCAATGGGAACTCTTTTGAGTTTTCCTTCTGACCTTCATTACATAGGTAGCTGTTGACATAGGAGATCAAGGCCATCGTTCTGCTGTCCACAGCCATAACTTTGCATTTACGGGTGAATGCTTCTTGTGCCATCACTTTAAGTACTCTTACCCAAATCAATGGCCAAGGAAAGGAGTTCATGCTTACAAATCTTTAGAGGAGGTGATGAGCCCTGCCTTTTATAAGCATCATTTTTTAAATTTTAACAATCCCAAGTAAGCCATGGTTATTAGGAAAAGGATACAGCTCTCAGAAATCCTGGGATTATATCATACATGCTCTGGCTTTCTGACAAAAGCAGATGATTTTGACACACATTAAATGCTTATAAAAATTTTTAAAGACCAAAGGCTCGGATCAAGATGAGTTCTTTGGTTAAAACCAGACACTAAATAAACAGAGGGAAGGACACAACCTGAGCCCTTACAGGAGCTTGCTTTTGAAGCAGAGTCCATTTCAGGATAATAGGAATGGCTGATCCAATTCCTGCCCTTCAACTGCATTCAGTTTCTGGAATTAATTTATCAAGCTACATTTAAGGATTAAAAGATGGCGCCTGACATTTTAGAACAAACCAGAAAACCCCAAAAACCCAAACAAAAAAACCTGTCACAATTCAGCAGAATTTGCAAAAGAAAAGAGGCTGTATGGGATAAAGGAAGCCAGTCCAAAGTCCTCTTAGGTTGATGATCTCTTCAGGTCACGGTTCAAGTTATCTTGATTTTCAATTGTACCCACCCAAGTCTGTACTGCTTCTCCCTAGCTATTTTTTTTAAAGACTTTAAGTCGCTGCCTAAATGCTCTTCTCCTTAATGAGAATGAAACTGACTGGCTTTTATTAATGAATCCCATCTTTTGTGCATAGGTTTTAGTTTCTCTTTAACATCTTGAAAAGTCATTAATTTATTGCTAATTTAAAAGAAAAAGAGAGAGCGATCCTGTTGGTTCGAATGAATACTTTTCCTTTGGTTGAACCAATAATTCAAGCTCCTGATTATACCAATTAAAGACCAATTTGAGGAAAGGCCTCCAGCACTGAGCTGCAGCTGCCATTTAGCCACAAATTATGGGCCTTATATGTGGGTGGACATGAAACTCTTTCAGAGAGAAATAGATTGAGAAATAGGGAAACTATTGTAGGGATTTCAGCAGAAGGGGGACATTAATTGGATACATTGCTTGAAGTCAATCAGAGATTCAGCTACTCTGTGGGCCTTTTGACTTCAAGACCCTTCTCTTTTTGTTCATGTACCTTCAGCTAGATTAATCACAGTGACTAAACAAGCAGAGATATTTTTCAGGGCTGCTTTTTTTTTTTTGGTGGCTGTGAAGAAGGGACAGCCTATTCTACAGTGAAATGAATACTGAAGATGGTGAAAATAAGTGCGATGCTTTCAATTTTGAAATTAATTCTTTAGATACTTTGAGTTAAGAATATACAAAGTGATCCTAGGATGAAAGTTTTTGTTTGTTAATTTGATATTAGAGGTGCCATTTTATTTATTAAATGTATTGATTAAAATTGCAATGAAATGGTAAGCTTTTGGTATTATTTTTCTGTTAACAGGAAAGAAAATGCTTTCATGAAAATGTTGCTTAAACTTTGGACCTGTATTAATCAAAAAGTGGAAAAAATAAGAGCAGCAGCAACAATCAGAACATTAGTAAGTCATTGATAAAATACACATTGTCAATACTCACAATTGAAATATTTTAAAAGTACTGTGTATAAGTTGCCATTAGACTATGGTATGTTACCTGAGTTTTATTGTTCTAGGTTCAGTTTTTCCAGCCCATAGAGAAAATTGCTGGCAGTAGTGGGATTAGAACTGCGCTATACTTGGTCTCTAGTCCCGTAGTACATTTTTAAATTCTTTTAAAATGCTGGAAGTAGAGTACAAATAAATACGTGAAGTAGAGCTTCTGATAAAGAAATGTAATAACAAGACATATGTCTATGTTTGTGTATATTTATAAATATACATATATGACTGTTTTTATTTCTCAAGCTGCAGTGGTCTATAAGAAACCTTACTGCTTGTGATTTCTTGTAATCAACTTTAAGGTTTCACTGCTGGAAATCCAGTAAACTTTCTTACAGTTCAGTTTGGGCATAAACACTGCTTGTGTGAACTCCGTAATTCTGGATTCACCATATAACCTGATATTCAGGGGTATGTTTTTCCATAACGCAAACATCCTTGAATTAGGTCGGGGGGGTTTTTTGGGTTTTGTTTTTTTTTTCTTTTTTTTTTTTAATCAAATTGTTATAACTCACCTTGATTAAGCCAATTAAAATTCTCAAAGAGGTTGCCTGATCAAGAAGTCAAAAATCTGTTTCTCAGTTATTTCTTGAGAACTGTAACAATCTTCTCAAATCTTTCATTGCCAAATGGAGATTTACAACCTAAATAAGTCAAGGACGTTGATATAGTGCCTGCAAAGGGACACTGAAAAAGACTGCTTGCTTCTCTTTACCTGGCATAGGACTTGTTCAGTTGATTTTCAGATCATTACATTTCTGGGCATTTGTTTTGAACAGAATTAAGAATTGAGATGTGTTTCACATTTTAGATTAATGGGACCTCAAAAAATCTTCAGTGCTTTCTCTGGTTTAAAATTGTCTGTTAAAAAAAATAGGAAAGACTTCTGCTCTAAATTTCCATATTTCATTCAAACTTGCTAATTTTATCCTGGTTAGGAAGTGGGATTAATAAAAGCTACTTTTGATCCACCCAGAGGAGGAAGCTGTGGAAATGCTGCAGGAGAGTTTTGTCCTCTTAAAGGAAGAATTTGCTTTGTACAAATATGCTGCCCCAACTTCTTAGTCTTTAGAGGCATGTATAGCACAGATGTTACTCTGGTGATTTTACAGTTATTCTGGTGATTATTCAGTATGGAAGCAATCATGAGTTTTTCATCTCCACAATAACCAGATTCTAGTTTTTTTCCTCCGTCTAATCTCTATTCTTAGGTCCTGCTCCATATTTTGTGAGATTTTCCTTTTGCTTCATAGCGTTTACATGAGGATTCTCTCATAACATTTGCTGATGAAACACCAGATGTTAAAAGAAAGTGTGTTTGATCTTTTTTTTTTTTTTGATCATTTGCCTCCTTTGTACCCCACACTCCCCAAATGAGACAGAACCGGTAAAACTGAAACAATCTTGAGTTCAACAGGTGAACCAGAGGGCTGAGAGAGTCCACCACCCAAACCGCCCTGCTCTCAGCTGTTGATCTGAGGTCAGCGTCTTCTCCACAGCATGGAAAAGTGGTTTTGTGTTGGGTTAGCCGTGTATCTGACACACCTGCATGTATGGGTAGCAAAGCAAGTTAACATATCTCCTTGCTCCAGGTAGGTAATTTCCTGCTACAATACCCAAAGTAACCCTTTGAAGGGACTGCCTCAGAAAAAGAGTGTTTTTCCCTGAGAAATTGCACATTGCCCATGGTTAAGGAACAATGTTTCAAACATCTTATTCTATACTAATTAATCTCTAAGCCTTAACATTTATCTCTCCAGTACACAGCATACATATCACTGTGAGTTTCAGTTCTGAAGTCTGATAAAACTAATAAACCAAAACTGCCAGAGGTGGCACATTAAACTGGTAAAATGGTTTTCATCTTAATTGGATATGAGGAGTGTTATCTCTAATAACCCCAGGATACTTCTAATTGGAGTTTTCTTTTCCCTTTTTTTTTCTTTCTTTCTTTTTCTTTCTTTCTTTTCCTTTCTTTTCTAACACTAATGTCATTGACCAGTGCTAATATTGGAGTGCCCCCTCTTCCAAACCCCCCTACTCCCTTGCAATGTTTTCCGAAGCAAGAGTTAGCCCAATCTCAGTGCAGTGAGGAAGGCATATTTGTATTCCATTAACAAAAGGTGATTTTACATGTGCTATCATTGGAGATTTTAATAAGATAGAGTTATTGATGTTAGCTAATAATGTTTTGAAAGTTGGTTGTGTTCACTGCCCTGAGATTCACCTCAGGCCAGCAACTTCTCAATTTTCAGATGTTATTGCAAGACAATGGCTGTCATTGTTTAGGCTCAGATTGTAATTTTAGTGTAAATCTTGCCTCAGTTTTTTAGCGTGGTAAAATCATTCTTATTGCTTCCTGCTAATTTTTTAGACTCCTGTGAGAAGAATGCATATTAATCGGTAATACTAAAAAAACATGTATAATTAAAAGGCAGCTAAGCTTTCTGCAGCTAGTATCCTTTTGTTTTATTTCACTAGGGTTACCAAGAAATCCTTATGTGCATGAGGAAATATTCACACTGCTGAAGCTCGCTTTTCATAGGAGAGTTGCTTTACAGTCGATAGCTGTGTGGTCTGTAGGGGAGATTGCACAAGGACTGCTTGTAGGAAACAAATTTAGAAACTTTTGTTCACTATTTCAGGATTCTCCTTCTCTTTTTGCTCTTTCTTTTACACACATAGCCCTGAATTAGTTATTCCACTACATCAATTTTATATTAAGTTTTTGTCATGCAAAATCAACTTCAATTTCTCTTTATGCTACCCTTGTCTGGCAATACAGGTATGCTGTTGGCTCCAAAAGAAATAAGACGGTAAAGAATTAGAAGAACTGAAAGGACAGGAGGTCTGAGAAAACAAATTGTATCAATAGCATAAACTACCTCATTTTTTCAACAGGGATTAAAAGTTGAAGCCTGCATATGTTTTAAATGTGAGAAATTTTACTCCTGAGACATATTCAGGAAGTTATAATTCATTTTCCTGCAGAACACACATACATACACACACACACAACTGCACACATGATGAAGTCAGTACTGTTCCCTCCATTGCACGTGTTTCTGAGCAAATGTTATCAAGTTCACAATGGTTATTACTTTTTCTATATAATTAAAAGTATCTATGCAAACCTCCTCAAAATATGCAACACGAACATTTTTGTGTGTGAAAAAGATCTATAAAAACCAATCGCAATAAATAAAATTACCACAAAAATCTGTTCAGTAATTTATATTTACATTTCAGGCAATTAAATCAGCAATACCTGGCGTGTGGATTAGTAAGGATCAAAGGCCATTCACAAAAAGAGCCTTTTATAGTATCAAAGACCTTGTGACATCATGTTTGCCTTTTATGCTGAATTAGATAATTGCAAATAATTGTAACTCTGAAAGACATTTAGTTTTATGGGAGATTTTTTTTTCCCCTTTGCAGGTCAGCATGCAACCCTTTGACCCATCGTTGTAGGACTAAAGTCTTTGTTAGAAAGACAAAGAATATTACTTTCTCAACTAACAACGTGCATGATTATTTTTGTCAATAGTCTGAGAGAGCAGAACAGAAATCTCATGATACACTAAACCTTAGAAGAAGTATTCCAGATTTTTTGTTAGGAATAAAATAACCGAACAGGGTGAGTTCCCCCCACCCCCTGCTTATCTTTCTCTGGGATTTACCACATCAAATGCAAACAAAAATAAGAGTTATAAATACATTAGAAAAGATACTCTGCTTTTCGTTCCTGTGCTTGGGTCTTTCTTCCATACCTTTGCATCCTCATATTTCATCTGAGCTCATGGTAGCAGGCTAATCTAGGGGGTTTTGTGCTTTCAGTGGTTGCTTACAGGACCCAGGCAATGGAGGAGAGCCAAAGTACAGTAGGCTTGGTGTAAATCTTCAGAGTGTTAAGTGGAAAATTCAGCAATACATTTCAGCAACAGACCTCTGCACCTACCAGCCAAAACATTAGAGACAACATGATCTGGCACACACACTCTACCCTGCTCTCCTGGCCCAGGAGACCTCATTGCACGGGATATTTGTAGGGTTAGTTCACAGTTAAATTAAGGAACCGTTATATGACTCTCATGACATTTTTCACTTCTGGACAAATAAGGACTAACATGAATTTAATCTTCTGCCTTGCAATAAAAGTGAAAGAAAATATCTGGGCCATGGAAGTTTAACCATCAGGCTTGCTGATCCTGGAATTTCCACCAAAGTATAGTGAAAAAAAGGGCAATAAGGGTGCCTGTGACCCTGATGAATACAAAAATCTGTCTCTGTGGTTTATCACGCTAATGAATCCCTCCTGGTTTTGCTGTCAAAAGGCCTAATTCTTTCACCTGTTCTTGTGCTAGGAAGCAGCTGACATTGCCCCAGTTTCCACGGGTAGGGTGGAGATCTGCTGTGGGAGCTTTGGTGTCAGCCTGCAGGAGCGGTGCCAGGTTAGGGGAAAGTCTGTGAACTGCCGGTCTGTCCTAGAGGCGTGGGGTTCATGGAAGCCAAACCTTTCCCCTGTGCATTAGCACTACCCTGAAAAAATGATTTGCAGAAATGTATACAAAATTTAGTCTTCGCTGAAGAAAATGAGAAAGAGGAGAGGGACACAAATAAGGGGACAAAAGCTGCATAACTGTGAACATAACCAGATTATGGTTACCTTTCAAAGTGTTGCTATGCTTCAATGTTCTCAAAAGTTACAGCCTGCCAAGTGGGTAGGGGACCAAACCAAGATATATTTCTTAGATGGCTCAACTGTCTCGGGCTTGGAGGTTCATTAAGGAGTGAAATCATCCCGGGAATACCAAAACACCAGGAGGCAATAAAGATGATATAGGTAATGCATTTTGATTTCTCCTAGCATTAACTCACTTAAAAAGCAGTATTAGATAGAAAAGCAGACTTTTACAGGGTTGTAAAACACCAAACAAAATACAGAAAGGCGTATCAGTACTGGATATTGTTTGCCTACAAAGAAAGCCAAGGGGAGAGTAGTTTGTTTAGCTTAGTGTGACTCTGGGGTAAATAGGAATAGACATTTAGGTAGCAGTATACTGGTCAGTGAGTGTGGATTGGACATGAGAACAAACTGCATTAAATATTGCCTAGGCCAGTGATTAATATATTCCCATAAACTTGGTAACCTCACAGTCTCCCCCCTCCTCTGCGTTTTTCAGTTTAATTGAAATTAATGTGCTAGTTTTAAGCAGCTATATAAACAGCCATAGTTATTATATATTTGACAGTAGATAAGTAAAAGATTGTATTAACGGAACAAAAACATGATGCCTTTCTTAATAGACGCTGCTTCCAGCAAACGCTCTTGGGAGCTTTAATAAACCCTGTGGCTACATACTGTACATAGATAAGCAGAAGCTCCAGATAGGTACTGCAACTTGGTGTTTTGGATCTAACTTGGAAGCTGGACCAGTCTGGAGTGAGAGGGTTGGACCCATATGACCTCCAGAGACCCTTTCCAACCAAAGTTATTCTATGATTCTAAGATTTTCTGTTGGCGGTGTCATGAAACAGTTCTTTGCAGTTGTGAGTTTGAAGCTGGCCAGGCCAACACTCCTGGCAGCTCACTGCGACCGCAGGAGAGAGAAATGCCACAAACACCTACTCAAGAGGTAAAGACATCTTTCCTCTGTTTGCGCTCACTGTGTTTCATTACAGCCCCCAAACTATCTTTATGCATTCATTAATCCTGTCTGGAGCAGCACCACGGCATGAGGGGAGGCTGCTCAGACTGCCTTGGATGGGGAACTCTCCTTTCAAAACTCAGTCCTTTCTTCTCTGTCCATCTGCTGTGTTGTCTCATGCCCATCAAGAGTGGTGATATTTCAAGGTCTTTCAATTGCCAAACAGCCGTGGAGTGGAAGCATATGTGTTAAAGCAAGACATTGCACCTCCTTGGTGGTTCTGGTGAACATGGGGATTCTCATTGGCATCTTGAATTTTGGGTGTTCAAAATACTGTAAGTGGATCCATCTCTTGTTTAATTATTTCTCGTGAACAAACTTCTAGTAAATGGAAAAAACCTCTTAATTTTTACCAATGTCACCATCACCAAGGAAGCACATGAAAGCAGGCCACAGAAGGACTTAAGGATTTAAATTCCCATAAACTTAAAGGACAGTTAGGCACCTAAGTAAGAAGATGGCACCATATATAAAGAATATAGTTTAAATTCCCATAAACTTAAAGGACAGTTAGGCACCTAAGTAAGAATTAGGTTCCTAAATATATTTATGGAGCTGCCATTTTCTGTTTAGGCAATGTTAACTAAACCAATCTCCCCTGGGCCTTATAGTCACACAAATGAAATATGCTGATTTGCTTTCCCCTTCTTCACTTCCTCACAAAAGGGTTTAATATATTTTTTTTGCCATTAATATATTTTTTTTTGTCATTTGTTATCAGAAAGATTATATTTCATACAGCTGTAGTCAGAAGACTGCTGAAAAAATCCACTTTATTTAGAGGATGTTTGTATTGCAATGTAAACATAAAAATTTTCAAAACAGCATTGCTGCTGCTTCTTCTGCACCAACTGCAAAGCTGAAGGCATACATATTTCCATGCTAAAAGTCAGCATTTGTCTATTTACCGTGGTAGCCCGCTTCTATTAATGTTCAGCTTTTCACTGGAACTTGTCAAGCTTTAAAATATTGTGATAATTTTCCAATGTTATACCATCGGGTGCAGTAGAATTTCTCCTGGGCTGCAATTAGCCAACAGCTTATGTTAATTTTAATTAATTAACTTAGGTTGATAGCAACGCCATGTAATAAAACATTTTACTCAGTGTGAAACTTGTCCGTCACATTTGTTTGTGACCTAAGTTAGTAATTATGTGTGCTTAAGTCAGTGGTAAATGGAAATAAAATGATGCGTCAAAGCCAAAATGAGGTAATTTGTGTCAACTCAGTTGGTTGATAGTGTTATAAAGGTAAAAGACACAGGAGTGCTGGTTAGAAACTGGTCATTATTTTGTAATCCAAGGAATCTCTCATGATGCACATTCAGTACTAATCAAGACACCATTTTCTCTTGTGAAAAGTCTGTCTTGTAGCACAATAAATCTAACTAAAACTCCAACTAACGTACAAGGTTCAGTAAGAAGGTTGACATCTGAATTAAGATGAAATTACTGTAGTTTTGTTCCTCCTCAGCCTTTGAAATCTAAATGATCAGCAAAAGTGAACATCAAACTTGTGACTAATTGTTGAATGATTGAATTAATTAAAAAAAAAAGCTGTTCAGGGAATGACTTTTAATACTAATGTCTTACAGTGCATTATGGAACCTGAGAAAACATTCCCTTGCACAATATTTACAAAATTTGCTGTTTTCCCCATTCCAGGTGTGTTTTGGAAATAAGGTTCTCTGCCTCCATTGTTGTAGAATCCCACCCTGCTAATAAACTGGAAAATAGTTTTTTCCTTCAGAACTTGAATTTTAATTTAAAGGCTAATATCCTGTCTGCTTTATTTCAATTGGACACTTGTGTTTTTCAATGTTGCCTTTGGTTTCAGAGTGCAAGAAATTTGTTGTCTATATTTTTGCAACTTAGACCAAAACTAATTAATTAGTTAAGCGTCCAACTCTTTTGACTTGCTTTTGATGTCTAAGTTTCCAAGACATAAAAACCCCAACAACCTCAGCAAATGAAAACAAGAACACAGAAAAAAAATCCACCCTGTGGGTTATCTGCAGGTTTTTTCCCCTAAAAGGTTCAGCTTTATTCTTCTCTTCCTGGAAAAAAAGTACTCATTAAAGAAACTGTTGATGTTACTGAGACTACCTCTTCAGGCAGCATGACAAGCCCAGCAGAAAAACAATGTAGGTATATGCATTTCTTCCACTGGAGCTTCTAGAAAAAGAAAAATAACGTCTTTTCTTATTCAAACTTGTATCTGATTGTCATGTTCCCCTTTCATAGGTCTTGTTGAACAGATGTCAACAGGTGAAAGTATCCTTGGTCAAAGACCAGTTCATTTCAATATAGTGACTATTCATTCACTTCATGCTAGAAAAAAGCTACTAGTGAAAATCCCATATATTGCCATGGGAATTGTATGTCCTGTCGTGGTGAGAGCATGGAAAGCAAATAATGTAACTATCATCATATTTATGTGTTAGAATCTCAAGATGGATTTGTTTGATCTTTGGCAAGTTGAAATTTTTGTTTTGAATCAGTGCTAAAAATTTACCTTGACCTGAAATTATGTGGCTCTCTGAGCATTTACATTATTTAATACTTTCTGAATAGAAGTGAATTCCAAAAGAAAAAATGCTATTTGGAAAAGAAATATTGAAACATTTAATCTAGAAAATATAATGATTTATTTTTACATTTTTTCCACATTAAATAGATTGATCCTTTCCAAGAGTGCATATATTCATATTAAATCTCCTTTCTTATAAAAAAATTATATTTCTTGAATTTTATTCCTTAAAGAAAGTCTTTGACTATACAGCATTTACATTTCAATAATTTCAGCAAATTGGTATGTTCTTTTTCAGACCAAACAAATTAAAAATGAATTCTGGTCTTCTGATCACCAAATGGAGAAATAGCAATTTGGGGGTCAGTTAAATCCCACCCCCCCATATCCTGATTCTTAAGAAACTGCATTTCCTATTGGAAAATCATTCAAATGGAAAATTCTTGCTGGACTCTGCTTATTGCAGATTGGGAAACACGTATAAATTTGCTCTGGAGAATGGAAACCTGCAGCGTGGGATCTCTTGAGTAGGTTTCACAAGAAGAGCTATGACTGATTATTATGCTAATATTAACTTCCAATTGTTAATGAACCTTTCATCTTGAAGGATCCCAAAACACTTTACAGACCGCAGAGATCTCTCCCACTCCCACTGAAATGCAGCCAGCTCTTCTGGCCATTCTTTGTGACTTGGTGTTACTCAATAGTAGAAAATAACCTCTGCCCGCCTCTACACCAGCAATGTTTAGAAATGCAAAAAGTAATTACCAAGTTGGACTGCAGCCAAGGCACCGGTTCTGACACTCTTGTTCCTGCGAGTGAAAAGTGCTATAGTATCTTTAAGTGGCCATAAGTCAGAGCTTGGGTCCGGCATCTTATCAGAAACATGGAGGCACTGGTACAACACAGAGTCTCAGGGGAGGACGGGAGCTACTGCCTCACCCCCAGCGTGATTTCTTGTAGCAGCTCTGAGTTTTACTTAGAGACTCTCTCACTGGAAATTGGGCTGATGTAACGCTGCTCGTCTGGTAAAACTGAATATGGTTACGACCTGATTTGCAGATGGCCACCATGCTGTTTGCAATAAATTAAGCTTAAGTTAGGCATGTGCGCAGATGACACTTTTTTTTTAAGCGAGACTTTTATTTCTGGAGATCAATGGTGATTTTCTGTGCTGTTAAGAGATTTGGGCTTTTTTTTTGCATCCATGCTGGGAGTTTACCTCAAATATGTGTGTATTTCCATCTACCAAATATTTCAAACTGTATGTGGAACACAGCTACGCTCCTTCCATTCCTAATGACATTTTATGAAAAAATGTCAAACCAACTGATGCTGTTAACTTCAGAAAAATTCAATTTCTAATTGTCCGGATGAATAAAAGGAGCCAAGATTTCTTAGCAAGGTACATTCCCTCTAATTGATACTCGTTTAAATTAGCTTGTGTTTACTGTAAAAGTTCTTGCTGCATGAAATGTGCTTCTACTACAGAAGTAGTGATGTTTTTAGTGATGGAAGGAAATGCTGCCTTTTCAGTACTTTTATTTGGAGTTTGAAGTCCATTAAAGTGACTTCATAAATTAAAAAATAAATCCATTGATTTCTGTGAATGCCTATAGTTAATGAGCATGTGGCATTTGATTTGGAATTAAAGAGGCATTATCACATTGTTTTAAAGGCCTTAAATTTAGGCTTCATTAACAAAAAGATGGGAAAGAAGCGTCTGCATTTTAAGCTGTCCTCTGGAGTGCTGGAAATTTTGAGGCAGTTACATAATGCTAGATGCCTTCAGCATCCAAACAGCTACTTTCTAGGTCTGAGTAGGACAAAACCTTGCTGATACAAAGGCAGTTGGGGTGGACATCTGACCTGGGGTGATAGGCTGTGCTGTCTTCTTTGGGCATTGATTTGGTAGGGTGCTTAAGCATCTGTTTAATTTTCACCAGAGGAGGAGATCTAGTAGACTATTTACATGTATAAAGTTTATCACTCGGTAGATCTTGGGCTTTATGCTTGGGAATTTGACCTGAGCAAGGACTTCAGGAATTGGCTCCAGGATTTCAGTTTAGCCCTCACTGGTGAGAAGCCCACAGCCAAATAGGGGAGCTGTTAATGGTAAACATATTAATTTAAGAGCAAGCGGTAAACAAAACTACAGCAGAGAGTGCCCTGCAAAGCAACTTATTTCAGAGTGACGCAGAGAAGATGGCAGAAGATCACAGGACTCGTGATGCCGTGGTGTGATGCTGGTAGATCTTTTCTCTCTCTCGCTGCCTGTTTGAAAAGCCATGGGAGAGGGAGGCTGTCCCGCGGGACCTCTGCGTGACCCTAGTCCCAGCCAGCCGCCAGCGACTGTGTGTGTGCTTGCCCATGTCATGGCAGCGCATGGATGGCTTGACAGAGTTTACTGCTTTCTGGCTTATTTTAAGTACTCTTGGAATCTCCCCCATCCTCTAGCAAACTGGGGCAGGCTGACCTCTAAGCCACATAATCTGAGCATAAGTTAAAAAAGAAGCCCAGAATTTTCCTTTCCCGAATAGCACCGCTGCCGACGATCTCCGATCCAGCTTTAATGTTTAATTGGATGGCCGGGTTTTAAACAGAGCATTCTTTAACCCGGCTGACTCTGCCTGCCCCCATCCCCCTGCCCAACAGCAGCCTCACTCCAGTTATCAAAGTGTCATTAGTAGAGACAGCTGCCTGTAAACAACAGGAATGTCAACACAACTGTCTCGGTCAACAGGAATTTAACTTTAATCTGTTCATTACTTAAAGATACATCATCCTCTTTCTGCGCTGTTATCTGCATCACTTGCAGACAAAGACGGAGAACAAATTGACGGCGGGGGGGGGTTAGACCGGTCCTGCCTCAGCCAAGCTGGTTCTGTTCATCATTTCCAGTTCCCCCCCCTTCCAAGTTCCCCTCTGGTATATGTATATATATTTGCTGGATTGCGGGTGAGGGGGGTCAGGAGTTCCTTGTTTAGCTGGAAACAGATACTACATATTTATAAATGTAAACTTGGAGCGCTGCCAGACTCCTGCATTTAAGTGATTAACAAATGTTTCCCTTCAAGTGGACACCTCTTGTTCTAAATATATTTGACAAGAATGTAAAGAGTCAACTGGAGGGTAGAAAGGGCATACCGCAAAGCATTTTCTGCCGAGGCTGCCAGCGGGCCTGGGCTCTCCGGCCGGCGATGCCGGCGTTCAGCGGTGCCAGCCGAGTTCACGGCGGGCAGGCTGCCAGCGCAGCCCAGCCTCCCTGCTGTTTAACGACAATGGATTTACTGCTTCTCTGCATATTGGTGTTATTTTGTGTAAACAAGGTTAACACTCCTTTTAAATTAAATACACCACCTGGTGACTGAATGCCTGACCTTGGCAGACGTCTTTCACCTGGTCTCCAAAAAGGGTGGGTACCCCGGCTGTGCAGCCGGCCTTTCCCACCCGCTGGCTGCCTTTAATGCCTTGTCCCGTAAAAGTGTGTCAGTCTGTGCAGTGCAGAGTGTTCCTGGGACAGCTCCCACCTCCAGATGCACAGGACATCCAGGAATAGGAAGCTATTACTTACGAGCAAGAGTGTTATTCTCTCTTAACCTTCCGCTTAGTGTATTATTCTTGTCCACTCTGGACCCACCATTTCCCTCCTGCTTTCCCCCCAAATAGTTCTCTTGCTTAATCAAAATGCATCTGATCTTCCTGGATTTTCTGTTTTGTCTGCGGCCAGAAGGGAAGTTTCTGACCCTGGTCCCCTCTTCCCCTTCAAGAAAGGATGGGCAAACTTGAGAGAGGTCTGCCTCCCCCCTTTCCAAATGATAATCTGGAAAACAAAGCATTCTTACCTTTGCCAAAAGTATCTAGACTTTTTCACTTCTAAAACATCATCCATCATACATGTTCAGCTAAGATGTTTCAAGAGTAGCTGATTCTGCCACCTTTGATATCTCTAGAGGTGCCTCTCTGTTAAGGCTGAAGTCATTCATCATGGTGTGTTAAGAATTAAGAAAATCCTATACTGGGTAAAGAAATCTGAATTTCATGCATTGGAATTAAGAGTCTACAGCTAAAGAGTAGCTATATGTAGTTAAGAAAACCTCTTGAAGACCTCAATATACAGACTATATAAAGCCTACAAGTCCTGTGAATGAAACGTGTATTGGAGTTTGTAAACTCTGCAAGAGAACAGAGACCCATGGGGCCCAGTGGCACACAGAGCTTATAAATTTCACAGGCCTGCAAGGTACACTCGAGGCCAAAAACCTCACTGGTGCTACAGATCTAACCTTCAGTGGGTCTCAACAAAGAGGGACAATGAATTTGGAAGGACCCAAGAGGGCTGCTGGGTCCCTGCATGGTGGCACCGAGTCTCTGGCTAAAAGCGATTCCCGGGTACATCAGTACAGGTTTCCTGGCAGGACTTCTATATCATTTTCGTTAAAGTAGCTCACTTCTCGTAGTCTGACTTAGTGTTGGCATCTACCTTTCAGCTGCCCAGTTTAAATGGAGATACACGGCTTTTTCTTCTAAGGGTGGCATCCCTTCCTAGTTGTGGGTACATCAGTACATATTCATTCTTCTCATGAATCCCTGGAGGGTGCCCACTTCTATGTGATTTTTTTTTAAAGTGTTGGACCTCAGCGATATCCTTTGACAATAAAATTACCAAACTATTTCAATAAAAAGTATTTATTTTTATTAATTCTACATCTGCTGCTTTCAGTCTTACTGATTCTCCCCTTTTTCTTGTGCTATGAGAAAATAGAGTTAAGAGTCTTCTATTTTTTCCCTGGAAACTTTACAGAGAAATCTTTATAATTTTAAACAAATATTTAAATATCCAGATAAGAGCACTCAGCTGGATAATGAAATAGAAATGATGGGAAGGCATCTGAGAGACTTTATTTAGACTAATAGCGATAAGACATTTTTTTAGAAGAAACTCCAGACAGATAGGTACAAAATATGTAAAATAATATGCTATAAACACATGTGCTAAATACAGCTTTTCCTAAGAATTTTTGGAAAGAATCCCCTTATTCAGTGGCTAACTTGCAGAATATTTTCTGTTTTTACATAAAAAATGCTGCACATTTAGAGGTGGATGCTTCAAGTTTTAGTCCACAGATGTTGTCCAGCTCATAGGCAGTGTGCCTGTTGCTAGGCAAAAGGCTATTCCAGTACTGGGGAAAGTGATAGAGTTTTAAGTGAGGAGCAAAAAAGCAGAGTTTTTCAGAGAGCTGCCACATTTGTTGTACAGATAAGGCTAGTCTAATTAAACTATCATTGCAAAGTCCCCAGATTCCCCAGGCTCTTCTTTTGCTCTTAGCTGGAGTTTGGATTCAGTACTCCAAGAAATGCAGTCTCTTTGAACTCTTTCCTCTTTGTGTTTCAAGGATTGTTCTCATCTGCTCTATAAAGAGACCCTGTTATCTGTAACGGAGTGCGGTAGCATCTATCCTGACTGGACCACACAGTGATAGAGCTGGGAGCTCTGAGCGATACCTCATACCTGTTTGCTCCCTCCTGCCTGTTTTCTCTCATCCAGAATTCTCTCTCTATAGTCTTACAGAACAGAATTGCTTTTAGTGAGGTTTATGATAAGCTCCTGATGTCTTTTTCCTGCTTCCAGAAGCTGTTTGCTAAAGGACTCACCTTTTGTTTCTTTAACAGCCAGAGCTAAAAGCAGTTCTGTCATCACAAAGTGTCAGCACTATTGTAGCAACAGAAAAATGGTAAGATCA
Source organism: Pygoscelis adeliae (assembly GCF_000699105.1). Lineage (NCBI taxonomy): Eukaryota > Metazoa > Chordata > Aves > Sphenisciformes > Spheniscidae > Pygoscelis > Pygoscelis adeliae. Next base: position 7,376,729 of record NW_008824243.1, read on the forward strand.
CACTAAACTCAGCCAGGTGCAATGACCAATATTTGAACCTTCAGAAAAATGGTCTGTGCGGGTCAGTTTTGAAATAACTTGCCTATATGGAAGATTTCTTCTGTAGTTCTGTCACTTTGTATTCAGTCTGCAGTGGGTGCACCAAAACTGATACACACATGAATTTAGGCATCTTTGGTTCCTTAGGGTACAAAGCAGACATCAAACACCATGTGAGTTACATATCGTAAGCAGGACAAGAAGTACTGCTGAATATGGGCTATGATTTTTCTTATAAATACATCAGAGAAGTAGAGGAGTGAGAAAAGAGAGTTATTTAAATTAGTAACCAGTGCTAAAACACAAACAAATGGGATAAACTGACGGTGAATAAATCTAAATTAGAAATTAGAAGAAGATTTCTAGTCAGTGGAGGACTGGCACTCTTGAATAGCCTTCTAATAGGTGCAGTTAAGGCAGATAATGAAACTAGTTTTAACTTGGAGTTCCATGCATTTATAAATGGGATTACACAATGTAGTTGCATAGTGGAGAGCTGGGTTAACTGACCTTGGAAGTTCTTTTCAGTCTTATGCTACATTATTCCTTCTAATTATTGTGTGGCACTAACATTCAGCAGGCTCTTTTCTTCAGTTTTCAGTTCTATCTTACCCAAACTTCAAATATTTTGGTTGAAATTTTGCATTTCTGGCATGGAAATTAGCACTTTTTCCCTCTTAAAAATTCTTTAGAGTGAAATTGTCCAGATGTGTTACAGAAAAACTTGTTGTTTTGCTCGTGCATTATAGACCAGTTTAATGGAAAAGATTTAGTGTTTCCATCTCTGGAGGGTGGGAATGAAACTTGGCAGGGTGGCTCTCTTTGTGCAATTTGCTGCCCTATGGAAATTTTGCCCCACTTTTCAGCCAGTTTTTAAGATTCTGAGAAAAAAAAAAAAGCTAGTTCACGCACAGTCAGCAGAAACTTGCTGGAGTTCAGTAGCCAAGTTTCCAGACAGTGCATGCACTGAATACATGCCAGCTTCTGTATGTACAACCAGATTGCATATGTACTATGACCGAGAAGACCGTGAGCCTTTTCGTGTCTGGGATAGGAGGGACTGAGCTGGACTTCTGCTGAAACTTACTCCTCCTCTTTTCTGAGAGCTGCTGTGATGCCAGAACTGAGAGCAGAGATAATTTTCTTGCTGCTTAATTCTTCCCAGCTGGAGCTCATGCTGTGTGGAGGACAATGAGGAATGGACACCTGTAATTTTGACATTTCCTAAATTTTGTTGAGGAACCATCAGGAATGAGCCAGGAAGGGAACTCAGGAGATTATCTAGTCCTTTTCTGTGCTAGGACAGGATAAACAATGGTCTGGACAAAGCTTATCTGTGCTACCTCTAGTGCCACAGGTCCCTAAGTGGTCTGTTCTAGCAATTGTATTTAATTTCCTTAAATGTTTCTTGATATCTACCCCAATCTTGTTAGTCAGAGTGGACGTGTAAAATATTTCATTCCTTTCACCCTTATATCTAGTTTTATATTTTTAAAGGCTGTTACCATTTCTTTCCTTCTCTTACTGAGACTGAGCAAATTTAAGTCCTCAATGCTTCCACGATGGTCATGTTTCCTGGACCTCCCATCTCTGCTGTTGTTGTCTGGGGGACCCTTTCTATTTGGTGCAAACCTTTATCAGATTATAGTAACAAAGGTAGACCCCAGTTCTCCAGCTGGTACCTGATGCTGGGAAGCATCAGGTGTTCAACAGATTGCACATCATTCCAGAAGGACATTTTCCTTTTTTTCCCCTCCAATATCCTAACATTGTTGATTCAAGTTTAATCTGTCACTAACTGTATCTCCTAGATCATCTTCCACAGAAACGCTACCTGTCTTTCCTACAGGATGTGGCGCTTTACATTAGTTCCTCTTGAACCACATAATTTTGTACTTAATGTTACTCTCCAATCTGTCTGCAAATCCTACCAGCTTGACATCCTCTACTAGTTGAGTAACTTAATTATCTATACCATTAAAACATTATTTGTGAAGTTTTGGGGATTTGACTTGGCAAGCTTTATAAACACAATATAAATTTTTGAAAGATTTGTTGACATTTGTAAACAAGCTAATAAATACAGTCACTGATGTCCCTGATGTTGGAAACTTATAGACTCTCTCACTCATGCAGACACATATGCATAGTACTTCTTGGCAAAGGGATGGCATAGTGACTTTTAAATACACAGAGTATGTTGGAATCAGGGCAGTGCTGCTCTCATTCAGCTTTTCTTATCTTCTGTGCTTCTCTGCAGTGGAATAATGCCAGTTAGAGAGGCTTGGGAAAACAAGAAAACTTGAGTAAAATGTAGTGGGTCTGGTGGGATTTCTCCACATGTATTGTATTCCAGTTTCACTCCCTCTTCCTCTTCCCTTGCTTTTTCTTGCCTTGTATTACCTGATGTGTGTGTGTATCTGTACACGTGTGTTCATGCCAGTTAGATGCCAGCAGAAACCAAATAAAAAAAAAATTGTTAATTTGATCATTCTTTCACTGTCTGTGTTCCTCTCTGAAGTTCCTATTGTTTCTGATAGTTCTCTTGCTGTGGGGACTGGAGTTTTGCCAGCTGGGTGCCAAAAGCCAGTGAAAATAAATAGATACATACTAGGGATTGTAGAGATTAAAATACCTACCATTCTGAATTACCCAGGGGTAATTTAGAAATACCATTTTGTTAAAGGTACCTGATCCGCTTTTATTATACCCAGGATTACTGATGAATGAACCAAAGGAGAGATAATTTTTTAAATCCTTGATTAAGAGTATATGTCTATCTTTTCCACCTCTTTTTTGAAAAGATTGATGTGGTGAAAAAACAGATATTTCCTGTGAGTCACCAAAGAAAGAAAAAACAATCAAAGGTAAGTCAATAAATACCTCTGTTCCTGCAAACTGCGTAGTTACCTTAAAAAAAAAAGGCAAAAAACCAGCAACTTTTCCCTTGAAGTAGGACTGTACAATCTCACATTGTACAAACTTATTAACAGGTTGACCACATGTCTCAATGAGACCAATCTATCCTTGAATAAGCACTTCTATCTCTTCCATATCCCTGGGCAAAACCAATGTTCTGGAGCTAAGATTTTGTACTTAACTATAAGATAGTTGAGTGGATTTTTCTTTAATAAGATTAAACAGAGCATGCATTTATCTGATCCAGGTAACGTGGGAAGTGCAGGGACAAAAAACCCCCCACCTGTAGGGAAGAGGGTAGGTTGAAGGTAAGGAATTAGTAAACAGATATGGAGGTTAGCCTTTTGGTACTGTTGCTGTGTATTTATCTCTGTCTCAAACATGCTGATTATTTGTGAAAAAGGTCAGTTTGCAGATGCCATCTTCCAAGGGCAATAAAATACAAAAAAGTGTTGCTCAGAAGCACAATGAAAGACTACAGTGCTACATCTGTTGCTTCATTATAAGGCAAAATTTGTTTGTCTTGACAACAATTAGAGTAATCAAGTTTATGTAATTTACAAGAGTTCCCATCTTTCAGTAAATTTTTTTAATCAGTAGATGAATGAAATCACACAGAATATTTTGCACAGGCTTTCAGTATAAACAGGTGTGTTGGACTAAAATTAAAATACATATTGACAACAAAAAAGGTAGACTTCCGGGAAAGAGGCTTATTCCCTGACTATCAATGAAGGAACGCTGTGGAAACCTCCATTGCTAGGAATTGTCACAACGCTACAGAATGAGGCATACAGCATCATTTTGCACTGGTCAGGAGATGGGCTTCATGACTGAGTGGATTTTTAATTTCTTAATTCTATCACTCCTTTCTCTGCCCCCTATTAGCATGGCCGTTCCAAATATTTCTCCCGTAGAAAAATATCTCCAAGACAAACCGGCCTTGTGAAGAGTAATGGCTAGCCTAATCAGATTCTCCTTTGTGTTTCTTATGAAGGCCACGGGTTCCCAAGGATTATATGGCAACAGCAGAATAGCAGAACAATGGGCAAGTTTGAGATCAGATGCTTCCTCTATTGTTTCCAAAGCAAACAGTTCCAGGAAGCATGCTGTTCCCCGCATTAGAGCGCTGTAGAAAGACCTTATTACACTAAGTATACTACAGGAGATACAGAAGCAGATCAATATGTGGCTAAGTGTTTTAGCCTTACTTTTATTGTGTTTGACAGCGATGACAACATCGTATGTATGTCACATATAAGATGACTAATGTGTGTACATGTGTGAACCCCTTGCACAAACAGGTTTTCCCATAAACTTTTAGGGAAGAGCGAGCTCCCTGAGAGCAGATCAGAGCATGGATTGAATCTGAAAACAAACTAAAGAACCAAGCAAAGCCCAAACGAATTTCAGGTCTTATGAGAAGCTGCAATGGCATCAATGTCTGGAAACATCTACCACAAGTGGTTTCAATCCAGAATGATTTCCAGGAAATACTTGTCTTGAGTTGTGCTACAAAACATGTCATCAGGATGTTTTCTGTGTTCCTGACCCAAAGGAGGATGAAGAACACTGCAAGGCAATGTGAGAAAGTAAGGAAATGAAAAAAGACCTTTTTGGGAGAGTTGATGATTTTCTCTTGGGTGAAGATTCCCTCCAACACACCAGAAGTGAACCAACCAACATGAGCCATTTTTCTGTAGATAGCTCAGTCTCTGTAGTAGGCCAGCAGCCAGATGAGGGGTTTTAAAGAAGAGTTATGGTAGTTATAAAGAGGGAAAAAATTTGCAAACACTGATAATAATACTCCTACACAGGAAGGTTTGAGCCAGTCACACTACTCCCCCCCTTTTCCAGTGAGATTCAGAGTTACATAAGAACAGGAGATTGTTTTGGCTGGGATTAGATAGCACAGATGGTACCAAAATGTGTAACACCTACCACAAGTTCTTTAGTTTCGTATCATCTGCACAACAGTTTTTCTTGGCCTTTTAACAGTTCATTGAATGGAGGAAGAGGAGAAAAAGACATGGGACAATTGCTGGAAATATGTAGCAAGTACTGTTTTATTTTATCTTTTCGGGAATCCATACAGGAGCATGTAGATAAGCTCATATAAAATCCTGCATATATCTTCTGTGAGATGGTGTGAAACTTCACTTGGCTCTTCTCTTTCAAGAATCCCCCAAACTTGGCAAGTAAATCTTACAACACATTTGAGAATTACATCAGTAATCGTTTTGCAGATACATGCAACGAGGTGCAGGAATTTTAACCAGTTTTCCCAGAATCACCAAAGGAGTTTGTAGCATAGGCGGCTCTTATCTCCATGGAGCTTCCCAGGAATCCCATAGACTTTGTTTTCTGCTTTGACATAAATAACACCAGTCTTTGGTTTTCTGCTCTGACTTTGTAGGTCTTCTACATGACCTACAATAAAACTTTCTTTTCCTGTCCTATTTTTTTCAAATAAATGCTATTGTAGTAATTCATCTACAGCTTGTGATCCCAGGAATGTTTTACTGCTGATTCTAATATCATGCTTTATTCAATTCTTCTAGTTGTTACCTTCCTCTACAAAAGACACTCAATTTCTGTGCTTTTAATAGGTTTTCCAGGGCTCCAGAAGAAAGAGCATAGAAAATATACTTATTTCTTAGGGAGAAATGCAAAAATTTCTAGACACAGGCACTGAGGTGCCACTGTGATGGACATAATAGAAATAATGAGACTTCCACGTTGAGATTTTCCAGGTTGCCTATTTGATTTGACTGCAGCAGGTACTCAACACTCCTAGATAGCTTTGAAATATTCATTGTTATGTTATTTAACAATTAGGCTGAAAGCATGGAGCGTTCCCTGAGAACTAACTAGGAAGAGCTGATGACCTAAATCCTCTGTCTTGAATACTCAGCCACACAATTTAAAAGCATTTGAGATTTTTTTCCCCACGTGATGAGAGACCTTTAGCTACACAGTGTAAAGGAAGGCACTGGGTCTCCAGATTAAATGGAGAACTATCTGCCTTAGGACTTCTAAGATGGCTAATGCTCAGGGAAGGATTACTCTAACCACATTTACAGTGAGCTCCCTATTGATATACACAATGAGCAACATGGATGTCATTGCGTTGACTTCAGCTTAACTCCACTGCAGAAGGACATGGGCTGCTGGCTCATGCTCACGCATACTTCTGAAGAACTTACATTTAGGATAATAATGAAACTTCAGTTGGTGAATTAGGTCTGAAAATGTATCCGTGCAAAAGAAATATACACAATTTTCAATGTGTCAGGAATGCAAGGCAAATTCAAAGTCATTATACCACTTGCTGTAAATATTGTTTTCATAGAGCCAGCCTACTCATATACTCAGATAACCCATCCTATTATTCTGGCAGCTACAGGACTCCTGAATCACACCTACTTGAACCTGAGGGATCAGAGGTTTTACTCTTTAAATAGCATAGGTGCTGGGCTAGCCACATTTTTCAGACCTCTTTGGAGAAGCAGAATTGAGGTTTTTTTTTTTTTTAAACAAAAAAATCATTCAGGGCCCAAAAATAGACATAAGTGAGCCTCCTCCTTTTGTAATTGTGTTTTTGAAAATCAGACACGTAAAATCTTTTGTAGCTGTGGGCTCGAAACTCTCTTTTGTGGAAACACTGGTGCACTGTAATTGGTTGAGTACTGCTATCCAGCCTGAGAGGGTGACCTTTCACACTCTGCCCTAAAAGAACACTATAGAAAGAGAGGTGGCGTAATCTGGGTTAAAGGCTTCTTACTAACATGTTGAGAGCTTGTTTCACACACACACAAACAGTTGCACGAAAGCCCCAGCCTGATGATAACTTAGCACTTTAACATGGTGCTCTTGAGACAGCCCTCTTCTGAGAGAATAAAAAAGGGCCCCTTAGTTGAAATGCAGGACTGAAGCTCTTCATAACCACCGGGCAACTGTTACGAGGGAAAAAGAAAGTTAAAAGAGATGAGGACAAAAGGGGCTATCCTCGTTACAAGGCTCTGGTTCTAGACCTGAAAAACTCCTCTCCCCTAATCTTTTTATTATTTTTCTCTGTATAGCCCCAGGTTTTGACAGTGAAATCTCTTGTCTTTCTGGGCAAGTATATTCAGTGCTGTTTAAAAAATTCCCGTGGACCTGCCTTTTTCATGATCTCTTCATACACAGTGAAGGTGGAAGAAAGAAGTTGAACATCTTTGCTTATTTGGTTAAGAAGTGAAAAGACTGGGATATTTCTAAGGTTAGGCACTTAGAGCCAAGATGTAGCTTAAACAGTATAAAGACTCTAAAAACTACCTGTGCCTGTGCATAGGTACAGGTGAAGATGTGCTGGCTTCGGTTGTGTGCAGATTTCAGACTTTTACATTTCATTTCAGAGGGACCGAAATCACTATTCCGAGTCACCAGCATGGGTGGAGGTCCTGGGCACCATGAGTGCAATATGATCCCTTAGCTTGCAGAACCTCCCCAGGGCTAGCTAAGTGCCCTGGGCTGGTGGGTCACGGGAATGGCTACTTGCATCTCGGTAGTCCCCTTGCCGCTTCATTTTTTAATACTTACTACAACATCGATTAATATGGTACATCTGTCTCACGCAGCTTATCACTTTACATTTCATTTTTCCACCTTATTCTTTTCTAGGTTTTCTTTGCCGTATGTCCCAATTTTCTTTCTTACAAGTTCCCACATAATCAACAGTTACTCAATTATTCCAAATTATCTGTGTATTACTATTTCATATATAGCTGATGTTAATAAATTGTTACACACTGTCAGTGATTCTTGTTAGAAAAAATAAAGGATATTTGGAAATTACGTTAGTGCAATTTCTTATCTATTTATATCCCATTTTTGGGATTTGCACAAAGTAAAAGGAGATGATAAAGTTCTATATTTATCACAATATTAGACTCTGTCATAAAGGATTTTCTCCTGGCTAACAGTTAATAGGAACAGGGAGCTCCAAAGTCAGCGCTGAAAGCCTGGTTTGACTGTGGACCTTAAGGACTATAGCAGTCCTCCTTAACTTCATGATGCTGCGTGTCAGGTAATGCAACGTGCCTGTGTTCTTACTTTCCTTAGTGTTTCTGTTAGCTAAATGCTCTTTGTGTCTTCTGGAGCAGAGTTAAGCTTTGTTAGCCGTGTCTACATTTCTGACTCATTTCCAGTCTTCTTAATTACTGTTTTGGTACTTTTTACTTCAAAATCTTTCAGAACTGGCAACTAAATTTACAACTCTCTCCTCCAGAAAGAAGCCGCAGAGATGTAATGAAGATTGCAACCACCAGATGACTTTGCTTCTTCATGGAAGGCCCCAGTAGTGGTCATCCAGGCTGGTGGACCGGCCCTGAAGAGGACCAAGAAGACAACTAACCACTCAGAGTCACAAAATCTGATTCTGAACAAAGCAAATTCAACACTGTTCAAGTTCAGTTTCTTGTGGGTTAAAACTTGACCTCTTTGCCTTTGGAGTCTGAGGTTCAAGTTCCATTATTTTACAGGAAAGAATACATTTGATGAGTTCACCATAGCCTATGGTGGAGATATTTTGTCACAGCACAAAATCACCACACAATACAGCATGATTGGCAGCTGCTTCCTAAGAGCAGCCCATGGCTGTGGTAGGAAAGGTTGCAGCTGCTTGTGATGGAGAGCCATTGGCAGTCAGCGATGGGGACTTGCCCACAACATCCCTTTGAACTGTGCAGAGCACTGGCTAGCCTTCCACATCCCTCCCTTTGGGGTTCACCCAATTCTTTGCCACACACCTACAATTTGGGAAACAAATTGCTTTACTCCTGACAGATAAGCTAGTTTACATATAGGAGCAATTGGCTATCCAAAACGTATTTATAGATACATCCACACAAAATGATTACAGGAGGACTGCACAGAGAAATGCTATCATTAAAAAAAAAGGAAAGGGAAACTGCAGATCTTATTTCTAAACCTTTCCACCAGGAAAGGTTGCGAAATTTAGGGAAATGAGCCGGAGCTGACATGCCTGACAAATAACTCTTATGGAATCTATAAAGTGAGTTTATTTGTGCCATCTTTTACAGGAAGGGCTGTGCGTGAGTTTTGTAGCATTGCCACTGGGGTTGCTGAAACACCCGGCTGGTGATCAACATTTTGGATGCTCATGAATAACCGGAATATGAGCACCTTAAGCACAAATTCAACAAAGGTTTTTTCAAGTTCATCATCACATATGAGATTGCATCATTCATAGTGGCATTTATAGCCATCAGTACTATACAACCCATGGTAACAGATGACATTGCATGCTGAAAGAGGCCATGAAAGGTCTTTCATACTGTTTCCTGCTCCTAATGACAGCTTTTACTGCCAGTTAGGACAGAATCCAAACACATGAAGTCATGATGGCTGTAGGTGTTGATTTGGATATGAAATCTATAACCTAGCTTATGCAGCACCGATTAACAGAGACAAGTTTTTCAGTACATGTTTTATGCACAGTGCTAGAGAAAACTATAGGTGAAGGGACAGAGAGAATGGGCATGAGATAGGATATTACCCTGATAACAAACAATTTGATGTACAGAAGTGTTTTGTGTTAAAAATGTGTTTGGACGCCCACGCACATAATCATTTGGACATCGTGCCCTCAGAGTCTAATCCAATTTACCATAAAAGAATATACATGTCTGTGGGTCCAACTAGTAGGTTTCTCAGCTAGATGTGAGTGACATTTATATCTCTTCACATACATGTTTTTGTTTGTGTGTGTATATTCTACACGTGTATTTTCATGTTTAGCCAAAACTTCCACGTCTATAGAAAGCTCATGAATATTTTATAGCTTTTGTTCATGAATTCATTCATGAGTTTTATAAATAGCAATAATTTGAAAAAATAATATGTCGGAAAGGCAGTACCACTTTACCTATGAATGACCTCTTTCTCTTTCTCTTTTTATTTTCCCTAGTTTGGATACGTTTTCTCAAACAGCCTGTGAAAGTGCTTACTGGTCTATTCACTTTTACTAAACCTGGGGCAATAACAGTACAAAAGTGAATGTATAAATACACATACTATGTATAGATACATCTTTTCCAGCCTACAGCTAACAAGAGACCTTTAATTGCACCGAAACATGATCTCTGCAGGGCAAATCTGTTGGTCAGTGCAAACTTCAGACCATGTGCTGGATGGGTCCTGCATTGCCTGTGGGTTTGCTGCTCCCCAGGCCCAGCCTGGCGTTGATAGCTCGTGGCTGGGCGGTCTCGCATTCCTTTTTGGAGTATAATGTGTGTGTGTGCGCATGCGTGCATGCACGCGCGTGTGTGTAATAAGTAATATAGGGTAATCCCCTTCCGATGACAGAAGCTTCAAGTGGTTACAAGTAGCAGACCTGTTTTCAGATGCCTGAGGTAACTGTCTATAAGGTGCAAGGTAAAGAAATTAATTACACTTACCGGTTAAAATGGGGGAGATGATATATGATAGTATGCTTTTATTGCAAGTGCTTTGATTCAACACGAGGCAGGGTTTTTGGTGAAAGAAGTGTCAAGACACAGAGTATTTTTCTGCAGTCAAAGGTTGAATTTAAATAATCACCCAGTGCAATTTTACCCATATCAGATGTTCACAACTACAATGCATAAAGGGGGAGGAAAAGAAGTGAAAGATGGAAACAGAGAGAAAAAACATCCCCTAAACTCTGAACATGCAGCATTGCTGAGTAACCACATTCATAACCGAGTGGGAGTGATTTGTTCTGACAACAAGACTACTAATTTTGCTGAATTAACAGCACTACTAGTAGTGGGTGGAGGGGAAGAGGGAAGAAAAAAAAAATTTGTTATGGACATTCTCAGGATTATTAATTACCAGATGATATAAAAGATATGTGGTCTACAGTATCACAAAAAGTTTGGTTGCATCTTTCTGGTGTGTTGCTTAAGCAACTAAATATCTGGAGCAACACGCTTAAAAGAACAAGATGCGTATTTATATTTTAAAATTAAAGCAGGCTTATGCTTGCTAGTGAAAGGAAAAAAGTTAGAAGATTGACTTGGATTCCTTCTTCACTCTAAAGCAGAGGGCATTTCACTAAGGGTCTTTAAATTAATGTAAACTTTTTTTATTCCTCGCATTTGGAAAGACATAAGTCTAAGATTATTCTCTATTGAAAAGATTAATATTTTCAATGCAAACTCTGGAATCCACTTGGACAGCCCAGAGCTTCCAGCTGTTGTTTATGCTATTAGTTAGAAAATCCCAGTGCCATTCTTTTAAAACAAAATTTATAAAAAAAAGCTCTATTGAATTAATTTTGTGGAATTATGTTAATAAGCACAATTTGCACCATGCAGGTTTACTTTGTGGTTTGTGGTGAGTTTGTAGAGGTTTTGTGAGCAAACCCAAATGTGGTGACAGCAAAACCTTTCCAAAGCACAGGCTTTTATGCTCTAAGCACAGAATTTCCTTTTGTGGTCATGTGTGACGTGGCTTTTGGATAATAAATGTCTGTAATAAGGTTTCCCTAGGTTGGCTCAAAGGGTCTGTGCCTCTGTTTTTAATGGCTGTCTTTGGAGGAGTTTCGGTTACATATATTTTCTTAGAATTTGAGCACTTCTTACAGACAGGGTTTAATGACCTAGAGGCTGATCCAGAGATGTATTGCTCACTCACCACTTCAGACCACGAGCGCTGACAATATACCTCTGTATTACTTTGGCTAGCCATTAGGACACAGTTTTATCCAACAGAGGCATCTGAGAGAGGTAGCTGAAGGGGAGTTAGCTTTAGGTGGCTTGATGGCCCATTACACATGCAGTGAAGAGCAATTCTGAGCTTCTCTAATTTTTCCCAGTCAATACCAGAAGTCCCTAAAAGGACTGGAAGGAGCTGGAGCCGCTCTGTTCTCCCCTGGGACAGCAACGCAGTGGGAGCACAGCCGCTGCCGCTCAGACGTTGTGCACCAGGAGCATATGTACAGCAGAAGTTTTCCAACTTCATATTTCATAATTTCATCCTCCTCAAATCTAAACTGGTGAAAGAAGAAATATCCCCCTCGTGACAGTCTGGATCATCTAAACTGATACTATTTTTGTGGTTGAAGGGAGGGCAAAGGAAGGAACAACATTTGCTATAGAAACTGGTTTCTATAATAAAAAAGCAGATGAGGTACTGATTTAAAAAAAAAAAAAAGCTGAAAGAGGAACCAACATGTTGCCAAACGCAAGCCTACCGAAAAACCCCAACAAAAAGCCCAACCACCGAAAAAACATGCCTTTTGTAAGGCACTCTTTGTTGCAAATCAGTAAAAGTTGATTCCTGTAATGAATTAAAATATTCCAAAAGCTTAAAGCTTCTATCACAGTTGACCTTTAAGGCATGTAGCAGCAAAGAAGTTAATACACTTTGCACATGTTGCAGAGCAACAGGTGGTAGAAAAACCCATGCGGGCTCCTTGCATTCCTTACTTTTCAAACTGGTGGCCCCTGGTATTCTGGGATTTACACTACCTCCCCCAGGCTCTGACTGACAAGCTAATCGGTGTGCTGGGAAGCCCTGAGCTATTGATTCCACTGTAACAGAACACCTCCCCATCAATGAAACTGCAATGAAATGCTTCAACAACGAAGAAAGGGAGGCATTAGGCTGTTGAGCAACTGGAAGAAATTTGCTTGTAGGTAGTGCGGCAGAAATGAAAAGGCTCTCGGGGGCACAAGCTTGAAAAGCCAGGTTATTAAAAAAGCCACAAAGCTGGAGTCTGGCTGAGTGGAGAAAAATAGTTATGGCTCAGTTAGGCGTATCTAAAAGGAGGAGGGAGGGGAACGCAGCTTTCAAAATTGCGTTAATCCCCCATGTACTTAATTTCTTTTCTTTTATGGCAGCTTGTAGTATAGCAACAAGTATTCAAGCAGTTAATAATTTTAAACAGTTTAGCTTTCCGTAGGCAATATATCTTTAGCCTTAATTAAAATTTTATTTTAGTAGGGGGAAAATATTAAAATGACATTCTGATCATCCTCTAAGATGGAAAATATATGATAATATGAATATTTTATTAGACAAACTATTATTAAACAGCTGATGCAAAATCTCAGCCACTGGTTAGGTGGGTTTGTTTGAAATGCAGCTCACTATTTCTTAATAATGGCCCAACAGCCTTCTGCTCATAGTAACGACCACTGACACACCACCTGCAAACACAAAGGTCCTAATATCTTGTACCAGAATCTTAATACCCCAAAAGCAGAATTGGATACCTGCAGTGCCAGCCATGTGGATGGTTCCCATTTTGGGGTAAAAAGCATGCCCATCACATCACCTGGGCACGTCTCTCAGGTGGTGGGTCTGTACTTGGATTCAGAGATGCGCTCTTTGCTTCAGGAGAGCTGAAAGTATCAGAAGGTGAATCAGCTTGGTCATATTAATTTGGGTGGGAGTCAGAGGGGAGCTGTCAGAGCTGAGCTTCGAGGCTGGAATTTGCATCTGCCGCTAATTCAGGAGCCGAAGTTTGCTGACCTTCAGGCAACATGCATGTCCTATCTATTTACTCAGTCTTTTCCCAAGTGAGCTGTCAGTTTTTCTTTTAGAAAGTCCTCTCCCCCTGGCGTGGGTCGTTGAGTACAATAAAAAATGTGTAGGCTTTGATTGCACATGAGGCAAAACGGTGACTCGCTTAGGTGGACGGATTAATTTTTCAATGACAATAAAATGGCTGACGTTGTACATAAAGTGAAATAGGTAAAAGTGGCTTTTTTGGAAATTTCTTGTCCCATCAGTTATCTCCTGTTGTAGGTTCAAGAATTTTGCCTTGAACAAACAACGGAGATGGCTTTTCTGCACACTATTTTTTTTTTGTTGATGGCAGTGATGCCATCTATCTGAGTCTATATATGAATATAAATATATATAGGGGCTGTCTTCCTGTAATGGAGTGCTCTGTGCATAGAGGGGATGGGGACACTGGATGCTAAAGCTTAGGCTCAATTTGCTTGGCATCTTAACGCATCTTGTAAGCATGCATGGCCCAGCTCTGCCACCTTTGCCCACAGGAGCTGTGCTTGAGTGAGTACCGAGCATCTCATGGCTGTGATGGGCAGAGCTGCGGGAGCAATGCCCAGCCAGCTCCACAGTCACAGTAATATAGGGAACATCCACCAGTTAAAAAGGGAGTCAAGGAGGCAGAGAAAGTATTAAAAGAAAATAACCCTAAAAACTTAAAATCACAGAAACCCAACTCCTACCCATACTGAAGCCAATCAGAATATTGACTTTGATTTTAGTTTGACCAGAACGGAAAAAAAAATAAAATCCTTCTTTTATTAAACATATGCTGTCTGATGAAGAGTCACACATGCACAAATAATGGGTCTTTCCTAAAGCTGACCCATATCTGTTCGCCTTAATTCTGTTCTTGTCCTTCGATGAAATTCCTCTGAGGTTGACGGACATTCACTGAAAACTTGGATTTGTGTCAGCAACATTAATTAAGCTGAATCCAGAAATATGCAGGCCAACACAGAGGAATTCTGTTTTACATTTGTGCAGTCTGGGCCAAACTCTCATGGACTTTCCACCCATCAAAATGAAATGCTCCTGCCATGAAATGTATATGAGCAATATACAGCTCTGCTGAATAGCAGGCCAACAGCTGTAGACCTAACTAATAAATTCCCTGAATACCATGTTATCAGTGTTTGGGATGTTCTTTTAACCCCAGATATTCCTACTAGTATTTTTTGTTAGATTTGTTTGTTTTGGTCTAATAAATATTTAAATTTTAGAGACTTACGTGGTTATCTGATGATGTGAAAAAAACACTGGAGAACATAGTGTGTCCATTTTTAATGTGAGAATTTTGCAAACATTTACAACATTTTTATTTTATGCTGGGAATGTTACCTATTAGAAAAAGCAATTCTGAACTCTTTCATTTCACCAATTAGACACTAGTGTTTTACAAGTAATTTCCCATTTAAAAATTTTAGTGTTGTTTTTCCTTTAAGGATCTGTAAATCATGTTTTTTTTCCTGATGTTCAAGAAATTGAAACATTAAAAGCTTTGAGTCCTTTTCCAATCTATAAATTATGTGCTCGTGTGGACTCTAAAACTGGACAACACGTATCTCTCAGGTCTAGCTCATACCAGTTACTGATATGGAATCTATTTTCTTCCTCCTACTTTGCTTTACTATGAGCATATTTTACGGATTATCATGAACGAGAGAGGTAGAGGGTGGAGGCCTGGAGATAGGGAGCTCTTTTCTACTATTCAGACAGAGAAATAAAAAGAAAATAATTTCTCAAGGTGATCTAAGTCAGGAAGTTTAAAAATAACCAAAGATGGCTGGAACACCTTGGAGAAGATAATCAGATCCATTTATTCCAGATGATTGTTAATAACCCTGTAATTATTGACTATTATTAGTGAAAATGTAAAAGCAACTAATAGCTGCTTAAAAAAAAAGAGAAGGTAAAAACCTCAGAAATTTAATGCAAATGGGGTTGATTCCTCTTCAATCAATGGGTTTTTAAGCTTCCTCCAGGCTTTAGATTTGCAGAGAAGTCAGTACCGGCATGGCTTATAGCAGCTGTTAATGCAACACATGCCTATCATTTGCTGTTGACAGGCATTAATAAAAACCTAATCTGAGGAAATTATGAAAAACCTACATATTATGCAATCTGGTTTATGTTTTGGCATGTGGCAAGCATTGGTCTAATACAAAGGAAACCATCATGTATAAACTTTACTGCCATTGTTTCCACTGTAAGGGCAATTGCTTTTTTTTTTTTTTTTAAATATGTTTGATCCTTTAATTGCCTCAATACTCAGACAGGTTTACTTTGTGGTACCATGGGTGTTACTTTAAATCTTTCTTTTACAGAAGCAAGAATCCTGAACCGCAGTTACTGACTCCAGGTCAGCAACAGGGAAATCCAACTCCGATACATCCCTTTTCTGTCCGACTCTGCTCCTCTTTCTCCCAAACGCTGGTTCTCTGGCATGTTTCCAGTAATCCCATTCCCTTAGACCTGAAATCTTTTTAGAAACCTCTCCCCTTCCCCCCCCCCCCCCCTTTCTTCCAAACCTCCCCTACTCCCCCCCCCCCCAGCTATGTATCCTCCTTTTTTTCAAAGAATGGAACCTTTTCAACAACATAAGGAAGAAGAACCCACCACTGCCCTAGATTCAAATTTGGCTTTCTCTTTTTTTTCTGTTATTTGTTTCTCTTGTGTTCATGATGATAATCCACATTTGGCTGTGTGTAGTTACACCTTCTCCTGAGTTTATCTGGAGCTGCTGGGAATTCACTGGATTTCCCTGCTTCCCCACAGGCATGTTAAACCTTATTTACTAGTTTCATCCTATACAACAGAAAACACGTGTTATCTCTTAAGACACCATAAAGTTCAGTTATACTTGTAATTTGGGGTGTGATAAATTCTTTCTTTCTTGCTTGCTTGCTTTCTATCTCTCTCTTCCTCTTCCTTTCTCTGCCTCTTTCATAGAATTTTTTTTCCTTTTTTGTCTTTGTAAGCTCCATGATAAAGTCTTACAATACTGATATATTTTTGTCATTGTCTGAAGTATTGTGCTACTAAACTTTTTAAAATATCTAAAATATGAATGCATAAAGGAACTGAAAAAAAAAAGACACAAAAGACAATCAATAATATGAGGGTGAGAAAAGGGGTAAAACAATTCTATAGATATTGAGGCTGGAACGTGAGTGCTAAGAAAAGTCTTTGGATAAATTCAACACAGATTTGGCCTGCAGCTCTAAGCTGGCAATTCCAGTAGAAGAGCAGACCTCTACCCTGTGGTAAAGAGGTACAGAATAATGCCTCTTTGAATTAGTTTCAAAACGTTGCTGTGATGCAGACGAATTGCTCCTAGATGCCGAAGTGCAGTGCACCAACATAATAGTATATTGTTAAGTCACACTGCCATTAAAGGATATAGTTATTAATCAAATTAAGTCAAAACACAAAGCAAGTACAAATTAGTATCAGATGACATGTCTCACTGTGAGCAGAGGAGAAGGAATGGAGGGAACCTGCCATTTTAAAAGAAAACAATCTTTCATAAATCTAAAACAGAAGGTGAGGGAATATCCTACTACATAGTGACTGGCAGCTGGTATGTGCTATCTGGACAGTATTTGCCTTTAAATTCACATGACAGTCCTGGAGCGCTGCAATGTAATTGGTGTCTTTCAGAAGCATGGGCTAAACTCTGAATAATGCTTGTTTTTGGAGATGTGGAAAATGTTTGCCAAGAAAGACAAAAGTACTTGAAACTTCAGGGGTTTAATATCTTATTATTTTTTTCCATCTTGGTACACATCTTGTCACTGTATTTTTTTAGCTCCAGAAGAAATGTTAATTCTCATTGAAAGATGGTTTGGGGTTGAGGGGAATCAAATTGTCATTTCATTAAATTCTGTAGAAACATGTCATTTGTGGGTTGTGAAACTGGTCCAAATATTGTGATTTGTGCATGTTTGTCTAGATAGCTTTTCACAACAAGAAACAATTCACTAGTTTTGTGCGGCTCTGATATATTCACACATGAACACATGGATTTACCCATCGTTACATGGACATATATGTGTGTTCCCAAGTACTACAATATTAGCTTCAACTCTCCAAATTCTTCCAGTTACGGTTAAAATTGGTGAGTAGTTTATTGAAAACAGTGATACTTATAGTGCCTAAAGGTAATGGAACGACATTCAGCAGTGTTGTAGGATGAGGATTCTGCATTATGATGTGCACCCTTGCAGTAAATTTAGTTTCTTTATGGATCATCAGAAAGAGATATAAAACGGAAGGACAGCCTTCCACACAGGAGGTAGAGAGGCCTTTTTCCTCTCTGTTTTGAAGCTGTTGTGTCTGCTAAGGCATTAGTTACATGACTATCACAGGATAATTTAACTTTAAAATTATTCTAAATTTTGTTTACAGATAGGTTTGCAATTTTTTTAAAGTGTTGGTTCGATTTGGAACATGACTGGTAGGTGGCTTTGCGAGTTTCCTGTCAATGTTCAAGTGTGTTTACTTCATTAATGGTTCCTGAGTGTGAAAGTTTGTTTCCCTTCTGTTCTTGCTTCCTGAGTCTATGGTTTCCTCATCATCGTGACATTGCCAAGCGTGGTGCTAACGTACTACTTCTGCACAGGAGAATGTCATCACATGGGATTACAACCTTAAACAAAAGTCAGAATGGCAAGGCAGTCAATCTCAGGTGAATTGCTTAAACAGTCCATGTTTGTATTAGCTCAAATGTTAATACAGACTGCTCTCTGCCATTATGTATTTGTTATGGGTGACAACACCTGGAGAATATATCTTTCAGAACTGGACAAAGAATAAACACAGGTCTGACTCAGTTCCTCACTAATAAATGCACTGAGATGCCACATAGTTTGTTATTAGTCTTCTTACAGGTATTACCCTATTAGATGAAGGAGCGACCTACAGGAACTGAAAATAGGGACACAAAAGGAAGTTCTGGAGAGGTATCTGTAGATGATGATAACTATTCCACTGAGTTCAGTAGAATTAGTTGAGTCACTAATGAAGGGCAAATCATCTCCTTTCTTAATCATGGCTTTTTGGTGATAACAAATTTAAAGGGTATCTCAAGGGTGTATGTGTATGTATCATGTGGAGCACAAGTCTTATGAGGAGCGGCTGAGGGAACTGGGGTTGTTTAGTCTGGAGGAAAGGAGGCCAAGGGGAGAACTTATCACTCTCTACAGCTACCTGAAAGGAGGTTGTAGCCAGGTGGGTGTCAGTCTCTTCTCCCAAGTAACAAGTGATAGGACAAGAGGAAATGGCCTCAAGTTGCGCCAGCGGAGGTTTAGATTGGATATTAGGAGAAATTTCTTCCCCAAAAGGGTTGTCAAGCATTGGAAGAGGCTGCCCAGGGAAATGGTTGAGTCACCATCCCTGGAGGTATTTAAAAGACATGTAGATGTGGTGCTTAGGGACATGGTTTAGTGGTGGAGTTGGCAGTGCTAGGTTAATGGTTGGACTTGATGATCTTAAAGGTCTTTTCCAACCTAAACAATTCTATGATTAATAGAAACAAAGGAATAGGATGGTATTTCAGGGAGGTTCTGCATGAAATCTTGGAAAGACACAATTCTAATAAGCTAAGCTCTAGTAATCTTTGACCACATTGGTGCTTTATGTTCTTCGAAGGTCAGGTCATCATTTGCTTATACTATGGTTAAAATACAGTATGATGAGCAGGTCTAGAAAGACATTTCAAGGGTGATATGTCGTGTGACAGCAAAGATTTGGAAATCTGAAGAATAAAAGGGTGGAAGGCTTCTGCCAGATAAATGCAGGTCTCTGCACATAGAGAGGCTGCTGTGCTGTTGGCTTTAAAACAGACTAAAATCCAACATGTGTTCTTCAATCTTCGCTCAGTAGGAATGGGCTTAAAAACCACCTTAAATTATTTGCTCATTTGAGGCCTGAACAGGAGGGGAATATAGCAATCATTACAGGGTGTTAAAAACAAATCAGCCCTTATGTAATTGGGCACAGCTTCCCTGAAGCAAGTAGAGTTGCACCTGTTTGAACCAGGGCTTCATCTGGTTTGCTGAAGGTGAGTTTGAGGCCCACCAACACCTTTCAGATGAACCTACCATAAGTCAACAACTGATGATAACAACCTTCAACTCCAACAGCAAACATTCCAGAAGAAGTGTATGGAGCCACACAGGAATACTGGGAAATAAACTTGGTTTGAGAAAGAATGGGCTTTCCACAAATAGCTGTAATTAGTTCTGAATGTTCACTCCATCCGTGAGCAAAGTAATGCAGCCATCTTTTTCTTTTGTATCTATGGAGATATAGGGGAGATATGGGAAGCTTATACAAATTAAGGAGGATGCATGTATGGTCACATATTAAGGCGATAATAGATTCAAAGAGCTATTCCTGACTGTGTTTAGATTAAGCAATTCTGATGATGAACCTTAGTTAAAAACAGTTATCGAGATACAATCAGCTTTACACATTAAATATTCCAACCCCAAAAAAGAAACAAAACAGAATCAAAGCTTCTAATCAGTTTATGATCCAGAGATTTTGCCAGCCAAACTTATTGGAAGAAGTAATGTAAACAGAAAGATGCAAGCAAAGTCAGTTAAGAGGAATTTAAGCTGTCAAGCTACAGTGTAGAACTCCATTACCATATCTCCTCGTGTTTTTTTTAATAGTATTCTCTGAAAAGCACTAGATGTAATAAAGTCAATTTAAAATTTGTTCTACCAATCTTTTGCATCTGTAATTTTCCCATTAAATGTAAATGCCCATGAGGCATGCTATTTGCATTACATTGCATTTGCAGTCTTTAAAACAAACTATAAATCCCCTCCTTGTTTCATGTGATTGATGCTGTGTGTATAAATACCACCATAAACCTCAAAGGGGGCTAACAGTGACAGTAAATTAAAGTTTTCAAGTCTGGCAGCATCTCAGCACTTCAGCCCTTGATCTTGAGCAGCGTTGTTAACCCCCGCCTCATTGCCCTCCTGAACTCACCTTTCCCCCCCCCCCCCCCCTCCCCCCTCCTCTTCCCCCCCCCTTTTTCCCTATTCTGTCCCTACTCTGATTTCCTTGGGAAACACCTTTCCATCCATACAAGCTGAACTGAGTCAGGAATATGCTGTTAATTAAAAAGAGGCTGCAGCTGTTTGCCAGATAGGACCAGGTCTTAACTTTACTGTCTTAGCGTATCTAAGTTCAAGGCTCTCAGCCCATCTTGGCTTTGTAAACAATAGTCAGCCACAGCTCTCTTGATTATCCAGTGCCACTCCAATAGTTAACAGGCTTTGAGGGTATTTATTCTTTATCTGTTCCCCACCCCCCCCTTTTTTTTTGATTGCCTTTCTCTGATTCACTTTCAGGCCATATGCAGAAGAAAGAAATTGAGAATTGAGAGAAACCTCCTCCAAGGTTGAAGAATCCATCATTGTGTCAATTTTCTGATTAATAGGTAACCCCACTCTTCTTTATCAAGTTTTGTTATAAAATCTACCTTGATTTGATCTTATTGAATCTTGGCTCTAAGAGATATCAGCTTCTCCTGTGATGTCTGCCACTGTTTAAGTAGAAGGAGACACGATTTGTGTCAAAATTATCCAAAAGATTGCTCTGTGGGCCAAACACAGCCTCACCATAGGTAAAGTGTAATGGAGGCAATGGGGTAACGCTAGCTTACCACCACTGAGGGTCTAGTTCTCTATTTTTTACGTCAGAACCAAGCACCAACAGCTCAGCACTCCATCCTGTAGTCAGGAAAAAACATCTGGTGTTTTTTTGTTTTCTTAGAAAGAAAAAAGTATTTATGAGAGAATACTTATGCTACCATACAACTTAAATCTGTGGGGCAGAGGGAATTCTTTTCTGATCAGGGAAATGTTTGTTGGTAAGATTTTTAAAGATTATGGTCAAAGGTGGAAAGGGGAGGGGAAAAAAAAGATAAAATCTGAATGGAGATGGGGCTATTTTAGGCTACTAATCTCCACCAGAGATCCTCTGAGACTCCGTGAGCAGGTAGAGTGTCCCAGGTGGATACTACCTGGGATTTGCATAGATCTCAGGGGAGAGAAGGCTGTGGCAGCTCTCTTATCACTTTTTCTCACCACCCTTCATGTTCCCCTCAGGGGGTTCTTCTTCTGCCTAGCAATGAGATTTCTATCCTCCCTATGGCTTTGCAAGTTGCTATCTTCTGTAAGCCTCTCTACGCCAATCTTTAGAAGTCAGTGATGTCCAAAGTCCTATCAGACTTCTTTATGACATGGAAAGCATTACAATCAAAATGCTTTTCCTGCAGCATTTCTGAAGAGTGTCAGTTCTTGGTAAAAATTAGGAATGTGCATGATCATTTGTTTCCTTAAAATGACTGGGATACATACGAATATAAAAGGAATGGAAATAAACTGGAAGTTTGGTCAATAAATTTGAGTCCTGAAATAAAACAAGCAATGCCATTCAGACTGGATTCCCTTTAAAATAAATTTAACACCTACAGAGGGTGTAAGTCATTAACATTTTTTCCTGAGGACAAGTATGTTATGTGTGTCTTTGCTGAACATCGATAATTGTATTCAACAACCTGCATCAAACAATGCAGAATGACGACTCAACAGGTGAATGCTGATGGCTCCTCAACTTCCCTTCCTATAAAAATGTTCCCTATGGGTTTTATCTTGGAATGCCGTTACCCACGAGTCTGAAAAAAACAAAGGAAACCACAGTATTTCATCTCTTTTGACAAACAGGTTTAGAGGTGCCCAGATTATGTACAGCAAAGCCCAGGTTTATTCATGCTTTTGACTGATATTGAGTAACATTTCACCGAACCTTGCCAAGTTTGGATTTTATAATAAGCTGCCAAGCCAAGCCTGGCTGCCACAGCTTGGTCGTGAGTGCCATATCTTCTCATTATTGTCTTAGGACTGTTTTCTTAAGGCTGGTGATTAACTGCTTTGGGTTCTCCATGCTTTTGCTGTGAAGGAATTCCCGTTAGCAGTCTCATCAGCTATGGGTGCAGGGGACTCTGCACAAGTCTGAGTATGTGTGTAACACCCTGGCACATAGTAATGGCTAGTAGCATGGACACGGAGAGAGGGGGCAATTTGTAGGACATTTTACAAATAATCCTTAAAATGGATGCTGACATGGAAAGACTTTTTTGACCAAATCTCCATTTAAAAAGGTTAAACTGCTGCTCAGATAATAAACACTTAAAAATCTCAATGTTTCAATTCTGAAGCATCTTAACCCTAACCACCTCTTAATCCTTTATTACCCATCCCTGTGCCCACTCTGTCTGTTTTACCCTTTAATGGTCATTTGAGTTACTTGGACACCCTGTTCTTCTGAAGTTGTTAAAGCAATTTGACTGCAGTCGGCTGCATGACGTTTTCAGCAGTGGTCTGGGGACATGGTCCCTAATCTTATGAAGAAGTCACTGGATGGCTCTTTTAAACATCCCTTGATTTCCTTATTAGAGGGAGTTCACTCAAAAGCAGAAGCTCAATGTGCGTCTTGCAGGTCAGGAAAATAACTCAGGACATTCCTCCTCCTAGAAATGAATCTCTCGGGAGCTATGTTTACTGCAATCAGATTCAAATTTACAAAGCAAAATGAATAAAACTCAATTTTGATAGTACTAATATATACACACACACACATCTATATATTTTAAATACACTTAAATTTCATTAGCAATGATTGTTTAGAGAAACATCATTACATTCCTGGGCTTGGGAGCCTTCTCCAGGGTTGTGAACAATCAAAGATTTATTTGAGCTTTCTGCACACTGGGAAATGAAGACACAGAATCTCATTATCATGTCTATTAAAAGGCAGAATCTGGGGTACATCTAAGAAAAGATGTATTACTTTTTAAACTGCGCTGCAAACTGTGAAGTACTACAGGGACTTGAACTATTTAAAAATACTCTGGGCTTATGAGTAAGAAAAAATAGGGTCTCTTTCCCAAACAGTATAAAAATATCACACCATTAAGTTCTGCTGTTATTACAGTCTTGGAAATATGATTGTATCTACTTTTCCTTGAAGCTGGTTGATCCCTGAGTTTGATGCTGGGGTCGAGGGACCATGGAGGGCTACCAGAGTGAGTTACTTAGGGGACAATGCAGTGGGGGGGTATGAACAATGACCAGTTAAATTCTAGTTAACCCCAATTATAAACCTTCACCTTTGTTAATTAGATTAATTCATCAGCAGGCACTATGCTTACAGTGTGTTGGAGGCGTGTGATCCAACATTTTTGCCATTCATTAAAAGTTAAAATCTTTTATGTCATCAGTCCGTTGCACACAAATGGCCATGCAATATATTACTGTAAAGGTAAAATCAGGTTAAGTTTACCTATAAATTAGAAGGTAACATTTATTATAAGGAACCTTCTTAGAAGTGAAAAATTTGCCTCGCAAGCACTTTCTGTAGTTATTAAAGATCTCCAAGCTATGAATCTGAGAGCTTAATTAAAAGCAACAGAGACATGTCCAAGGAAGGAAAGAAAAGGGCTTAACATCAGTATAGGTAATTTTCTTAGATTTTCAACATCTCGTTCTTCCCTTGATCAGTGTCCAAAATTTTGCGTGCATTGGTGCAATGTCTTAACACATTGACCTCTGGAGACCTGAGTCCAGTCAAAGTATGTTTAAGGCCCCAGGTGATGGTAAATGGCTTGCCTTGCAGAGCTGAAAGGTTAGTTATATCTTTTGGTGCCCCGGTGGTCATGGTTCCATGTGGACTTCCCATCAGAGAAGAAAAGGTTATTTTACTGCAGGTGTGGAAAGCAAAGGGCAACCTTGAACAGCACCTGTTTGGTCTGTGCTGGCTTGATAAATCTTTTTCACAAATGTGAGCGAATGACTGACCGTTTTTCATGCTAGCAAAAACTGTACAACTAGTTTGCATAAGCACAGACGAGTTTTGCTCTCTGTCCCATATGTGCAATAAATTTACACTGATCCCACTGAATTCAATGGGGGTAATTCCTAATTTATATTTGTGAGGGAGCTGCATTTTGTCCATGAAATACTTTCAACAGAATGACTCAAAGTCATTTGCAAGTCTTCATAAACTCCATAACATTCCTGTGAAGCAGGTGAATGCTGTATGTATAAAATATATTTAGATATCTCCAATTTACAGTTGCGTAAACTGAGGCAGGAGAGCTCAGCTCCTGACAATGTCATAGTTTAATTTCCCATTTGAGTGAAAGATCTGTAGTGACAATATTGAAAGGGGCCTACAAGAAAAGGGTTTACCAAAATTAGAATATTTTTTAACATTTAAAGATGTTTCTTTAAGAAGTGGCTACAAAATGATACAAAAGAGCAACATGAATCATAAGAATGCTTTTTCCCTCTCCAGTGATGTCCAAACACATTCCTATGCCTGCAAAGCAGGAGCTTCTTTTAACCCTGGTTCTTCTTTTCTAATTGTGTGTGTCATTGTTGGACGAAGGCTTGCATTTTGGGGAAAGATCTTTTGTTGGCTAACCACTTGGGAAAATGCACGCAGAAATCTTTTTGAGATTTTTTCAAGAAGACGCGTTTTGGCTTTGGAAGAGGGTATTAAACATAGAATGTTTTGGGATCTGTCTCTGAAAATGTATGTTTGCTTAAGAGATTGCTGCAGTATACTTCTGGCACTTTATTTCTATACATTTCAACATGCTACTTGGTTGGGAGGTCTGGTCTAAAGAGAAACTTGAGGGAGAACATATCAGCTTCACAGCACCGAAGAGGCAGGGAGCAGCTGAGCTGAAATAAATGCAGGAAGAACATCTTCTTAAAATTGGTACTCAAGGTAAAGAGGAAATGGGTTTAGTCTTAATTAAGAACTATGCGTTTGTAGCTATTGCAATCATGCTGTATCAAATATCCAGAACACTGTCCCCTTTTTCATACGCTAAGTAGTGATATTGTTATGTTAGCCTCTCCTTGAAAACCAAAAGATCTTATGAGGTAAGCAAACAAAAATTCCAGATTATGGAGATTAATTAAAGCACACAATGCTGCCTTTCTCAATGTTCAGACTCAACTAATTAGGGATTAGATTATTCAAGAGCAGCAGATCAATTAGGATTGCTTTCTGTAAAAATCCACAGCGAAATATAGTTACCTGTTGAAAAGTGAAAGAAATCATGCCCAAGTACAATGGACGGATCAAGGCACAATACTGCACGTTGACAAAATAAATTATGAAAACAATAATCATGTTTATCCAATCTCTTTGTGCAAAACTGTTATTTTGATTCCAGTGCCAGCTGTCTGAAACTTTAATTTAAGTGCTTGCTTGAGGCAAGACATTTGGGATACTAGTTTAGAATGTTTTATGGCCTAAGCAATATGTTTTACTAACCTCAAATACTATGATGATGATTTTAATGGTAACTATAATATGTTCAAGGGGGTTCCAGGGTGATCTTTGCTTTTACCAGAATGCTTGCTTGCCTAATGAACCCTGATATTTTTTGGCTTCATTAGCTGCCAGCTCCCCAGGAGTGGTGGGAGACTTCTCTACAGGAGGTGAATGCTGTATGTTTTAAAGGGAGACATACCAAGTAACATACTGCACTACCTTTATCCTAGTGTCAAACGTGTGTCATCTGAGGAAACAGTTAAAAAAAAATTCTCTCTACATTTCAGTAATACAAAAAGACTGATAAAAACAAATACTTCATAATTCACTAAACTATTCATTTGAGTGGTTGGTGCCTGTTTGCATGCTGAAGAAGAATACATTATCTCTTGACTTGTGGGCTGAGACTCTTCTCCAAAAATTTGGGGTCCTTGCTACTTGTTCCAGAAGGCAGCCGGATTGCATTGCAAGGGGGAATCCGGCTGAACCCAACGGATAACCAGGCTTTAATTATTTGTGCTGGAAGTGGTGGCTATGAGATGTCATGTCATTGCTCTTG
The DNA here is from genome assembly GCF_000699105.1 of Pygoscelis adeliae. NCBI lineage: Eukaryota > Metazoa > Chordata > Aves > Sphenisciformes > Spheniscidae > Pygoscelis > Pygoscelis adeliae. The sequence continues at coordinate 7,403,181 of NW_008824243.1, forward strand.
AAACTGTGGCTCTCTTATTGCTCCCATATAGCCCATAGTCTTTGTGCCTCAGTTTCCAACAACACAACAGGGCTAACGACATTTGCAGGGGACCAGAGAATCCCTTTAATTGCTGTGCTCGTTCCTAGCACTAAGTGCACACCGGGAGGTTTGGTGCAAATAAAGGTTTAGAAGGATTCTTCTCATATTCAATGAGTTTTCTGAACCCACTGAAGTAGATGGAAATATTTTCAGTGATTTTGTCTGCTGTCTGCTCTCTTCTAAAATGCAACATGTTGGATAAAAAGCATTAATCTTTTAACTAAAGGGATTCCAAAACAAGTGCTATAAAAATTTCTTCAGGCTAAAGGTAAGGTGTTTTTTTTTTTGTTAAGTTTACTTGTTTTGAATGAAATATATCATCCTTTTCAATGTGTTTTTTGGCACTTTAACACAGTCTAACCCAGAAATTAATGGCTTATTGAAATAACAACTTTGAAAGGGTTTTTTTTCAAGGAATGAGAAGGATTTTATTTGCTACATGCTGGCACGCCGATTCATTCATGCTTTATCAGAGCAGAACGACTATTTGTACTAATGTATATATTAAATATAACTATACTACATAATATTTTGATTTTTTCCAACAGGTCACATAATTTCACTGATTCAAAGATAAAACTGTTTAATTGAAAATAATCAGTCCTGTGTTTTTCATTTTTTATTTTGAAACTAATATTCAGTTTGAAAAACTATACTCTTAATTTTAAATACAAAGTAATTCTTGGGTAAGTATTAATAAAAGGAAAATTTGGGCCTAGATCTCTTGGGTCTAATGCATTAACTGCACATGTAGCCTTCATGAAGCCATTAAGTCCTAAAGTAATCCTGTGTTCCCCAACCTAAAGCCTCTGGGCCATTTGCAATACTCTGGGATGATTTTTCTGGCCTGTGACTTGCACTCTTGCTCTGTTTTTCCTGATGGCTCCTCACACCTCAGCTCAGAGCTATGTGTGTTGTTCGATACAATTAGCAATCAGATCTCTGTTCGTAGCTAGCAGCCTTTTCTCTCTTAAACTTCTGTTCTCAATTTTCTGTCTAAGTTTTTATTTACTGGTTCCTCTCTATTACTGCCTGTGAAACCAATTTTGCACTCCAAAGAATATTTGTCTTCCTTGCCTTTTACCTATATAAGATTTGGTGGGTTATTTACTTATTGCATATTCTTTTTACTGGTGGACATTCTCCTGGAAAGAAATGAAAAAGCAAACTTTACAATGCAGATTATGTGACTGCAACAGAATAATCCTAATTCGGAGTTAGTTCATGTAACTTCTTTTTTTATTGATTTTTTTCCCCTTTCTGAGTATGAGCAATGAGCCTGAAACATGTTCCTGTAGTCAGATGATTTCATTTGCAGAAAGTTGGGGAAGTGTTTTTGTACTATTTTATTTATTTATTTTTACTGCTGGCAACAAAAAATATAGAACCAAATGAGAGGTTATTTCATTCAGCCAATTTGTTTTCTGTGATGCAGACTGAATGGTTCTAAGTCATTCTGGACTTCACTGAGTTTGACATCCGTCAGACAACTCGGGTCATTTTTATTCCATTAGCATGAGTTTCCATTGCAACAAATCCTTTTCCTGCTCAAATTTATGTCAGAGATAATCATCTGGATCTTGTCAGTTTTGACTATCAATGGGCTGAACCAGTTCTGATATTAGTAAACATTTTATTTTCTTGTGTATACAACAAAGAAATAGTTTATTCTATTTCCATCTAAGGCTAACAGATGCAATGTGTTTTTGAATATTTACTTTAAATGAATTGACATGGCTTTTATAGTTGTAACTCTCGATTCATGGTCTGTGGTAAAGAATAAATCTATGAGGTCACCAGAAAATCACTGCCCTCTGGATTTTTTCCACTTCTAAGGTAAGGATGCTAAATACCAAGCAAAGATAATGGAGACATGTTTGCAGAACGTTTTCAATATGCGAAGTGATATGCAGGTAGAAAGTATCAGTATCCTTTTCCAAAGAGCGATTTTGATAAATTATATGAAATTCCAATATTCAATAGATCACTCACAGTCTGAGTCCCATACGCAAATACGCAGTCCTGTGTACAAACATATGACCTTCCTCTCAAATAGTTGACTGTGTACTTTGAGAGAGAACAAAGGAATTTGACATAGCATAGAAAGGCTTTGCTTGAAAAGACCTGACAAATGAGACAAAAAGAGCTGGTTGGATGTGACGCACAGGAGCTTAGACCCAAGTGCACTATCTCAGACCAGAAATACATCTAGTTCCCAGAGTGCTGTCTCCTAGAGAAGCCAATGAGAGAAGGAGTGTTAGAAACATGGCCCATGCAAGGCAATCCTTGCCCTGCTGGAGGCATTCAGCAGCACCAAGGTTCTCAGAGGCTCTGTCTGGACCACCATGCAGAACAGCAGCGATAGACCTGCTCCCCAGAATATGGTCCAAACCTTTTTATAAGCTCTTCCACACTCTTGGTCTCCACAACGTCTCTTGGGAATGAGTTGTACAGTTTAATTAGTCATTTGTGAGGAAAAAACCTCAAAACACCTCAACTGCAAACCAGCTGCCTGGGAGAAGTTCTTTCCACCATTGTTAACCACTCCAGCCCCTCAAGCAGAATCTTGCTGCTTCTTTTTCAGATCCCATAAAATTTACTGTACTGTTGCTGAACCACATAAATCTCAGAGATTATGGTTAGAGATGGCAAACATTCTGTAAATGCAGAATTTCCAAATAGAATGAATCCATCAGTTTGATTCTAATCCCCACTGGAGACAAGGGAATTAATTTCTCTGTCTATATTCCACTTTGGACAGATTCCTTGTAATGTTTTGTTTATTTTAAGTGCATCTGTAAGGATGAACTTTTCCCTGTGTATAGAAAAAAAGAAACAGAGAAGTCCCATCATAATGGAAATCAGGTAAAGTATGGAGTGAAAAGGAACTGATAAGGTCTAGACTCAATGCTGCAAGTCTATGGCATTGATTGGACAGTCATGTATGTCCTTAAACTGATGACTCCCATTGGAAACAGCAAAAGCAGCAAAAAAACCTGGAACTCTGTATATATTCATTAGAAAAACTCCATTTGTGAACCTCTTGGTAAACACAAAGGGGAAGTGTAATTTTAGAAGATACCTCTTATTGAAATTTGAGTCAATACATATTAAATCTATGGGAGTCTATGACACAGCAGGAAATAATTGAGATTCTGCAATATGCAAGAAAAGAAATTCCATTGCATTTTTATCTAGTTTTCACTATGTGCTGAAGAGGACTTTGAACTTTGAGTGCTGGCTGGGAAAGCCTTGCAGCACAGGCATTATTAATAATGCTGAAATCCACATACGGTATTTCCTATTGCATCTCAATTACTGGATTTAATTAGCATCCAGTAGCCAGGAAAAGAACAGCAGTAACATTTGACATAAAGTAAGGTGCAGATGTACTGGGAAATCCACACAGTCTGATTGTGATACGAGATACAAGACCACCCATGAGCACTGGAGTACTACACCCATCAGTATGGTACCAGTTCCTCATTAGCCAATAAGACTCCTTCTTTTCATCCCACTCCTATAGATTCAATAACTTTGCCTTTATAATTTGTTTCATTGAACAATGAAAATGGATGAGTTGATTGTTGCAAAAAACATATATCTTAACATGCATTTTATTCTTTTGCCTAGATATTTCTGCTGAAAATCTGTAACAGATCATAAAGAACATTTCTTAAATAAAAACAGCACATCTTAAAGGCACCCTGTGAGTGCAATTAGAAACATTTTCCATCATACAACAAAGATAATGTTTCCTAAATGCTCTTAATTTCATACATCTGTTATGCTCTGTCATGAATTTTTTTTCTCCTCCCAAGACAATTTTTGAAGGTTTCTGCCAATGTAATTCAATTTAAAGCTTTTAATGTCAGCTCAATGGGTTATGCCACTTTCTCCACATTTGTATTAGGCTTAGGCAAGGCAGAATATGATGAACATTTTTCATCAGTAGCCTATATTCATGACAAATAGCCATTGCATTTTTTTCCATTACATGTTGACCATATTTTGCAATAATTGTTAATTTTTTGTCTCTTTAATATATACACAGACATGCACATGTGCATGTACATACATATGCAGAATCATTTTACGTGGCATATTCTTAAGCCACAAGTCATTTGTATTGCTTTTAAAACTGCAAAGTGTCTTCCTCATTGACTTGTTTTCAAAATAAGTCTGTAACTATTTTTGGACTGTTTACTGAACAATAACTACACATTAATTTTTGACATTGTCTTGAAACTATGTTCCAAGGATCTGACTTGACATTACTATTCATTTTTAAGAGCTACCAATTCTGCTTGCTGAACAGTCCCCAAGTCCTAAAGCAAGTTAGATAGGGTACAATCATGTTTGTGGAGCAACCATAATATCATGGATATGACTGTATTTTCTATTTGTATTTCTAATACAGTGTTATTGTGGAATTTGAGCTCTTTCATTGTGTCTTAGCTGCTACATCTGTGAAGCCGCAGATGATTTGACTGAATACCAGGAAAACACCCAAAAATGGATTTTTACCTTTGTGTGGGAGGAGTGGAAGGATGTAGGGGGCATGCATACATGAGAAAAAAAAAAAAGCATCATTTGTAAATATGTGTATATATTTCTATCACTTTATCTTTAGTTTGAGAGAAATTGTGTGAAACTCAAGATTTCACTTGAAATGCAGATTACCTGTCCTGTGAGGGGACATATTTAAGGAGACATTGCACTCTGATAAACTAGCTTCTGACCATACACAAACTTGAAAAGTCCTAGGATATTCCATGCCTGGGGAGAAAAAGTTTGGCATGAAGAGGTGGTGGTTCAGGATTCCCTGTTGCTAAGAAGCCAGGCTTCCTCAAAGTGGTCACTGGTGGCTACTGAGACAAGGGAACTCCAGGACTGCTCTACTGGAAGCTCTTTGCAGCCTTTGCCCATTGAAATTGCACAGACATGAGGAGCTTTACTTTCCTAAACCTTTGGCTGAGGACCACCATCTAACTATAGTGAACCTTCACCATTATCCTCACTCATACCACCAGAGCCAATCTGTCTCATTCATGATAACATGTTCTCCTATACCATATTGCGCTCTTGACCATGGTGATAAATGTTCAGAGTCTAGATTCACTGTCAGTAATTCCTGTGACCATTTTTCGGTCATACTGTAACACACTGCCTCAGCTTTGCTTGAGTGTTGCATTCAAAAGAGCTTCCCAAAATTGGTGTGAGTGTTCCCATCAAAAGCCAAGACTACGTACGTCTTCCATTAGACCTGCTTTGCTAGAGATAGGACCATCATACTCTAATGAATGTAAGCTCATCTTTAAGAGCAGGTTCACAGACTTCTCAAGCTCTCAGTTGGGTTTTATTTTCATTGATACTCAAAATGAGTTTGCAGTTGTCATATATCTGCAGTAACAAGGTACTACGCTAATGGAGGTCTAAGTTAACAGAAGAACTGATTTATGGAGCCACAGTCTGTGTCAACATTTTCTTTCGACCCCAGTTAGTATGGGGAGTCCTTGTTTGCTCAATGGAAGTTTGAAAAGTTGTGGACATATTTTGTTTATGCATTTTTAAATAAAACAAAATATTTTGACATTGTTGAATTGCTTAGTTTGGCTTCATTGGGGTGGCCCCAACCGCTTCATTTTGTGACAATAAAATCCTGCACTGCAGTTTTCCCTGTGGTAAATTACCTCCCGGGATTTGTAAGCAGGAGGTTTGAGGCTCCATTTGTCCCAAAGAACTAAGCAAAATGGCAGAAGTACACCTCCTGCCGTGTCCCTGAGTTGTGTGATGCCCGTAACAGGCCATGACGTGGCTTGGTGGGAAGTCTATACTGCATTAGTGCTCTAGGTTAATTTGAAAGGCTAAATATTCTGAGTGGGCCAAGCCAGGTTGAAATGAGATACATAGAGGTTTATGTTCAAAAATCTTCTCTGCTCCCCCCCCCGATCCGTATATCCTTCTGCCCACACATGCTTCGATTTTATCGAGATAAGAAAGTGATTTTCCAAAAGGGAATTCCAACACAGGTTTTGCTATAAATTGCTTCACCGTCACCCCTCCTGGTATGAGGAGGCTGAAACACATTGTGATCTGCTAGCAAAATAAACAGTGAATCTGTTTTCCCAAGGGAATTAGTGGCCAGGGAAATAAAACCAAGGGGAGGTTTTACAATCTCAAATGCTGGGAAAAACACTTGGAAACAGTTAATACCATCACCAGAGCCTGGCCTTACAGCGGAGGGAGACGGTCCTTTGCCTCATGACTGCACACCGGCTCTAACACTGTTACAACTGATCAGGAAAGCAGATCTAAAATATCGGTCCAAGGCTTTTCTAATTATCTTAAAATAATTGTTTAACTGCTTGAAATGAATACAGCCACAAAACAAACCTTCCAGACTGTTCACCACACACTAACAGACACAGACTAATGACCCTAGAGAGCAAGCCAGCTCTTCTGATGCAGCATCATCTGCTCTCAAAGACTAAAGTGACGTGTCCTCTGCTCTCCACGTGCTCCGTGGACCGGGAATGAAGCCACATCACTTCTAACACAATCCCAAAAATGACACCTGTTTGGCACAGACACCACAGAGGGACTTTCAGAGTCAGTCCCTCACAGCTATGCAATCAAAGATCAGTTTTCAATGAAATATTACTTACTTGAATCAATGGTGTCTTGATTCTTCATGAAGGGTGCAGCAGGCATAAAATGTGATATTGATTTCTGAGATGTAGCCTGGTCCTCTCTTCATGGCCATTTCAAAAAATGCAAAGTATTTCTTTTCTTTCACACCACAGATCATGTCACCTTTACAAACTGGAGGGCAAGGCCCTTTTATGTTGCCTCATATTTATCTCCTGTCCTTTTTTTCTCGTCCTCCTCTCTTCATCTTGCAGTTTTTCTTTCTCCTCCTTGAGTTTTTATTGCCTCTTCGGCTCTCCTCTTAGCTCCTGTTCTAATTTCTGCCTTTTCCTCTGCTCTCCTGAGTGCTTTTAGATTCTGATCTAATTTCTCATGTCTTCTCCCAGTGCTGCTCTCTCTCCTTTCTATCTTTCTGACCCTCACCTGTTCTCCTTTCTGCATCTCTGACTCCAACTCCGCTGCTCCCCTTACGAGGCTCCGGCTCTGGATTTTCCTCCTTGTCATTCCCCACATTGCTCTTGGGCTGTTTTTAGCAGTCATTTCAATAAAGTTTTCCCTGCTGTACGCACAAATACAATGTCCCAGCCTCTCATAATAATACATCTTTTTTCTAGGTTGCCTCCCATTTCCACGATTAGCGTGCATATCTTTTTAATGAAAGTGTAGAAACAACCAGGAACAAGGCTTCCTAAATCTGTAATCTGTTGCTGCCAGCCTCCCATGACAGACAAGGGTTACTTTTTTTCCCTGAAGCCAATGTGAATTTAAGTCTATCCCACTGGTTTGGTTTAATTAATTTAGGAGCTAGAGAGGGGTCCAGATCAGAAATCATAAAGCTGAAACTGTCTCTCAGTAGTCTACGGCATGCAATAGGGAAGAATTAAAATATTTTCTAGTTATATTTTTGGAGCAGCAATTTCATACAGAAAAACTACAACTTCCTGAACAGACCACTGGCTAGGTCACTGAAATGAATATTTTAACTGTGAAAAGTGCCATGGGGGCTTGAGCAACAGTTAGGATGGGCTGTGTCTGAAACAACCTCTAACGCCGGCACTTCCCTGATGCTCTGCATGGTCTCAGAGGAAGGCACTTTATATCCTGAATATCCAAATGATGTTACTAAGCAGCTCGTCTGTTTTGCCAAGATTTGCAAACAATTCTTGCTTAGTTTGTGAGAGCTGAAAAGATCACAGTGCATAGTGACATGCCTACAAATATTCTGGCTGATGTGTTGACTGTCATCCCACACCCTTTGAGCTGATCATATATATGGTCACAATATGATACCATAATTGGATGAACGCAAAGCCTAGACTTTGGTCTACACTACAAATACTTGTGGTTGCAAGCTTGAAATTCTCTTTCAATTACTTTGTGTTTTATTTACTTAAAACATACTCTGAAAATACTTACCAGTAAACTCGTTCATTAAGGTCAACATAAAAAAAGACATATGCTTTGTCAACATTTTTTTTTCAGATTAAAAAATAAGCAAACAAAATAAAGCAACATCTGATATACTATTTTAAATATATTTATATATATTTATTTACATACAGGTCCTCTAAAAATAATATTAACCAGTTTTCATTTTATCCATGTCTAAGTTCAATGATCCTGTTTATTTCCCTTCGCATGACACCAGTTCCAGCATGGTCCAAGAAGTTCTGACGTCTCCACTTTGTATTCTGACTCCTTCTTGGTTATGATAGGAGAAAACAGTATTTTCTGCCAGCTTACAGAATAAAACACCGTTACCTTTGTGTTGCTCAGACGTGGTTAAGACTGTGGACATAAGTCTTCTGTGCTGAGAAAAAGTCCTCAGACAGGCAGTAATCCAGGGTACCCCAGTTGGAGAGTCTGACCCAAAGCCAATTAAAAGTGCCATCTAGGGTCCAATTACCTTCAGCTTGGCTTTGACCCAGGAACATGCCCTTCTTCTGAACAGGAAATCAAATTTTGGAAACAAATAAGAAAAGGATGACAAATTACTATAGTCTGTGCTAATTTCCATTTCATGCAAGTTCCGTGGAAATCAATAAAGCAGCTCCTAATCTCAGTAGTAAAACTTCAAATCTCACATAGTTCTCCTGAAGTTATCGGGGTTTAGAGCAATGTGGCCTGATGTTTTATTTTATTTTTTGTTTTACTAAATCAGTAAATTTTACAGTATTTAGCCCAAATTAGTATATCCTGCAAGATGAAACATAAAACCGTGGCACAACACAGACACATTTCTCTTTCAAAGCTGTGTTTGGAAGAACTTAAGAACTTTGAACACTTTAAAGCTATTAAGTGGTCAGCTTTTGAGTTAAGTATGCCTCAGTACTGACATTGATCTCACAGGAATGCAACAGTCTTTACCACAAATCCTGTGCTAAGACTTCTCTCTGTTGTTCCATGATGTGCATGTCCAGTACACGATTTCTTGTGATAGGCTAGGTAACAATTCACCCAGCCCTATGTCACTAAACTGGAAGTTGTCTTCAGGAAGGTTTTGCTGAAAGCAATGTCACTTTTCAAAGAGTCTTCATTGGAAAATATTTTATTTTGTTATAAAATGCCTTGAAGGAAGAATTTAAATTCAGTAGAATCTAATATAACATGTCATTTTATATTCCAGCATTCCACCAGGCAGAGGTAACATAGTTCAGCGAAAGCACACGTTCCTTCCAACATGCTGCTTAGTGTGTGCATTCTATGTATTTTCTCTTCGGTTTTGTCTTTAAAAGATTTTTTCAACTTACAAGCTTTAATTTTTCATAAATGTAACCACTTTTGCTTGGCAAAGAGAGGCCTGAATGAAATTTGCTTCGAGTGTATTCCTAACTGAGTCAGAATCAATTGAGTGGCTCAGGAAAATAGTTTTTGGAGCTTTTGCTGTTCAGGCTAATTGGTGGGATTAGTCATTAACATCAGTTTGATAATAATGTGTATCTTAGACACCTGGAATTATTTCTGTGCCTTGGTAGGTTACCTGAGAGATTTGAACCTAATACGTACCTGTAGACACCTTGAATTTAAGATAATATTGAACATTAGTCCAGGTCTCAGGTACAAGTATACCTGAATCAGGTGGTTCCTACATGTTTAGTCAAAATAAATCCCTGGGTCTGTACAAACTCTGACTAAGAGAAGTCTGGAGATAGGCCATACATAAATACTTTATAGAGTGCTGTGTACACTAATTAATAAATACAATTTTCTAAGCGCTTTCTGAACCTTGAATAAACATTGCTTAAACAAATGTATGCAAATTATTAATAGAAATTGTAATCTCCCTCTCTATCTAGTATTCTTATTTGGCCCTAACTACTTTGATACCAGAAGATTAGAAGAACAAAACAGGTTAGCTTTGCCAAATAGGAAAATAAAATGTTCCAAAGCACAAAAGAAATAATTTTAAGACTGAAGCCCTATACAAATCTGCCCTGCTTTCAGCTGGGATAGAGTTAATTTTCTTCCTAGTAGCTGGTATAATGCCCAAACCTTGTTGTTTAACTTCTAATGGTAAAATCTGTGCCTCCCACTAACTGTTAGATATTCTTGTGTGACTGCAGTGTTGTTTTATGTATGTGAACCAACCTTGCAATATAAGGTGACAAACAAAAAAGATGGAAAAATATATAAAATGGAAAATAAAAAAAAGCTCTACTTGCCACCTCAGGCTTTAAAACTCTTCTTACACACTTCAGCACGAAGTCTATTAAAGCGGAATATAGTGGAAATACAATATACAGCAATGAATGTCTCCAAACCAGCAATTTAGCGCTAAAGCTGAGGGCAGTTCTTATGCACCGACTTTTAATACCGAGACGATTTGTGGTCTCACAAAGTTCCTGCCTTGGGCAAGAATTGTGCTGTGCTCTAATAGGTCTAGTTTGTTGACTGTCAGAATAATGGAGAAATTGGTAGCAGAGGGCCTGAGCGCTGTAAACAGCTGAGATAATTAGAAGGTCTGTCAGGAGGAGAATAAGGCTAAAGTAGTTTACGTTCTGTCACAGGGCGGAAAGTGTTCATTCAGAAGGCTGCTGGATAATGCGGGATATGTTGCCTTACGTCCTAGCAAGCTTGTTTGGAGGT
>NW_008824243.1:7414011-7416647 GCF_000699105.1 Pygoscelis adeliae
CGTCAACTTTGTCGGCTTCCTCTACTGTCTAATATAAACTCTTGCAGGCTTGCAAGAGTTTGTATCTCTTATTAATAAAATAATACATCTTGCAAGCAAAATGCTGACTTGCTTTTTTTAAGCCAAGCCGCTGGGTTAATAGGAAGCTTAGAGTCAGGCAAGGCAGCACAGGGGGGCTGAGGAAGCTGTGAGGGCTCAATGAAGCCATTCATGCAGAGCAGGTGCTGGAAGGACCCTCTCCCCCCAAAAAAAGCAGCCGAGTATATGGTTATGTCACCACCTTAACAGAGGATGCTCCTGTGTTGATGAAGCAATGCTCCAGAAGTTGTTAACATGAGAAGTCTGGTGCCTTAGCCAAGAAACTAGACAGCAGAAAGTCTAGCAATCTAGAAATCGCTGCGAATAAGCCATTTCTAGGCAACGACATGCCTAGGAATGAAATAAGCCAAAGTTTTCAAGGCTGGTTTGTGTTTTTGGTTCTTAATTTAGGGTCTGACTTTTGGAAAAATGAAGGCTATCTGTCTTCTGCATAGAAAGTCTTCTTAGAGTTCAGAAACTGGGTAGCCAAAAAGGCAATTGCCTGAAATCGATGGTATTTCAACAAATATAGAATTAGTGTGAGTGTTCAGGAATCAGTAGGGTATGAAGTTATGCTGAGGTTAAGATATGTTAATGCTTAATAACAAGCAAATATTAGTAAGTTTTGAGTTATAGAGAAACAGGGTGGAAGAGGTGAAACAGGCACATGGCCAAGAGACCTTTGTCCTTCTCCTCGCTCTGCCATTAACAAGAGTCACACATTAACTTTGCTCCCACATGAGGTTCCGTACCTTGCCAAAAGGGTTTGGGGATCTCTGGGTGTCAGATAATTTTCAGGTTGCTGTTTATAGATGCTGCTATTGCCTACATCTCACAGGGTTGGGCTGTGGAAAACAGATTCTTGCATGTTGTTTTTATTTAATGTGCATCTCTCTGAGGATCCACATTTTCCTGGATCTGTGGAAAAGAGAGAGGCTAGACACTCAGGCTACGACTGGATATTTTAAAAACTTGGATAGTCCAAAGCCACCTCAGCGGGGAATATAGGGGACCTAATTCCACTCAAATATTTTAGTGGCATCATTCAGACAGCAATATTTAGTCCTTTTTCTCCTGGAACATCCACATCCCTCTTACCCCATTGCATTTTAGCAGAAGTGGCAGATCAGTCCTTGAGGTCAATTTCTGCCCCTGCTTCCCTCAGTCCGTCTGAACACCTGAATGGCTGTTGCTTTAATAATTCGGTTGTCTTTTTGACAGGACCAGAGGAGTCTTTTTTAAGCTCTTGCAGCACTGTGCAACAGCAGGCAGCAGACAGTGCATGATTGCACTGGGACTTTAGAGCAAACTCCAGCTCGCTGTCAATGGCTGTGTGCCAGACAGCTCAGCCTGCAGAGAGCAAAACCTTTCAAAAGGCCGAGCATTTAAAAGGGAGACTGTCAACATCCCTCTGAACAGTTAGTGGGGGGATTGCCACAGAAAAAGGGAGCACGTCTGAAAATTGAGGTGTATGGGGACAAGCAGTGTAAAAGGGCTAATTATCTTCCTATTCCCCTTGCGTGCCTATTAAAGACCACCAAAAATAGCATCTACTTCAGGATGGGGACTTTTTTCTTTTTTTTCTATCCGTTAAGTTAAATGGACATCCCACCTGTCATTTGGTGAAGTGGAATCATTCATGGAAGATGGAGCTGGCCAGAAGCCACCTTCTGACAGTGAGAGGCAGGTCTGAACAACAAAGTTTGGATCAAGATCTGAACTTCTCTCACATCCAAATATGCTTGGATCCAGGACGTTGGCTGACACCCATCTCCGCTACATCTATTCTGTGATTATGTGTGAATGGCCCTATTGCTTCCCACTACGCTCCACGTAATCACTTCCATTTGGGCATCATTCTGCAAGAAAATCTGCTGTCATGATGGCCAATGTGTGATGCTTTGCTGGATGAAGATTCCCTCCTAACCCTTACAAGACATCAGTTTTCACCTGGAAACATACTAGTTGAGCTTTACTGATGACAACTTCCATATTTACAGTTCTCATTATTAAGTCAACTTTAACTCCAGGTTTAAATGGGGGATCCTTTCCCAAACTGGTATCAAAATACTATGTGCTTGTCAGCCTGTGTGCATGTGCAGTGGGCCTGATTCTGACTCTTCCTTCCTTCACATCTGTTTTATGCCTGTGCAATCCCATTGACTTCAGTGGAATTGTTTCTGATCAGAATTTGATGAATACCATATTTTCCTATGTATCACCCACGGATTATCTATAAAAACTGTGATTCGTCAGCAGTGTGGTTTATACGCATATGTAAGTAATGCGAGAGGAAGTTTACTCTGGGGCCCCCTCTTTCCCAGTAGCCCCATTGCCTCTAATTCCTCTCCTATTTGCTTCCTTTACCCCCAAATGCCCCTGCTTCAGATTCCTCCCTGCTTTGGGTTCTGCCCTGCCATCTTCACCTCTGATTCTAGGTGGCTTGTGAGAAACCATCTGGGGATGTATTTTCAAGTGCCAGTGTTTTTTAAGGAATACCAGTTCTCAGAGATACCCAGTATATGCAAAAACCCAAGCTAACTGTTTTTTTCTTTCTT
>NW_008824243.1:7417416-7419054 GCF_000699105.1 Pygoscelis adeliae
CAGCTGTGTGGGGCTTAGTTGCCGGCTGGGGTTAAACCATGACAAACTTTTAAAATGTAATTAAGTTTGGCTAAATTTGTTCTAAAAATGTCCTCTGAAATAAAAAATGAAATGATTTCAAGAACATCAAAATGAAGCATTCTGACTTTTTCTTTCCATGCCTCCCAATAAGTTATTCACAGAGTTTAACAGGTATTCTGTGAATGTTTCTCAGAAATAAAATGCCTTTAAAATCTACTCTTGATTAACATGAGCAAAAAGATGAATCAGAGCCTGTGTATTTGAGGGATCATTTACTCACCCTTAAGGTGCGAAAAATGAACAGAGGTGAAGGCCAATAAAACCTGTAATAATTTTTGGCACTTAAGCTCTTTTTAGAAGTCACGTACACAGCTGTGATGAACTACAGATAATGTCATGTATCTAACTCAAAGTCATACAGCAAATCACTGGCAGAACCAGGAGTACAAGCGTACTGTTTGGTTCCTTGCAATGTGTAGTAACCACTTGAAAATGGTTGTTTTATATAAATATGTGCATATAGTCTATACCCAAAACTATAATTTTCACTTTGTATTGTGATCTCTCCAATTTTTTTTAAGTGAAGACTGCTTGTAGCAATCATGGTTGGATGTCCTCTGTTGAACTTCCACCAGAAATGTGGTCTCATTTCTTAAGAAAAATATCCAATAACTTTTGACCTCACATACACTTCAGCTACTCTCAGAAGAAAAATGCAATAAACAGTGCTATGCAAAGAAAACAAAATGATTATCATACAACCTAATAAGCAATTACAAAGGGCAAATTACTCGTACCCTCTGTAATTTTTTGCCATTAGATAATTAACATCAGAAATATTAATGATCATTTTAACAAATTACCATATAATTATAATGTGTTTCTTCATTTAGTCATACATATTGTACAGATCCTTCTAAGATTTGTCTATTAATTGAAAATACATTATTTATTGGCTTAGCTGAGTAACAACCCACACTGGTAACTAAACCTATTAAACAAATGCCGTACTGATTGTAACTAGCTGTCAATCTATGGTCACCAGAGCAATTCTTAGTGGATGCAAGTGTCACTGACCAAAGTCAAATTAAAGATCAAATGAAAAACTGTAACAGGTCACAATATTCACTGGGATCACAGACCTAGAAATGTCACATCTCCGACTCGTGTTAACTTCATCCGGAATGAAAGCTAGGAGTGGAACAAATGTACTCATGAGTTTACAGGGCCAGCACATGCTGGTGGCAATGCTGCTTCTTAGATTAATTAATTTCATAACATTTCCATAATACAGTTTTACTTAGTGTACTTTTCATAATCTAATTTTAGTTGAATTGCTATGCACAATCTGCTCAAAATGTGTTTACGATTCAGAATTGTTAGAGTCCCCTTTTCATTTTGTGCTTAGCTGCCTTTGTAAAATCTGCCTAAATTGGTGAAATAAATTAGGGGAATGCTGCCAAAACCATTTTTTGTACGATCCTAACATTCAAACCAATTCACTTGGGCCAGGTTTGCAGCACTTCCCATGAATCCTCTCCTAGAGGTACATGGACAGGAGTGCACCTGGAAGAGTGAACTTCAGGAGTACGCCACAGATTTTTATGTGGGAAGAGG
>NW_008824243.1:7419101-7490225 GCF_000699105.1 Pygoscelis adeliae
CCATTTCCAATTTGGGAACAGATATGGCCCATGTGACCTAAGCATCTTGTCAAGACAGCTTGAATTTGAAATTGTGAATATGCATGTGGGTAAGCTACAGACCCAAAATGACTCACACAATGATATGGCATGTCTATCTGAATAGAATGAAGTTCACCCTTGGGCAAAAGGCCAGGAGAAAGCTCTCAAAACTTGGCTCACATGAGATATAAGTCCCATGGCTTTACTATAACCCCCTTGGACAGTATCAGTTGTACATACAATATATACATCTAAAAAAAAAAAATCATGATCCCCTTCTGACAATTCATGAAGGGGGAAAGGACTTGGAATAAATTATTCATTACAGAACTACTCAGTTGTGGGAACAAATCTGCAGGTTAAGGGAGAAGGGGAGCTGTTCTAGCTACAATGGTGTGTTACAGCCATTTTCAAATCTGGATGCTTTAGCTTTGTGACCGGTTGACAATATCCTGCCATTTTCTTCATTTCTGTGCCTTTTGTGGGCTCCTGCAGGATTCTTCCTCTTGAGAACCCCTGTCCTTCACAGGACGCAGGATCCGGAGGGAAGAAGCAGGTTTATTGTTCTTTAAAAAAAAATAATACTGTGTTTTCTTTCCTAGGAAAGACTGTAGTTCTAGCTCAGGTTCCCTCACACCTTGATAATCCCTTGTACGAACGCAGTTTTCTGCCCAAGGTCCATCATACCTGCAGTTCTGCTCTTCTGGATGTAGGTAAAAGCAGAGAGAAATGAGTGTCCAATGGCTTTTCAACAACACCTCTGAAATAATAATTTTTAAAAAAAATTCAGGAGTGGCTATCTTGCTGGTTGGGTAAAAGACTTAACTCCCTCCCATGCTTACATTTAATCTGAAGGATGGAGCTCAAGGCTGAATAAATCAGCATGAAGACTGAGGAGTGAAATCCTTGTCCCACTAAGATCTGTGGCCCAACTTACACCCTCCAGGCACGGTAAGACTGCACTCCAGATATCACTGGCCATTCATTTTCATGAACATCGAACTTTTCTTTTTTTAATTAAAAAAAATGATTTTTTTTCTGCTACTGCCATTTTCAGCTGCCTGAACAGCTATCATGACACCTTACAAAGTTGCCATTACATTGGTAATATTAGTATTAATCACACGTTGCTTGATACTGTAATTGAATAGTTTTTACGCAGATGATATTAACTGGTAAAATATGGCATCCTCATGAGAAAACATTACCTTGAAATATTAGCGTTATAATATGTTAATTTCTATGGAGGATACGAGTGCAGATATATGAGGAGATGTAAATTTCCCAGCACTTCTGCTGACAATTTCCATGTCAACATAATTCTTAGGAATTCATACTCACTATTTTGTGATGACTTATATAATGATGTATAACAACTTAAGGGGTTTTTAAAATGCAGTATTTTGACTAATGCAGTTTGGTAAATAGCACGCAGGACTGTTTCTTCCTTTTGATTCTGGGAAGGCTGACGCAAGCCCTTGGTATCACCAGGAAGTCACCGACCTGAATGTCAAATCCCAAAGCGGGTGCTCAGACAGCTCTGTGCGCATTGCAACTGCATGTTAGTAGTGAGAGAAAAGGTTCTGGTGGGAGGCAGCAAAATCCCTACCTAAGTATTACAAATTGAGGCTAATACAGAAAAAAAAAGGAGAAAAAGGGTAGGTGGTTAAAGGGAAGTGCTGCATGTCTTGCAAAGCTGTTGGAAACTGAATTTTGGTTTGAAATTCATGACCAGTAAAACATAGTCCAGACAGTTTATCCCATCTGTAAACTCTTAATTCTGATCTATCATATGTTTTCCTCATGCTGCGGGGCAGGGGGCTCCCCAAGAAAAGTTGAGTCTGTGTCTTGGTTTCAGCTGCGATAGAGTTAATTTTCTTCCTAGTAGCTGATATAGTGCTGTGTTTTGGATTTAGGATGAGGACAATGTTGATAACACAGGGATGTTTTCGTTACTGCTGAGCAGTGCTGACACAGAGCCAAGGCCTCTTCTGCTTCTCACCCCACCAGTGAGTAGGCTGGAGGTGCACAAGAAGCTGGGAGGGGACACAGCTGGGACAGTTGACCCAAACTGGCCAAAGGGACATTCCACACCATATGACATCATGCTGAACAAAAAAATACTAGGGGGAGTCAGCCGGGGGGGCATGGCCGCTACTCGGGAACTGGCTGGGCATTGGTCAGCAGGTGGTGAGAAATTGCATTGTGCATCGCTTGTTTTGTATATTTTTTTATCATCGTTATTATTATTATTTTCCCTTCCTTTTCTGTCCTATTAAATTGTCTTTATCTCAACCCATGAGATTTACCTTTTTGCCAATTCTCTCCCCCATCCCACTGGGGGGAGTGAGCAAATGGCTGTGTGGTGTTTAGCTGCCTGCCGGGTTAAACCACAACAGTCTGATTGTGTACTTATTAGGATATACTGAAACGAACTGTGTCAGGGCGCACACTCACCTTTAACTCCTGGACAGAAGACACAAGGTCCACAGCACGCTGCCTCATTTCTTGCTCTTATTGCTAGTGAATAGTTTACACCAACACAACTTCACTGGCCTTCCTGGCTTCTGACTTAACGCTGATGCTCTCTGTGATTTCCTTGAGAAACAACCTGGAATAACAAGATGAAACCAGACCTGGGTCTCCCACCCCAAAGACAGGAGAGATGACAGCAGTTGAGGTTCTTGCATCGAGAAACATGCAGCTAACCTGGTCATCTCTCTCTCTCGGGCTAATCTGAATTAATTGGTGTTATTTGTGCCTTTGATACTCAAATGCAGAGCCCGGGGGTGGGAGTTCTCATGAAACAAGTGGCCACTTGGGAGAGCCGTCCCAGGTCCAATCATGTCATGGGCTCATTTGTCTCCCACAGTAATTCACTACTCACTTCAGTCACTTTAAATGTAAAACAGCTGCTGCTGCTTAGCCCTCTTTTAAGGTATCTAACCAGCAGCTTTAAACCAATCCTGAATGGGTCCCATCCCATAATAGTCTCCCACACAGTGGTCATTTGGAAACAATTAACCCTTGATTCAAGATCCTCTTAAAGAATCCTATGCCAGGCCCTCCTCTCCTCTGCTGCAGCTCATTGCCTTGCTGCCTCACCCCTTGGATGGGAACAGCTTTATCCTTTAGCATTGCTGTGGCTTATGCAGCAGTAACCACCTATCTGGTGCTTGGGGAGGGGGGCACGGAACTACCAGGGTTATTGTATGGATTTTGCCCCCTCCCTGCCCCCCATGCATCTGCACTGAAAAAAATCGGAGCTACCAAATCAAAACAGACGGGTGCTTTATCAAAAAAAAGATTGTTTCCTCTCTTCCCTTCTCCCCCCGCAGTACCTGGGGGTCTTGTTCACTTCGCACATGTTTGGCACTGCTGCTACCCCTTGCCTTGCTCGGTCTCTAGTGATATGATGAACTGGAGATTAATCTGTTTTAAGGAGAAGCATCTGGCTTTGAGTTAATAAAATATCAATTTGTAACAGGGAGGAAAAGGCTCAGCGAAAGGTCTGCATGCTCAGGGCTTTGAGACCAAATTTGACTTGGGAGTTTAATGTCACTTTTGAATTTTAGGCTGTGCTCTGAGCACTTCAAAACCTTTCTCCATGCGGTGGTCTCAACTTTCTCCAGAAGTCCTGTGTTTTCAGACCGGTGGCCTTTACCGTTGTCGGGGGTATCTCCCAGCTCTGAATCCTGTGGGACTGCCCCCCTCCCAAGCCCCCCCCCCCCCCCACCTTTCCCTTTTCCTAATGGCTCTGTGGCCAGATGTGATGGCCCCTTGCTGGGATGTTAAACTGGCAACACCCTTGATCCAGGCAGACAGACACTCAATAGCCAACTTCTGGAAAACCTCCCCCTGCACTGGCCGGCTCTGACACAAACCAGCTGAAGACATTGCAATGCCAGAAAGTGTTACAGCTGGACTGCCTGACAGATTGGCAGCACACACGCTGATTTGGGGACCGTATTTGGGAGCCTGCAAAGTACTCACTGTCCAGGCACTGAGCCACTAATCACAGTTTACATTAGGCAATCAGATACTTTTCCACTACTGAATGATCTGCTCTTTCCCCCCTCCCCTTTTTTCACCTTAGGGGACCCTGTGTGTATGTACAGTACCTCTGTGCTTCACATCTGCACCGTGTTTTAAGCCGTATCTAATGCACAGCTACTAACGTCAGCTCAGGCAGCGACAAGGAGTCCAAATCTCTGCTGCTCTGATTCCTCCTCCCCACTCCCCCAGCCTGACTTTTGCCTGTTTCTGTGCTGAACCACTTGATTAATTTAACCTGGGGGTTATCTAGTTATGGAAAAATCCTATAGGACTTCATACAAAAAGAAAGGCTTTATGTCACTCTGTAGGAGTCTGTCAGCCTATAGAATCCTATGAGTGGTTTTAAATACAACTCCAGAGATCAGATCTTCAGTGAAAACAATAGATTTTAGAGTAATTTCTCCGGCATGCTGCTAGCTTAATCACTTTTACATAGAAGTGTTTCATTAGGAATGAATCTATGTCAGCCCCATATGCCAAGTCTGATTTCTGCATTGGCTCAGCCATGATGCTGTAGATATATGTTCGTGTAAGATAAGTGTGCCATGGCTGGATGTCTAATGAATATGGCCTCATTTACAATAAGAAGGACTTAGACCTGGCTATGACCCAGCGTTTCTATTCCAAAGAAATGCTGACATTTCGGAAAACCTGGGTCTGTCAGAATGAATAGCTGAAATTTTTATATTTTCCAAGCCAAAAAAGGTGCTTTGAAAAATGTGTACTGTATTAAAACGTTAAAGAACAGTTAGGTGCCAACTTAAGAAAAATATATAAACACAGAACTTGAAAATCCATATTTTAATATAAACATTGAACTGAAATTAACAGAAATGTTTTGATGTTGGTGAAATGAGATATCATAACTTCTCACCGATGTTTTTTGCCACAGCTGATCTATTCCTATGAAAATGTTTTGATTTTAATGAAACTGTATGGTTTCCATGGAATAATTATTTTGTAAAAAAAAGAAAACAAATTGCACCATGTGAGAGGGCCCCAGACTTCTCCCATTGAAGAGGGAGTTATCACAGTTGATCTAAATGAACTCCCAACCCTCCCATGTTTGCTTGCGAAGAGTCAACTCCTGAGGTTCAAGCAGAGCAAGCAGAATGCTTTAATGTTTTAACAAATGTTAAACTGTACTTTTTAGGGTTAATATTGCCCTCTTCACTTTTCCTTCCCAGTCATCGCAACCAAATATCACTTTGTCAATTATGGCTCAATTTCCCTATCTAAAAAGTGGGAATACTGCTGTTTACTCACCTTTCTTAAGGTCTCTGCTTAGGTAAAACACTTGTGAGCACCGATTTACCTTATTACCCAATTCCTGTGTGTAAACACACCGCTGATGTGAAGATATGGGCACCCATACTGTTGTGCAGATACAAAAAAAAAAAAAAAGGTGTTTATTTTGGGCCCAGATTGTAGTTTCACGGTTCCCGGGGCAGAGTTGAAGCTTGTGAGACTGTTTATTTCCTTCCCTGGTGAATCTGGGATGCAACAACCAACAAACAACCCTGATCACAAAATGTGAGCTTTGTGAGGGGAAAAGGACGTCGGTTAGGTAAATATAGTGTATAACTCTGGCAAGGCAGTGTGTGCATGCACACACACTTAGAGTCTAAGTGAGAATGGAGTGGACTTGAGAAATGTATTATGCATTCAGGCAACTTCAATGTGCCACTAATAAAATTAAGTGTTGGAACATAAATGTTTTAATTTTAGTGCGAATGCTCCAAGCAATACCCCCTCCTGTACCCTTCTTTCCCACCCCCAGCCTAGACTAATCCATTTAGAGACAAATTTACATTTTATTTCTCCAAACCCTATTAGCATTAATATAAAGGTCAGTACTGAAAAGACAGCTTCAGAAGCTAATGTGCCAGTGTGCTGTGCTCTGTGACCAGATGAGGGCACGTGGGTCTCTCACCCACCGAGTCTGACAAGAATTTATAATTTAAGAGGGTGGTCCTCCTCTCCAAACATCCTCATAGCTCATGGAGATGATCAGGCCACCCTCTGGAAACCAAATGGGACTTCTTTTCTTGATATCAGAAGGGGGAAAGGGGAAGAAATCGCTCCGTGAAAAGCCCTTGATGCCATGGAAAAACTATTGACAATATTTAAGCGCTTTTGGGGAAAAAAACATTCTATTTGGAAATAGGTTGGCTCCAACAGTGATGTGCATTGGGTGTCCCTTATTGTAGATTTTATCAACAGAATAGGTGGGGTGCAAACAAGAGCGGTGCTGGCTGGGAGATTAGCCACCTCTCATCCCATCGTTTGCTTCTGATGGAATCTGAAATCTCCGTCAGGAGTATCCCCGCTGCTGAGTGATGATTGCAGAGCCCTGAAGACAAAATTATTCTCGTTTCAGAAGTGCAAAATGTTTCTACGAGAACTGTATGAGCTTGATGTGGTTTGTGGTTTAGTTCCAACTGAGAACCCTGCCCTGGGAAAAAGCTTAATAACCCAGAGTAATCCCATTGAATGTACTGGGACTTCTTATGTGTATAAAATTACTTACGTGCTAATTTTTCAGAGGATCAGAGCCAAGGACCTTGACCATGCATGCTGGACATCTAATTGACTCATGGCTTTGTGTCTAAATCATGTGAATTTCATCTCAAGTTTCAAACAGATGTTTGGTCTGAAATCCTAAGTCTTAAAAAGGAATGAAGTCAGCTTCATCTCCTGGATCAAGATCCTGTGAAATTCCTATTTTTGTATAATCACAAAGCAGATGCTGGGGTAAAGCTGAGTGCTCCAAATTAACGTCATTCTTCCAGGCAAACTGCATCATGCATTGCATTGATTTTTTCCCCTTTATACGTCATGGGATCCTCTTCCTCCTACTGCTACTACTATTACTACTAATCCAACACTAAAAAGCCAAAGATTTCTTTAAAAAAACCCCTAAAAGTAATAAATCTCAAGACCCAATGAAGCTCTTAAGCCACTCTGGGCTGAGCTGTCTAATTCAAGAATAAACTGATAGAGCAGGTGGACATGCCAAATGTCATTAAGTTTGCCAGAGCCCAGCCCTGAGGAACACAAAGGTGAGAAGTATATTCCACAACAAATGACCCCTGACCGGGAACTCCCTGCTACCAGTCCCCCTTGCTTTTAAATTAAACCAGTAAGCCTACTTGAGTATCTAGCTTGAGTGTTTCATTTTATTCCACTCCAGGGGAAACGCAGCCTCTCAATTAAGCTTTTAGAGTTTCACATGTGAAACCAAGGCATGGAGGCTCCTGGAGCTCACGTGGAGAACTGAGGCAGGAGATCTGAGTTTGATTGCTGCCTCTGCTACATGGCATGGTCAAATTGTTTCACCCCGTGCCTCAGTTTCCTTCGCTTATAAATGTGCATGCCTGAAAAGCACTTTTAAAAACTCCAGGTGGAAATATTTGTAGTGTGTCTTTTGTTTGTACATTCTGCCAGTGTTTCTGTATCTTCTTGCATTCTCAGGGTTGTATTAGTGATCTTCATTTGACTCTCTTTTCAATGTGCTCAAACAGAAACCCATAAATAAAGAATCAATAGAAAAGCCCAGATGTGTCTCCATAGGTGAGGGCTGAAGGAATGCCATAGTTTTCATACCATCACATAGGCAGACATTTGGAAGATTAGGGACTGCTGAATGCATCGCTGGGGATCAGCACAAAGTTATTTGCAGTTGTTTCTGTAATCGCGTTGCTCAGGGAGAAAATTCACAGTATGTCTTGCTGCCTGCCCGCCTCCCAAACATGCACCCTGCCACCTGTGTGCAGTGCTGGGATAGTGTTAATGCCTTGTGCCGTGCTAGAAGCCATATAAATTAATTGACTGGCTAAACACCTGCTCTGTGTTTGTTTGTTTTTTCCTTCCTTTTTTTGCTTAGAGTTCTCTGTTTAACTGGATGAGTTTTCTTTTTTTTTCTTTCTTTTTTTTTTTTTTTTTTTATCCATTCAGGACTTTTTGATAGGGCCATAGGCAGTTTTCATACATAGCAATGTAAAGCTGGACATTTGTGGACTCACTTAACATGAGTTGGGATGGAAAAATCAGGGTCTCCAACCCACACATTCAAATTAATTAACATAAAGATCCCATTTTCAGGCTAGAGAAGTGAACTTTTAGTAGTATGCATTTAATCCCATAGTCTCCAAGAAGGAATGGTTCTGTCCTTCCTTGTCTTACTTCCATGGTCAGGTGTATGATTTCCTTTTTTCTCATTTTTGGAGGAGAAAAAGATTGATAGTTCAATTTTCATTCTTGGCTTGGTTTCCTACAGGAGTGACTTTCACCTGATCTCCCTCCACATACACGGTTGGATGGTCATCCCTGCTCCTCTGCCTGTCCACTCTTGGTAATTCTGAATCTGTCAGGAAATTTCAGCCAGATTTAAAAGAGCAAATTATTAAATTCCTGCAAGTTTGGTGAGAACAGCTGGACAGAGATGAGAGGCTCTAATAATGCACCCATTGAGGGAAAGACCATCACTTGTGGTCAATACTCATCTACCAGAGAATCCACATCAGAGCACCACTGCCAATGCTCGGCTTACAGGCAAAGCTTCAGCTGATATTTCCAGCTTCTTGGACACCAGAGACTCCAAGGACAGCCTTCGATGCTGTGAGAAACCAAGTCGCCCTACTTCTGTTAGCTACCAGCCTACTTGTTCCTTGGAAGGAGAGTTTCACCGAGCAAGAAAAAACTGGGGAAGCTGACTCCAACAAAAGAGTCTCATTTTCTCAATACATCGAGGGTTGCAACTCCATGAACTTCAAAGGTTAGAGGCCTAACTGATTCATATTGTCATTAATAACACAATCAGGTCTTATGAGAAGGTGTGTCTCCTTGCTGTACATCATTGTGTAGTGAAGGATTTTATTATTTTAAGTCTTGTGTCACAAAACTTCACTGATGTTCCTGTCAGAGCTGAAAGACAAGTTTGCGTTAGTGATGGATAAATCTCATAAAGCATCAGGTAGGAGTGCTTGAATTGATTAGGGAGACAGGACTTTCGGTGCTGCTCCAACATGATCAGAACTTCCTTAATTTTTAAAAGGTTTAAAATTTTGGACAGGAAATCTCGAGAAATATGGATTTTCTTTGGAGATCCCAGTTAGTTGTTGTTTTCCTTTGGGCAGGCCACAGGAGAGCAGCTGTCTTATGGATATTTTTGTTACTTGTTTTGTCTAAGGTTAAATGAGCCCAGTAGCAAGGTACCTGACTGTTGGTTTTATTGACTGTATCTGCACAGTCTGGGCCAGCTCTTCTGACCATATAGATCTGTTCAGCTCTACAGAAATCAACGGAGCCACAATAAACGTGGAAACTCTTGGCTGTGAATGTGTCCCCTAACGCTCACTACAGCTCTCAAAGTCTGGCCCAGCTTCACTAAGTGCAAAACTAGGAATGACCGTTTTTTTAGGCACCAGTTTATTAGCCGGTTGTTAAAATCCTGTTTGGGAATTTGGAGGGGAGATCCATGGGTTCTTAAAGTCAGGATGTTTGGAGGTGTCCTGAGGACTTCTTTCTGACAGAGGTTTGGGTTGCTCTTCATTATAATTGAAGCACATAGAAGTGACTTTACATCTAATTTAGATCAGACGGGGAGGGGGGAAGGAGAAGCCCGCAACAGTTAATTCCAGACAAGGTGATTTTTGATTCACTAAACCCAAACATATATATTTTAGTTTAATAGTGACCTACCCTTTGTAAACATGTGTACAGGAGGCTGTGTGTCCCCCCGATGACATCTGAGCAGGGATAATGTGGCACTAGAGAAATAAAGAAAACCAGACACCCAGCAGTGAGGAAGACATCAGATTAAAACTCCTTAAAGAAATCTCTCACTTCCTATTTGCTAAATCACTCATTCTGTAAATGTCTTTGCTGTTGGTGTTACCACATATAACGTGATCAATAGTATTATACTCTAGTGTTCCCCAAACTGACTGGTTGAAGAAGATGCCAGGCAGGAGAGAAAGGGGGTGGGATGTGGAGTGAGGGGGCTGGGAGGAGGAAACTGTACTTGATCCTTATGGAAGTCAGTTAAAATTAATTGGAAAAAGCTTTTAAAGACCTAAGATGAAGACCAAATGTATCTCAGACCTGCGGCCTCATCCCCGACACTGAATGCGAAGGTCATTGCAAAGCTGTAGATTTATGCGGAAGGCTTGGGTGATGGAAAATGAGACAAAAGCATTTGGATTTTATTATTCCATTTACTCTGACCCTGGGCCATAAAGGGTTTGGAGAGCCTGTTTTATGTATTCAGCTGGTTGCCACACTGACAAGCATTTGGAGCCACTTAAATAAACCACCCCAACCCACAGCTGCAACAACACCATATCAAATACAGGTTAGAGTTGAAATGTAGAGCCAGCAGCACAGCGTCTCCAGCAGGTGCATGCAGAGTGTTTTTTAACCCCCTTGGTTTTGGAATAGTTCCCTTATTTATCTATTGGCTTTGATTTAAAGACCATTTAATCACCGGTATAGATTCCAGGTTAAAGCGTGCACACATACACATGCACTGACACATGCACTAGCCGAGCAATGAACTTTCTTCTGCTCCTCCTATTTCCTGATTTTTCAAGGGACTAAGACAGAGGTTGAAAACCTCACGTTTTGGGCCAAAGCTGGGCAATTCTGTCCTGTCTGCCCCTTTCCCAGGCTGCTCTATACACGCACTGAATCTCTCAGATTCCTGGCAGGCACTACCGCTTTGGAGCAACAAAAGACAGGAAAGAGTAATGTATCGAGAGGGGGGAGAGGGAGTAAGAATTTTGCTTAGAAATAGGGGAAAACAGAGCATGTGTTTGGACTGATGACAGCAAAACTAGGTATCCAGGCGTGCTGGGAAAAGGGAAAAGGCAGACAGTCAACCGCACATCCACTCACTCAGAAATCAGTGGGAAACCTAATATCGAGTTTCTTAATGTGTCTTGTATGCTGTATGTGTAACATGCTGAGATTCTCCAGTGGGCTACAGGATGTGTTGCACCTACATGAAGGTGGAGAGTTAAGCCTAAGTAATCCACACACATTCAGATTTTCTAAAGAAATCTCTTTTACCCTGCCTGCCCCTCTTTTGTTCCAATTTTGCATTATTTTTTTTGTGATTGCTCATACTCTTGCTTTCAAATGGCAATATCACCAGTGTGGATACAAGTTCTTGTGAAAACTGCTACGTTTGCTCACACAAGCCAAGTTGCTCATTTATTAGATGTAAGGAAAGCAATTCACCTTTAAATAGGGAGCACAACTATTCAGGGCAAAACATTTAATAGCAAACAGAGTTTAAAAGAATGGCAAAAGAGTATGTCAAATACATTTGAGTAACAAAGCAGTTCCAATCTCCTCTCAATACCCCACTAGCTGGAGAAAGAGGCTAATTTATGTGCTGTGAATTTTGCACTCAGCCCTCTTCCTAGAGGCTATTCTTTCAGAAGAGAGTCGAAACACGTGACGGCTGAGATGAAATATTGGAAAAAATTGCACAGTCTGTATTTTCTAATCCTGGCTAGATAAGCAGAAGATGGTTTGTAGGTTTTGTAATGGTTTGTAGGACTTTTAATTCCTAAATCCACATTTTTTATAGTTTATTTTCCTCCTTGGCACATTTCCATAGGGATCAAACTGAATTCTCCTAACCAGCACCTCTAGTCGTGTAGTATTAGGAATATTACAACAAAAGCTAGAGTAGCCAGGACATCTTGCAGTCTTTTAATTTATTCTTATTTTGTGTTATTCATATTTAATTTTGAGTGTCAGGCATTGCCTAATTTACATAATAATCTAGAATAAAATGGAAACTGATAATGTTTAACAAAATTCAAGGCCTCTTTTCAAATTAAGCATCTCTCATGAGAGCGAAAGGACAATAATATCAATTCTCACTTTCATAAAGAGAATGCAGTCAGCCCCATCTTAGCCTTGAAGATAATGTTGCTTGATAGACAGCTCTCCTTTGCAGTAGATGCAAGCCCAAACTAGAAATACCAACCTGTATGCTCTCCTGCGTTTGTAGGGAATGATAGTCTTGAAACTTTGCTTGGTTAAACCAACAGGCTAAGGGCCTGAAAACTGCCCTTTTTTTGGAGCTTGTAGTGTGGTCACGAGAGGTGAGGATGTTCTTACATGACTCTCAGATATCTGTATCACAGCTGTCCACACGTGAGGTGGTCACCCTTCAGTGAACAGAAATGGGGCACTAGGTCTCATCCTGAAGTAGGCAGAACAGATGAATTCTGCACTAAAAATGCCCTTTCTTTCCACTGACTGTGGTGGAGTACAAGCACAATGAGATCAGATGTAGACATCTACCTTATAGACATGTAAAGTTACATGAGACAAATCCCAGGCGTAGTCACCTTTATCAGCTCTTTGCCATGGCAAAGGCCTGGTGTCGCTTTTCTCTCCTGCTCTCTACCTACAGCAGGCAACAATTTTGTCTCTTGATTTCTGAAATGCTGTCATTTAATTAATGTCACTGGGCTCAGCTTATGTGAGTGAAATATAATTGTGAGGGCTAGAAAGAGAGTCGAAAGAAATGAACTGAAGGTCTATCCTGGCCTTAGACTCAAAGAAACTGAACCTGAGCCAAATGTTGTATGGAGCTGTTATCCGTAACATAATCTGAATGAACTCTTGATCCAAACCATTCAGGGGAGCCCAAAAGCCAGGGCTCAGCTTTTTATTCAGTAATTATTGATGTAGTCTCAATATTCAGTATTGGAGCAAACTAATTTGCAGGCCTAATCTTCCTACATCTGGAAATGAATTAAAAACAATTCTTATTTACTTATACATGATAATTAATCTTACTGGATTAGGAGGACCTGGTACCTTAAGTGCTTCACTGGGGAGATTCCTCTGTGTCTTACGGACATTTAACGTTAGAACTGTGTGGAAATGAGCATTTTTTCCCATGTTAAAATTTTCCAAATGTTTGTTGCAAAATGATCTGACAAACAAAAATTTGTAATCTTGAGCAAAAAACACTCCAAACTGAATCATTGTTAGATTTTAGGCTTTCTCACTGAAATATTGAAAACTTTCTATTTAAAGCAAATAGCTGCTGCATAAAAATGTGCAAATCCAGTCTTCAATCAGATAATGTTGTCTACATTTATACAATGTTAGCAATAGCTGGGACAACTTACTGAGGCTAATAACCTACATAGTCAGACCTGTGAAGCCAGCTGCTAGAGAAAGAGAACTTGAAAAGCTTCCCTTTTTCTTTGGTTGTTAAAACCTGAAATCTTCCA
This sequence comes from Pygoscelis adeliae, assembly GCF_000699105.1. NCBI lineage: Eukaryota > Metazoa > Chordata > Aves > Sphenisciformes > Spheniscidae > Pygoscelis > Pygoscelis adeliae. The sequence continues at coordinate 7,432,445 of NW_008824243.1, forward strand.
TAAGACACTTACATGGTCCAAAGTAAAGAATGAAATGATAACCAAATCTGGATGGTTTCCAGCATCCAGAATTGGTTCCTTTCTGTCTAGTCTAATCCCCTTTCAGCTACACTGATAGGGAAAGTGCTGGTACATAACAAACCTGGCAATCCCATACTGCATGCCTTTAGCCAAATATTGCAGACTTTAACTGTGATATCCATAATGGTTACAGAAGCAGGTGAGAGAGATGGGGGGAATGAGCCGAGTCCAGCAATTGCCATAGCGTTGCATGGAAAACTGGGGTCATTTGGCTCATAGTCACTGCTGCTTGTCCAGTGTTACATGAGTCATAAAGCAAGCCAGCACAAGAACATAGTATTTGCCTGTTTAATAAAAAAAAAAAAAAAAAAAAAAACGAGAGCATCCAGTTAAGTGAGCAGCGTTAATGCTAACATATGGGACAGTTGCATTTTAATTGACTTTTTCCCCTACAGCATTGCATTGGGAAATCAACTCTGATACACTTGTAGCAAGGTGGAAAACAGTTGAACTCTTGTGAGATTTCTGTAGAGATCAGATGGTATTTATTTGCTGTGGCACTCTCTTGGGCTAGATTCAAACTCAGGTTCTGCAGATTACAGGGAAAAATCTTTGGAGCCTCAGATGGATTTTATGCTGACTAAATTTAGAAATATTAGCAATTAAACCTGAAGCTGGGTTCCTTTTTCTTGGCATTCCTATGAAATGTTGCATTAAGGAGAGAATAGGGTGAAAATAAGGCTGGTGGACTAAGGAGGAGGATAAAAGATTCATGAATATTTCTGCTAATAAAAGGTGCTGAGCTTGGCCTATTTGATTCATGGGGTCATATTATGCATTATTTTTGAGTATTCAGCTGACCTCCAGGAATTTGTAAAGCTTTCATAAAAGTAGAGAGTTCCTTGATATTTTAGCCTGAAGTATGCTTTTAAAGAGCACCTATCACATTCAGACAACTTAATTCCAATTCTAGAGAAAACATTGTTTCTTCCAGTATTAAAACCATAGGCCATATTAACAGAGTAGATACATGTTTTTTTCTTTTCAAGGAGAAAGTGCAAGAACTTAATTTGTTTTGAGGATGTTCACTATATATTATCATCATTCATTAAAAAATTGGTTGTAGGCATCTAAGGAGAAGGCAGAAGTGATACCATATGAGCTGGATAGGCAGTCACATCACTGACTCGACCAATAGCCACAGCCAAAATGGTTTTGAATGCCCCATCACCTGCATGTTATTTCTGCCAAGTTTTCATGAATACTTCTGAATAACAACGTTAGTAAAAAATCGGAATCTCTTTTCAAGCTGTTGTACAGTGAAAATAAAAAAGGAAAAAACCATCACAAATATTACTGGAAAAAAAGAATGCAAGGAGGAGGAAATCCCAGCCCCGTTGCCTGTCATGTAACTTTGTGAAATACTTTTGCCGTTTTTAGGTCCTCCAGCCAAATGCAGGCTCTGAACAAAACCCAGCTCTGTCGAGCAAACTGCTTCCTAGCTGCTAGCATGGCGACCATTCCTGCAAACAAAGAGAGAGGAAAATATGTAAATTTAAACAAATTCACTGTTCTTTTTCCTCAGAAAAAAAGCTTTCATGTTATTTGAAATAGCCAGACTGCTAGAGTAATGTTCTTACATATAAATGGAAATCCTTTTTGATATTTACACTACTGATTTCTGCACTTTCTTTAATCTCTGCTTTCAAATTAATAGACAATAACATCAGATTCCTTCCTTGGCTCACTCAGCACTTGTGCATATTTACCCAAGTGTCTAGAGTGGAGATTGTACACATATCTCTAATCCACCTGCCTATGCTAGTTAAAAGCCCAGATAAAATCAGCAGCACTTAAATCTTAACCTTTTAAGTCTGAAATGTTTTTAAAGTCTGGGCTCATGGCAACTCCACTGAAGAGGTGGGGAGAGGTGGAAGCTGAATGTAAAACATTTCACAGCTTGAACTATTGTTTCTTTCCAGTGGAAACTAAGCTCAGGAGTCTCACAAGAGTGTTACTCTGAGAACATTAGTAATGCTGACCAGCTCATAAAGTTTGCAGCCGTGTTGAGTGGTCCTAGCCTCCCAGAGTCAACTTCATTTTCCATCCCGTCAATATACTGCTCCTGAAAACCCTAGCAAGCAAAAGAGAAACATGAGGAGTGTGAGCTGTGATATCTGGCGCTCTCCTTCCCCACCTTTGCCTTTTGTTTCAGTGTTTGGCTCTGGACCCTTTAGAGGCCACTGAGTGATTTAACACCTGGATGGCCCCAGGACAGCAAAGCTACTCTAACAACATGTTGTGCTCCCTTCTTCCTTAAATAGTGTCAAGTCTCTTGTTGGCTTCCCTCAGGAGCTGGGCCTGAGCGGAACAGATGCACCTATTCCTTGGAGAATGAATAGTTTGTTTATGTAGAAGAGATGAATGGGGCAGTAAGGCCATCTAGGTCAGTTATTTAGCATGAAAAAAGCCATCAGGATCACCCTGCTGTATTGCCCAAGGAAGTTTGGAGCAGCTGAGTACAAAGGTGTACACATATCCTCCTCCTCCAGTGCTCCTCAGGGAGCACTTTAATTAGGAAGGAGGGCAAATTACTTGGGATGCTGTGTGTGGAGGTATGGAGACAAGCGGTCCCAGCCATGTCTCCCATGAGGCAGCACTGCTGCCCGAGCAGAGCAGGGGATGGCACAACAATCTGCGGGGGTTCGCTGGGCATCTCTTTAATCCGTTACACTTCTCCCTGTGCCACACATCTCTTACATCTGGGCCCAAGCATTAAGGAGTTTTTTTTTTTTGTTGTTGTTTACTCCCAAGCTGACACTGGGGGAAAGGGCTAGCTGGGAACATGGGTGGGGAAAGTATGTGTGCATCTTTCTTTTTGCCCATCTCTTTTTCTCTCAATCTACCCTCAACAAGGGTGCCTATAGAATATAGCATAATGCTGCATTGTTTGGTTGGGGATTTAATTTCACTCCATCACAAGCTACCATCGGAGCCCCTGTCATTGCAATTTGTCACACTTTTTTGTGTGCTATATCTCACTGAAGTCACATCTCCTCCTCAGCTCGTTGCATAATCTCCTAGTCTGGAACAAAGCTCTCCAACATAATGAAAGAGGTGAAATCAGGAAAGGGAAAGTCAATGGTTACCGTTATCGCTATAGAACTTGCTCCCACTGGCTCTGCAGGTTCAGTCACACCACGCAAAGCAGAGTAAGAAGGACATGCTCTGTGTGTGTGTTTTTTTTTTTTAAGCCCATTTATTGAACCTACAGGCAACACCATTGGCTGCTGAGAGATGTAATCCTATTCCCTCCTGCAGACCACCAGCCATAAAGAGGCTGCGGGATGTCCCTCTGGCCCACCAGGGAGTTGAGAGCCTCCAAAATAGATATCACAGGGAAAGGAGTGGAGAAATCAGTTTGCTTTAAAGGAAGGGATTGACTCACGTCTTAGGCTAAACCCACAATAATGTTGTGCTTAGGAAAAATACCCTAAACAGTCAGAAAGAAGACAGAATAGCGTGCTCTAAAGGAAAAATGAACATCTGCCAAAATAAGCAGGATTTTGTTTTCTATAGGGGGGTGGTCAAGGACCCTGTTATGTGTTGAAGGCTGAATTTCAAAACGAAAGCTGACTGCTTAAAGCTTATGGGGAATGATACGGTAGTTCATAAGGCTGCCCATGTGCTCAGGGCTACACACCTTGCTGCACTGCTTCAACAAGGACTTCAGTTTCTTCCCTACATTGCTCCTGGGACACTATAATGATGTCTTCATGTTCTCACTCTATTAAAAAATCAGAAACTTGAATGAATTTGAGATTCACTTACGATGACATCACCACAAATGGCATGTTGATCCTGAAAAGGCAACGTATACTTGCGAAAGGGGCTTCATGAAGTCCTCTATGGACATTGCTATTGCTATCCTACAGAAGGGACGGGAGCAGCCTGAGATAGATAGCTAATTCACAGGACAATATTATTTTTGTTCTTCATTCCTGTCATTGCCGTTCTGCCTGCTCAGAACTTGTATAAAAGCTGATTTATATATGTGAGCTTCCTCAGGGGCTGATTTATATATGTGGGCTCCCAGATTTGAAATATCCGGGAAAACACTTGACCAAGCTGGAGTTCACAGGCAAAACCCACTGATTTGCAGTTGCAGCTTACCAGATCTGGCAACAGAATTATTTTGAAAATGTGTTTTGAGGGCTTCTTAAAAAATGTAAATAATGTCCTCTATGAGGAACTTAAGTTTCTCCAAGAGGGACAAAAGAAAAGAAAAATCTGAAACGTGAAATGTTTGTGGCCTTGGGTGAGATCTTATATTCTAATTTCTGCTAAAGGTTATTTTTTTTTCAATAGAAAAATTGCATTTCAGCTGAAACTTCATCCCCAATTTTTGATCGGTTCAGAACACTGTCCTTTCACATTAAATAAAGAGAAAGTATAAAGTATTCACAAGACATGTATCAATTTGACATCAGTGTAACATTTCTTAAGTGGCTCATTCAGGAGTGAAGCCCATGACTAACAGGCAAATGGCAGCGAGATACAAGGAAAGACGGTTTTACAAAGGAGAGCAATAAGAAAGGAAAATGTTACACTGTTTCCACCGTGTGTTTTATAAGGAAGATCAGGGTAACAATGAGTCACTATGGAAAGGATTTATTGGGCTATGGAGCTAAAAGTCTGTAAAGATTAAAATTCTGATGGGGTTTGGATGGGGAATTGTTTCTGAGTTTAGTTTTATCCAGCGCACTGTCCAAGTTATTAATCCCCTTGTGTTTTCTAAGCTGGGTAACTCGTTGTCAATATGCTCCCTGGGCCAATTTCAGGCATGCCGGCCCACAGACTGGTGTAATATTTCTTCAGGCGAATCACTGGGTGGTCTTGTCTTGTCTCGTGAAGAGTGAGAAGCAGATAGCAGGAGACTTTCAAGATTGCTGTTGCAGGCATCAGTCTTTGAGTGGAAAATAATCCACCTGGAAAGACACTGCCTTTGCAAAGAGGGGCGGTCAGCGCTCCGATTGGGAGATAAGTTACACACTGAAATGTTTGCAGCGAAGGTGCAATTTGTCAGTGAGAAGCAAGGCTGGCGATTCAGGCTCTCTGGTGTCTGTTAGCATCTGCCACTCGCATCCACTTGCAGCTTCTCGGGAACTGCTGAGCACTAGAAAGCAGCACACTTCACTGCCGTGCGAGAGCAGGTGATTGGCATCAGCCTTCAGTTAACCCTCGTGACAAACCCCAGAGACGTGTTGACTAGCTGCAGAAAGTGTCTAGTGTCCAGCTTTCCTCGGTGATGGCCGTATGATCTCTTGCAGCGTAGGACACAAAGGGAGCCAAACTGGGACAATCCCAAGTGAAAATAAGTAGGCAGAGGAAGCATGTTGTGATAGTCTCATCTCCAGAGCTGCTATCAACTGCTTTTTCCTCACATTGTAGATGCTGAGATGCTCTTGGAGGAAGAAGATATGGCTTGAAAGAGAAGCAAAGAGTTTAGTTTGGGCAGTTTATTCCTACAGACAGCATCTGCCTCCCATGAATGCTGTCAGAGAGGGCGAGATGCCCGTGGGCAGCAGGGAGGAGCATCGACCCAGCGTTTTGCATGTGGCTGTGCAGAAGCCAGCAGAGCTCCTTTGTGCTAATCCCATGGTGTCTCTGAACTGCTGAGGAGGCTGATTCAGGTCTTGCCCCTAAAGACAAGTGCTCCAGGTCAGATTCACTGTAGCTGGAAGTTTTTGCAAGTGTGTTCCCCCCTGCTGCTTTGTAAACCAGGAGAGAATATCGTGTTTCATGGAGAAGAGCATGATATTACCACTAGGCATTAGATTTAACAGAGAGGAATTTGGTGAATTTGTCACTCCTCTGCATAGTTCCTCTGTTTTTGCTTTTGTTATAGCAATTTACATAGGGTAAGGAGGTAGGATGGAACTAAAATCCTTTTTTTGTTGTTGAAAACCTTTTTTACAAGGAAAGGGTTTAAGATTTTCATAGCTCGAGCTTGATTTGGATAAAACAGCCCACTGTCTGAATTTATCCAAATTACCCGTACTTCTGTTAGGACGATGAGTCATGAGATTTATAACGCTTCTATTTCTTGTCCCAGCTGGAACTACTGCTAGAACATTTTTGTGTGCTGGTCTGGTGTTCTCAGCTCTGATCCCATCTGGAGTGAGTGAGTAAAATGCACCTGAGTGGGAAAGACTTAGCTGAACTTTTCAAAACACTGAACCACAGCATCAGAGATTGAGACCTAAGTGTTCATATGATCAGGTCTAGACTTGAAGAAAAATTTTTTATTTGCTCCAGTAAAGGCAGTCCTGGACTACCAGGATAAAGGCACCAGAGGAGACATATCAGCTGCCCTAGAACGCAAAGGCCAGAGAAAACTTCATTAAGTTCTGTATGAGAATGAGCGTGTACCTGAACACCTTTGTTACCTATCCTTGTTTTTGGTGTAGCTTGCACAAAAAATGCATGGATCTTCAGAAAAAAAATTGCTTTTTTAATTCTTGTTATGCATGTGCATTAGCCTCAATCTACTGCTATAAATTAGGCAGTCTGACAAACATGATATCACTAGCTATAACCCTTCAAAGACTACTTGTAAATTGGAATAGCATAGGTTATTCTACATGCCCACCTCCAATAATCCCAACCTCCGTTAGAACTCCCCTCACTGGGGAGAATTCTCCATTAGCTTGCTAGGGCCAAACACCATCTTTTCGTACTGCCTGGGTAGTACTAAATAACCAGAAGTAACGGAAGAAAATCTGGGCCTTTACTACAGAATGATATCCAAAACAATTTGAAAAATCATGTCAAAGAGAAAGGTTGAGGCCTGATTAATAAACATCTGGTAATGGATGTTGCATAGCTTTGAAAACAACTTGCTGCTTCCGCGTAACAGCATCACTTTGCCTTCATCTGGATAGGCAAGTGAAAATGATTTGAACTGAGCTTTGTTTAAGGGATACACTTCATAAAATGAAGGGGGGCAGGAAACTTCACTGCCAATCAGCAGATCTTCACAATGCCATAATCTGTTCCTATTTCTAGATGTTTTATGTAGTGATAATGATGAGGATTTGTTTGAGGTTTTGCTCAGGAGCTTGGCTGGGTCCTAATGGCCCTAAATTCCCATCATAGGATTTTAGGACATGGACTCCTGCTCTGCAAAAAGCAGCTGATATGACCTAGGCAAATCACTTTTGATCAGGTTTTCAGTAGTTCTTCAGCAAGTTCTTATAAGTGCTTAAGCAAGTTAAGTGCCCAAATCCTATTAATTTAGTTTTGAAAAGCTGGCCTTTAGTCTCTCTAGCACATATTTTCATAGGTATTTATGATCCCAACTACCTCTGAGGATTTCCCCCTCTGTGCCCTCAACAAAAGATGGATAATAGCATTACCCTATCTACCAGGGATATTGGGAGGATATGTACATTAAAGATTACACAGAAGTCATTTAGGCTGGTTGATCTCACAGGTGTATTTACGTGGCCTGATTCTCTTCCCATGAACTCATTTGAAATAAATGGAAATGCAGTGGTAATAAAACTGGTGTCACCAGAGAATGAATCTTATAATGCGATATGCTGTTCAGAGGCTGAACGGGTGCAGAACCTGAGCGCCCTTCTTATTCGGAGAGGGCTTGTTTCTGTTAGACAAGTGTTGAGGTACATATAGGATGGAAGCCCTTCTTCCTACTCTCCCGACATGACTGTGGGGACAAAATGAAGGCTGGCTTTTGTAGAAGCACTTCTACTTATAAAGTCACTGCCTAAACCAGTTAAAATATCAGAATTGACCTGGTATTCATCTTACCTACCCCTCTTTTTGAGACAAAATAAGCACAAACATTTTGGTTCTCAAAGATGGGAATTTACACTCCAGCAAATAGCTGAACATTAATGACATTCAGCCTGTATGGAAGCATATATTTTATAGGAAACCACATTGGTTATGCTTGAGAAATCTTTCTAGGACAGCCATTGCCCTGAGACTTATGCATCTGCATAAAGTCTACTACATTAGAAACTGAACAGAATGGCCTGTCTCTCCCACGGTCTTAAGTTAACACTTTTCCTTTTGTCTGGGGCACCCTTTTCTAAACTTGAAATCCAATTGGCCAACAATTAAAGCCAATTAGCACGTGAGGAAAATAAACCACAGACCCCACTTCTATGTATTTCACGGGCTGTTAGAAAGCCTAGTTAGCTCAAGGCATTAGCATAGTTCAGTATCGGTCGAGGCACACAGCAGAGACTAGTTGGCTTAAAGTATTAGACGACTGCGATAGCGTCCTGGCTGAGCGGCAGTGTTATTCTGGGCTCACAGCTGCCAAACATTCTTGACAGGAGATGAGGCAGATGTCCAAGGACAATCAAAGAGAGAAGAAAGTTTAAGCCAACGTTTGCCTATCTCATATTCTCTACTTGATCCTCTCCTCAAAGACAAGGCACAGCTGTTGCACTTCAAGGTCTATCTGGCTGAACCCAGCAACTCCTCCCTTTCTCCCTCCTGGCCTGCCTGAGCTTTCTGTGTGTTGGACTTTGGCAACCTACCAGACCTCATTAACTCCTAACAGGACAATTCATGACATTAAATGGGTCTTATTTAATCTTTTTGTATGTGTGTATCTGAGAACAATTCTGCCGCATACTAATTGCATGAAAATGTAGCGGATTACAGTTATGTGAGTATTGCCCACCAGTCTACAAGGGATCACCCTGGGCCACGAGAACAAGCACTGTAACATTAACAAGGTGATTTGTTATAGCTGCGATGGCAAAGGTGATACAAAAACAGCAGACAAAAGTGTTTCACAGACAAAGGCATCAAGAGGCTCGGTCATTTTGCTCTCACTGATGAATAAAAATACAAGAACCGTTGTGATAATGAACACAGTGAATGATGGCAGGTGTATGAGTAAGAACAGAAGTGTCATATGTATAGCTCCCAGCCCATCACAACAATTTATCCCGCTCAGAGCCTGCTCTCTGCAGCCCTCTTTTCTGGCTGATATTTTGATTTGGGGAGGGAGTGAGCTGTTGGCCAGATTTTGCGATGCTCAGGTCACTTCCCACCGCTTTTTTTGTTTTCTGAGTCCCACAGCAGCTCTATCTCACATGACGTGGGACACGCATCTACCATGTGGCCATATGAGATGGCGATGCCTCCAGTTCAATTCCATAATAGCCATGTGATAAAGGAAAGGACCAGTGTGAATAGCCTTCTAATGCCTCCTTAAGGGAATATATAGCATTTTAGGACCCCAAAATTGGATGTCACTGACCTACAGGAATAGGCTAGGACACAGAAAACTTGGGCTCTGCCACTAGTTTACTGTGTGGCCTTCAGCAAATCATTTACTTTCCTCACGGTTTATTCTGAGCCACTACATGGGAATAATAACATCTAGCTACATTTCAAAAGCACTGTGAGACTGTCAGAGGAAAGGAATTGGCTAACTTCAAAGTAGTACTATTATTAACTGCATACAGAGCTGTGAAAAAGATGTAGCTGGCCAGTTTAATTCAAGTAGCCAGCTGAGGTTCCTGGTCCAAAAATATGGAGAGTTTGTTTTAGATTTTCCAAATGTTATATTAAACAGTGCAAGTTTCTCAAAGAAAGATATCTTTACGTTTTAAGGTTTTGAAGTTTTTACACATGGAGGTTTTTTGCACAGGCAGAGTTGCAACCATGTGCAAATAGAGGCTAAGATTAGGGCATGTGCCATTTTGTTCCCCAAAATAAAACTGCAATGAGTTTGAATGAGCAATCCTACAATAACAAACATTTGTATGTCCATAATGGAGCAATTCTCCCTCTTCCTCAAATTTAGTAAAGAATCAAAATTCTGGACATCCAGCAGTTGTAGAAAACATGTGTTAGTTACCTATTATTCATTCTAGCTAGTATTATTACTGCCTTCTGCCCTTCACCCATTGATTTATTTCATTCGTCCTTTATAGTTTTTCAGCATCGTGAACCGTAGACGCAGGCACAGCCGCAGACACACTGAGGCCGCCACATGCTTGAAGCTTAGAAGTGCTGTTCTGATATGAGCAATATATCCTTTCCATGAGGTACAGGCACATGACTGAGATGGTTGAATTACTGTGGCTCCACCAGCTACCGACCATCGACCGAGCCGCAGCAACCGCGTGCATGTTCTTAAAGTACCACAACTTGTAAGTTAACACATTTGCTTAGACCATGAAAGTGGTTCCCACGCCTCATCTGGCAGGCAGTAACTGGTTAAATTGTGGTAAGTGGATCACTTTCAATTGTGTGACTAAATCCATAACATAATCTGGGATTTCAAAGGAGCCTTGGGCAATCAGCATCTCCCACTGCTTTACTGTGGGCTTTGCGTGTCTCCATCCCTTAGGGTCTCAGTTATAATTCCTAGAATAAAATAATGTCAAAAACTATTTTGACTGTCTCCTAAATGTAATAAAAATCTATCCCTGAAGAGTCATCAGTGCCTGGTCTCTGTGTGCCAAATTTAATTTTCTGTGTTGGGAGGAGGGGAATGAAAACAAACAACCCCTTAAACAATGACATTGGGATCTGGATATGCTGTGCCTCCCAAGCCACCCAAAGTCAAACACAAAAGGATGCAAAGCATTCCCAAATGCTTTCCCTTCACTTCACTTCTCACAGCAACTCTGACGGACTAAAGCCTTTGGCTGAGAACAAGCTCATGACCACAGCAGCGATTTATCTGTTATTTCTCACTCTGGCAGCCCTTCTCCATCTCCTTCCAACCCCTGTGCTTGCAGTGGTTTGGATATTTGGTGGCTAAATGTCTCTAAGAGAGCAGTGCAGTTTCTGCATCTCTCTTTAACACAGAGCTAATGGGCTATTTCAAGCTCATCAGGAGCTTAAGGGACAAATGGGAGGAAGCCTATGTGAAGAAGGGCCTTGTTTGTCAGGGTTTTTGGGGCTGGGCAGTGCTGTGGTTTGCTGTGTGCTGCTATGGCACGGCAGAGAGGATGTCAGACATTGGTGTGACCTCCCTGGGAAGCAGCTGGGGTTGTTGCATCCTCAGGGTCCCAGGAAAAATAAAAAATGCATCAGGAAACCTCATGAATTAAGGGCAACAAGAGCAGCACTGCAATAAAACCAATGCGTGTGCTACCCTGGCAAACAGGCTGGCAGAATTTGGGTGCAACATTTTTGCCTGACTTTCAGTTGGCTGAGGGAAGATCGGCTTCACAGCTACTGCCACTCTTTGCACAAGGCTAAGAGGAATTTGGCAGCTGAAGCCCCATCATCTCACATTCATTAAAAACCCCATTTATTCCATGTGATTTAGCGCTATGAGACACATTAGGAAGCAGCAGCTAACTAGTACTTGAAAAGTTGCTTAGGTCTATGCTGCTAAAGATATTTAGGCACCTAAGCTACTTCAGAAAGATTTTTCAAAAACGCCAGGATGATTCATTCCTATTAATTTCAATAAGAGGCAGTTAAATGGTGCATTTATTTGTCAGTGCCTAACTGCTTAAAAATTGGATGGTGCTGACTCTGAAGATTTAGGAGCCCTGACTCTTCACCAGTGCCAAAATCCCATGAAGCAACAATCATTTTCCCTGTTCAAAACTCCCTGTATTTTTGGGCCGTTTCCTGTATCTATCCAGGTCTACATTCTCTTACTTCTTCACTCTAAAGGTGGCTGTATTTCAGTGCTTGGGGAGGGATATGCTGTATACATGTGGCTAGACCACACTTAAGGCCTTTTAAATGTAAAAGAAAGGGTGAAGCTGAAGTCACCCTGTGGCTTCACGTCCACCATCCCAGGCATGAATCCCTATGAGTCCCTACAGTAAGGGTGGCTTGATGGGATGCTGATTTTGATGACATATGTTTGACGAAGTAAAAATTAAATACTGTCACTTTTTACACTCAGAAGGAGTTCCTGGGATTACCTGAATTATATTTCCTGGTGCTTTTTGGGCTGCACTTTCAAGTCATGAGCAAACATCTAGTGTGCAGGGATGGCTCTGGAAGGGGCAGAGTTCTACGTACACCACATGGTAAAGCAGAAAGGATGGGAAGAAATCTCAGCTGCTGGCTTGGCTGGGAAACATTGGTTAGGGGCTCTGATTCTCTCTCCAGAGAGTGTCCCAAGGGCTAAGAGCCAGCAGCTTGGGGTGGGGAGCCACTAGGCTATGTCGCTCTTGTCTTGTGAGGGCATGACATGAAGTCAATGCTTTCTGCGCCCGAGAGGAGGAAAACACGGTGGCAGTCAATGCAGGACGGCACGCATCCAGGTCCAACGGCCGCGGGGCTGTCTCAGGTGTCTCTTTTCTCAGCAGAGGGGAAGGCAGCCAGCGGTGGATCAGACCTGCATTTGGTTGCACAGAGTCAGTCAAGCAGAGCGAAACACAAGGAAAATCTTTCTTCAGGTCCCCAGCTGAGTTTGCCCTGACACTACCCCACCTTGTTTGAGGGAGGCATGAGTCTGGTTACTATGAGCACTTTTTGTTCATTAAACCTGAGCTGCAAGAACTAATTTGCCTTTTGAGCAAGCTTGTTGAATACAAAGCGGCATCTTATCCCGCTTGCATGGCCTGTCTGTGTGGGTGCTCGCACAGCACAGGCACGGGCAGCACTTCCAGCACTTTGGGCGTGGCAAAGGCATCTCCTTGGCTGGTGCGCAAAGTGAGATCCTGATTTTCCTGGCCTGGCACAAGAGCTTTTCTTTGAAACACAGCATCACTTTGCATTTGCATTGCTATCATCTCCCTCACCTGATTTTTTCTGGCACCGACGTGGGTCGCAACGAAGAACAGAGCGTTTTATTATGAAAGTCCTGCTGCTCCTTTCAAAGGGCAAGCCTTGGGATGACCCTTCCTGAGGAAGCGAAATGCCCTGCAGAGCCACCTCCATAAGGGCTTGCACCTATCATAGGGGTCAGAGCCCAGCAGCTAAAACCACTTTTGCTGGGGAGGCCGATCTCAGGCACACCCGTCCTTCTAAACCCAGATGGCAATAACTTTGAGACCAAAACCCCTCACTGCCCCATGGAGAAAGAGCAAAGGGAAGTTTACAAAAGGCCCATATGTGGCTGAGTCATTTTAAACAGCTCAGGTACAGACACACCTCTTCCTTATCCAGAAACCTCCTTGGGGAAAGAAAGACAGACATATGTTTGGCCTCTGCAGCAAGCTCTTATCTTGGCAGGAGAAAGCTATTGATGTTCATGTTTCACATTTCTGGCGCCCAAAACAGGTTCTGATGTTTAAAATGAGGCAGCGGTGGAACCTGTTTTAAATATGTAACAGTCTCGGAAAAAAGCAGTCTAATCACTTCATTATCCAACACAGCAGAAAACGGTTTGAAACCCAAACTTGGGAGAGGGGGGCTTAGAGGAACCATCCACAACAAGACATTGCCAGCATTAACCCTGGTATTTATTGCTCATTTTAACTATGGTGCACAGCAAGCATTTTCTCAGCCTCACATTGCAAGAATATATAATTCATATGCTTAATATTTAGCCTCAGCTCTCCTTGCATATGTTACAATGCTGGAGACTGTTTGTGTGTTTGCTATATATCAGTTGACACCTCTGTAAAATCTTTATATTGAATGCCTTTGGCAACTATATGCCAAATAATAGCATTACCATTTGTAATTTTCTTAGCTGCAGCTTTCCTGTAAGCTTTGCTCTATGCATTACAAGTAGGAAGGATTTAAAGAGCTTTATTGGTTCTCAAGTCTTCCTAATGACCTTTCCTTGCTTTTGTAAGTCAAAATAACTTCTTTTTTCTTTTCTCCTTGTGCATTTTCAAGTAAAACTGCAAGAGCTTCTAAGCAAATAAGTAAGAGAAGTAGATAATCACTGCCTTGGCCCCCACTTTAACTCTCCGTTCCTCCTCTCTTACTTCCCAACCAGAGTCCCCTGGTGTCACACTCAGATTTTGTTGACTCTTGTCTTGCAGATGCTTTTCTTCCCTCACTCGCGTCTTCAGATCTTCTCATTATATTAGCTATGCTGGAAAAAGAAATAGAAAAGACCCCGGTGAAAGATCGGGGCCTAGCTGTGCTAAGCACTGTACAAATAACACAAAGGCTGTCCTTGCTTCAGGACTCGCCATGTAGGATTTAGACAATATGCCACTGGGGAATAAATCAATAAATGGGAAGGAGAGGAGATATGTTTATACCTGTTGATTATGTGGAGTTTCAATAGCCACATTATTTGCTTCTTTTATAAATTCTGCTTGTTTTCACCTAAAACATCTCAACACTTCCCTGAATCACAGGCTTTTGTTTTGTCTGTCTTGTGCAGTGTCTTGTCCACGTTGGGCTGTGAACTTCTCAGAACCGGGACTGTATGCTATTCTTGTTTAGTTAGCACCAGGTACATTTACAGGGTTGTATATTTGCTTAATAAAAATAAATAACCAGCAGAAGTTCCAAGCTCAGAATTACTCCAGACACAGCATTTTCCTTATTGCTTTGTCTTGTGGAAAACAAAGTACATTTTATCCTATGTTTATCATGTAGCTTATGTGGTACTTTTCATTTTGATGTATGGCACACTTTCTAATGTGTCTCCCCTCATGTCTCTTTATTACTAAAGTGTTTCGGTGGAAAAGTATATTACAAACAAATAAATAACTTGCAACTACTGTCACTAGATTAGCAAGAGAGCCACAGGCACAGGCTAGTTGGGTCCATTCATTACAAAGCCTTACTCAGGACTTCCTCACTATCTTTTTCTTTTTATTTTAATGAATGGCCCTCACAGCTTCATCTTAGCAAATTTTGCTCTCCAGCTCTTGTTTTCATATATCCTTCCAAAGGGATATTCGAGCTGGTTCAATGCATCTCAGAAGCAAAAGCAAAATCCAGTTTAACTACCCCAAAAATGAAAGGTTGGATATAGGTGAGTGGAGAAGAAAGGAGAAAGAGCAGAGAGGCAGCAGATGGGAGCTGGGCTCCTGGCTTAAGTCTCTGGCTACTTTTTGGGGGAGGAATGGGAAAGATGACTACTGATACTGCAATGGGCCACTTTCCCCCCCCCCATGGTAACTTCCAGTCCAGACACCAACATGTCCCCTGGTCACATCAGCAATGAGCATGGCTTTCCAGGGCTCTGAAAGCAAAACAGCCATCAGTCATGGTGCAGGTTGGTACCCTAGCTGAGGCTCAGCCTGTACTGAGTTACTGCTACAGAAAACCAGATTCAGCCTCAGTTTTGAAACAAGCAAAGATAAGAAACAAGAGTTTGGAAATCAACGCAATTGTGGCATGTGGCATGTTGGCCATGAGGAGCTGGATAGAAAACTGTGACTGGTGTTACTTGAAGTCTGGTCAGGGCATGATGATGAGATGGCCATTGCTAGTCACTACGTAGGAAGGCCAGTGATACCAAGTTTAAACGCATGAAACTTACTTTGTCCAGTTAGGAAAAAGAGAAAGGCAAAATCATGGCTTAAACATAGCACCTGCAAACCTTCATTAGTACCACAAACCTGTTCTTGGTAACTTAATAAAGCAGCATGGGCAGGACAAGCAAACCCTGTATTCAATAAGGAAAGGGTCCCACCCCACCCCCTGCTCTCCTCCATCACCTTCCCTCTCTAAAGCCATGAATGTGCCTGAGGTTGTTTTGCACGGGCTGGGTTGTACATGCAAAACTCTGCGACAAGCCTATTAAAAGCGTGTTAAATTACAATACTCCTGTTTAGGCTACTTCACCAAGATGTGGACGCTAATTTATGGCAGCTGCTGGATGACAAACCTATAGATGAATTGAGGAAGCAAAGGAACTATGCAAAGGAAAATGGAGAGTGTGGCATGGTAATTCCTTTGGACAGGCCTGGAGCCTAGGAATATTTGTTTGTTTGTTTTTAAGCACTTTCTAGGAAAATAAAGCTATAAAAGAATTCTTTCAGCTATGTCCTTTCTGCTCCCTGCCCCAGCCTGATTGTGTGAAAAAGCAGTTTTGCCATAAACAGATTTTACTATATCAGAGTCAAATTTTACTACATCATTATAGGAGTGTTCCACTGGGTAATATGACTGGCCGCCCTATCAGAAGACCAGTGCTAATGCTGTAGTGAAAACATGCCATCACACTTCCCCAATAAAAACTTTTATTGTATCCCAGTGTACATTAAAAACAACAGTAACTGCATTAAAACATTGTAATTTACTTTTGTATTATGGAGCAAATGACAAACCTAGTGCTAATGAGGTCATATTTTCCATTACCCCAATGCAAACTCTTGGTTAATCCAGTCCTTAGAGATTTCCACTTGGAACTCGGGCACACTCGTGTGCGCACATGCATGCACAGACACACACACTGTGCATGTGCTGGTAAGGGATGCTTCCATTGTTATTTTGCCAAATGTGGTGACAGAATACGATTTTATTTTAAACTGCTGCTTTCGAAACAAACATTTATTTTTAATTGTTCTGACATTTGCATTTTGTTCACAAGGCATTCTTTAACCAAAAAAATATACAAGCATTCCCATCAGCAATGGTGTCTCTTACTTGTGAAGCCTCTTTCACACTGTGGTGAACAGAAATGCAGTTCTTCCGTACTGCAGAAGATGAGGCTGAGTGGATTCCTTAGGGATTGCTTATATTTCAAGTGCAATTATTTAAGAAGCTGTAAGCTTTCTATTTTATTTTGTCATGAGCTGAATGTTAGAAGAAAACTCATTTCTCAAGAGATATTGATGATTCTTTATTTCTAAACTTCCTGTGGTGTTTTCTTAATGATGCTATTAAATGATTAAGCTTTGCTTTTATAAATTAAATCACCAAAATGAAATCATTAAGGCGCTCTCAGTTTTATTAAGCATAGTTATTTGCCATCATGTGTAAATTCACTTAAGTAATCATCTACACTATCTGCTTTAAAATTGTGTTGGCAGCACCACGGGGAAGTCAGTTCAGCATGGTGGATGGAGATACCTGTCTCTCCTCATTTCAGAAGGCTCAAAATACACTAATGAGACCAAAGGATGTGTTTATATGAGAAAGGCAAACCAATGCCAAGGGCTTAGTGAATGACAGATCACACAGCCTTGCACCGCAGCCAGTCTCTGGTAGGCAGTTACTCTACCTCTGGGGCTTACTGCTATGCAAATAGTAACGCAGGGTTGCACACCGGTGCAGCCTCTTCCCTCCTAGGTAACACAGAATTGGGGGCTCCATCGGGTCACATTGGTTAGCAAATTACTTTGTCTTTGTTTTCCCTCCAGTCTCTTCCCTTCCTTTCTCTCTGTATCTCTTCTCTGCTCTCTGCTATTTGTTCTTGCCACAGTTTAGTCTCTGCTCTGCTGATGAATTAGTCTGTTGCTCAGGGAGAAAATTGATCTTCACTCTTGCAGGAGTTGCAAGACAAGTTATGCTTAGTCCAGGCTGTAGGATTTTGCTAGCCCATGCTAGGATAAGAAATAGATGGTACTAAGTATATAGACTTGAACTGCAGCTGCAGAAACTAAACCAGAGACTCTCATTGATATTTACATTTAAAACCATTCCCTTTAGCTCTTAAAAAGACTATACATTTTTAATGATGTTTTATCAGGGAGGTCTTCTTTCTAGAAAGATTAAGGGGAGAAAGGATGGATGTCTAGTGACTTGGGAACTAGTTTCAAAGTAGAGGAAAAACTGTGTATTTCTGTTATCTTGGACTGCAACCTGTGGATATTGTAAGGATAGAAGTGGTGAGGCAGCCTCATGTGATAATGCAAGAATCTTAAGTATTTTTTCACATATGTGTCTAAGACAGGTAGAAATTATCCGTAGCAAAGCAACTGAGGAAGGTGTAGTTTACTCTGCTGGAATGGGATAACTTAATTGTCTTCTCTTAGAGCTGTGAAGGGCCGAATTCCTGCCCTGGTTTCACATTGAGCAGGTTTTGCTGATGGCTGTCCCTTCTCTGGTCACTGGAGACGATGGAGATAACAGGGAGACTCAGTAATTGAGTTTGGCATGTGGTCAGAAGTATATAGTCACAGGGAGAATGTGCCTCTAGAGCAATAAAACCTCTCTCAACCACGGGCAAAGTTTGTGGTTTTTTTTTTTTTTTAACTTACTGAAATTGTGAAATATAAAAATAAGGAATAATCAACAGTAGCTGTTTCTCCCTCATGCTGCAAGCAGTGCTTACTGCTGTTCAGTTTCAAACTTCAGCTAATAAATATTCCCTAACTCCACTCCGTATGTTGTCACTTTACCAGCTTGCTGGCAAATAACTGAGTGAGTAAATATTTCCTATTATCTATTAAAAATATTTTCAGAAAACTACAAGTAACCATGATTCTCTGAAAACATCCCTGAGCTGATTATGTCCATTTGCCTAAATTTTCAATGGCAGAAGGTAGTAAAAATAAAGTTGAAGGAATTTCAGAATAAAAAAAATCATTCTGAACAAAGAATCAGTGTTTCAAACCTATTGAGTGCAACTTTTTGTATCCTCAGATTAATTTTTATGTGGCTCTTCTCTCAGTCAATAGTTTGACAAACATGAGAGATGTTTCCAGAATAATTTGGCATTGAGAAACCTGATTATTTTTTGCTACTGCTGAATCATTTTGTTATTCCTAATGAAGAAATTTTGGGTGTAATGTGCCTCATCAGTTTAAGATTCTTTACCTGAGTTTTGCCTGTTTTCCTTCTGAAAGGTGCTTGTTTGCTCAGATTTCTCAGGAAGCTAAACATCCAGAAGTAAAGAAATAGTTCTCAGTTGATGGTAATGTTAATAAAAACCAATTTGCATTATATATATATTTATGTATGTATATATATTTATTTGGTACTTATATGCTGTTAACACATATCTGCTATAACTTTAAAAAACTCTGAAATATATGAAGTGCTTTTAAATTTGATGTGGAAGCATATTAAAACAAATGAAAGTCAGTAGTAAATCTGAGGCAATATTATTGAAAACCTGATGCAGATATCTGTGTTGTTTGCAGAGAGGCCTTTTTGTCAGACTTAGAATAGTTTTGGCTGAATTTTCAATGAAAGAGTTTAAACTGTAGGAACAATAAATTATTTGACTTGACAGAAAACATTGTTATATAGACAAATAACTAGCATGCCAGTAAATAAATGGAGCACATTTTCCAAACATCAATAGACGCCTGGGCAAAAGCCATTTTAACAGGAACAGATTTTTTTTGTGTGTGCAGTGGCTCCTGTATAGTTTTTGGAAAATGTACCCATATGTCTACTCACAAATAATGTTCACCTGTAAGGAAATGCATACCAGGTTTATGGATGCTATTGAGTATTCCCAGTCCTACCACTATGAATAATGATGCTTACATGCCCTCAAACAAGAAAAATGCTCATCTGAATGCACTGAAGTAGCCTGACATACAGATTGTTGACATTATTTTTTTTAAAGAAGTATTCACAGGTGGAGTTGACAGTGGAAGGAAGGAAGAATTTTGGGAACTTAGCAGAAAATCAGTTGTCGATGTTAGCTAATCCTGGGAGTTTGCTCCAAAGTATTTGGGGGAGAGCAGCGAGGCTGAAGATTTGGATTCCCCAGGGCGGGCAATTGCTCACTGCTTGTGAGCCAGGTCGAAGACAGGCTGCAGGGCCTTAGGCAAATAACTTTGCTGCCTGTTGCCTCTTTTTCCCCATTTGTAATAGCTGACTAGGTATAATTATGTATCTGTTGCTTTATAAGATAAATTAGTTCATATTTGCAAAGCAGGTGGAAGAAAAAAAAAAGCAAGTTACCGCTGGTCTTTTCATTCCTCTTTTTACTAACCGCTCCTTGAAATTGTTTTCCTTTGCTAGGAGAAGAATAAGAAATGCAAGCTGCTGTTTCTTCCTGACATACAATGTTCTTCTCAGCATTAAAACCCCATTGACCTTTTTAGCAAGGTTGACTGGGGTAAGCCAGAGTGGTACAAGAGAGACAGTGGGACAGTTCTGCACCAGCTACCACAGGTAGCAATTTGGCTTGCTGTGCCTGCATCCAAATTTTGTCTGTGGATTCGAGCCCTGAATCGCATGTTGCTAGGCGGATACTATTTTCAAACGTTTAAGGAAAGCTTTTGAGTGTAATGTGCACTTCTCTCCTTCAACATTTAAAGACTGCAGCAGTGGGAGAGGCATCCAGCATATCTGTAAAAGCCTGAAAGCTGATGAAATCTCAGTTAGATCTGTTATCTCCCAATGCTTTAAAGGTCTTCAGCTGGGAGATTAAAGAACAAGGTTACTGTGACAATTTGTTTACACACAGGGAGAGATTAAGATCTCGTTGAAAAGGAATAAAAATAACATCATCTTGAGCTGTCACAGCATGAGACCCATTGTAATCAACACTGGTCTGATTTCAGGGATAATTTAAGACCAATTTATTATCTTAATTAAAAAAAAGAAGAAGGGAGAATTCAGTGTTTCAGATGCCAGTTGGACTGCTAAAACACGATGCCTCTGGAGGATCTACATTTTACACAGTTAGAAACTTTAAAGGTGTTCTGAAAAGGAAGCCAAAACCAGATGATACAAACATTTGAGTCTATCTTAATAAGCATTGGATTAATTATACAGTTAACCACAGAAAAACAACCCCAAAATTCTCAAGCACACTAAAAAATTAACACAGAAAGCATCGCTTCTCAAAGTGTTTTGACCCTATATGGCAAGCAGGTGAAAATGAAATAAATACATATGCAGAACTCCCTTTGATTATGTTTCATGCATATATTTTAGCTGTTTAGTTACAATAAGATCATGCTGAATATTCCTCATAACTACCGTTCTTGAAATTTAAAATCCTCAAGTTGCTGGTATCCAAATAAATGCACAAGCAATTCAGAGTTCAGAGAAGGACTTGCTATGTTTCACAGGCATTTGATATCAACCACTACTCAAAAAAGAGGCTATTCCTACTTTCTAATTCATGTAAAATAGAGAAATCCATACCTCTTCAAATAAAATGGAGGGGAAAAAAGAAAACTAAATGGATTTGCCTGGCCTGTTTTTGTGGTGCTTTTGCACTTGTTTTTAGCAAACATTCAAATGGTTATTTCTATCTTGCATGCTCGCAAAATGCAATTTTAAATTTGTTTCTCATGATCATTCACCCTTGGAAGCTGATGACACAAGTTGCTATATGCTCATCCAGCTGGTGGAAGAAGATCAGGTGACTCATACGAGAGAGCTCTTGGCACAAATAACAAATTTTAAAAGCAACTAGGGAAAAAAAGGAAACTTAGCACAAGTATATCTTTTAAACAGAATTTGAATCAAGTCTGGCAAACTGGAAGAATGTTTTCAGACATCTCCCTCAGAGAAAAAGGTGGAACGGGGCAGATGAATTATTCACTGCAATTTCCCCAGCTCTCATGTCTCCTCAGGTCTAACCCACTGGACCACCCTTGGAGATTTTGTGTTCAACTTTGAACCTTTCCAAGCCTCTGAAACAGACTCAGACATGGTTTAAATAGAAAGATGAATCCATGAGCACCACAGCCAGAAAAAGGGGTTAGTCTGTGAATTCTCACCTAGGCACAAAATGAGAAAGACCCAAGGTGGTTTTGCATGGGAATCTGCTGGATCCCAGTGCTCCAAGGCAGGCAGACTGTCCTGTCTTCTTCCAAATAGAAAGACTTTATAGCATCTTCAAACAAACTACCCCAGTGTTTCACTGCCTATAGCTTTAAGTGGTTTTACCTAAGGAATGATTCAGATAGCTAAAGAGAGGTCTCTACTGTCCTTTTAGATCTCTTATTGTATCTTGCCAAGCCTACAGCGTCATCACAAGGGTACAAGTCTCCCAGCCTGCCTTGGGTATCCTTGGGTCCCTAAATTGACACTAAATATTTATATATAGGCACCTGAGTTTTTCCCCTAACCTGAATCCTTCTTGCTGAAAAGTAAACTGTCTGATTTCTGGCCTAGCCAGTATGGCTCTGGCGGGTAGATTGTTCCCTTCTTTCATCTTTTACATTTCTGAAGACCCTCAGTTAAAACAATTGTGTTCATTCAGTCTCTTTTTTCACAGGCCAAACTCCCTGGAGCTCTGATCTTTCTGTTCTCCCTCTAAACCTGGCCCCAGCCAGCGCTGCATGGGCTGGAGGTCATTCAGGAGTCTGGCAGGCAATACTCCTGTTTATACATGCTAATATCATATTTGCTTTTTCCACAACATCATGACAGTATTCCCTCCTCTTTAACTCGAGATCTGCTCATCTCTTCATATCCTTTAATGAAGTATGACCATCTTGCTAGGCTCACCCTGTATTCACGTACCTTATTCCTGCTCAGTCTTGGACTCCAAAATTGCCCTTAGGGACTGGTCCCCTTTTTTTTCCAGACCATTTTTCCAATTTATCAAGATCTATTTGAATTGCTCTCCTTCCTTTCAGTGAGCAGGCTGCCCACACACATTTAATACACATATTTATTTCACCGGCTTTAACGAACACATTGAACAGAACCGGTCTGAGGACAGAGCCCGAGGGAGCCTGCTCAGTATCGCTTTCCATTTTGACCCCTGCTAATTTACCTCTGCAGTCCCCATGGTTCAGATATGCTTTTCTACATGGTCCTTTTATTCACTTGCCCTACTCAGAGAGTCATTTTCCTGGAGATTTGGGGTGCGGTGTAAAGGCACAGATTTCAAAGCATATGTCATTTTACCCCAGCAGAGGATCTGACTGTTTATTTCCCCTCTCCCATTGAATTCCTTTGTCCTGTTGCCCTGTGTATAAAGGCAATATGAATAACCCTGAGCCATGTGGAGGGGGAGGTTACTGTGACTCACACTACCATGCTTTTTTGTTCCTCCTTTGGTGCTGTATTGCCTAGTGCACGTCCTCACTCCTGGCTTTCACCACAAAAGGCAGCAACAATCAACCAAACCTCCGAATGAGTAATCTGCTCACAAAGAGCCCTTTGAGTGCACAAAGTAGTTGCAGGGAGGAAACGTCCCACTGGGGAACCAGGTGGACAGCAAACATTTGCTTTCCATTACAAATGAGTTCAAGGGAAATGGAGTCACCCCAGCATGGGATGCCAAATCCGTATCCAAAGCTACTTCCCACCATCCAAGCCAAACATACTTCCCTTTCTCTCCCTCCCCATCTCCCCTCCTTGTTTACAAACACGTTTACAAGTACTTGATAGGTGACCTTATTTACTTAGTAACCTGTGGATTCATTTATCTTGAAATTAGCAGGTAATGAACTGGAAACCCTCAACAACCCTCCCACTAATTAACATGATAATAAGATTGTTTTGCTACAGAGGTACAATTAGCATGTATGAGCTAGAGGGGGAGAAAGATCAATAAAATGTCTGAAGGGTACTAGGAACCAGCTTCAAGAAAAGAACAAAAGAAAAGAGCTTTATGGGGTTACAACAACAGCAGCAGCAACTTACAGGCCTAGTGCTTTAAAGATATCCAGAGTAGTGGTCCTCTTTCCATTAGATTACCTGCAAGTAGGCTGGGAGGAGCTACCTGTGTCATATACTACTTCTTGCTATCCAGAGTAGATTAGGGATGTATGAAGAGTATTGTAGACAATATGTTCAAAAATGTGGAGGAAAAAAAAGTTTTGGGAAAAAACCAGAACTTATATATGGTATCTGTCCATAAAAACAATGCAGGTGTTAGATGGTGAAAGGGGATGATGTAGAGTCATTTACTGCCCGTAACTATGCCAGGACTTCAGCATATATGTTGAGAAATCCCTCTTTGCTGTTCAATTGACTTTGAGGCGATTACTTGGGTAACTAATGCTTAAATGTAAATCTTTGCAGGATCATGCTTTTACATAGGAAACTGAATGGGAAATAGCAAGAAAAAATTGCTCAACAGTTTTAATAGCCACTCTTTGCTAAGTCAGATCAGTTTGGCAGAAGGGAGTTAGGGAGAACTCCCATGCGAGGGTAATGTGCAGATGGAGAGAGCTACCTTTGCCAACCAGCTATGTCTGTCTCCTCAAAATCCCTGGTTAGGTGGAAGGAAGCTGTGCCAAAGCAAGGGTATTCCTCCCCAGAGCAAGGACTATGAAGGAAATGGGAGGATTTTTCTTTTCTACATTCATAGTTGCTTGTCTACTAATGTATTTCCATCTACATGGACTGGATCTAACACATCCATGGCTGTGCTGGAAGAGGAGGAGAGATACACAGCTGAGATCCATGGTATGGCTAGACACAAACATGGCATAGGAATTAGTGGGCTAATGGGGAAGAAAGGGTATGGGGTACAACCTTGTTAGTCCCTCTATATCCTTCTGTGAGTAAATCCATACCTAATTATTGAAAATAAAGTATAAAGTAGTACTCCAGCACTTGGTGCACTGTCTGATGTCAAGTTGAAGAGCCAGCAAACTGCACCAGTGCCCTTTTATGCAGATATTGCTGGATAAATGAAGAACTCTGGCTTTCAGCTTGAAGGAGGAGCTTGGTTTAAACCTCTGCGGGTCTCAGTGAAGCTCAGTAGGATTCTTTATTTTTTTATAAGTTCCCATAAGTATTGGCTCCTCTACACAAAGCCATATTTTGCCCTACATGACTTGGGAAATGAGATCATTCACAGTTGCTTGACGTAAATGGTGGGTGCTGAAGGCTCAAATCTGGCCCCAAGCTCTTTACTTAATCCCACATCTGTCCTCCCCATCTGTACTGACGCCTTCTGTCACCTCTGAAACTTTACATTGAGCAGCACATTTCAGCACAGACACTGCTGAGGAATTTGGGTAGTTGTACATCTGGAGTATAGTCTTCAGGTAGCACTGATGACGCCTGTGAATATTTTACCATGCATCTGATTTTGGAATGAATGTTATTCATCAGTTGTTTGAGTTCACAGAATATTGTCTCCTGGCATTCTTTAGAGTGCGAAAGAGGAAGGAAAACTATTAATTACTTTTGATTGACATTTTCCATTTGTGTGTGTGTGTGTAGGGGGGGTTGTTGTGCATTTTTTTAATAGAACCTCAGGTTTGAATTGGGTAAACTGACACCTTGCAATCTGATCTGACAGCCCTGCTTTGTGTGGGAGTTTGTACGACTCCAAAATTTCAGCTGTGAGACTTTCTGCGTGAGCAGTCATTTTATTAGAAGATTTGACACCTCTCCTAGCAGGGATCAGTGCCCGCTGTGTGAACGGAAACACCAAAAAGAGCATTGTGTGATGCAGAGTGGGAAGGGAATAAAAGAAGTTCTGTACCGAATAGCTGAAATTAGCTCAGATAAAGACCTCTGAAGACCTTACCTCACAATAATAATAGTGGGACACTGGTGGCCATCCCACTGTAATTATTGTCATGGATTTACATTACCGTTTAAAAATTACAGATGCCCACACAGTTTTGTTGCATTTTGTTTCTCCCTCTGAATCTGCCTGTTTTCTGTTATTTTGGGTTTATCTGTATATGATTTGCTCTTGAAAGAGGGTGGCAGCATCTTTGGTCTGTTCCAACTTTGTGGCTCAAAATTTGCAACTGATTTCTTGGCACTGGGCTGTGAAACTACTGTCTGTACCTGTATGGGGTACACCAGGTACCTCAAGTGGTCCAGAGCTCATTGGTGCTATGGATCGTGCCCACCTCTGCAGCCATTGTTGGGACTGAGGAAAGGGGAGAAATGAAAAGCGGCTGTTTAGTACATGATTTTGTATTTCTGAAACAGAGAAACCTTGGCAGGACTTGCTAGAAGTGTCCTGCCTCCATGTGGGGTGCAGCTGGGTAAAGGTAGTTGGCCAAGTGAAAAATACAAGCAGAGACCGATTGCAATAAGCAATGTGAATCGCAGGGATCTGACTCAGGAGGAGAAGTGCGCAGGGGCTGCACCTCAGAGGACCAATCCAGTCCTGAGCATAATGCACAGACAGACCCTGCAAACCATGTTTTCTGTTTTTACTTTGTCCCTGTTAGCTAAAAGGGTGTTTTTGTGTTTGCCTGAATGTGATCTTGGGTGGGAAAGTAATGAGAATCAGTTACATCTGAAATTTCTTGTCTTTCCATCACATCCCTGCCATACCCTTCCCATTAACTGGGGGTTTCTTGAACAAATTTTGGACTAGGGAGATGGAAAACAAAACCTGATCAAATGTAGAAACTAGGCTGAGGGTTTTGTGGGGAGAAAGCAGGCTGATTTTTTTTTTCTGCTCCTCCTCACCTGCCCTCAGCTAGGTTGATAAATACCTGCGAAGTATTTGCTAGAAAAGTTCCTAGGAGTTCATTGTAATGAGCAATCCTTCTGGCCTAGATTTGTATCTTTCTTGAGAATAGGTGTAATTTTAGATCTGCTTTGCAAGCTCTTTTTTTTTCTTTTCCCCCTTTTCTTTCCAATAGTCCTCAGTACAATAGGAATCTTGTCCCATGGTGTGAAGCCCCTGCAGAGTTATAAAATTGTGTCACCTTCCTTGCCTCCCTTATAAGTTACTCTAAGAGACACTATTAAAAAGAAAAACCACAGGATCTCCTGGGATCAAAACAATGTCCTGTTGTTATCTTAACACCACTCCGTTTGGCTTTTTTTGGCTTTTACCTTTCATTTCCTACAGATCTTTGCAAGCAGACCTTGCCTTGCATTGTGCTTCATTCCATGCATGCGTTTTCTCAAAGAAGATGCTTTTATTTCTGAAGGATATGCTGGGTGGCCAGAGGTTTCAGATTTCTTCAGCAGGGATTCATCTCTTCCAGGAAGGGGGAGGTTGGAGTGAACAGGCCAGCTAAGAAACTTTCATCTCTGCGCAAGAAAGGAGGAGAGACTTAGATGCTCATCACTTCCTCAGATGAAGATTTAAGCTCAAGTATTAACTAATAAACTCCCTATCCCGAGGGAGTTGACACAGGGTGTGTGGGGGAGGGAATGGATTGAACACATGCAAGTTTCCCACTTTGAGCAGGAGTTTTGGTGGCCTGGAAAATGTAATGTATTTTTCCTTGCAGATGCTCTGGAGTGTGACTCACAAGCCTTTGCAGCTCAGATGGTTTTGCAGAATGAGCTACCAGCAACCCCTTTTGTCCTTCGTGTGATATTATTGAATAAGCTCAAGGTAACTCATACCTTAGAGCAACCTACCATTGTAAGTAAGTTGCTGCAGTTGGTATTTTCACAGTTGTTTCCCATCTGTTAACAGCAAGAGAAGTTACCTGTGCAAGAACAGGCTTATAACTGTGTAAACGCCCAGGTCCAGAATACATCTACATGTTATACACCCTTAAGTCTGTTTGAATGCGTGATGTGTCCAGTTGCATTTTCTATGTTACACATTTCTGCAATGTGATTTTATTTGTAACTCGAAGATCCTGCTATTATATATTATTATAACTTGAGGATGAAACTCTTCATAATGCTACCTTGCACTTATTGTTTTTGACCCAAAAGCCCACAAAGTGCCTGACAAATGTTAAATGGCTTTACCAGAGACCCTGGAGGTCATTAATTACAGTTATATCCACTTTACACATATGCTAAGTGAGGGTTTCAGTAGTTTGTACTAAAGCATGTGGTGACTTGGTACAGTGCGTGGAGTGAAGTAGAGATAAGCGCCAAAGTTTTCTGCCAATCTACAAAATCTCCCTACAAACAGTCTAATGTCAGTCTTTCAGCTCATGCACTTGGGGACTGGGCATGGAGCAAAGCACCAGTTTTCCTGGGAGGGACCTGCGACTACATAGCCAACAATTTTTCAGCATCCTAGAACTGTACTATCCAGTGGCACAGAGTAGCCCAGAATTGAAAGAGGGCATTGGCCCTTGATCTCACCCTACAGTACATGTCCATCACTGCTCTTTTTGAGAGGTATGCACGGAGCTGTGGCCAGGAGCAGCCGCAAAACTTATGTGCAAAAGTGTCTTTGAAATGAGAATGATGAAGGATGCCCAACCTTATTTGTAGTTTGGGTGCTGGGTCATGGTTTTTAGCCCTTCTGGAAGGAGAAGAGGTGTAGAACCGCAGCATCCCCTATTTTGTCTGGCAATGCTTCCAGCCGCCCTGGGAACCGATGCTAGCTCTCCTTACGGACTGGGGGATTGTTGCGCTGGAGAAGAAGCATTGCACTTCTCGAAGGTCTCTGTAGCAATGACAAAAGTGTCTTACAGACTGTACAAGGCTAACTCATCTTGATGAAGATATCATTATAGTGAAAGCACATAGGTGAGGTGCTCTGCCAAACCTGTTCTGTCCAGGAAGTTACGTGGCCCTGTTCGCCTCCACACATAAACACTGTTTTTGTCATTACTAGCCTTTTACAGCAAAGGCTGTTTACTCACAGTTCTACAGAAAATGAAGTGGCTGAGGAGGAACCTGAGCCAGAACTGCTGCATTCCCATCTAGGACTTTATCCATTAAATAAGTCCCTCATAATCCGAACTTTTTTTAACAATTAAAGTATTAATAAATTAATTATGTACTTAATTAATTAGTATGAAAAGGTAACAATCTGAAGAAGCAGTATGTTGCAGGCAGACTCATCTCCTCTCGTTAAAGACAGCTTTAGCCTCTTAATTTCCGGTGGCCACTTCCAGCACTGGAAGATGTTGCAGTTGATGTGCAGTTCCGGGCTCTTGGCTGGTAGACCACTGCGTCAGACCAGCCTTCCTAGCAGTCAAGGCAGAGAGGTGAGCACAGGCTGGCCCCTTGTTTCTACACAAAGACTTATTGTGATAGGCATATCTACCATCGTCCCTTTTACCTTTGTGTGACATTTCTGAATGTTTTGAGGTTGCTTTTTTTTTTTGTTTATTTTAATTAAACATGACTAAACAATGATTCTCTGGGTGGGAATCATTCTTTCTAATAACCGCAGTGTGCATACTAACTATACTAAAAATAAATCTTGTCTCTGACTAGTTAAAAATTGCAGTGATTTGTTGATGCTTTTTACCTGTCACTAGTAAGATATAAATATAAATAAGTAGAATTACATTTAAAATATCCATCACTTCACATATGGAGAGTGGCAATGAGTGGGCTGTAATAATAAAATATACTTTATAAGTGTCATAATCATTCAGACACCAGGAACTCATAAGCCACAGATCTGACATTCAGATGATGAATTGTGATTTTGTTTTAAAAGCCAGACATGTCAACTCCATGTGCATAGTGGGAATTGTAGTTCAAGTGACCTCTGCTAAAACACTGACCTTAACAATGACTTTGTTTTACATTTCCCAGAAACTTTTTAAGTAGGTGTGATACTTTCCAAATGCAGTTGTTGCACTAATAGTAATATAAAGTAATTTAAAATATTTTTGACACCTTAGTTGTGGTCATATATTGTATGACACAGAAAATGAGATTCAGTGAATGGCTTAAAATTAATTCTATTTTGCGGTCTCGGTAACATCATAAACCCCTTGAGATTCACCTGTGTGATATATGATATCACTGGATAAGATGGTATTCTTCTAAAACTCTACAGCTCATTCATTCTTGCATGCAATAAATAAATACATTAAATATACATACGGAGGAGTGTTTGTATTGGTACGCATGAAAGAGGATTAGATAACACTCAAGGGAGACTCCATGGACTGTAGGGATCTTAAATCTGATGGAGGAAGGTTGATTCAGTGGACTTCAGAGACCTGGATTCTGCTCCCCTCTCTGCTTCAAGTTCCTCCTGTGTGACCTTGGACACGCCATTTAAACCCAAATCTTAAAAGTATTTAGGCTCCTGATTCCTGTCGAGATGTCTGATTCATGCTGATTTCGGTGGGAATTTAAGATCTGAAAAGAAACTGAGCACTAAAATCCCTTGAAAGATCAGGGCTATGTTTCTCTGGGCTTCAGTTCCCGACTTTTAAGATGGAGATAATACTAATTCACAGGGACTTTGCTTGGGTGACAGCATAAAGGATCATAGGCAGCATGGTCCTGGGAGCTGTACAGATGTGTGAAGTCCTGTCTCTGATTCCCTATGAATAGCTTCATGCACAATATACATATAATTATAGTCATATCAAATGATAACACAATTAAGTTCCAGAATTGGAGCTGATTGGCATAACAAAGCTGAGATTTACCGCTTCCTTCACCAGACCAGCGCAGGTTCTAACACAAATCATGCCTCTTAGCCTTCAATTTGATAAACTTTCAGCTATTTTGACATGTAGAGCCAACTGCAGCCTACTCCATCCTGACAAAAAGAGCCTAACAAATGGATTTTCAGTCACCCACTGAACAGAGCTAGATGACAGATCTACATGAAATCCTTTTTGGAGGGAAGGCAGCCTTTTAACTTGATTGATGAAATTATATCTAAATCTGGTAGATTTGGGACTTCAAAGGCATTTTTGCCTACTTAGGGCATCTCAGATGAAGGGAGTATGCTATTTGTACCAAACTCCCATGCTCAAGTGGTTTGCAAATTGACCCCTTTGTAATAGGTTAAAGGTTCCGCGCTAGATAACGGTGGTTCATTTTGATTAATTATGTCAGGGAATTAATGTATGATTACTAACTTTTAGCAGACCCTGCTCTTTCTGACCTCGAGCTGCTTGTTTGTGTGGCTGGTTGTAATTTTCGACCAATGGGTTACGAGAGGTCACTGTGTGGTCAGCATATTTTAAACAAAGAAAAGGGAGGTGGGGAAGCAGGAGCAGAGAAACAGCAATCTCAGATCAGAGTGGATGGACTACAGTTTACTGGCCTGACAGGGGAGATTTGTTAAGTGTTTTAACAGTAGATTTTTATACATTTACCCTTTCCAATAAAATATTCTTCTGAAGAGCTAAGAGAGTGGCCTGGAAAGATGTTGGGAGGATAATTTAACAGTTGAATGTTAAGCCCATAATTGCACTTCATACTGGTTTCAATAGTAGAGAGCCTTGTTAAAAAATAAATTGGGCAGTGTTCTGTTTAGCACTTGGATTGGCTGAGAGCAAGACTGAAAGCTTCTTATTAAGCCAATGCCTGGGAAATGCCGCTTACAAATTTCTTAACCAATCACTGAAGAGTTAGCAAAGGTTGATAAAACAAGGTTTTGTGGGGATTTAGCTCCACTTCATATTTTAAACTCTTGGGTGGGTATGTGAAGCCATCTGAGAGTTTCTAAAGACTAGAAAGGAAATATGTGAGGTCCAATCCTGTAAAAACCTCTGCACACTGAATCAACTGTATTCACTGTGTTCAATATCGTATTCAATAGAATTGCTCATGCTGAAAGTGAAGACTGTGCTTAGGTCTTTACAAGACATTAGCTATACTATGAAAATCATGGTAGGCTACCGTGTAGATGAAGGGACTAGGAACCAGGAGCCTTAAATTCCTCCAGACCTTGCATAAACTTGTGGTCTGATTCTGGTAGTGATCTTGAGACAGAGGGATCTAAACACATACTTTTAAAGCAACTAAAGTAGGACTTAAGTTTTAGAGATGTTACATGATAAGAGCCATTGGAACTGGGGATGCTTATCACTTCTGAAAATCAAGCAATACTTACTGCTGGGCCTAAATATACATAGAATTAAGTAACCAACTGCAAATGTAAAAACCAAATTGCTATTATCTTCCCTGGATCTCACTCATGTTAAAAAATGGGTCTAAAATATCTACCTTGTTTATAGGAGCACTGAGAGGCTTAGTTCATTAATGTTTGCACTGTGCTTTATGGTCCTTAGATGAAAGGCACTACTGATGCTTAAAGAATGATTATTATTATAATACTTATTCTAAGAACAATAGGCACATTTGTTTTATTTTCTACTGAGCCCCTTCAAACACCAGGGTGTCCAATTAAGCTGTAATCAGAATAAGGACTAGGACTTTGCTGAAACTTTTCCAGCTTGCATTGGAAACTCCAATTTTGCTTTACTCTTGGTTTTATCTTTTTGCCTACCCACTGAACATGAGGCTCTCTAGTTGGCTTTAGATCCCCTTAATTTTGTTGTTCCTTGCAAAAATATGCTCTTTCTAAACTATCTTTTGCATTCCAATTGAGAACACTATAACAAAACTTTGTAAAAGGAGAAAGGGGTGCTATCTGGACAAAAATGTGTGGTGTTAGCAGGGTCACGAAGGAACACTTAGCGCTAAAAAGATGTGAAATTCACAGAGTGAGAGGAAGAATTGGAAGGGAGAAGGAGATGGGAAAGATAAGGACAGTGAATATGAAAGGAAGGCTGCATATGGAGCCAGAGATAGAAGGGGTGCCACAGAAACAAGGAAGATAAAGTAAAGAGAAAAAGAAGTATTTAGAATTGTGTGTATATATATACACATACAAACCTGCATACACATCTCTTATGGTTTGCTAAAATTGCCTGGCTCTTCTGAAAAGTCACCTCATACAAAAGGAAGATAAGCAAGAAGATTTAAGACTTGTATTAGTGGCATTGGGAAACACAAATCTCAGACAGGACCGAAGGCTGAGCTCTTACAGTCAGTTGGCACACTGCTGATCATCGCTGATTGCCCTGCAGCTTTTATAGGCCAACCCACAATAAACGTAATTCAAACTAGTGTCTTTTGCCACTTAGTAAAGGAAAGACTTGTGTCAGGCTGACAATTCCTTAGGCCGGTGTCCTGTTCACAGAGGGAGCTATGAACTGACACTTCAGGCAGAAGTAACCTGCAGTGCATCCTGACCCTGCTCCATGAGTGACAAACAGAAATTCAGTTTCCTAGTCCCTGCTTTGACTATTAGACGCAATTGCCTCTTGAGCTCTTCATGTAATGGAAAGTCTCACAGCTGCTGTCAGAGCATGAATGTCACTATTATTTACTTATTTAGTCATTTTACAGTAGTGTTAGGGATCTCAGGCAGGTCATTGTACACGCATTTAATAAATGACAATCCTACCTCAAATGATTTACAATCAAAGCTGTTCATTCACAAAAGTACTTGCACATACATGCTCTTCAGGTAATCACAAAAGCACATGCTAACTTGCTGTCATACATCAGATGAAAACTTCCTTCAATGCTATCTGTCCAGAATTAGGGCCTGAGCTGAAAACGTAACAAGCTGCGGGAAAATAGAGAGTTGTAGGGGAAAGTAAGGATTTCAGGATGTGCTAGCAATGTTATAACCTTTTCAGATGGGTTTTATAAGAAAATGAATTTATGCAATCATGTTGTCTGTCTGTCTATCTACCTCTAATAACTCTTAAACTTGATGGACAATGTCAACCACACTTGGCAGAAGGATAGGGAGTGTTAGGTTAAACATAGGCCTGTGGGCACAAGCACAAAGTCCTCAGTTTATACAGTCCCCAAAGTGCATCTACTGCTTGAGCTTGCATGGCACCCAGGTGGCTGGAATTGCTCCCTATGCAGTAGGAGAGTAAAACAACAGAGGCACAACCATGCTTTTAGCCACATGAGAATCTACACTGCAGAAAGGTTAAAATATCAGGTTTTAGAAGTTCCACTTCTCAGGGAACCTCCGGCTTATTTGTTTTTGAGCATAGGGGGATGAATTTCTGAGTCCTTTGAAGGTGAAGGGAGTTTGGTGTTGCTTCCTTTGGAGCTAGGATTGTACCCTGTTACACAGCCTTTAGGGACAGAAAATAGTTGTTTCTTTTGTTAGTAGGGAAAAACAATGCAAATTAGGAGCAACAGCCTTTGGGGCTGCTAAAGAATGTGTCAGGCATTAGTTACTTTTTACATGTTTGCACATCAGAGACTTGCATTTTCATGCTCGTGTGTGCCCAAGTTTTGGGTGCTTGCACATGTTCTGATGAAAGAACAACTCTGAACAATGCTATTTAATTTAATGATCTTAATAAGCGCATGGGGGGGTGTCTTTACTGTATAGACACAAACAATGCTACATGCTTCAACATGAAACATAATTAGGGTGTGCAGTAAAATAAAGGGGTGAGGGGGAAGGGGACATTTTTTAAAAAATGAGAACAGAGGTGACTTCCAACAAAACTTCAAAACCAGCTTGGCTAACAATGAACATAGCCCCATTCTTTTTAATCATCAACAAAATCTATCACACATGTTCTTTCAAGTAAAGTTTATTAGAAAGAAATTGCTACTAGAGAACCACATGTGAGCTCTGACTTGGCAAGGTCAGGCCAGGGCAATAAACCCTTGAACTTTACAAATATGCAAAGCTGACATAAATAACAAATTAAACCCAGCCAGGTGTAGAGCTGCAGTGAGCTGCTTGCCAGAAAGATTCAAACTCTGGCCAGCGTGACCTCTGTTAGCTTGTGTGGAAAGCGGGGGCTTATCTCCTCTGCTTGTTGTCCATTAGGGTTCATACCTGTGGGCTCAGGTCACCTTCTTCTTCTCATTAGCTTAGAAAAATTATATCACTTCATTAGAAGTGTTTGTTCAGCTTCTGAGTGTCCTCAGGCATTTGGATGTGTTGCTGGGTGAGTGCTGATTTTGTCAGAGCTGGAGAATGCCCTCGGCACAGGCACTGCTTCTGCCTGGATCTATTGAGCCCTCTTTGAGGGATCAGTCCAGGGTCAACCAGCAAGGGAGAGCGTGGAGATGCCTCTGCTGGAGGATTTGGTGAGACAGGACAGGGAAGAGAGGACTGGGGTCTTTGACTGTTGTACAGTGTGACATATGCCCCATATAGCTGAAGTCTGGAAATTAGTAAACATAAATATACCACAAGCTGGCTGGCTGGTCCTGTGAGCCCTCTGAGAGTAACTGCTTGTGTAGCTCACAGAATTACACATCAACCGAGTGCTATTTTGGATTGAGCTCTAAGAGGTGCTTTAGAAAAAGGAGCCAATCCTTGCACCAATTTTAGCCATATCTGTTGCAAATTCTCTGTGTAATCAGGACTTCATTAGAGGTGTAATTCTCACTGCAATCAATCACTGTATCATTCTGAGCCTCACTGCCAGATTTCCAGAGGCATTCAGCTGCAGATACACCATCTCAGTGGGATTTTCAAATGTCTCTTAAGCGCATTAAGCACCTAACTTCCACTGAATGCTCAAGGGGTTTTTAAAATCCCACTATGTGTCTCTCTACATCTTGCCCTTAAACAAGTGCTTAATTTTAAGTGCAGGTAGTTTCATTGATGTGTATAATACTACTTGTGTGGTTAAAGTTAAACATGTGCTTAAATGTGCAGTTAAACCATGGCTGTAACGGGTGGGGGAGGAATTTGATGCAAACATACACTGCTTTAAATATACATGTTTCACTATTGCACCTTAATTTTTGGATACTGGTTTGAGGCAGAAGCAGTAAAAAAGAAATGTCTCTTTAGACTTGAAAATTGAGGAAATTTGCTCTGAGAATCACAAAAAGGGAATAATATGGCACTCTGGGACATGATGTTCTACAGAATCCCTTTACTCGTGTAACCAGACTTTACAATATCTTTGCCATGAGAATTGCTTTGACTTTTTTTTTTCAAATGCAAAGCCAGACCTCTTACAAAAACACTTACCTTGAGAGGCAATACTCTGTAGTGACTATCGAGGTGTCGTCTCATCTTGAGCAACGTGTTTTACCTCTCTGTGCTTCTATTTTCCTTCCTACTGTCTTTACTATTTATATTATAAGAACTCTGGGGCAGGGACAGTCTGTGTTTGCATAGCTCTCTCTGTAATGGTGTTCATTCTCTGCTGGGACCACTCAGTGCTGTCGTTAGTAAAATCTAGTGACTTTCTTGCACAAACTATCAAAAAACTGTAGGACTAAGTGATCGGAAAAAAGCCCTCTTTCTTAGTTACTTCAGGTTTTAGTTTTGTTTCTGAGTCACAGGTTAGGGCTCTTCAACACGTAAGGTTTATATAGACTTGTTAAAGAGATCTGTCCTGATAAATGGGTCGGATGCTTTTTATAGAGTTCTCCACTGGGTCCACTCCATCATAATGAAGCTTCAACACAGGCCTCCACAGAGCTCCAAGAGAGAAATCTGGGAAGGAGAAAGTGAAGGGAGATTGGGTGAGTTTACACTATGTGTTAAGTGGAAGAGCTGCAAAGAGGTTGGGAGACTTGTCATGACATGCAATTAAAGGCTCCTCTGGGAGTGTCTGTATAAACTCTACACATAGCAGAAAGAAAACAGACAGCTGACAGTTGTACTGTGAAATCTTAGAAGAATATACAGTGTTCACTGCTGACACTCAAAGGCAATTTTGCTGAGTTCTGTGAAGTCTGAACACTTTTACTTAGAGTTAGGGACAATTCCTGTCAAAGAAGAGCCTGAATTTCTGTTCTAGCTGTTAGGAGTTAGCTTCCAGGAACCTCTCTTGAACTGAACCTGACACACACTTTGTTTTAGTTATGTTTCCATTTGACGAAGGCCCTTGCTAGTGCTTTTTGCCTTTGCTATTAATTGTGGCTGGAGTGTGACAGGTATCCCATCTGCCTGGGTTCCTAATCAGAGCACATCCTGTGATTCTTGGGTCAGGCTTTTGTTGTGTGTCTTTCAGATTTTCTAGCAGGAGTGTGCGTGCATGTGTGATGCCTCCAGAAGTGTAAATGGGGAGATACAGGGAAAAGACAAGTTCTGCTGGACTTTGAGCACTGGGGATCAAATAAATCTTGTCTGAAAGGAGCCAGTCCTTAAGTACCTTGAGAACTGTGTTGATGGTTGAGGCTGCTGGTTGGGAGAGGAAGGATGAGAGGAAACCTCTGATCTACCAACTCCTTCAGCCCCCTTTTCCTTCATAGTGTTGAGAAGCCTGAATGAGTATCTAAGTTGGTTTGAGGTTGAGTGACTATTTAATATATTTAATTAGAAGGAAATCTCCACAGGTCTGCAGTGGAAGTTATGGTCAAAATAAAAAATAGCTTGCATAGTCAGTGGAGACAGAGGTCCAAGCCTCTATCAATCTTATTCAAAGCAAGAGCTTTAACCTATGTTTCTCTTAGTGACCTGGGTGAGGTCCCCAAGCAACAGGCTCTTGGCTATTTCAGTCAAGGCCCACATTTACTGTAACGTTTCAATGGGTCAGTATTGCAAGGTGACTTCTATCTACTCCATGAAGATCTCCATTGCGTGTCAGGGAGTCTGTTGTTTCTCTTATTTTTGTAGTTACCAGAACAAAAGGGAGGAAGTCACTAGGCCAAAGAAGTAGAGAGAGAAATCATCCTTTCTTTGACGTCTTTTAGCATTCCATGTGCAAGTCCTTAAAAAAAGGAAGCAAGATATAGAGAACCTGAACATTTCACATCGTCAGAGGCATTATCACAAAATATTCTGGCTATTTATTTTTGGGATGGAATGACTTTACACAGATCTCAGAAGTCCTACAGAAGGAACTCAAGTAGATTTTTATTTCTTTCTAGATATAGGGGAATGGAAAATGAGAAGAAAATAACTTGGAATCCACCAGAGAATATAGAGTGCAAATTTAATTTATATGGGATGACTGTGGTGATGGGAAATATAGAAAACTCTAAGTTTTCATGGTTGGACCAGGCTCAGAGCCTAAAGGCATATATCACTGAAAAGTATTAAATATTTAAAAGACGGTTTATTTAGAGTCCTCAAAACTGACAGGATCTTAAATACAAGATCATATGGCAAGAAAGCTCAACATCATTCCTGTCAGGGTGAATTAACTGTGGAGTATAGCCCTGTATAAATAAGCAGCCATGGAAATTCTCAGCTTCATTTAAAGTCCTGAAAAACAAAATCATCTCCACTCAGAAGACAAAAGAATAAGGCCAGGGTAGGAAGAAAGAGGATAGACTCAAGCTCTCTGTGCAATTTTATCAGCACATATTTCTCAGGTAACTCCTCAATTATTTTAGCAGCAGAATACAGAAGAGTTGTGTTTCAAGGGTCCATTGTTTATGGCCCAGTACAACTGCCATTGGTTGAAATGAATGATATTTATAATGCATTTCATGATACAATTTTTCAG
Organism: Pygoscelis adeliae; assembly: GCF_000699105.1. NCBI lineage: Eukaryota > Metazoa > Chordata > Aves > Sphenisciformes > Spheniscidae > Pygoscelis > Pygoscelis adeliae. Next base: position 7,470,253 of record NW_008824243.1, read on the forward strand.
TCAAATCTTTCCCTTTTAGGTGTTTCTTTGAGCTTTTGGGGAAGTGCTCCTCCCCAGGGGAGGAAGTTGCTGCTATTATTGTAAGGAGATTCAGCCAGGCTGTACCTGAGAGACTCATTGAGAGTATTCATCTGTACCTTTCTTTTTTAATCCTTCTCACTACCGCATCCCCTCCTGCCTCAAAAAATGACTCCCCTTGCTTAGACTGCTGAAATTTGTGGCAACATGGAAAATAAGTTTGGCCCAGTAGATTATGATGAGTATCAGTGTGTTGGTCATGCTGGTGTAAAGGACACGGGACTCCCCCACAGAAATGGTAGACCGTGGAAAGGAGCCTTGGCCAAAAGCCACAGCGGTGTATGTGCTGTGTTACGGTAATGCGGACCTCCTCTTGCCTTGTTTGTGCATCACAACATGTCTTGGGAGGGTTTTAAGGATCTTCACCACGCCAAAAATTCTCCTTCCTAAGCTATAGCAGAGAGCTGCCAATGTGGTATTTGTACTGCTGTGGAAGCCCTTCTCCAGAAGGTCAGTGGGGGAGTGTAATCAGTTTAGAACTGGATGTTGTAACTTACTTGAATGAAAGATTTTTTCTAAAGGTGACATTAAGATGAAATATTTAAGATAAACCAGAAGATTTGACTGGAAATTCACACTGTCCCTCTGAAACAGTCCATGCTGATTTACTGATCTTCCATTTTCAATTTATGAGCTGAGACCAGAGTATACCACTGGAGGATGAGAATAGAGTAGTCATATTAGAGCCAGCTCATATATCCTACAGACAGACTTTGGAAGAATTAGAAAGTATAATAAAGTGCTTGTCCCTTTAAGACACTGCTTGGCTCCTTGCCAATTTAGATGCTGGAGCATTAGATATTTTAAAAGCCCTTAAAACTGTCTCTTTTCTTTTTTCTTTTTTTTTCTTCCCCCCCACCCCTCGTTGTCTGAGGTTTTCCCCTTTTAACAATGAAGAAACAATGGTAGGAGCATCCTTTGCTTTACAGCTTTCTCCCCCTACAGCTTACTGAGAGATGAGTTCTGTTCCCCATCACATTATTTTAAATATGAGATAACTCTTTTGAAGGCAGAGCATGTATATGGCATGGATAGGAAAGAGAAAATGTATCTTATTTTAAAAAGCAAATTCTTGGTTTTACATAAGAGCAGTAACACTGGGATACACAAAGGCACCCAGGTACTTTTCAAGCATATAAATACTGCCAGGGCACTGCGGTGACCTTTGGTCTCCGACATTTTCAGCTAATGGTCACCGTATGTGGCAAAAAAGCTGACCCTGCAATTGCTGTGGGACCTGACTGGAATTTTGGATGTCCCCTTGGAGGGCAGCCACCTTATCAGTGAGCTCAGTGACCCATGGGTCAAATGCACAAGTACCAATGTGGGCTTTACTGTAGCACCCAGCGTAATGCACTCAACGTGGTTACTGCTCCCAGGGAGAGTCAGAGGGCTTTAAAGATATCACAATCATTCTGGAAGCATTTCTGAAGGGAATTTTGTTCAAAACCAACCCCTCTGCTAAGGGCTTAAATGCCTAACTAAGGATTTTTTTTGAAGATACTGTCCCAGAAACTTTTTTGAAGGGTTCTGTTTTGGCTGAGCTGTGCAATATGGTTTGATGCAAGATAGAAGGAATTTGGGGAAAGAGGAAAGGTGGTCTGGGGCAAGAATAAACAAAAAGAAAAATAATAGGCCATCAACCTGGGGTAATTTTCTGAACAATACAGAGTAGAGAAAGGACCCAGGCATCTTTTTGTGTCATAGCAGACTAATGGAAATTTGTGATTCACTCCGCTATTTGCTGTTCCTTCAGACCTGACTTTTCTTCTGGTTGGGACTCAGGCAGAGATCCCCTCCAGTTTTAGGCAGCAATTTCTTCTCATGCAGTGGGGAGATTAAGCCTGCTGAAAGACCTCTTTAAGGGAGGATTCAATGTTCCTTTCCTCTCTTCCTGGAGATTATAAGATAATGCATCTGGAACAACATTAGCTCATCCAGGTCTGTGGTTTTATTTTTGATAATCAAATCCCAGCAATCTCATTCTCCATCTGCCTGAACATATTTTTGGGTAAGGGGTAGATATCAGCTAGCACACATGGCTGTGGTCAGATATTGTGAGATCTTCTAAACACGAACAGAAAATTTCCGTCTTCTAAGTTATATCTAAACATTCCTTTTTCTCTTGTGCTGTATTTTCTTTCTGCAGCTGAGAGAGTTATGGTAGTTCAGGCCAACAGAACATGTTTATTTCTCCTTTGGTAGTGTTTACTCAGCAGACTCCCAAACTTGAGTTCAGGCTGCATTTATTCTCAAATGAGAATTATTTTGATGGCCTCAGCCTTATTCGATATAGTGCAGTGTCTATTTGTGTCAAGAGCTAGCATTAAGTCATTGTCTGTCTGGATTAAGTGTTAAGGGTACAATGAAGAGTCTGTGGACGTCTTGTTAGGAGACAGCTGGCCAAATGAAAGTAGGCTTCCTTCTGAGTCTCAGCAACATCTGCATTCCTAAACAACAAGAGTATTTCTTACAAAAGCAAGTGGGTTTTCTGTCAAGTTTAGCTTCGAAGTGAGATAATTATAAGAAAAAAGCTGAAACACATCTTAGGAGCTTTTAGGAGCTTATGACACTTTGTTTGGCCTTTTGTAAAAGCTATTAGTCATTTATTCCCTTTCAACAGCAGAGCACTGGGGTGCAACATCTGTGCTCTGCTTCACCATAGAGCTTCCTCAGGATCACTGCAGCAGAGATGGAGTAGGTTTTCTTCCTACTAGCATCAGCCTCCTGTCTTGGGCATCTGACTGTCTCACAAAGTTTTGTATTTTGTCAATGAGGACATCACATTTTTAGTGGCTTATGCAAAAGTAATTTTCTTATGATGTTAATTATATAATGTTAAATCTTTCTAATCTTACAACATCTCTAATTATTAATCATATATCTAATAAACAAATCCATAAAGGACAGTAGTTTCAACTACACTCATATAAATTATGAAGAGACATAAGATTTGTGCTGTCTTTTTGATCAGTCATGATGCTCTGATTTTTAACCTTATCTGAAGCTTTCTGTCAATAGCACATTTTTTATAAAACAGGGCATCTTATTCTAAAATCCCTTTAAGATCAGTCAGTCCTGTAGAAGACATTCTCAGTGCAGCTTTCATGTTGTCCAAACATCCCCAAACATATTTATTCTTAAAAGAGTTCTAAGGGAGCAAGAAATCTTTTTTTTTTCTCCTAATGAGACTAAATTTTGTTAATGTTCAAGAATCGTAATGAAAAAAACAGTGTTTTCTTCAGTAAATCAACTAAATTTCCAAGTTTTATTTTTATCTATATGAAATATTGGTTCTCTCATTTCAGATTTTGCTCAGAATGAAGATTATTTAACAAATTGATCTTCAGAAGTTGCCTGGATTCACTGTGGTGTTAGAAAAATTTCAGCTGCTTCTTTAGTTCAATTTTTTTCCATGTAAGTTACACATATCCATGCGATGATGTTAAGCAGACTGGGGAGGCATCTGAAAAAATTGCCCTGCATTTTAGCCCTCAATTATACAAGGTGATCTTATGAAAACAAGAAGTGAAGTCCTGAAAGGTCTTTGAAAGGCAACAGGAAATAATTCATGTCAGATTGTTCCTTGTTAGTACCAAAGAGAGACTCCTATAAATTGGTTAATACAGAGGGTTGAGGTACATCCTTTACACTTACTGAATAGTTTCTTTGGTTTTCCAAACTAATCAAAACAGGTGAGTTAGGAGCCTAAATGCCAGTGAAAGTCAATGAAGAATAAAACACTTGAGTTACAAAGCATTCGAAAATGCCCTGGTGGTGCAGTGAATCCTGACTATGTAGCAACAACATCAACCAAGCAAATAAAAGGTCTTCCAAGTTATGAAGTCTGTTATCATTCAAAGGATGAACTGAAAGAAATCAGAGTGGCTTCATGACAATTCATCTGATAGTCTGACTGTCTAAATAACTGCTTTATAAACTACAGGAAGATGTGTGTCAGGGCCTTTGCCATCTCACATCTGTAGAAGAATGGAAAGATACCATAGTAAGTTATCATAATAATATTTTTCATTCATAAATATTCTCAGCAAGTCTATAGATGTAGCAAAGTGAAAAATGGAAAGTGCCTGGTCAAACATATCTACCTTTGCAAATACAGACTAGTGGTGAAATTACTTACTCCATTTAAAGGCAACCACCAGTTGAGGTAAGGTTTCTGTCAAGTTAGCTCTTCGCTCGGTGAAAACAGATGGTTGCTGTTTGGGTGGCTGTACCAGTTCAGGTACCTGCACAACCGAGACATTTTGCAAATTGATGCATATTCACGAATAGTAGCATAAATAGTTTAAAATGGAATCTGGAAAGGAAGTGTTTTTCCTTTGCCATTTTCTTCGCCATTTTCTTCTTGCCACAAGTCATCGTACAGTTTATATAGTTTCAGTCAGTTCTAGACTAACATCATCATCCTGCAGCTCAGGTGACTCCCACTCACTCAGGTAGTGACCAGAATAGTGATCTCCAAATATTCCTTGAGAGAAGCATTTGTAAACAGTTGTAGGTTGCCGCGTGATCATAGGCTGCTAGCAAATATTTATGGTTAACAAAGGTATTGACAGGATGCCAGATTGATTCACAAACACTTTTTGGCACAGAAGAAGTTATCCAAATACTCAATGGGTAATATCTGAAGGGAATAATTAAAACTGCTCTGTAGGCAAGCTACATCTGAAACCCACATCTCCTCAACCAAAGTGTCTTTGGAAGTTTTTCCTACACCAGCACAAGCCCTATGTAATTAAAAGAAAAAAAGTGAAAAAAACCTGAAGAATAATTTCAATGATTCAAGCAGGTCAGGTGAATTTGAATTTGTTCAAGATGAGGACTGCACAATATTTCACTAGATGTTCTCAAGTAGGACACAAGACCTCAAAGAATGAATTAATGCAAGGGGACTTGCTCTTTTCCTTTCTCGTATGTAAGGTTACTCCTCCGTCGGCACGGTTCCTGCTCTGCTAGCTCATTCCTGCCTCAGGGGAAGGATATTATTTACTAAATATGTTTTGGGTTTTAAATAGGAGGTTTTGCATTGAAATACATGTCTGAGCCAACCCAGCAGAACTTGTGAGATCTGACAGGAGCAGAGGAGAGGCAGCGGTAGACCAGAATGGCTGCCCTCAAAAAATGGAAGATAAATATTACAACTGAAAGGAAACCTCACTTCCTGCATTTGTGGGCTTGGTTAATATGTAACATGCACATATTATAACTACTTGGTGACAGACTCAAAACCCCCTCCGGCTTTGGGATTCTGTTCACTATTTTTAATCATAATTTAGGTGTGAGGGTTAGGATTAACAGCAGGCAAACATTAACCATGGCTGTTGGACCTCAGTGAGCCTACCAAAATTGGAGAGCGGGTTAGCCAAGAGAATAGTCATTGGGGAAAAATGAAACTCAGATGTATTGAAAGTGTAAAAGAAAATTGCAAGCAGCACAGGGAAGGAAGTTGATTGGACAAAATAAGGAACCTTTGCAGCTCTTTATAGAAAAGGTGAAATTCAGTAAGAAAAAGCAATAGAAAGAAGAATAGGAGAAAAACAGAAAATAATGATATGTCAAAAGGATGCTTATCCTCTATAAAGAGGGGTCCGAACCCATGAAACAGGGAAAGAATTCATATTACCGTCTTTTGGTTTTGGTGACTTGCACTGTGGCAGTGGAATAAAACTCAGGGATAGATGGGAAAGCTACGCTGATGTGGTGTGGATAGGTCCAGAAGATGGCTAAGCAGGGTGAACAGGAGGAATGTAGGAGAGCTGTGTGTTATTTGTTAAAGAAAAGAAGTTATTGCTGCTTTGCCAGGTGGGTTGAGGCAGAAATCTCATACCTCTGAAAGTAATACCAGATCCCAAGGGCTGGCTACATGGAAATCTCCTCTATCCACAACGTTCATTAGGCCATTTGCCTCTATAAAGATCAGACAAATTTATGTTGAGCTAGGTCACATGAGGCCAAAACCTCACCTGCTTCAGGCTTTCAGGACTGTACTTTAATGACAATTTAGGATCTAATGGAAGGCCAGGAAAAGGGTCATTTTATATCTGGAATATACTAGTATCTAACACTGAAATGATGTAATATATCTGAATGCACATTATGTATAAATCAGGACAGCTCTTAGTAGGAGGATCATATGTTCTCCATGCCAATGGAGATTTACACAGATTCCTGGGACTACCTGCCCAGGTTAAGGCAGTGCGACTCTTTTTCTCCCTTCCCAAAAAGCTTGGCCGCAGCGCTATGGTCAAGCTGGCCTTAAAAAAACAACCAACAATAGCAACAATGACAAAAAAAGCCCCAAAGCCAGCAAGTGTGTATCAGGCATTGCTGCCATAAAGCTCGGCACTGGCATTCTTTAGGAGCAGGGGGGAGTTGCTGCGTTCCCCTGGAATGCGGTGAATGGCTTGTAAATTAGAGTCCCTAATGAAACCGCACTGGTGTCCAACTGCAGCAATCATCTGGTTAAAATCAGGCAGTAATTCCACTAATTTTACTGCCCTTCTCCCAGCCCTCAACGCCTCATTTAGGAAAAAATGTTTATGTTCCTCCCAAAACACCTGCATTTTAACTTGGGTCCCCAAAGCAATTATTTTTATTTTATTTTATTTTTAAGACTTTCTGTTGTGAAATGCAGCATCCCTCCCTTTTCTGAACTGAAGCACATGAATGCCCTGGGATTCCCAATCTTCAGACATGTTTAACTAGTACTGTTTTTCTTGCACACTTCACAAGCTTCGCTATCCTATATATTTTCTGCCCACAGCTGCTGTCCAGAAGTGTTTAGGATATATTCCCCCCCCCCCCCCCCCCCTCAGTAAATGATGAAATAAAACTACATAGAGCTGTTTACATTGTGACTAAGGAAGTTAAGGTTGATGGAGGTGATAGTGACTGACACTTATCCAATTTCAGGCTTTCCAAAACGTCTGTGGCTCTTATCATGATTTAGTCTCTACCAGACCTTGTAGACATTAAACAGCAAGAATGAGCAGTATTCTCACTCAGAAAAAGAAACATTATATAGTGGATGCTGGAACACTACCATGATGTGCTGTGAGATCTTACCATCTGCCATTCCATTAGGGTGAGTTATTCATTTTGTCTCCTTGGTTTCATGTTAATTTAAAGCTTTGATAGATTATGACTGAAGATCTCCTTCAAAAGTTGTAAGGAGATATCCCCAGCCCGTGATGATACCTTTCCTTGAAGCACAGGCATCCCAGATGAGGGAATTAGGATTCCCATAAACAGTCAAACATCTTCTTTTCTCTTCAGTCCTCACAATCTTGAAATATTTGGCCTGCCAGCAAATTCTGGGAGAAAATAAATAAATACAGGGTCCCACCCATTCCCTAGCCATCTGCCAATATTTCCATCCATTTTACTGAATTGTTGCAGTCCTTTTAATCAGAGCAAAGCTTCAGCCATGCCAAGGTGTGCTAGTGCTGGGGTATAGATCATCTGCTCAAGGCTCCTCGGTACAATAAAGCTATAGCAGGTAGGCAAAACTGGGATTAGGATCAAACTCCCATCCTGTTTCACCTTGGAGAATAAAGAATCAAGACTATGCAAAGTATTGTAGCTATGCATACAACTGTTTTCTGCAGTTATAACTGAGTGGAATGGGAATTTTCCATACTAAGCAAATTCCAGGGGGACACTAATTTGTTGAAGCTAAAAATTAAGCTTTCTCTAGCTAGTAAGGAAAATGCTGGCCATGGTGATTTGTGAAGAAGATCAGGGCAGAGACAAGTTGTAGCTTGAAGCATTCAACTCAAGTGTGGGGCACCATCTCGCAGTTCCCGCTTTCTTGCCTTCACACCAGTAGAGCATGCTCTTGCTGTTAGTAAACCTGGAGTCATACATGCCTAAAGAAGAAGGGAGGTGGTTTGTTTTGGTTGCTCGGTCATTTGGAAAACAGCAAAATCTTTTATGTCCTCCCAGTAGGAGAAGATATATAGAAATTTAGATATTTAGAAATCTTTGCCCCCCCCCACCAGAAAACTGTTTTCTTCCTTGTGCTGCTGCTTTGTAGATAATCTAGTTATTCTGGACACATGGCAAAATATTTAAGTGGGAAGACAGTGTGCTGAGTGCAGCTAGGGACTGATGGAGACCCAGGGATCCAGTATCCTACAAGTACGTAGAGAAGCTCTGCCACCCCTTGGGAAGGGGCCTTGCCCTTTTCTTGCTGAGCTGAAGGGTAAGAGCAGAAGCTGGTCATATCCACCGAGGGCTGAAGCCCACGATGAGATGAGGGAAGCAGAGCAAACCCGACTCCTTGCCACACCTGGTCACAAGAGGAGATTAAGGAAAAAGAAAAAGGCCTATTGACAGCACCCAGAAACACTGTGGGGGGGAGGCAGTAGCTGAGGCAAACTAGCAAAAAACAGGCCCATGCTTAATCTCAAACTTCAAAGAAGAAAATTCCTCAGAGCTAATAGGTCCCAAATCAAAATATGGTCAGGTATGGAACATGTGGTCACCACAGCATCCTGGAGGCTGCGAGAGGTGAAGGCTTACAAAAGCAACTGGGCTTCTTCCTCTTTTTTAAAAATATTTTTTGCTTGCCTGCTTTCTTTTAGCCTTTGTTTTGGCTTCACTGCCTCTGAACTCCCTTGGACTTGATGGTGCAGTCCTACAACTGAGCAGAATATACAAATGTAATCCCAATAATAAACGGGAATGAAGGAAATATCATATTGAGCACTGTATCACATTCAGTTTTAATTAAAATTATCACAAGCAGATTTATGTTCGGTATAACTTTTCCTGCTGTTTCCAGGTTGTATTTATCTTCTAATTTGATTGCTTTTCAGTGATGTTTATGAAAGCTGCCTCCCAACCAGAGATAATACTGCATTTTAACACTTTAGCTGAGTTTGTACTTTCAATGAGCTTTCTGCTTTTTGAATTTTTACTCGATTTTACATCTTTCTGAGAGCTGGCAGAAGCAATGTGTAGCTTGATGGTTTAAAACGCGCAATCGTCGGAAGGTAGGGAAGCAGCCTTTCTTCAGCTGACTCTTATTATGAACTCACTGCTGGGACTGAGACTCCCAATCAGCAAATAGCATCCCATTAAGGTCAAAGAGCCTGTTGAAGAGTGTGGCGTCTGTATGAGAAAAAGAAAAGGTAGGGGAGCTTCCTGTCTAAGGTGTTAAAGAAAACCTATTTGAAGGTCTAATCTTTGAATTTCTTTGGGGAATATCATTCTTCTTCTTTTAATTTGAATGAACTCAAGGATTCAAACTCCTGGTATTTCTTCCGATGTTTAGCTAAAATATACCAGAAGTGATAACGGTTCCCTTTTACCTCTGAGATTTGTAGTTGATTGAGTCATTAATAATCTCCTAATTTCTATGTTTTCCTTTCTTTCCATCTTCAGGGATCTCTGGAAGCTAAATAAGAAAAAAGGTATTTTACTGGGAGTTTTTTTGCAGTTTGACAGGTGAGAAGTAGAGAAAGAAGCCACTTTTCATAAGGAAACAGCACAACTAAAATTAAAAGTAGGACTTGGCTCTTAACAACTCTAAATTACTAGACAATTTGAAACCCACATTTCACTGCTTGACTTCTTGCTTGGAGAAGTCAAACCAGAACCCCAAACACATCCATTCTCAAACCTTGGGAGATTTCACATCCTGATCTGAGCTTTGCAACATGCTCCCATTTCTGATTAATGCATACCAATCCTACTCTGTTATAAAGTCAAATCAATGCCAAATGTGGTGGTGATTTTTTGATAGGGAATAAGCAACATCCACCAATATATTTAACACAGGTCAGTAGACAGCCTACAGTCATGACAGTCTTGAACTAGTGACCTAGAAATGAAAGACTCCTTAATCCCTTTACCAAATCCTAAACCACTCAATTCCTGCCCCACCTCAGCAACCAAGGTCTTTTATAGACGTGCTGGAGGGTAATATATAAGCCAGCAGAGTGTAAATTAAAGAGGAAAAAAAGGTTCTACTTGCAATAACATCGTAATTGTGGAATTTGAGAAAATAAGGGACTCAGGAGAGGTCTTCAGTCAGCTTGTCTCAAATTCAGCGCAAATTTATTCTGAGAATATTTTGGCACCTGCAAACAGCCCAAAACTTTTCTAAGCATCATAGCAGGGGAAAAGTGATGCAAGTGAAAGACTGCAGATAGACTCAGAAAAAGGTCTTGATTGTTCATCTGACCTGTTGGCTTCCTCTGTTGCTACATGAGTTTACTTTTATGACTGTCTAACTCCACCAATTACCACAATGACATTACGAAGTCACACTGGCATACAACTGGAGTGTTTAATCAGATCCCTTATTTCAGCTCTTCAGGGATGAAACTCACGACTTGGAAAAGAGCAGCAGCCACAGCCCATTCATCTCTTAAATCCTATGTTGTTTAATCTGGTACCTTCATCTTTGTCCTGGGATTGCCATGTGAAAAGGTACTCTTCTGCGTTTTCTTAGCCCTTCTCATAGGTCCTGACAAGATGTGCCGTGAGGAAAGTATTCATTTCGGAAGCTGTTTCCTATAACATAACAGAACCTTAAAAAAGGAGTGGGTTTGAATTCTAATTGAATTCCAAGCTACACAGCACAGAGCAACAACAGCAAACTCTGTGCCTGTACAGTTGGAATTTTGCTGCCAAATGTGGTTAAACAGTTTTTCACTTTTCCCCAAAACATGAACATTGTCTAAGTAGAAAAGTATTTCCATTTGTAGAAGGGACTTTTTTTCATTTTGTACATCTGCAGGCATAAAAGGACCATAATAGACCACAAATTAGATCCGGGAACTGAAACAAGCTCAGCTTGTAACTGAGACCACAGGTCTGTAAAAAAACCTATAGCATCATTTTTGGGTGAGCTCTTTTTTTTCTTGTTTGTTTGTGTTTTTTTTTCTTTTATGGCAAAGCAAATGAAAACTCATTTTATATTCAAATATGACACCATCTGTTCCCTGAGTTAGAAAAACTGGGTGAACTGATCCAATATACATTGTGCTAGAAGGAGGGGAACAAATGCAGAAAATATCTCTTTCTTTCATCTCTCTCCTGTTTTGTGTCCCACTGTTCCATGACTTGACCACAAAGGACTTGCAGATGGCACATGAGTGTTTTTTTTCTCTGTTTGATCTGATCCCTCCATTCTTCTGGGCTAGAATTTTCCCTTTGCCAGTGTGATCTGCTGCCTGTCTCCTCTTCCCCCCGACATAGCTTCTCCTAATGCTCTTCCCCCTGAGGTGATGGAGACCAGATCATGTAAGACCTTTTACCAGAGTCCTGTGGCATACTTAGTCTTAGAGCAGTGATGCTGCTGGGCATGAAGAAGAGGTGGTTTGTCGTAGGTGACACTTGCCTCACTGCTATTTGTGTTCAACTCTTCCGCTTTTTCTCCTGTCATTCCACGTAGCGGAGGAGGCTACCTTGCAGAAATGGCTTTGACCAACACAGTGGCTAGGTGCTGTGCTGAGGACTGCATCCATAGGAGCTGAAAGTCCCAGTCATGGCTTCTGGATCAGTCCTGTGAAAGTCCCTTTTATTTTTGACCACAGCAATTTGGAACCAGGAACAAGATAAAACAGATCCCTTACAACCATCTGAAGCACTGGACAGTCATCAGGCAGTAACTAAATGAAAGGAGGAAGGGGACGACTAAAAACCCACCATGTATGTAACTCTCTGGGGATGTGAAAAATACCCTTATATAATGTTTAAGCTCATCAGGTGAAACAGCATGACAAAAATATTCTGCAACAACTGCTACTCCCACCTCCCCTCTTAAAAAAAGAAAGAAAAAGAAGAGTCCCTAAGCTAGCCTGAGCCTGACAATAGCTGGTTGTGAGGCATATGTTAAACAGTTTTCAGCTAACATGGGCAAAGGAAATCAGCTATGAAACTGTATTAAGGAAATATGAGACTACTGTAATCTGCATAAAAATAAATTTGGGTATATTCCCAACACACAATCGCACTGTGGAATTGCAGGAAGTGGGCTAATGGGAGGGAAGCCTGTCCAGGATTATTTTTTTGTAAAAATAAAGCTACTTTCATATTCTTCTTATATTGCCGTCCTGTGTTTGGAGTTGAGTGAATAGTTTGTATTAAATAATTTCCTCCGTGAAATGAACCTTATATTATTATTGCTCAAGGACTGTTGATAACGTGCTGGGGTTTCCTGCACTTACTATTTGTTTCTAATTGTTCAACAGCTTGAAATCAAATATGCGTATTCCTCGAAGGATCGATCTGGGTTTGGGTCAAGTGTGTGATATTTTTGCAACGTTGGAGCTGTGACAATTATATTGACAGGCTCCTTCACTTTTCCCCTTTTCCATGCCCCCTTCAGGGGGGACGTGTTGGCGGGGACCCCAGAAGTAGAGCAAATCCAAGAATAATCACTGCTGGGGTGGGCTGTGGAGAAGGCAATGCAAAGAGAAAAGGCTGTGTGAACTTTCTCTTGTGCTCACTGGAGCAGGGGACACGGCGTAGCTCCTATGAGCAGGGACCATCACCCAAGGGGACCTTTTGTCCCTCTCCAGCTTTGTCTCCTGGCTGGAAGGCAGCAGGCTGCTACAACTGGCCACAACACAGGCTTCCCAGTTTGCAGGAAACAGGTTTGTTTTTTGTTATCCTTTTGGCTTTACTCCCAATTGAACAGCAACCAACATTTTTTAAAACTTGGAGCGAGGCAAGGCCTCTTGTGTTTCCGCCCGGGAAATCCTTAGGGCTAATGGGGCACACATGCCGGGTGCCACTGCAGCCTGCTGCCGGCCAGACCCTGGCAGCATGTGCTGCCACACAGCCACAGGACATCGTGGGGACCCCCTGGGCACTGGGGATCTTTGCCTGGGCCACTCCTTGCTCCAGCCCTGTGGTTCAGAAATCCCAGATGACTGGCCAAAACATCATTATTTTTGCTCCGACAAAATTCCCATTAGGAAAAAGGGAGCTCAAGATGTTCAATAGCTTGGCGGCACATCAGGTGCTCAATAAAATGGGTATTTTGCTAGGTTTGCTGCTAAAACCAAGGATGTTTGAGTGGTTCCAGAGTGCTCCTTTGGGTGCACCTGTGGTCCCATGCACCAAGGACCCAGGCAGGGCTCCCATGGTATCCCACCTTGCAGGGGCAGAAAATTCATCTAATCAAAGATATTCCCAGTGTGGCTGTGCAAAAGCAGGCACGAACCCAGTGCTGTCCCTGTCACACTTCTGTGAGCAGTTACTTCACAGAGGGAAATAACCATTTCAGCAAGAAATGTGTCTAATGCTTTTACTCTGTGAGTCACTGAGGCTGCCAGCTGGGTGTTTGCTGAAGGAAGGCAGCAACAAAATACAGAGCAGGACAAGGAAGGACAAAACTTACTTGGCTAAAAGCAAATCTGAACTTTTCATGTTGTAAATTTGGAGGAAGGAATGCAGTCCCCTCCTTCCTTCCCCACCACTCGCGCACACAAAACAACCTGAAGCTTGTAGTTAAGAAAATAAACTGCAGAGAAAGCCCCCGAAGGGCCTTGGCAGCAAACTGTTCTCACTAAATTGGGAATCTGCACACTCATAGTCTGAAATAAATTAAGATGCTGGGGGTGGGAGGAGGAAGAAAGGAAGGGAGGGGGAGAAGACGGGAAAATCAACAGCTCTGGGGTGAAACACAGGTTGATGCTGCCTCATCATTTTTAAACCTAAAATAAAACAAGCAAATTTTCTTTAACTGCAGGTCAAAATAAAAGGGGAAAAAAAAATATCTTCCCTCATCTGTTCACGGTAATTACTAACAGAACACAGCCCCTGCCAGCTGCAGGGTTCATGGATAAATGGAGGGACACATTATTCTCTCTCTCTGGGATCAAAAACCCAAACTTTGTATCTCAATTTGCCTGTGGTATGTCTTTCATATACTCTTGCAAAGTCATTTCACTCAGCTGTTCAGTCGGGACTTTTTCATCAGACAAAAATTGTGATGTTTGCAGGCTTTCAAGTTTATTTTAAGTTTGCTTCTGAATGAGAAACATGACTCCTGAAATTTCCCAAACTTCTATTATGTCATTATAGCGTATTTATTATTGGATCTGCCCACTTTCCTTGTTAGCAGCCAGTCACAGCAGAGCAAGTTCGTACTCTAACCTACATACACTGGCTGCTGTGGATGTAACGGGGTGTAGAAGTCCTCTGGAGGTATGACTCCAAACCATGTGAATATTTGAAAGGGACAAGATTAGCACATATTCACCAGAATATGTCAACTGTGATACCAATGCAAAGTAGTTATTGATTTTTCTCGATAAGTCACTTGTAATGTCCTGTGGTATGGCAGTCTCTGATTCATGTGCTGTTATAGAAGTGATGAAGATAGACCTTGCTGAGCATAGTGAAGCCAGATGAAGAAGAAGGGGATGATAGCCTATTGCCATCAGCTGATTTTTAAGGCAGCTTAAGGTCCTAGGCCAAGCACACTCAAACAGAACAGCCTTGAGTTTCTCTATGTTGTCATGAGAAGTGAACTTGTAACAAAAATAGTAATTGGGGGAAATAAAGTTAGCTTAAAAGTCCTTGTGATTAAACAAGCTGATTGCACTGAAGAATCCGCACCATCATACTGCTGAACATCTCCAAAGATCAAACAGTCCTTCCATCACAGACAGTAACGAGCAATTAAGAGTCACAAGCTGTGTGTATATGTCTGTGTGTTTGCATGCACTGTTTCAGGCAATACAATGATGGGGTCGGTATTCATGTTTGTGGTGTTAAAAGATCAGCTCTTTTCTTTGCAGATTGTTTAGCAAGACCTAGAAGTCATGTGATTTCATCATGATTTGGTGGTCACAGGTAAAACTGATGATTTGCAGTATTTGTTGAACCTCTCTGGCATGTGAGCATGGAGACCATTACCTTTTCTGCTGTAGAAATAGCAGAGAGTGATTAATGAGAATTATGAGAATTTTTGAGAAAGCTATTACATAATTTTTCAGAGCATGAGAAGGGAGGCATAAACACAGGAACAGAAATCAGGAGATCTAACTATTATCTGTCTCATACTTGCTATGTGGCCTTGGTCAGGGCCCGGTGTATCGGTTTCCTAGCCATAAAACAGACGGAGTTATCTTCTTTCACTACATTTCAGGGCACTGGAAGGTTTAATTCATGCCTCCTTGCAAAATGCTTTGAGATCCTGGGGCTGAAACGTAAAGTCTTCTTTTTATGATTCAGGGTTTTATTCATTTTAATGTAGGTATTTTTTTTGTGACAGATACTAAAGACACGGCACCGTGGCTGGAAAGTTAACCCGCTCTCCACGGCGCTCTGTCCCAGGAAGTCAGCCTGGTGGACTGCAGCGTTTCATTGATGCATTTTAATGTATACCTTTTATACCTTTGCCACTCTAGAGTGGAAAACTGACATTATCTGGGCTGATCTCCTGCTTTCTCACTGGCTGATTACACAACAGAAGAGGCTAGGCCTGGGGCAGACCTATTTTCTACACCTATTATGCTGTTGCACAGTTGAAGTTCAGTTGTTAGCTGCTTTTAAAAACGACAAATGTGCTCTAATTTTAGAGCATCATAGCAATCATTGTTTTTATTTCAGTAGAGAGGAAAAGTGGAAGAAAAAAACAACTTGGGACTTAATAAACACCTTAGCCTGCAGCCTTCGACTTTATTCATGAGGTTTTTTATCTTCTCTTCCACTCTCCATGCTCTCACTGCATCTTCTTTACTGCACAGTCTTAAATTACCATTGCAAAGGTTATATGTTTATTTACAAAGAGCTGGCTATGAATGGTGATCCTAAAGGCGAGGAGGGTGTCTCATGGCAATAAACATCTCTTGCTCTCTTAAACACCAGGGCCAAATGAATAAGGTGATGTTTAGTGCCTCAGACATATTATGGTTTATGGCTTCATTAACTACCTGACCTGTATTGTGTGCAAATTTCATCAAAGTGAGATGCATATTTATTCCCTGAGGTGGGCTGGCTGATAATGTTCTTATTCTTAAAGGAACAGTGCAAGTAATTACTTATAATTAGTGTTGTGAAAATAAGGGAATTTTGTGAGGCAAGGTAATTTCACATACCTGAAATTTCACTTAACAGAAAAAAGGCAGTGCAATGAATATTTATACTTGGGTGAAATTGAAAATACATGAATATGGCTTCTCTTGACTCTTTGCAGCATATGGGATAGTTTTAGCCATTTAAGGAATTAAAAAAACCCACACCCTCTTGGCCAGATTCTTGTCTGGTGCAACATAGTTCCCTTCACCAGAGCTGAATCAGGTCTTTTAGACCACCTGAATGTGAGACATAAAGTGTTCAAATTTCTCACCCCATCCCATGCCCTCTCCTTTGCTTTTTGATCCATATAGTCTTAGTTAATCTTAGGATCTGTGTTTGATTTCCCAACAGGGTGCTGGGGATATTAGTATCCTTGTGGGTTTTTTTATTATAATTGTACACACAGACCCTCACCAAACTGGGGTTACACTGGAAACTTGAATTTTAGTCCACTGTCTGACTGTAGACCAGCTTTCCTGGAGCACAAAGCATGTCTTGGGCTGGTTTCATACAGAGATGCTGTGACGAGGGTTCCACTGTTGTAAGAGGGTTTATTACTCATGAAACAACTGCAACCAATGCAAAGGCATTTCTGTGGCTCAGAAGTGAGTTCACTGCCTTCTTTGCAAATGCCTTCCCGTTTGAAAGATACCCCATGGCCACAGCAGTGTTTGTTGTAGGGTTCATAAAAACACAGCTCTATATTCACCTGCCTTTACCATCATGGAAGTGTTTCTTATAGCCTTGAAGGATGCTTCTGCTGTTTGCAATGATCATGTTTGAATTTACTGGTAGGGCAAAGGTAGCTTAAATGTATGTGGCCCTTCCACTCCAGGGTCAGTCAAAACAGCATGTACTGTCTGTCCCATAACATGACCACAGCTCTTCAGCCCTTAAATTTCCATCAGGGCTGAGCCTACTCCTTTAGTTGTTCCAAGAGCTTACATTTCTAATTCTATCAGACCAGGAAAAAAGATGCTAGTAACAACTATGTTCACATGCTTAAAGGATGAATTAGTAGCTGACTGTAGGAGATAGCACTAAGAAGTCCTGCAGAAAGGACTTTTTGAGAGTTGCATTTAAAGTTTAACCATAAGTATATGATGTATTTTGCCATGTGCACTAACTTAACCAGAGGATGTCATGGAGTTAATTCTGAGCAATTGGATGTCTGTGGTCTAACCACTGGCAATAGCTGCAACGCATGATGAATGGCCTATGGTCAAAGTACATATCCTGAACACGGAGAAGCACAGTTTAAGCTGTTGTTCCTCCATGGTAATGTTGTTCTGTGGCACAAGGAAGTTTTCTTACTCTGTGAATGTTTGCTTTCCAGCTACTATAAAAAGAAAACTTTAGCAATTAACTGGGTAAAAAAAAAAGAAAAAAAATGAAGGAAGGCAAAAAGAAAGTGATCTTTCTAAAGTGCTGTGAAATCTCCCAGATGGCAAGTTGAGCTTCAGCCTAGGACTGGATGCTGATCCCTGAAATTCATGAGGCTCTCTCATCACGAAGCAGCTCAGCCACCTTTCAGACCGAGGAGACCCACCTCTCCTGCTACAGGGTCAGAACTAGCTTTTTAGCAAAGCCAGGAGAGAAATTCCCGTGGACATTCACTGCAAGTGAGCTGGGGCTCCAGTGGCTGTGTTTTCTAGATGCCTGGGATGCTTCATATTTGACATTCCTTGACAGTTTTCCAGGGGTCAAGCACAGGGTGTGCTTGGCCTCATGTATCCCTGTGGTCTCTTGGTAGTTTCTTCCCGGGAATAAGCTCTGGACCTCACGTAGGAGCTTTTTGACTTGGTCATTAGCTTTGAGCACTATTTGCTTACTATGGTTCTGGTAGCAATGGCCAGACTGTCTCCATCCCTTGTAGGAGTCTAAATATGATTGTTAGGCAATAAGCATGTCATAGGGAAAAACAAAATGAAAAAGAGAGGCCTGCACATGGAAATTTTCCTTGGATATCTTGGAACCAAAAGCAACTGCAAGCAACCTTGCTTCAGTATCTATCTGTCTTCAGCCACTACTGCTTCACAACTCCTTCTTTTCTGGGCAAAGGACTTCAACAGATGATAACTGTCTCCTTGACAATAGTCCTGGTCCTGGAAGACAAAAAACCTACCCCAATACATGGAACCAGCTTTTTTCCAACTTTATGATGTCTTTTTGGGAAACTTTCTGTATTTTTGCTTCTGTTACCTTAACTCTATCTGTGTTTAGTTTTTTGTGCAATTGGCTCAAATTCATGCCGTTGAATAAAAAAACCCCAAACAACTAACTAGGCCAGCTTCAGGATCTATAATAGTTACAGAAATAATTCAGAACTCTCCCTATCCTTTACAGTTGGAATTAATCTTTTTTCCATTTTATTAAAAAATGAAAAGAAATACAACAACAAAGGCAGAGCCATACAGAGGACAAAATGGCTCCTGCTTTAGTTAGAAAGTGATAGTATTTTCTCACAGTTAACATATCCAAAACAGGGAAAAACTTGCTATTTTTTTTGTTGGAATCAGGATCAAAACCTATCTAAATTATGAAGCTAAGGGAAGATTTTTTTCAAGGTCACAGAACAGATTTTTAAAAAAGTCAGTGTGCTCTGTATTATTGTTGCTTCTCCCTGTATAGGTGAACAGGGGCACCAGTATGCTAGATACTACATAGCCCCAAATACTTACACTTTTAGCTTTCACACATATATACAAGGCAAAGGCAAACAGAGGAAAAAAAAACCAAACAAACAAACAAAAAAAGAAGGACAAACAACGAAGGAAGAAAAGAGAAGAGTGATATGCCTAAGTAAAAAGATAAAGTTTTACAAGGGCAAGGACAAAATTAGATAGACAGTGTAGAAAGTCAATGAAAGAAAAAATGTGTGACCATCAAAAATGTAATGTCAGCACTGACCTGGCCAAGTAAGTAGGGAACAACAGCTTGTGAGTGTTTGAGAAGTCCTAAACCTGTTAAGCTTCTTGCTTGAAAACTGCAATTCCTTACTTTCTAGTTATTGAACCTTTCACCTGTTAGGCTTCTGCCCTCAACCTTGACCCCTGCTATTTGTGTAGCATGGTAGTAACCGAGGTTAGAAATCTGAAAAAGGGTAAGTGAACGTAGATGGGAGAAAACTCCAGAAGTCTGCAAAAATTTGGAAACTTGAAATACATGCAGCTTTTATTTTTCCATAAGTGTTTTTTAATCTGTAGAAAAAAAAAATGTTTGTAGTTCCTTAGCAGCTTTGTTCAATCTGATTTAACAGTTTGTCAGTTAATAAATGTGGGCTAGGCATGAGATTTGTGCAAAATAAATAAATCAGATCTTGGGGACTGTGTTGCAAAAAGTAACTACTCAAACAAAAAAGCAGGAACAAAGTTTGAAAACATATTATGGTAAGAAATTATACTGATGGGAGGATTCTGATTTCCAAAGACTGATTTGTGTTGTGGGGAGAATCCACAGGATGTGGATCTCAGCTGGTTTAAATCATCACGTGTAGAGGATCTGTTGTGCTCTGTCCACTGACTTGGGGATAATTCTCAAAGTTTTGGCTTACACCACCTTTGTCTGATGGAGCAGATCTGTAGAATCAGTGAGTGTTCACAAATTACGTTTTCCCCACAATTTAGCGTCATGCTGCCTTGTGTCATGCTACAAGGAGTAATCTAGGATAAATGTACCAGTTCTTCAATGAGTTCCCTACAAGTTCATACGTATGCAGAGATGTGCATATACCAGCAAAAGTACTTAGAAGTACTTCTGAACCTAAATAATGTAACTGCAGTGGAGGCGATTGGAGGTTTGTCAACAAACCCTCTTCCGCACTGCTCTTT
>NW_008824243.1:7490244-7506161 GCF_000699105.1 Pygoscelis adeliae
TTTGTGCAAAGAAAAGGGTTGATGAAACTGGTAAACTACTCTACTTATAGAATCATAGAATCATAGAATCATTAAGGTTGGAAAAGACCTCTAAGATCATTGAGTCCAACCGTCAACCCAACACCACCATGCCCACTAAACCATGTCCCTAAGTGCCGCATCTACACATCTTTTAAATACTTCCAGGGATGGTGACTCAGCCACTTCCCTGGGCAGCCTGTTCCCATTCAGTGTTGAAGGTACTTCAACACCTTCTAAAAATTCTTCCATTGCCTGGACCAAAATCTGTTGTTTTGTTTGCAATGTAAGTTAAGTTAAGGGAAACTCGTGTGAAAGAAAATACAGAGTTAGAGAAGAAATTAAACCATTTGGAAAGAAAATGCTTCAAGCGATCTAATTCTTTTTTCCTTGGTGCATGTGTGGAATTTTGGTGTCTAAAAATACTGGCTATTTAATCTTTTCATCTTGATTTGAGATAGGAACATTTTTTTAAATGTCAGATTTACACATGGGATGGGAAAAACATTTCCTGTCTTGATCTAAATTGTGAGTTATGTGTACGGAAATGTTGTGGGTACTTTTGTGGATTCTCTCTCCATTATGGCTGTATGCATGTTTTCTACATTACATCATGGGCTGGACCCAGCACAGGCTAAATAAGTCCCAGCAAATCAAATTCTACTGGATCGTCTGAAGATTTTATAAAGTGATAAAACACCCCTGGAGGGCTAATGAGACTTGGGAAAATTCATTTCTACTAAGATTTCACAGTCAGACTACCAGAAAATAATCTCCGGTACACTGAACTCCTGGATTTCCATCTCTTTCTGATGTTTATGCATACAAATTATTTTTGACCATGCTAAGACCCAATTTTCCCCTGGTCTACTTACTGTATTCCCCTAAATGCTTGTTTTATTTTACTATTTACGATGAATGGGGGAAGATCTGAAGTATAAATCATTTGCTGATCTAGTACATGATGATGGGATCCTTATTAGATGTTTACATATAAGCACAGGCACCTATCTGGACAAAATAGGGACGTCTCAGGGATAACCATCAGGCCTTACATATCAAGAGAAACCAGTTGAAGGTAAGTGTACTTTTGGAGGCACCCAGAGTAAGTGTAATTTTTGTAGTAGAGAGAAGAAACACATTGCTGAATTTTGCACAAGTTGGAAGGTGCAGAAAAGCGCTTTACTATGTCTCAAGGAGAAATAACGACAGTAACTGAGCTTCTGGTTCATGCAGATGTACTCTTTTCTTTCAAGGCCACTACAGGATAAACTAAAAGAAATGGTATTGCTGAGGGAAAACACTGTGCATGACCAGCAGCTCAGGAGGAGAGAACTGGGGTTTGCAGCCATCTCTCCAGTAATCAGGAGGTTGGATGAAAAGTTTTTGAATAAGGTCCTTCTTTCCAGAGTCTTAGACTTTGTCTTGACTAGGATTTGAAGGCATTGTTTGAACATGCTAGCTCACACTTTTTAATTAAAAGCTTTGAGGTGAAGCCTTAGTTCCATTTAGAGTTAATGGCAAAATTCTCACGGACTTTTCTGGATCCAGGATGCAATGTCTTTGTGTGAACAAACCCGTGTTTCTTACTTGTCCACACTAGATAGACTTTTAAATCAAGACTGTGCTTTACAGTATACATCACCCAGCCACACTAATGTGTATTTTTAAATTTTAAGCTCCTTTCTTCTTCAAGGCATGCAGGTCACATCCCTTCTCGAACCTCCTACCCTGATACACATGTACCTCAAAAAAAAAAAAAAAAAATCAGTAAAATAGGCAAACCCTCTGCAACACAAGCAAGAAGTCTTGTTCTCCTGTCTTAAAATGGATGTGAAAGATATATAATAACTGGTGGCTTATTGTAATCAAGCCATTATTACATTGATACCCAGAAAGCCAGTAAAACCTGTTCAAGGAGTGGGTTAAAAGACAGATTCTATCCTGAAGAATGGGAAACTGTAATGGCATCCACCTGGACAAGGAGACCAAATACAGGATTTTACTTCAGAAAGTAAAGTAACATCCAAAATGGTGCCATGTCCATAACTCAGACAGGAGGCAATCAAATGTGTGGTGGAGAATATTTGAAACTTGTTCTTGACACACATACCCCCGGACAAAATTCTCGGGAAAGAGATCTGGATAATGCTCTATGTGACATTATAACATTTATAACATATTAAAGTGATCACCTTGCACAATAAAATACTTTAAAAAGAACAGCTGCAGACAAAATAACAGCATGTATTTAAGATAAAGAGAAATAGAAAATGAGGCTGAGCAAAATCCCAAACTGCACTGGGAGCAGAGACCCCCTCCTTCCCCCTCTTTGGACCAGGACCTGGTTTTGAAGAAGGGAAACTAACAGTTTAAATTTTTCTGGTGCTAATAAAGGAAGACCCATGTTATTTTATGTGTTGTTGGAATCAAATAATTGGGTGGGAGTGAGAAAAAGACCAGCTGAGAAGGCAGACACTGCTGAGGTGCAGCGGAAACACGTGTTTTGGTGCAGCCCACAGCCACGTCTGCCCAAGCATCCATTCTAGTCAGGGGTAAAAGTCATCCCCTGCAGTTATTGTTTAACAGTGTCCGGAGAGGGAATGCAAACCACACAGGGAAATCCCCACTTCAAATCAAAGCCTAATATGATGCCAAAAATGTCTTTGCGATTTTATAAAGGTGAAGGGAATCAAACAGAAATAAACAACGTTTAGGGAGCATTACGCATCCCTCCTCCAGCAGTCTCCAGATGCTCGCCGGCCTGAGTCACAAATGCCGAGGTGGATACGCTGGAAAGCCGAAGCAATGTCTCGGTGGAGCTGGAAGGTGTCTGGGTTTGGTTTTCGTGATTCCTGCAGCTAATTTAGAATGAGACAGTCCCTCCTCAGTAGACAGTGTGACACAGTCCAGAACCGAAACATTTTTGTGCAGATGAACTCTGCAGGTCTGCAGTGGATCATCTGGCAGAAGGAGAGGTAAGATGTTACAGGCAAAAAATCAAACACCACATGGGGCTGAGCGGAAGGAGAAGAAGCTATCTCATGAGTGCTGAGAAACACTGACAGCTCCCACCACCGGACAAAGCTCCCCTGTCCGACAGGACCTGGTCCATAGTTTCCTGGTGCAGCTTGTCCAAACTTTGCTTGGAAAGCCCCTTTTCCTTCCTCCCACTCTTTTCTATTCAACAGGAGTGTTTTTTGAATTGAACGATGCTCACGTTAGTGTCTCCCTTCAAACAAAGGGAGATCCCCCTTTGCTGCCATTGGGACTGGGCTCTGGCATTTCCCTGGGCTGTCCAGGGAGTGCCTCTCAGCTCCTCCATCCCTTCCCCCTTCACTTTTTGTTGCTGTTCCCAGAAAGGAAAGTGAATTTTTGAGAGTGTCAGAATAGTGTAAATGCTGATATATAGGCCACAGTTGTTTGAGGGCCTTTTGAGAGACAAACTCCTCCCCTCTCCTCTGTTCCCTTCAAGTTGGGAATGATTCATCAGCTGGCCTTTAGCAAGAAAAGAGCCCTGCCCTGGGTCTCGGGCCTTTGACCCGGGTGAAGAGAGGGGTCAGGCCACGAGCAACTGTGCAAGCGCCGCTCGGCAGCTACGGGTCTGGGAGACACAAGGGAGAGGGGATGGAAAGAATGGAGTGGGACGGTGGGAAAAAGTGGGAATTTATAAAAGTTAAGAGTATATTTCTAAGAGTCTCAGCGGATCAGCTGACAACTTGGGTCAGGGGTCGTATTTATGCTTGATTCCCTGGACATGTTACAGTAACATCTGCTTGTTAAGGGTCTGTGGGGACCAAATGTTCCTGACCTTTGCCTACGGAAGGGGACAAACTGGGAGATTAGGGGTGTTCATATTAATGTTTGTGTTTGACTTGAAGGTTTCCCCTTATCTGAGCCTGGTTTGTCAGTTTTGCTGAAATTCTTTTATGCTCTACCCAAATAAACAGGTCAACCATGCCAATGGTTTGGCCAGGATTTGAGGTCACGAGGTGTTTGACGTCACTTGACTCCTAGAAAGGAGAATAGGAAGGGTGGAAACCCTTGCCCTGGGAGGTAAAGCTCAGTCTACCCCCTGGTCTGAGCACACCATCAGTCTTCAACATCTGGAACAAGCGCCTGGTCCCTGCCTGCATCTATGTTTAGTAATGAAAGAACTAATGCCAAGATGTAACCAGAAGCTTACGAAAAGGGTAGGACTTCACTCTAACTTCTGTGGTAGATTTTGTGACTACTGGCTATACCAGAAAACTCCATGTATGGCAATTCCTTATTATACACAGGAGGAGGTAATGTCCCCTCACAGCCGTATTTGAAATTGATTTTGAGAAGCAGTAACTAGAAATGACATCGCTTTATGAACTATAATCCCAGAACTGGAAAGATCTTCTTCCAACTATATGGAACCAGAGAAAGGTGTTTTAAAGACCTTTTACTTATAAAAGTATCCTTTCTTTTTTCCTACTAACTAGAAGGAGTTTGGTTCTTGGGTAACAGGACGCAGTGTTGCTGAAAGAAGGATGAATAAACAGTTGTGGATATTTTTCCCAGTACCAGAAGCTTTGAGGAGACAGACTTAGAATTTTGTTCTCATTTTTATCTCATTGAACAAGAGACAAAAATTACTACTCCATTTAATGGGAGCAGAAAAGCACCTAAACATTAACATTATGCATTAGGCATTTTCAATTCATTAAGAAGTTCCTTTTAGTACCTGACTTTATCCTAGTCACTTATGATGTTCAATCCATGACTATGAATATCTATGAACATACAGCAGGTGGCTACTTTTCTGGACTTGGGAAAATAGGACTGTTGATTTTTAGCTTGTTCACGGGCACTGTTTGTGACATTTGTGGCATTTCACTTCTGTCCAAAGTTAATCTCAGCTCAAACCCCAGAGACCACGTAAAGTTTTATTTCAGCTAAAAACAGCCTCAATGCTGGAAACTTTTTGTTTGTAGGCGTGTATTTTGGCTATTTGTATCCAGCAGCAGCTACAAGTTATCTTGTATTGTGCTATCACTTGTGTTGCCCTATCCTTGGGTCCAAAGTCAACAACAGTTAAATTTGTATTGTGGAATCCAGTTTTAACTGTATAAAAGAAAAAAAAAAAAGGGATTGGTTCAAAACAGAGAACCTGGCTAAGGTCCAGGAGCTGGAGGAGAACTGAAGCAAACTGGATCTAGGTGATCTGGGGTGGTTTAAAGTTGGGGTCTCGGAGTGAGTAGGCTGGTGAAGGAGAGGAATGTAGACCATTCAAATCCACCTTTGTGATTATAAATAATAAAAAAATTCATTCGGAAGTGCATTCTGCCAGACTTCACAATAAACCTCCTAGCAGGTCATTGAAATTCTCTTAATCAGGGTCAGAACCCACAAGCTGGGGTCTGCCCTGTGAGTTCAGTGGGAAAAATATTCTTCTTTCCAAATAGTCTTTTTTCCTCTTTCCTTTTCTCTTTCAGTTGGAAGGGACCCCCACATAAACATGCAGAGCAATTTTCCAGTACATTAACCCGGGAGGGGGGAATCCTTACTAGCAATGCAACGGGTAGCCTAGAAAAAAAAAAAAAAAATGGAGCAACCGGGTGAGCTGAAGATGGATGAGCCTGGGATATAAGACAGAGTAGTTTTTCCACTGTCCTGCCCTATACACCTAGGACAAAGACTTCATTGAGTGAGATGCTTGACATCAGCCTCATAAACTAGTAGTTGGGCACAAAAGGTCTGACACTTGAAAGTACCAGTCCCTGCCCTCTTTGCATTGCAGCTGCACAGAGGGGTTGGGCCTAACAGTTGTGTCCCTTTGTCATCTCGTAGGACAAGAGGTGAAGATAAATAGTGTTGACTTTAATGCAGTCACACAATTTTGCTTTTTCCCAAAAGACAACATTTCCTCCCAGGCCTTACTTTATTACCTCAAGCAGCTAGAACCTTCTTCCTTCTCTTGGGGGTGGGGACAGGCTAGAGGTAGTAGAGGGCAAAGGGAGGAGAGATGAAACCCAAGCCCTGGTACCTCTTCCCCAGCAACGAGGTGGGCTGTGATTTTCTCCCGCTTTGTTACGGTGACTTTCTTTTCTTTCTCGTGGGAAAACTGGAAATGGCCTGAAAAGCTTGGAAAGAAGCTGAAAAATGTAGAAATTTCTATGAATTAAAAAGCCAACATCCCTTAAAAAAAATTAAATGCTCCCACAAGACCTACACCAAGAAGAAGCGTTGAATTTTCTGTAGCAATTTCCTGGAGAAAAGCTTGCCAGAATGTGTTTGCAAGCAATTGTCTTGCAAAATGGTCATTCATTAGTTCCTTCAATGTCTTGTAACCGGAACCATGACTATTTCACGTGGAAAAGTAGACAGAATCAAAATATATATTGGAGACAAAATTGAAATTGTAGCATCCTTACCAATGCAGACAGTGAAGGAGGAAATTTAGGAATGATGAGACTTCTGTTCACATCTGAACTTGATGGGCCATAGCCAAGTTCAACTGTTTAGAAAATGCTCTGTCTGGTACTATGCTCAGTGGCTGCAGAATGCCCTTTTGGATGTGTCCCTGTCATCCTGTACAGTGACTCATTCAATGATGAGCAGAACATCCCGAGTCATTCGTATTTGTCCAGCTTGACCCTTCTCTTTCCTTCTCTGCGGTGGACTTGTGGTAACGACACCACAGAGGATGAATGAGCTAATTAAAAATGTATTAAGGGGAATTCTATACTTGTAAGAAAAATAAATGTTAGACCTGGGACATGAGGGCTGTGGAGAAACAAAATAATCTAGCCTATGATCTATGCTGCTTCAGCTACATTGCTTTTGGTATTTAAGTTAGACCGTTTAAAGCTGAACTAGGTGTCTCCCCAGTGCGCAAGAGTCAAAAGCACAGGAGCACCTGTAGCTGTTTTTTGTACAGAGGTATGTTGGAGGAAAGCCTCACAGAAAAGGTCCTGCCTGACAATGATTACTTCCATTTTCCAAGTTAACAATACTGTTAGTTTTTCAGGCCTTGTAGCCTAGTCGGGTTTGTTTCTTGGCTTCTCGTTGACCTGTGATCTTGGACTGACTTGAAAGGCTGCCTTGTATGTTTAAAGAGAGTAGTTTGTGTCTATTTGATAAGTTGTTGGCAATCTAAGAAAATAAAGACAGGCAAGTTCTCTCAGGCTGTTTGAGTCCTATCAGCCCTTAGGACTTGGCAACTAAACAGAAGATGAGAAATAATGTATTTGAAAAATAAATTCAGTTGTGTGAGATATCAGGGACAGGCAGGAAAAGAAGCTTTTTTGCCTCAGCATTGTCCTCTGCAAATGGTATAACTGTCTACCCCATCACGATGTTATGCCTTTCAATAGAAAGAAAAAAAAATTGCCCAGGGGATTTGACAGCTGTCTGGCAGCAAAAAGAGTCCTGGGCAAAATTACTAACTCCAGGGAGTCAATGATGGGGCAGAACCTGTCCCCTGGGAACAGTCCTGGCCAATTTGGCCAGGGACTAACTTCTTGCTTTCCCAAGTCACCCCAGCAAACACTACCCACTTCTTTCTGTGCCTGCATTTTTCAGTGATCCTCCTGAGCATGGAGTGACCTAATTTCTGGGGCACTGAGCATCATCTGAAGTCAAAGGCTGCTGAGGGTGCTCTTTGCTCACTCATACTTCCAGAAATCAATTGAGATTTATTTCCAAGTCAGCAAAATCAACTCAGGCTACTAAAGTCTGATTTTCAAAGCTGTTTGAAGTCAGCCGAAATTAGGGGCTAAAGCAGTGCAGAAAACCAGCTGGCACCTATCTGCATCTTTATGTGAGCAAGGATCTTTAAAAATCTGACTCCATCTCCTTATACTTAGCATTTAATTTTTTTTTCCAGAATGCCTATACTCCCATGACCTCACTGAAAAGAGAGGCACTAAAATTAGACGGCAGGTCTTATAACATACACAGACACAATGTAGTGTATGTAAATGCATGTCTCAGGTCTGGAAAGAGGTCGAGTCTTTCACTGGGCTGAGGGCCAAATAGGTGCTGGAATTAGAGCAGTGTAAAGGTTATGTCTGTGAGGTGGAGGAGGCATTGAGTTGTTTAGGGGCCTTAATGCACCTCTCTCCCTTCAGTCGCATTGGGTGGTGGTGTAGGCATCCCTGCTTCACTGAGTGCACAGTACCCCCATACAGACTGATGTGGAGTCAGCCCCTTCTAAGGGGCCATCCTTTAGCACGACCGGATTATCTGATCTGCACAGTAGCATATACAGAAAGTTGGAGATATGATCTTTCATCTTCACCTAACTTGTTTCTGCAACCCCTGTAGGGAAGTGCTGCCTAATGTGCAGAGGGATCCTCGGCTCTAAATCATAGCAAGGGTAAGAAGGGTTTACTTTGCTCTGCCCCTCTTCTCTCCCTGTTCTTCAAATACTATTATTGTGGTTTTTTTCAACAGTTTAAGAAATGTTCAGTAGCGAAATTGAAGAACTTGGGCACAGCCCTCCTTCAAGCAGAGTAAAATGGTCCCAAGCAGCCAAAACAAGAGTCCTCTCTCACAGAGGTGTCTTTGTGCAGTATAAAACTAGCAGAGCTGGGTCTGTGCCACGTTTTCCTTGCCCTGTGAAGAGTGGAGAGCTGAGAGCATGGCTGAAAAAGGCTCAGGACATTCTCACAGTCAGGGCTGGCAGGACTCACTGGAAGGCTGTTCCAGCTGGCCGGGATCAGAGCATCCCCACGGGTGTGACAGATTCCCCCAAGAATGAACAAGCAGACTGAAGAACATGAAGATGTGTCTCCTTTCTGCCACCCCCTGCTCTGATCCCAAACCCAGGTCAAAACCAGCTCATTTCAGCCCAAAAAATAGCCTTTTGATTCCCCTTCCAGAGCCAGTCTTTCTATAGTAGCTATTTAAAACGTTGCAAGTTTCTGCTGTCAAGATTTTCCTCCTATTTGCCTGGGGAAAATCATTGATACTAAGCTTAAATAGGCATCCTCCTCCATGCAACTCTTTTCTCTAAACAAATTAGCATATGTTGGAAAACTGTCTTGGAAATGAGACAAACAATGACTGGATCAGAACTGTTTATGTTGGCTGAACATTATGACACTGGGAAAGTCCAATGCTAGTCAATATTCTTTTTCTTGGGAATTGACAGTAATAGTTTGCTCAGAAGAAATGCGGCATCTTGCACATTACCAATACCAAGCCTGGAACTGCTGGCAAAGCCTTCTGTTACTTTAAGGATGCTTTACTGTAATTTTTCATTTTGAGTTGCTTGATTGCATTATTTCCAGTATATGTTTTATTCCAAAGAAGCAGCTAGGTTTCTTACCAGCACACAGCTGTCTTGGCACTGTGAACTCTTTTCCTGAATTGTTGCCTTGTAAAAACTCTCATTGATTTTGAAGTTCTCTGACTTACATTTAAGTCTTAACTGTCTGAGGTCCAACATACCTAACCAATTTTCTTTTACTTCATATTATATGCTCAGCTATCAAACAGAATTGACTATACTGGTTGTAATACCATGACATATGGGGAGAACGGTCAAACGCCGTGTGTAGGATAGCTGAGAGTATCCTATCCTTCACTGCGGCCAGATACCCACCACATGTGAGAGCTTGCTCAGAGCTGACATCTGCAGCGCACAGACAAGGAACTGAAAATATTTGGGAAAAAAAAAGCGAATTACTTCTGATAAGTATTTTGAATGATGAAATGTTTTGACTACCTCATAAACTGACTGCAAAGGGAAAGACAAAAATAGCTAATGGAAATTTTGCAATTTCATTTTTTCATCCACCTTACTTATAAAAAGATACTTTTGAAGCCTTCATGTGGGATTTTTTAAATTTGCAGAGTTCAAGATATTTCAAAGAAAGGTGATAACAGTTGTATCCCCATTTTACAGATGGTGAGACAAAAATATTCCTCACATTCATCTTATACAATAGTCTCTGCAGTCTAATAAAATCTGACTCCAGTAAGACCACTGACTGCTTACTCCGGTAAGACAAGCCATAGAAGCTGTTAGGGTCTTCTGGCTTTCAGTTCATTCTCCACAGCAATGAAAGGGAGTTAGAACCATCTTCTGGGGTCAACTGAGCTGAGATGGTAATGTGTATTGACAATACACATTTAAATATGCATCTAACTTTAAGCACAGAGTAGTCTTGAATGATTTCAGGAAAACTACTCTGTGCTTAAAGTTAGATGCATATTTAAATGTGTAGCTAAATCAAGATATTATTAAGGTCTTGTATCAAGATAAGCAAAGCTGTAAAAGAAGCATCTCCAACTTGGAATAAGAAGTATTTTTTTTTTTTATTTTAAGAAGAACTACACAGAGAATAAAGTTCTGTTAAAACTACCTTTTCTGTTGAAGCTAGAAAGAAAAACATCTTAATTTTATGGGCTTGTGAAAAAATAAATTATTTCTCATTAGAAACTTGATTTTTTTCTAAGTAGATAATAAATAATGGCCATCTTTAAAGAAAACATGGGATCAAAAAGACTAAAAAAAAAGAAGAAAGATTAAAATGTCTGGAGCCATATTGATCCTTAAGAAAAAGTTGGATTGGACCATAGCTCAATTTAAAAGCTGCCAACACCTGAAGAAAATACCTTTTCATGCTGAAAGCTTGTGTGCTTTATTTCTAACCTATTTGTTAGTCCAATAAAAGGTTGCACTTTAACTACCTTGACTCACTTGAGAATAATTGGCATTTCTTTCATTTTATGGCATCATTTAAGTTTTAGAACGGATTATTTGCTTGCATATTCCTGCCTTTTGCTGCCACTGATAGACGAGTTCCTACTCAGCAGGAAAAAAAACTCTTCAATTTCTCTTTTTGAGCTATATACTGTGCAGCTACTGTGAAATCTTCTATTAGGCTGAAATCCAGCCCGGTGCAACGGGCTGGAGGAAGTGCCTTGCCATGACTCCTGTCCTATAGCAAGGTGTTCATGAGGGCTGAAATGTTGGGTTACAGGTCAAAGATAAGGTTATGTTCCCCACGGAATGAAAATAGGCCAAACTAGGAAGTAGTCACAGCAATGCAGGGAGAAATATGTTGCTGCAACACCAAAGGAAAAAAAAAAAAAAGAAGTTCTATATATATGTGTGTGTGTATTCTGACCCACTGATATCAACGGATTAACCCCTCCGGGACTTCAATATCCTCTGGATTAGCCTTGTGGAGCATCAGTGACTGCTATTGCTGCCAGTACTCCAGGGGAGTAGCTGTGAACAGGCTGTCTCGCAGCCCTGTGCATCCACTGGCTAAGGGATATAAATTCCATCTTCCTCTTACAGAGTCCGGGGTTGTTTTTTATGTGAAAAAGTAGGGATTTTGCCCTTAGCGAATTCTGGCTTGCTGCACACAAAATGTCCTGTGTGAGGGAATTCACTCTATTAAAGGAGAGCCATTTTCACCCTGATTTGTGTCTGAAACATGAAAACAACATAACAGCTGCATGCTGCATTGAATAAAGAACATACACATGCATTTAAATCACTTATATCTTACTTTTTTATGATGCAATTGTGAATTATGTTCTTTTTGCATCTGTAATTAGAGGGCAGAACAGATGGTGAAGGCTTCGTTTAAAATGATGTGTCCATTAAAATAACCTATGCTGCCAAATGATTGTTCACTATAACAGGGTATTCATTCACTAGAGCAGGCTTTTTGCTCTATTGAAATACACTGGGAAGGCCTCTGGACTTGACAAAATCCTTTTTAATTTTAGGGCTTTCCTATAAAAGGCTGACTGTACCGGGTTAGCACTAAACCCCCGAAGCATATGTTTTATTGTACCTTTATAAGTTTAGGATGACCTTGTTTATAATGAAAGGATGACTGTAAATAAAAGATAAAAGAAAAGGAAAAAGGGAAAGAAAATCAGCATACATTAATTTACTTTAAAGGATAATTATTTTGTGGTTCTTAATTAATTTCCATGGTCGTTCTACCCAATCTGGAGCAGAGAGTGACCTATTCTCAGCATAGGGTCTGTCCTGGTGCTCAGTGTAGCAGTGATTAAGGTCCATAGCTAAAGTGCTCTAGAAATACTTACAGTGATCAGAGCAGTCACATGTGATGGTTACATGAAAAGAAGTATTTCTGAGTCTATGATGAGGGAAAAAACTGAATCTGCCCCTTTCTCTTCCTATCCTTCTTCTTGGGAGATCACTCACTATCAAGACAATTGTCCCACATTAAAAAAGTGGGAAAATAAAGAATTTGGTTTTGCCCAGTTTTCTTCTTAGTAGGGAAACAGGTAAAGAGGTGGGGCACTCACTGTTAAAAATCATCTTTTAAAGGAATAAAACCTTTGAGTATTGGGGTGAAGCCAACTTTGGCCAGTTGTGATTGGAGCATACTGCCAAAGTCAGCTGGAAAACCTATGAAAACCTGGTCATCAGTCTTAATCCAAGCTTTTAGTCCAGATGTATTTTAATAATATAATTTGGTTTTATGTGTGCATGTGTGTGTTCTCAACAGGGAGGTCAATGACCGAGCGGAAAATGAGAAATTTTTTTTTTAGGTATTCCTCCAATTCAGCATAACGCTATAACAAGATAATAACAACGGCAAAGTATCTGCAGTGCTGCTAATTTCAGCTCTGAGATGGAGAACGTTCGTCAGGATTGTCCCACAGCCCATCTGATGAATGCTGGAACATGCCCATGGTGTATGGATGCAAGATAAAACCAAAAGTCCTTTTACTCAAGCCACCTTAATAATATTAAGTGATATATGGACCAAGAGCTTAAGCTGGTTTAGGATAATTTATTGTGGAGATAACAAGCCAAAGTCTTTGGTGCTTCAAGTGAATAAAAAAATCTGTGAAATAAAGAAGGCTATTTCCGTTCAAAATGTGAAGACAGCTGAATTCTTTGCGTGCTGACATATGATTTTCATTTGTGGACGCCAGTCAAGTGATTCACATTTTAGACTGTCCCATGGCATTGTGAGACAGCAAGACTTTCTTCAGCAGATCAGCGAGAATTTATAAAATTGCCTGGCTCAGGTAATTCAGAAGGAGCACAATGCTCTGCGACACATTCATTGCTGGTATGATACATAGGTCCCTAATGTAGTGAACAGCTAACAGATGAACAGATTACATCACAGGTTGAGAAGAAAATAAAATGTGGCAGCTAAACACAATCTTTTTAATTGACATTTGCATTATGTTCCATATAAATATATTTTGAGGGGAGGGGACTCTGTCAGCACTTGAGTAGTTTCACATGCTGCCTATTTGTGCTCTCTAGGCTGCAACCCAGCTCTTCAGTGATCAAGTAGATTTCAGAGTGGATCTATTACTCTGAGCAGTATTTGGATATACTCTTTTTTTTCCGCATACCTATGACTATTGTGTTTCCATACCTGCCGTTGATCATCATTTCCCAATTATTGTAACATGAGAAGCACACATGGTTTCCAGACCGCACTTCTGATCTCCTCCAGTCCACAGCTGTTTGCTTAATGAATGCTTGTGGTTTGTTTCCCTTTCCCTGAAATTATAAAAAAAGAGAGAGAGGAGGAAAAGGGGGAGGGAGGCCAGAGATCAGAAAAGAATTTACTAATTTAAATGTTGATTATGGCATAAATGGACTCCAAGACAGTGCCCGGGTTACACTCCATTAAGGTCAAAAGAAGCTTTATGAGTATGGTCACCCCAGAACATGAATGAGTATGCATATAGGAGGTGAGACCATCAGCACTTTTAACTCCGCACGAGGAGGTGGTGGTGACGTCATGCTTTCATGGAGGACAGTTTTCAGGTCTAGAAAAAAACTTTTTGGAATAAGCACATCCCAGAAAATGGCATTAAAGCAGGACAAAGACAACATCAGTGTAAAAATGCCAGCAGCCTGAGATGTTCTGCTGGGGCAGCAAGCAAACAATGGGCACAAACTGTCTAAGGCATTGTGTTAAGATAGCAATAGTCCTTAATGGCAATTGTAAAATGACGCATTATGTTTGGCAACAGAAAGGAAAATGCAAATTGATTCTTCTTCTTTACACTTAAGTGCTCATCAAAGTCTGTAGGTAGACCTACAGGTATGCTCATCTGTCAGACCAGAGGAATGTAGTTTATTCTCATAAAGGTAAAAGAATTTCTTTTCGTTTTTTGTGGGTTTTTTTTGTGTGTGGTTTTCTTTTTCTTTTTCTTTTTCTTTTTCTTTTTCTTTTTCTTTTTCTTTTTCTTTTTCTTTTTCTTTTTCTTTTTCTTTTTCTTTTTCTTTTTCTTTTTCTTTCTCTTTCTCTTTCTCTTTCTCTTTCTCTTTTTCGTTTCCTTTTACTTTTACTTTTTTTTTTCTTTTTCTTTTTCTTTCTTTTTTTCCACCCCTCCTTCCTCCTCTCCTCCCTCCCTTTCATTCCCTGGATTGCTTTCCAATCCAGACAGTGTTTTTTAAATCTGGTCTTTTCGTATTCCCCTGTTGACACACCTCTGAGCCAAGCTGATGGACAAAATGAGTCTCTGAGCTGAAGCCTTTCAGAAATTATATACAGGAATCAGTGCTGATATGCACTGATGGGGAGCTCTACTTTTCTTTCTTCAATGGCTGGGGAAACTGATCCAGGACAAACTTTGGAAATCTTTTACAGCCATCTGATGCAAAGTGATTTTTAGCTTTCTATCACCTTTGACACATGAACACTGGCATAATTTTTGTACTACTGTGGTCCTTGCCAGGAACAGTTCATCAGATAGCAGGGATTAGGGACAAGTGAGCTAGTTCAGCTGGAATTCCTGCCCAGCTCCCCTTTCACCTCTGTGGACTATTCTGTGATATGTACTAAATCTGAACCATATACGTTACATTCTACTATCACCATCCTGTGTAACTCCTCTTTAATCTCTTGCTGCCATTGAATAGTGTGGAGCCAGTACTTCTAAATTTCATGACGCCATTGAATTCCATGGGGAAAATCTGGGCTGTATTGAAGTCAACAGCAAACCTCTCATGGGTGGTCAGGTTTTTAACCCAGTACCATGACTTCCACTTTTCTCAAAAGGAGAAAGCCCGATTTCAAGCCAGCTAGAACTTTTGTTGAACAATTCTGGAGAGTCAAAATGCAGCTTTTAACAAAATCATCTATTTTAGAGCAAAATGTCCATTTCAATGACATTTGATTTTGTAAAACAATGCAATGTAGTATTTCAGTAATGTTGAAATATCATGTGTCTATACTGAAACATAGATTTATTTTTTCATTTCAAGTGACTTTTATGAAAGAAAAGTCAGTATTTATTGTGCAATTCTTTCAAGTTTAAAAGGTCACTGGGAACGAATACTCTGATGTTACGCAGATGAAATGTTTTGTTTGGACTCATAATAAAAGTTTATTTTGAAATCTCAGTTCATGTTAAAACTGCTTTGAAATAGGAAAAGAAACATAAAATAGTAGTACTTCCTAAGTATGGGAAATCTTCCTGCTCAAATCCACATACTTTTTACACTTTTATTGACAATGTTACGTTATGTATTCAAATGGGCTCCCCCATTAATTTGGGAACTCCATAGGAAAATAGCAACTGCTGTGGAGAAGATTATTTCTTTACAGGTTTCATAGAATCATAGAATCATAGAATAGTTTGAGTTGGAAGGGACCCCTGAAGGTCATCTAGTCCAACCCCCCTGCCATGGGCAGGGACATCTTCAACTAGATCAGGTTGCTCAGAGCCCCGTCCAACCTGACCTTGAATGTTTCCAGGCATGGGGCACCCACCACGTCTCTGGGCAACCTGTGCCAGTGTTTCACCACCCTCAGTGTAAAAAATTTCTTCCTTATATCTAGTCTATATCTACCCCCCTTTAGTTTAAAGCCATTCCCCCTTGTCCTGTCACAACAGGCCCTGCTAAAAAGTTTGCCGCCATCTTTTTTATAAGCTCCCTTTAAGTACTG